>NC_080395.1:65263571-65899285 GCF_030265065.1 Corythoichthys intestinalis
TGTCCATGTGCTTCCTAACCATGTGATTATAGAAACAGGAGTTGGGGGGTGCAGGTAGCAGATTTCATCTGACCACCACGGAGTCATTGCATTTTTAATATTTTAATATTATCACAATAATCATCATAATATTACATAATATTAAAATAATATAATATTAGTCACTATTGAAATATTGATATACTATTGAAAAATTGATATAGTACATTAAATGTACATCACGGAGAAGCTGTCATTTTCACTTAGAATTGGAGATTGATACTTTTATCTGATATGGTCCAAATGGACAGAGTACGTGAAACCAACGAGAATGGATTTCATTTGACGCTCAAAAGAGAAAGTACCTCCTAATTATGTTGGGTGAGAAAATAATACCTGATGTGCTCCCAAATGGTTTAAGTTGTTATTGTGTTTTTATTTATTTTTATTTTTATTCTGAATTATGTTTTTTTTTTTTTCTTTGCTTTCTTTAAAAGAAAAATGTACTGAATCGAGAAATATACTATCCATACTCACTACAGTATGTACAATGTTTATGGCGGAAAACACTCAGGTGACTTTAAGTTCCACTCTGAGACCCCCAATTTGTCCAAATTTCAAAGTTGTCCTATATGCATGTGTGATACATCATTGGCAAGCTTAAAATCTCAATTTTTCTGAGGGAAGAAAAATTTTGAACAGGAGGGCATTAAAAAAAAAATAAATAAATAAATAAAAAATTAAACAGCAAAACCCTAACTGGAGGTGAGAGCACGTGAAAGCATGATTAAAGACGCCATGATTTTAACGAAATATTATCGCGTACTTACCTCTTTTTGAACCAAAAACTCCATGTAGGATGTATCATCGAGTGTCAAGACACAGCTGTAAATGGCCACAGCCCGATTTGGGGGGGATTTTAAAGGTGAAACATGGTAATATAACAAGGATCGCGATGCAGAAATCGCAGACATCAAGGAGTGGTCGAGATTTTGATTTTCAGATTTTTTTTTTCAAATTTTCTTTGTTTGGATCGATTGTTTATCATCTAAAACATTGGGGGAAATGCGACAGTAACGAAAAAAACACAATTAAGCAATAGTTATGAGGTAAATATCCGTGACTTTTTAACAGAAGCTAATTTTTTCATTGTGACGTAATTTGTTTAAAAGTTCGAAATATGCGAGTTAATAATTTTTTAAAGTGTTTTTTTTTTTTTTTTTTACTAAATATTACACATCAATTAATGATTCTAAGCTGAAAATGACAGACATTTCGAATAATAAATATGTTTACTTACCTTCTTTTTATGGCTAGGTTGAAGCAAAAGCGGTTGCGCGACGGTTTCCAGGGTAAAACGGACAAAATAAAAATAGTTCGGGGCTTAATGCCCCATGAATCTGCTATGGCAGCATATAGACATATTGTTCTTTCAAACACAACAGTTCTTTTGGCTTAAAATACAGCAGTTTTTTTTTAAAGATGGTTGCCAGAGCAGAAACTGCTTTTTCAGCCTTGTCTGTGTTTTCCAACATATTGTTTGTGAGAATCGGGGGGGAAAATTATATAACATTACATTATTACATAATATTAATAATATAAAACTTTTTTCTTATCCCAATCTTACGACTTTAATCTTGTAGTCTGGAATAATTGAGTAGAACAGCATATTGCCACACTTCATTCTCATTAACTGAGAAAGCTCAGCTTTTAAACATACAATTTTGAGTTCAAATTTCTTTAAAATCTTATTCTGAGCAATGAGAATGTTGCTGCCCTTTGTGTTTCATTTTTAGAATTTGTGGAAAAAATAGTAATGGCTAAGCAAGACTGACACACCCTTTGTGGGGCAGATAAATAGGGGTGAATCAAACATCTCGACACAAGAACTGGAGCCCGACGAGGACAGGTAAGTCTGCTTCCAAGAGCACCTTGAATGTACACATTACAAACTAACTACTAACTACATTGGTTTCCCCCCTCAAAACAGAAGAGCGACACAATGATGACAGCAAATTTTTCTATAATCATCTTACTGTCACTGATGGGAGTTTGCCCCGTAAGACCAATATTATCTTTTTTTTTTTTTTTTTTTGTTACACCTCCTGCATTATTAAGAGAAAAACAATGTAATGTAATCCAATGTGTTTCAGACTGCTTCATGGGGGGACATTTGCTTCGGTAAGTAAAACTATGCAGAAATTGGTAAATTTATCCAATGCCTGGTGGTGTAATTTGTACTTGTCTGTTGATCTTATTTATTATACTTCTTTTTGTTTTTCCAGGCAACCTTGGCGTCAGTGACCTGATTGCAGGGGCAAACGATGCCCTATGTAAGACACACATCATTGCTTCAAAGACAATTGAAAATTGGTCCCATCATCTCACACATTATATCTTTCATCATACCTTGAATGATTTTTTTCATTAATGTAGGGATTATCTGTACTGCTTAACTCCCTCATGACATATTTCTTTTATGTCCTTCTCTGACAGCATCATTTCTGACATATGGTGACATTCTCTTCAAAAGACTAAGAAATGCAGATCCTTGTACAAGCAGAGGATGCGAATGGCAAAAGCGGGGAACACACGTCACTATCCCTTTCAGTATTTCCCGTCATTTCAGTAAGTTAATTATCCTTCTTTGAAACATGTTATTTTCTTACACAGTGTTAATGTTATGTATGGCACAATTCAGACCTTGGTGATGTAATTGCTATTCCATCATTACATTTTTTTTTCTTCACAGACAGGGAAGAGAAATTAATAATCCTTGGTGCTTTAGAGAGTTTTCATTTGAGCACGTGCATTAAATTTACTAGACGGATCAGGCAAAGAGACTATCTGCACTTTTTCCCTGGAAAAGGGTAGGTTTACGCACACTGAACATTTACAGTTGATGCCATCTACATTATGTTTTAATTATGCAAAGGAACTCATGTTACAGTGTATCACAAAAGTGAGTACACCGCTTGCATTTCTGCAGATATTTAAGTATAACTTTCCATGGGACAACACTAACAAAATGACAATTTGACACAGTGAAAAGTAGTCTGTGTGCAGCTTATATAATAGAGTTAATTTAATTTCCCCTCAAAATAACTCGAAATATAGCCATTCATATCTAAACCCCTGGCAACAAAAGTGAGTATACCCCTTTGAAACTACATACATCCCTGAATGTCCAAATTGAGTACTGCTTTCTTGTGTACCGTCTTCAGAAGAGGCTTCCTCCTGGGGTGACAGCCATGCCCACCAATTTGATGTAGAGTGCAGCTTATGGTCTGAGCACTAACAGGCCCCCACCTTTTCAATCTCTGGAGCAATGCTGACAGCACTGCTGTAACGGGTCACATGACATTTTGGAGGGAAAATGACAAGCAGTACTCAATTTGGACATTTAGGGATTATGTAGTTTCTAAGAAGTGTACTCACTTTTGTTGCCAGGGGTTTAGATATTAATGGCTATATTTTGAGTTATTTTGGGAGGAAAATGAATTAATTCTATTATATAAATTGCACACAGACTACTTTTCATTGTGTCAAAGTGTCATTTTGTCAGTGTTGTCCCATGAAAAGTTAGACTTAAATATCTGCAGAAATGCGAGGGGTGTACTCACTTTTGTGATATGCTGTAGATGCCTAAATGCACTATTGTGAAGAAATGGTGCGAAATCCTGTAGTTTCATTATGAATTTATGGGTAGATGACGCACCATGTAGCATTTTGGCACACGGGTCACGTAGTGATTATGTCAGTACTGCAGGTACCTGTTTCCTAAGAGGCACACCTGGTGGATCTTCATTCCATTGCAAGCAGATTTATTGAGACGTAACTGACAGAATTGTTCGACAGTTGGTCCAAAATCCACACGAATACACTAACATCTAGTTTCATGCTATATTTTGACAAATGTATTTTTTAATTTCTGCATATTTGCAATAATCAACTGCAAAAATGTTCATTTGTTACAAAAAATACCACTGTGTGATTACAATTAACAATGAGTCTAAACAAATGACTGCACTTAGTTTGATCAGTTGATTAGGTAACTGCCTAAAAATCCCTTTTGTATGTGCTAGGTGTTGGTCATACCTTGGTCGTACAAATGGAAGGCAGCCAATCTCTTTGGCGAAAAACAAATGTATGGCCAAAGGCATTGTGCAACACGAGGTTCTTCACGCTCTTGGATTTCACCATGAACAAAATCGGTCAGACCGAGATTCTTATGTCAACATTTTGTATCAGAACATCAAACCAGGTGAGGGCACCTTGAAAGACCTCATAGAAGCCGATGCTGAAGAGCATCAAAGGCAGTTTGTAGTCAGGGCGAAACTTTTCATTGCATTCCTTTTTTTTTTTTTTCTTTTTTTTTCTTTTTTGATGCACCTTGGCTACATAGCACTAATATATTTGGAAATCATGATCCTTACATACTGCATTTGAAAGGCCACATCATTGTCCATTTTTTTAACTTGTCTTGGACCTATTTTTAATCCATGGCCTTTAACACGGCATGCGATTCAGCTCTTTTAGTGCTAATTTTTTTTTTTCCATTTTGTTCTTTATGTCTTTTTATATTTAAACTTTTAATCTATTATGTTTTATGTTCACCGAGCAACGCTTTTCTATTCAGATGCTGTTGTTTTCAGAATGCTTTATAAATCAATTTTAGTTGAGTTGATAATGGGACATAATACATTTCACATTGTTAGGGAAATTTTACTCTGGTCTTATTCCATGTGCAGCATTTAGAGACCAATTTACAAAGGTGGATACCAACAACTTGGGTACTCTCTATGACTTTGACTCCATCATGCATTACAGCAAGTGAGTGTTTGGAAGAATTTTCAAAATTAAATGCCTATTTCTCCATCATTATTAAATAATCAACATTCTCATTGGGTAAAAATAACTCTTTATCCATTTTTTTGTCATTTTTCTTCCAGCACGGCCTTCTCCAGAAACAAGAAACCGACCATTATCTCTAAAATATTCCCGGGCCGTCGGTTTGGTACTGCAAATGAGATGAATAGCTTTGACATTGCACGTGTCAATGCCCTATATGGATGTTGTAGTTCTCAAAACTAAAATTGTCTTAGTGACAATGGAGTTTTGGAGCTTCACCTGCATTTTCTTCATCTATTTATATGATTGTTAATCACTACTTTGTTCACGTTGATTTTGTGGTAAAAACATTAAGTACAGAATATTACCAATACTTTTAACTTTGTAAATTCAGCATAATTACACAAGCTTTGCAAGCAATACAAATACAAGCCGGCAGATATGATGAAGACAGAATGAGTATAGATTTCATAAGCAGTCTTAATATGCCATGTGCTCCTCTGGCAATATAAGTTGGTGTGCCTGGCATGTTATGTGCCATGGGAAGTATGTATTTTTATAGTGACTTCAATGTATTTATGAACCGTGTGACCTAATTAACCCTTTTGTCCCACAGTTTTAAAATGGTTTCTGGAATCGAACTTTATTAAGGAATATTTTGTGTCATAAAATATTTTTTAAAACAGTTTAGCTCAGTTAAAAACAAACAAAAAAGGAAATTATGTGTGAATAAGGCATTTTGGGGAAACTAAGGTATATTAGAAAATAAATATTAAAGCAGAGAACATGGTCGGTATATAAATATCTTGTGAATGGCTAAGGAAGTTTTTTCTTTCCTTCTGTGCTTTTCTTTTACTATAACATACTCTAAAATCAATTTATTATCAATGTGAATGGTGATGGGAGAAGAACACAATAAAGCAATACATTTTTAAACCTACATGGTGTAAATGTGTATTTATTCAAACAGGGTGAATTCATTTCATGTGAAGTGTTACTGTTAGGGTCCGCGAACGCGGAAACAAGGTTGGACCTCACAACAGACAAACGACTGAGGGAAGCATACAAGGGTTTATTAAATACAAAACAAAAACACACGCAATCGCGGCAAAAGGGGGAAATAACAAAACGGGTCCGTGACAGGAGGTCGACGGGGATCAATATACAAACGCGAAGGTAAACCAAGGTGGTAGGCAGAGAGCCAATAAAACAACTAAAATACACTCACATACCTGCACAAGGTAGAGGCATACAAAACTAAAGCGACAGGCGACCAAAACCCATGGAAGGGGGCGAAATTACCAAAATAATAATAATAATAATAGTAATAATACATTTTATTTCTAGAGCGCTTTTCACACACACAAAGACGCTTCACAAGGGACATGGAATCACAGTACGATAAAAAGGTATTAAAAGGATAAAAAAAAAAAAATTAAAGCACAAAAAGAAGAAGTAAAAATATGACAGCTAGGGGTTATGGTGGGTAAGAAAGAGTGAACAGGTGTGTTTTCAGTCTAGATTTGAAAAGTGATAGAGTAGATATGCTGCGGAGATCAAGGGGTAGGGAGTTCCAGAGCTGGGGGGCGCAATGACTTAAAGCTCTGGGACCAAAGGTGGAGAGGCGGACACGGGGGACGGAGAGGGGAGGAATAGTGGTAGTGCGAAGTGAACGGGTTGGATTGTTTAGACGGAGAAGATCGCTAAGGTAGGGAGGGGCCAGGGCATGGAGTATTTTGAAGGTGATGATGAAGATTTTGTAATTGATTCTTTGTTTGACAGGAAGCCAGAGAAGTTGACGGAGGATGGGGGTAATGTGGTGTGTTGCGGGGGTTCGTGTGATGAGGCGTGCTGCTGAGTTCTGGAGGAGCTGCAGTTTCTGGAAGGACTTATTAGGGAGACTGAAGAGCAGTGAGTTGCAATAATCGAGCCGGGAGGTTATTAGATTACAGACCAGGGTGGAAGCGGTATGGCGGGTGAGAGAAGGGAGGAGGCGAGAAATGTTGCGAAAGTGGAAATAGGCTGATCTGGTGATGCTGTTGATATGTGACCGGAAGGAAAGTGTGCTATCGAGGATGACACCCAGACTCTTAACCTGAGACGAAGGAGAGATTGGTAAATTGTTGATTGTAATAGAGAACTTATGGACATTAGAGAGCGTTGCGGTGGTACCAACTAAGAGAACTTCTGTTTTGGAGCTGTTAAGTAGGAGGAAGTTGGAGGAGAACCAGGAGTTAATGTCATCTAAGCAGAGGGTGAGGGAGGAAGGTGGGAGGGAGGCGGTTGGTTTTGAGGATATGTAGAGCTGGGTGTCATCCGCGTAACAGTGAAAGTGAATGTTGTGTTTGCGGAAGATGGAACCGAGTGGTAGAATGTAGATGATGAAGAGGAGCGGCCCCAGGACAGAGCCCTGGGGCACGCCAGCGGAGACAGGGATGGAACTGGATTGATGGGGGCCAAGTTTGACGAATTGTGTGCGGTTGGACAGGTAGGAAGTGAACCAGGAAAGGGGTGTGTGGGTGATACCAATGGAGGAGAGTCGGTCGAGAAGGATTGTATAGGAAATTGTGTCGAAGGCGGCAGTGAGGTCGAGGAGGACGAGAATTGATAATAAACCGGAGTTGGATGCTATGAGGAGGTCATTTGTAATTCTAAGTAAGGCTGTTTCGGTGCTATGGAGGGGGCGGAAACCGGAGTGAAAGTGCTCGTAAATGTCATTGGTAATTAGGTGGTTATGAAGTTGGGATGCAACGGTTTTTTCAAGAATTTTGGAAATGAAATGAAGTAGGTTGGAGATTGGGCGGAGGTAATTGAAATTGGTAGGATCTAGGTTGGGTTTCTTTAGAATGGGTGTGATGGAAGCAGTTTTGAGGGATGGTGGGACCGTACCGGATATAAGTGAAGAGTGAATGATAGAAGTGATGAGGGGGGGCTATTGAAGGAAGACAAGTTTTGATGAGGGCAGTGGGAAGAGGATCGAGGTGACAGGTAGTGGATTTGGATTTGGTGATGATATCAGAGATAGCCGGGATTGAAGGAAGGGTAAATGAGTAGAGGGTGCTAATGAGGGGAACATGAAAGGGAACAGGGTCAGTCCCAGAAACTGCAGCTCCGGGGTGGGTCAGGGATTGGTGAATGTCTGTGATTTTCGTGGAGAAGAATGTCAGGATGGCTTCACAAAAATTAGCAGAAAATATATGGCGAGGGAGTGGATCGGGAGGCTTAGTGAGTTTGGCTAGAAGTGAGTACAGGCCTTTAGAGTTGTGTTGATTAGCTGAAATGAGACTGGAATAGTAAGTTGATTTGGCTGCATTGATTTGGTCCTTGTATAAACTGAGTTGTGAACAGTACATTTCTTTGTGTATTGATAGTCCAGTTTTCTTGTACAGACGTTCGAGCTGACGGTTTCGTGACTTAAACAGGCGAAGAGCAGGGGTGAACCAGGGCGCGGATTGGGTGAAAGAAACAGAACGGGTTTTTAGGGGGGCGTGGTAGTTCAGGAGTGAGTGGAGATGGGTATTGTAATGGGACACTAAATCGGCAGGTGAACTGGTCGAGTTTGTGGGAGGAAGGTTGTCAATGTCACAAGAGAGTGCTTGAGTGTTAATGGTCTCGGTCTTGCGAAATGAAATTGATCTGGGGAGGATAATCTTTGAAAAGGGGATCTTGAGAGTGAAAGTAACTAGGGAGTGGTCAGAGTATAGTAATGGGTGGGGCCTGCAGTCAGAAGGGGTGGAGCCAGAGCAGCAAACCAAGTCCAAAATATGTTCTTTGTTGTGAGTGGGAAAGTTGATGCATTGTGTTAAACCGAGGCTGTCAAGGCAGGAGATTAAATCTTTTGTGAAGGGATTATTTTGATTGTCAAGATGCATGTTGAATCTTCAAGGATGATAATAGTTTGACAGAGGGAAGAAAGATGGATGACCAGTTTTGAAAAATCAATTAGAAAATCCTTGTTAGGGTTGGGCGGCCGATATATAGTGGTAATTGTTGTGGGAGAACGACCAGGCAAGAGTGAGGCGGAGTATTCAAAAGAAGTTTAGAATGGGGCTATCAGGTACAGGTAGCAACCTTCAGTTATCACGGTAAATGGATGCAGTACCGCCACCACGACCAGAGTTACGTGGTTGACACGTGTAGGTGAATCCAGGTGGAGTAGACTGATTCAGTGGGGTGAAATCCTTGGGCTGCTGCCATGTTTCGGTTAGACAGAGAATATCCAGTTTATGGTAACTTATGAGGTCGTGAATAAAATGGTCTTTATTTGAGAGAGAGCGAATGTTGAGCAAGCCGAATCTAATACTGGTGTCAGTGTGATTATGAGGAAGGATCGGAGGCATTAATTTAATATGGGATAGGTTGTTGATGTTTGCTCTTGTGCGGGTAGGATGGGCACGCGTGGGTTACACTAACAATGGTTGGAATTGGAAAAACAATAGTGTGGGAGTGTAATGGCGAAAAGTTCCGAGTAGGGGAGCTATGGCCAGTGGTATGCTGTGACGGTGCAGCGAAAGAGAGAGAGGGAGAATGCGAAGGCAGTGGGGTCGGAGAGGGAGGGGCAGGGGCAGCAGCGCATTGAGAGGAGAGAGGAGGAGAGCGAGGGGGAGAAAAGCTGCAAAAATGGGTGGGGCAGTGGAGCGCACAGTTGGCCAATTGTCATGCATGGTCAGGATGGGATTTCTGATTAACGGTCTGAACGAAGTAGTGAAAATTAGCTGCGAGCACGCCGGTGCCCAGCGTACTCAAATGTAGGCCATCAGAATGATAAAAAGAGTGACAGTTTTGAAATGTATTAAAATGGTCAATAAAAATAAAGTCATAAAAAGTGCAAGCGGCTAGCAGCCATGTGTGCAGTTGTAAAAGTCTGTTGAAACGCTGCACGCCGAGTCCAAGAGTGGGGATAGGTCCGCTAATATAGATAGATTAACCGCAGTTTTTAAGGTTATTGAACAGCTCGATAAAGTCACGCCGGAGCGAATCGAACGCGCCCCGAGCTGTGTTTGCTTCCGACGTGTAGGATGAGGCGACTAATGGATTTGGGGATACTACGAATTAAATTTGGTATGACGTCGTTGATTTTTGCGATATTAGCGCCGGGGTAGCAGTAAGTCGTGGAGTTTAGAAAACGGGTATGTTTAATAAGAGAGTCTCCAATGATAGCACTGGTTGGTGAAAAAGTGTGCGGGGTCGAGAGGGAGGCGAGCGCTGTTTCTCCAGGTGGGGTACCTGTCGTGGGGGCGAGGAGATGTCGCATCAGAGGACGTTATCAACTGAGTGTTGTGAGGGTTTGGAGGTTGGTAAATAATATTGGAAGTAGGAATTTCAGTGCGGCGTGGAGAACGGCAGATTGGAGTAATGGAAAGCGGGGGGAAATCGACGGAACTGAGGATGTCGAATCTATTGTTAAGTTCAATCGTGGGTGCAGGACGGTTTGGTTGGACTGGGGACCGAGATTTTTGGGAAGGGGTAGAACATTTTGTGGTTTTATGGTTTGGGTTGCGGATAAGTGTGGGCTTGTTGGTCGCTCGTTTTGGCCTGGCCCCACGCACTAGCCAAAAGTCGTCGTCTGGGGGGTAGAGCTGAGCCGGGTGAGGCAAAGGTAGTCGAGGAGCAGTTGAGACAGGTGTAGGAGTTAGGGGTTTAGGAGAAATGCAGGGCTGCTGGATCGGAGCTGGGGGGGAGGTGGGATGAATGGCGGAAATCACCGGGCCGGAGACGACGTAGTGGTTTGCGGTCGCTGGTGGGGTTACATGGATTGTGGAGCTGACAGTTGAAAGGCGAGGCAGTGGGATCGTGGAGTTTAGGTCGACAGAAGATCCGGGGGGACCAGGGCCGAACGCGATCACCGAATCAAGGCGATCCTCTTCTTTCCTGATCCAGTGAAGATCGGAGATACGGCGTTCGAGTTCGGCGATCATCTCGGATTTCAGAAGACAGTTGCTGCAATCGGGAGGCGAGGTAAGAGGACCCATTGGAGAGATGAGGTCTGAGGAGAGAGGGAAAAACAGGCTCCGGCAGAAACGATGTAGAGGATGACGCAGAGTGACGTAAGCTAGCAGTGTGGTTGCTAGCCAAGTGGGAAGGGGCAAAACTTACTATAGCAACTTAAGGCAAGGCAAGGCAAATTTATTTATATAGCACAATTCAACACAAGGCAATTCAAAGTGCTTTACATCACATGAAGACCATAAAAATCACATTTAAATCAACACAACGTAAAAACCAAGACATATGATCGCATTTAATCACAGAATAAAAATAAATAAATAAAAATAAAACAAAAATAAAAATAAAGCAAAAACTACTACTAATAATAATCATTGAAATCAGCAATGGAGATAAGCACAAGAGGAATAGAAGGCAGGTAGGTTGAAATATATAGACAGTTATGGATATGCAGTGCCAAACAAAAGTGTTTTTAGCCCTGATTTAAAGGAGCTAACAGTTTGAGCATACTTCAGACGTTCGCGTAACTTGTTCCAGAGGTGAGGAGCATAATAACTAAATGCTGCCTCACCCTGCTTGGTTCTTGTTCTTGGAACATGCAGAAGACCCGTTCCAGACGACCTTAGGGGTCTAGATGTCTCATAGGAATCTAACAAGTCAAGCATGTATTTTTGTCCAAGGCCATTAAGTGTTTTGTAGACGAGCAGTAGTATTTTATAGTCTATCCTTTGACTCACTGGAAGCCAGTGTAGCGATTTCAAAACCGGTGTAATGTGGTCCAGCTTCCTTGTATTTGTGAGGACTCTGGCTGCAGCATTCTGTACTAGCTGCAGCTTCCTGACTGATTTTTTATCAAGACCTGTAAATATACCGTTGCAGTAGTCCAATCTGCTGAAAATGAATGCATGCATAAGTTTTTCCATGTCTTGTTGAGTCAGAAGCCCCTTAATTCTGGTTATATTTTTTAGGTGGTAATAAGCTGATTTAGTGACGGACTTTAGATGGCTATCAAATTTTAGGTCTGAGTCAATAATTATGCCAAGGTTTCTGACTTGATTTGTAGCTGTAAGTGACATTGTGCTAAGTTGGCTGCTTATCTTTGACCTTTCCTTCTTTGGCCCAAAAATGATCACCTCTGTCTTCTCCACATTTAACTGGAGAAAATTCTGGCACATCCATTCATTGATTTGACGAATGCATTTACTCAGGGAGACTAAGGGACTATAATCATGTGGGGACACAGAAATGTACAGTTGTGTGTCATCTGCATAGGCGTGATAGGAGATGTCATACTGTTCCATTATCTGAGCTAACGGAAGCATATAGATGTTAAATAAGAGTGGTCCAAGAATTGACCCTTGAGGGACTCCACACGTGAATTTGGTTCATTCTGACTGATAGTTTCTAATTGACACAAAGAAATCTCTATCATGTAAATAGGATGTGAACCACTGAAGAATAGTGTCAGTAAGTCCTACCCACTGTTCCAATCTGCTGAGTAGTATGTTGTGATCAAGTAGTGTATTGTGACTTGAAATAGCAAGTTACTTCAATGACAAGGATGTCGAATGGCGACCAGCAAGGAAAATATCTCGGCAGCCTTCTCTGAGATCACCCGCGCTTAAATGCTGTGTTGATGAGCATGCATTTGATTCAGGTGAGACGTCGGACACGCCCACCACTACCAGGTCTGCAACAAAAACACAATCCAACCAGCAGCAGAATGTGACAGTTACAAGTATATCAAATGTAATCCCTCTATGGCTTATGACCATTGGATGAAAATGCCTCTCTGGTCTGAATGTCCATTGTGAAACTAAAATGGTTTCGAAAGGATGACCATCTGGGAATATCAGGTATCAATTTTTTTCCCCCATAGGACTGACTGGCTATCGTTTTAGCGTTAACGCGAATGCTTTACACATGCAAAAATGGGCACAAACCTGACTGCTACTGCTAATGGATCGGAAGTGTTTATCCTAAAACAGTGCAACCAGGGTTGCATCTGCAAGATACTCTAATTTGTCAAGTACAATTCATTTCGCACATTAAAGGTTATCTCCCTGGTCAGCTGAAAATCAACAACAAAAAAATCATAATGCAAAACCTATGGATATCTCAATCACAGTGAAATACCAAGGCTGAGCGTGTCTAAACCCATTTATCCAGAACATTCCTCTGATTGCGGAAAACAACAACTACCGTATCTAGCTTCTCACTAAATATCAACTAGTGGGTGCCAAGGAAACCCAATCTACAATTTTAAGCCACATCCCTTCCTTATATGGTAGCATATTTTTTTAGATGACCCCCAGATAAAAGCTTATACTAGCCCATTGCTCCTGATTGTGACTGCGACTTATTAAACTCACACGCCTGACCCGTTGAAAATTAAATTGTTTTTATGTCTGGTATAGACTTCACAATTAATTGACGGGAGCAGCGCTGATTCATTGGGGGCCTATTTTAAAAAACTTAAAATTCAAATATTTTCAAAACCAAAGCCGCTAGTGACCTAAAACATACTGTACCTGTCAAGTTGTACGGTTTCGGCGTAATTCGTACAACTGAGCACTGATTTTTAAATGTGTACATTGTACGTTCAAAATCTGTACGTTTTTCGTGCATTAGGTTTTTTTTTTCTCCGGATTTTGTCAATGTTTCGGCATCGAGACAATGTGCATTATTACGTTGGTTAAATGACGCGAGGAAAGTCAGAGACACTGAGAAAGAAGAGCGGGAGTGGGAAGGAGGGAAGAGTCTTGTGACCCTGTTGTGAACGCGATGCTAAGCTAGGTGGCTTCAATATTTCCTGACTGTAGCCGGCAGCCTACAATCTACGCCCACTTGATGCTACACTAGATATAATTTGCATTTAGATCTAGATGCGAAATGACAGACTCGGTGGCGTTAGTAAACAACCGCCATCTTAAAGCAGTAGACTTCTCAGAAAGGCTCTGCTTTAGTGAACCTTCCTAGCGAACCTAAGTAACTTTTCATCTAAAATACTCCTAAATCGGCAAAATCCTGACTTCAATCTATCTTTAAATGATGAAACAGTTTTAAAACTTTCACATGTCGAAAGTAGACAGAAAGGAACTAATGCAAAAACAGGAGCAATTTTAACAACTTTAACGGTTGATATACAACATTAAATGACTTCCAAACATAGCAAAGGTTACTGTGTTTTTTTTGTTTTTTTGTTTTATAAAAAATGGGGGGGGGGGGCATGAAATGTAACACCAGTGACTTTGCCAAGTAACTAATTACTCTTACATTCAGGTAACTGAGTTATTAACTCAATTACGTTTTGGGAGAAGTAATTTGTAACTGTAATTAATTTTTAAAAGTGAGATTAACAACACTTGTCATAAAGATGAAGTCTGCAGAATAAAAAGTGACGAAAGTGGAGATTTTATTCTGCCAATTTGTTGCCGAACAAATTTTGCCTGCAACTATTGCTGATCACTTCTCAGAAATAGCATAAGAAATGTTCCCTGACTCAAAGATTGCATTGGCAAGTTAATTTGATCAATTGACCTTTTTAATTTATAATTGGACACACTAACGAACTACCTTCAAGTCAAACTGAATTGGCAGCTGAAGAGCCATGAAGTGCAGCCATCAAAAGACATGATGAAATTGCCAAAAGTGCTACAAACAATTATAACAAAAGTCACTGTTAAATTTTATTAATCATGATGTAGCTGAAGATACTGATTGTTCTTTGAATGCACCAGGTTATATGTGACAATATTACCAATAAATTCATATTATTTTAAAAAATTAGTTTTATTTTTGTTTCATATTGCACGCTACATAAAACGTTGTAAAATTAGTCATCAATTTGTAAGGGCATACGTCACTATTTGTAAGATTGCCAACGGCCTCGGGTTGACAGGTATGTACTAAAACCAAAACTGGCACCTACCTTAGGCATACTGTATATGCGTCTCCATGAGCAACTGCATAAAAAAAATTCAAAGTCGTTCCCTAATGAAATCCAGATTAATTATTTTTTATATAAGTATAATAAAACTTAAAATGGCTATAAAATTCTCAGATTTTACGCTAGATGCACAAACATCACCAAATGCAGAGATAATCACCTATATTTTCAGGATCACCCGATCAAAAAGTCACTACTGTACCTTCTCTTGCACTTATTTTTCAGACTGAGGAGGAGTTGGGCCTTCATCAAGGTTAGCTGGTTGCGCTGCTCAGCAGCCAGGGCTTCGACATCATGGTCCTTGACCACCTCCAACACCATCGTCACCTTGTCTTTTTCCTCAACGCTCTAGTTGTTAGGGAGGCCAGGGTGTTGGTAACCAGACTCACCCTTGTGAAGACTTTTGTGTGGCTGAGCAAGATGTGCCACAGCCTGCTGTTGATGATCTTGACGCCGCCCTTGGCCATGACGAAGCTCCCGGTCTCTCCAATCCTCAGCACATTGGCCATGGGGCAGCACCCCGTGATGAAGGTGAGGAACTGCCTGTTCTGCTCTATGGCCTCCTCATCCAGGAAGATTCGAAAGAAGAAACGAAAATCAAATATAAAAATTAAATGACGACTTAAAAATGTATTTTCAGAGTTTCTTCTATCTTCAGCTAGTTGTGGACAAAGCTTATCTGTAGTTTGTAGGTATCTCTGTCTTGATCTTCTCCTTGAGGTCCTCGAGGTAGGTGAACTTGTCACTGTCCATGAATGTTTGCTCCATCCTCGCCGCCTACGCGACCAGTATCAACCTCCTGGCCGTCGATGAGGCCAGGGACGAAGACCTCTTGGGCGCGGGAGGCGCTTCGTGAATGCAGGGCAGGTGGACCGTGCTGTGTCGAAAATTGGTCGGCTCTTAGCCGCTTCCTCTGCCTCCCTCCTTGCACTTCCTTGCACTGTGGGTGTCGCTTTAAAGTGTGTATGACACCAAAAAGCATGTTTATTTCGGATTCAGCTGATTTTGCAGATTAATTCGTTGAGTTTTTGCATCACGCCAGCCAAAGGGCTACAGGCTTTGTAGTTGCACCAGGGAGAGGCGTCCGAGCCTTTCTGAGTTTCAGAAAGTTCCCTTTCACCCCAAGATCGGCAAAAACAGGTGTGCGACAACTGTGGGACCATTGGACTTACGAAGAAGTGAATAAACATCGTGTTTTGTTTTATGTCAAATACTGGGATCATGGCACACGTTTTAATACGGAGGTGGCTTGCATTTTGTGGCTGATTGTCCACTGAAAATGCCACTCGGCTGACTACCGGCGGCTTGTCGCACATCTCCCCTCCAGGAGAGCGCTATACTCGGCTTATTGCCCTCTTCGTGTGCCCGGTGTCCTGTCAAATTTTCCACCCGATCGAAATTGCAACTTTGTGTTAAAAATGGCCGTGAATACAGCGATTACAAAGTAAACACTACAAACTTTCTTTAAATAAAGGAATATTTACTTATGTTTGATCATGGATGGACATATAGAAAACTCCTCAGACACATCCTGCCATGTTAGCTGCACAACAACTGCACGCCGATGTCTCATTGTTTGTCTTCGCCGTGTAGTTAAGCATTAATTTACGCCATATTCGTGTTGACCATGTGGCAACTATGCGCTCCTCCAACGTCGGACGGTTTGTCCGGGGGTAATTCTCCAGCTGCTTCCCCAGCAAATATGCCCTCCTGCCTGCAGGAGGGGACAAGCTGTAACTTGCTCGCCGCTAGGCGGGTTGCCGATCGGCGAAGACAATCGACAACCCAGCCGCTGTGTGACATGATCCCGAGTAGTTTTGAGTGATTTTTCGCTTCGAAAGCCGAGAATAGCCTTTGAAATATCACTCGGTTTGAGTTAGCATGTCGGCTAGCTGTCACACCTCCGGGGTTGTTTACACTCTCGGAAGCCTGAGCAAGGAAATGACAAAAGCCTAATTCCGGTTGCATAAAATATCGTTCGGTAAGTGCGTCTGTAAAGGTGAACTCGACAGTTTTGACCAATATGGAGTAATTTTGCCATGTCGTACTGAATAAATGCATTTTTAATATTTCGTATTCCATACAGCTCAATACTGTTATTTGTCATGAACATACCATTTATTTAGCAATTGGGTAAAAACACTTCGATAAAAAGAATATCCTGTAAAAATATTGAAGTAGAGAGATTGAAAGAATGACATTTTGCTGCTCTCTTCGTCACATTTTCCTTGTTATGGCTAATTCCCCCTCAATGGGATTAATTCTAAATCAGATGAAACCATTCTCCAGCCAACGTCATCCTCCTGTTAGGGACGCTAGAGCCCTATAAAGGTAGGCGTGCCTAATGGCAGATTGAAAAGACTAATTTCTCGTCATCTGCGCTTTGCCAATTTGTTGTATATAGTCGAATCGTCTCAAAATATGATTCTAGTTCACATAATAATGCTATTTATTTATTTCAAATCTTTTTTATTGGTTTTATCATAGTAACACCACAATATACAAATACATACAAACAATATGAGCGACATCCACAAGTAGACATGGAAACAGCATTTGGTGCAAACATTCAATGACGGGTGGGGGGGGGGTAGCTGTAGACGAAACACAAATACATAGTCTGGGATACACGAGATGGCTACTTAGTTTGACATTTCAGAGTACCAACGACTCAAAGGGGACAAATCGGCTATGTAGAAAGGTAGAGCTGGACAGCACCTTACAGCATATTTTACGGGAGGGATACAAGTTCAGCATTGTTTACAAGACAATATATGGAAATCAGACAAAATTGCAGACGGGTAAAGTGGGGGAGGGTTAGGCTGTAGCAGCTTAGTTAATAATAGGGAGCCATGTTTTAAATCGGGTCTCAAAAAAGAATATAAATGGTTGCCATGTTTTTGTGTAATTCTGGAGAGAGCCGTTCACAACATGTCTTAGGTGTTCCAGTTTTAAATTGGACATGACTTCTTCCATCAGGCGCTTAAAAGATGGGGGCTCAGTTTTTTTCCAATTAAGTAAAATCATGCGCCTCGCAAGTAGGGTAATAAAAGCTATTGCCCTGGCCTGATGTGAGGAAACTAATATGTTTGATGGGACATTCCCAAACAGTGCGGTTATACAGTTTGGCGCGATGTCCTTCTTACATAGAGATGACAGTGTTGTGAAAATTTCTCTCCAGAATACATACAGCCTTGGGCACACCCAAAACATGTGGCTTAAGTTGGCCGGGGTGAGACCACATCTTGGGCATGCTGGGTTAGCACCTGGATACAATTTCGCAATTTTACCTGGTGGCCAGTGTTATCTGTGGAGAATCTTAAACTGTATTAGTCCATGTTTTATACAAATAGATGATAAATGGATTGACATGATAGCAGTTTGCCAAGTGTGATCAGTGAGCTCCTCACCCAGCTCGTCCTCCCATTTTTGTTTCAAATGGGTTAAAGATGGAGATGCAGCACTTTGAATCCTGTCATACAGAGTTGAAACGATGCCTTTGATGGTGGGGTCCAATTCCAAGCAATCGTCAAGCCAAGTTTTAGGTGGCAAGATAAGTGAGAATTTCTCCTTCACAAAACTGTGAGCTTGAACATATTTGAAAAAATCTGATTGCGACAGGCCAAAATCCTCTGTTAGCTGGTTGAAAGAGGCAAATTTCCCATTTCTAAAGAGATCTTTTACACTTGACAAACCCCCCCTTTGCCATCGCTGGAAAGATGAATCGGTAAGTGATGGAGCAAAATGGACATTGGAATTGATTGGAGTTGCAGGTAAGGCGGACCTGAATTGAAAATGTCTTCTAAACTGAAACCAAATTTTTAAAGAACCATGTACAACTTCATTGTTTGTCCAATGATTTTTACTCAATGGCAAAGAACTACATATTAGGGAGCCAAGAGAGATTGGCTCGCTGGAAGATTTTTCCATGAGAACCCAAGGTGGCGAATCAGGCTCCGGTACATCAAGCCAGAATAGTAACATATGAATGTTTGCGGCCCAATAGTAGTAGCGGAAGTTTGGTAGCGCAAGGCCCCATGTTCTCTTTTTCTCTCCAGAAACTCTTTTCTAATTCGAGGAGTGGTTCTGTTCTAGATGAACATTGACAGGTTTTTATCCAATTCTTTCAAATAGGCTTTAGAAATGAAAACTGGGATCATTTTAAACAAATAAAGAAATTTGGCCAGTAAATACATTTTTACTGAATTAATCCTTCCCACAAGGGAAAGAGGCAACTTTGACCATCTTTTTATTTCTTGTTTAGCCTTATTTAGTGCTTTGGTGAAATTTCTCTCGAATAAGCTCTTATAATTATAAGTAATCTCCACGCCTAAGTACATGAAATGGTCTTTAACCACTGTAAATGGGAAGCCTTGGAAGTTCAACTGTTGAGCTTTTTTGTTAATTGGAAATAGTACGCTTTTAGACAGATTTAATTTATAGCCGGACACAAGTCCGTATTTAGTGATAACTGCCAAGGCCACAGGGATAGTGTTGTGTGGGTCAGAAAGAAAGAGGAGCAGATCGTCTGCATACAGGGATAATTTGTTTATTTGTCCTCCTCTTTGTATTCCAGTCAACTGGACAGTTTCTCTCAGCTTAATCGCCAAGGGTTCAATGGCGATATTGAAAAGCAGGGGACTTAAGGGGCAGCCCTGTCTTGTCCCACGAGAAAGTGGAAAAAAATCTGATATAGTTTTATTAGTTAGTATTGATGCCTGTGGTGTTGCATATAAAATACTAATCCATGACTGAAATACTGGGCCAAATCCAAAATTTTTAAGTGCAGCAAATAGACCCTACCCACCGACGTCACAAAATCACGTGACCGCTGTATTGTTCCGCCCCCTTGTCCGTCATTTTGTGTCTGTATTATCAATGGTCTCAATTGATCGAGCAATTTATAATGCATTTCATGGAAGACCCGGTGCTTTCGGATGCCGTAAACTCACTTGATGCGTTGCATAAAAGGCGTTATGTGGAAAAGCTTCAGTTTATCCATTCGCCAGATCCATATTTGATGCCTAAATCGATGTTTTTCGACCCGCTGGCTCCGCCGTATTTGCCTGACATCTGCTAGCTACCCTGATATGTACAACTATCTTGTCCACACAAAATCAGCCTATTCTCACGAAAGTTTGAAAAACTTTAAGAGCTTGGAGGCTTATAAATACTTCGTTGCTGGTTGGGTGAAACACGTCCTCGTCCACGAAAATTCGGCAGGAATCTATCTTGTGCTTGGAAAGGTGAGTTACGAAATTTTCAATTCAAAATCTTTTGTTCTTGCTAACATCCAGTCAAGTCTAATGTATTTCATGTCATTTGTCAATGGAGCTAGGGCTTTTAATGTTTATATGGTTTAGCGATAGCACTCTCACTACATACATACGTGTATGTTGTCGGCGATTAGCCTAGCAATGATCTTAATTGTGGTTGTCAGCCCAAAACCCTCTAAATATATATTAAATGCATCTTACCAGATATAAAATGACTACTACATAATCTGTGGTAATCGTTTGGAGCCCAGTTTTCTCGTCGAATTGCAGCAGCACATCTCGCTCTCTCCTCTCCGGGTCTCTCGGAATCCGGTAGAACTTCAAGTCTCTCCGTCTATCTTCTCTGTTATTGCAACCGACCGCCACACACGCCTTCACCATTTTGATTATTAATGTTAACGAGCAGAAAAACACGCCGTAAATAGGAGGAATGTACGTAGCCGTAACAGGTAAACACGATGTGTTGACGGACAATTGGGCGGCACCAGTCAGGAGGGCGGAGTTGTGACGTCACGTGGGTAGGGTCTATAGAAAGTTGTATTCAACTCTGTCGAACGCTTTTTGTGCATCAAGGGAGATCACGACTTCCGATAAGGCATCATTTCGCTGATAAATGACATTAAGGACACGACGCAGATTATTGGAAATTTGCCTTCCAGTCATAAATCCTGTCTGGTCGGGGTGTATTAGTTTTGTTAGTACTTTTTCTAGTCTACTTGCTAGCACTTTTGATATTATTTTATAGTCACAATTTAGGAGACTAATTGGGCGGTATGACTCACAAAGCAATGGGTCTCTATCCTTTTTTAATAAGAGTGAAATTGTGGCTTGTGTCATAGTTGCCGGTAGAAGTTTTTTATCAACAGCCTCTTTAACGACCTTGAACAAAAGCGGGACTAGTTTAGTTTTAAATTTTTTGAAGAAGCCTATCGGAAATCCATCTGGTCCAGGGGCCGTTGTTCTTACAAATTTTGCAACCCATCAAAAATTGCTACCTTGCGGTTTTGCGCATGCGCGTAACGTTAAAAATGGCCGCGAAGGCAGCGATTCCAAAGTAAACACTACAAACTTTCTTTAAAGAAAGGAATATTTACTTAAGTTTGAACATGTAAAGACATGTACAAAGGTTCTCAGACACATCCTACCATGTTAGCTGCACACAGCAACTGCACCCCACGCTCTCACTGTTAACGACTTTGCCGTGTCGTTAAGTATTAATTTACGCCATTTTCGCGTTGCACATGTATGTTTATGATGTATCTAGTTTAGTTAGCACCTTTGGATAACATTGAGAGTCCAATTGCATGTAAAAGAGGGCTTTTTCAGTGCCACAAAAGCTTTGGGAGCAAAATTTTATGAGGGAGCAAATTTTGACAGAACACCGTATCAGGTTTCATTTTCCTGATAGCATTACTTATTTCAAACTGTGTGACGTAAGATTCGAGTGACTTTTTATCCGCCTCCTGTAGCATGGGTAGAGTAATGTCCTTAAAGAATGATTCAATATGAGTTTGGTCGCACGCTGTAGAGAAGTAAAGCCTCTCATAGAAGGATTTAAATTCTGCATTGATGCCTGCCTACTGCCCGTAGTTAGCTGGGATAGGCTCCAGCACCTCCGCGACCCTCGTGAGGAAAAAGCGGCATGGAAAATGAATGAATGAATGAATGTCTTTTTGGTCTGTTAATATTTGCCCTTGCTCGTCTTTAATTGCTGCTATGAAGCCTGCAGTAGATGATTGTTTTAGCTGGTGGGATAACAACTTGCCACCACGCTCACCATGTTCATAATAAGTAAGACGGGATCTTAAATACTGGTCAGTAGCCTTATCGTTGGTAACTAAGTCAAATTCCAATTGGAGCAAGATTCTTTCCTTATATAAATCATCAGAGGGTCTTACTGCATGTAATTGGTCTACTTCTTTAATGCTGTCTATTAACTGTGAAGCTCTTTTAGTTTGTAGTTTATTTTCTGTGGCGATATAGGATATTATTTGACCCCTTAAGTAGGCTTTTAAGGTTTCCCAAATCAAAGAATAGCTAATCCCAGGTGTTTCATTTAGATCGATGAAAACGTCAATTTGTGTGTTGATAAATTCAACAAGCTTCTCATCCGATAAGTATCTGCAGTTTAGGCGCCAGATGTAATTTGGAATGTTTTCTGGAAAGCTTAGCTGTAATATGACTGGGGCATGATCTGATATTACAATGCTGGCGTATTCAATTTGAGTGACCATATGTAGTATTTTTTGGTCGATCAAGAAATAATCCATTCTAGAGTAGCTTTGGTGTACCGGGGAGAAAAAAGAAAATTGTTTAGATGTGGGATGCCTGAATCTCCAAGGGTCCAATACTCCATATGCATCAAGAAATTCATTGATACATATGGCAGATTTACTCGGTGTTATGAGTTTAGAGCTAGATCGGTCAAGAGCAGGATTCAGAGTGCAATTCAGGTCGCCCGCCAATATTAGATCATAGCAGTCAAGATCTGGTAGCGCAGAAAAGAAAGATGTGAAAAATGTGACATCATCCCAATTAGGGCCGTAGACATTTGCTAGGACCACCGGTCTATTGAATACTTTACCTTGAGTAATGACAAAGCGACCATTTTTGTCCCTTATTGTTTTAATTTCCTTAAATTGCACATCTCTGTGTATAAGAATAGCCACCCCTCTACACTTGCTGTTAAAATCTGAATGGAAATATTGTGTGAAGCCACATCTAAGCAGTCTTGCGTGGTCTTTATTGAGTAATTTAGTTTCTTGTAAGTAGGCAATATGACATTGCAATTTAGATAAATGTGAAAATATTTTATTACGCTTAATAGGGTTATTAAGCCCCCGTACGTTCCAGCTCACCAAAAAGTTGGGTTTAACACCTCTGTTAGAAAGTGGCATATATAAAGCATGATAATGATTGTATTGGCGGGTGTAAAGCCCGTAGTATTAAATAGATCGCAGTGTTTCCCACAGGATTTTAGGAGACTGTGGTGGGAGGGTCTCTGACCCTCGGGGTAGGGTGTGTGTGTACATTTTCAAGCCTGGTGTATCTCTTTAGGGCATTTTGAGACCACTGAATGTAATATAAATTGCTGTATGCGATGTCGCCGGATCGCGCCAAATGCAGCAGAATGCAGCAGACAGTAGTCCCGTAGCCTGGTACACCAGACTCAGCGGCAATATGTTCCAATCCGCGGTAAATTCGGTTTTACACATCGAGTCGCTAAAACCAACAGTCTGTCTCACGCTAGCCATGTTGAATATGTTGAAATGTCTCTCGCTAGTTTCTTGTTGCTTTACC
This sequence comes from Corythoichthys intestinalis, assembly GCF_030265065.1. Classification (NCBI taxonomy): domain Eukaryota; kingdom Metazoa; phylum Chordata; class Actinopteri; order Syngnathiformes; family Syngnathidae; genus Corythoichthys; species Corythoichthys intestinalis. Next base: position 65,286,873 of record NC_080395.1, read on the forward strand.
GACGTCGCGTCAGCCCGTCGCTGATTGGTCCGCTCCGCTGTCTATTTGCTGTGGCTGGCTCCGCCCTGGAAATTTTTTTCTGCTGAATGGTGGCCAGACTCATACTCTCATAGCCAGGCATGAAAATGGGTCAAGGGTTAAAAAGGTGAGAAGGGTGTGGAGGAAATATGTTCCAGTACACTGTACACCCCAACAAAATATTGAGCTCTGTCGACCCACACTGTGTTTCAGCAGGGCCGTGCAGAGACCGGTGGAGGGGCGGGTGCTCGTAGATCAAAAGGGGCACATGGACAAGTATTTAATACACCTTAAAACAACATAACTTCAATTTTAACCAGCTTTAGATAATAATTGGCTGCGACTGTGACATACTTTAATTGGGAGGGGGCAACAGTGAATAGAAATCAAAACTGTCATCAACACTTTCTGGCTGTGACTCAGTCAGTCTGCCTCTTTTCTTCCTTCAACCTCTGCATCAAAACTTCCTTCTTCAACTTGTTCATCTGAGAACAAACCACATCAGATGGTCACTGAGCCACCAACAGCACAGTTTTCTCAAAACTATTATTTCATTATTATCCATACTTAACAACTCTAGCACCTAATGATTAATAAAGCAATGACATAAAATCTTATAGAAAAATAACATTATAATTGTGTTTATAATTGTATTTAATACCTGACTATCCTTGCAAACTTGTTCTTACCAGGTCTGCTATTCACCCAGCTGACGAGGTATCCACTGCCTTTAGCAGCCTCATCCAACTCTTTTTTGTATCCCTCAATCTCCTTTCCCTACGAGGCATGTCTATGTAATGAAATATAAATATCAAAAAAAAAAAAAAAAAAACAGATTCCCCGGTGGCTTTTAGTTTTAAAGCTTTCTTAATTTCTTTCTCTCTCAATAACGATGAAGGTAGATTTGTGTTTTTATTATTCAATCAAAAAACAAAGTTACTTCTATCAAAAACAAAGTTGCTTCAATCAAAATACAGTATATACTTTTAATCCCAAAAAAGTCACTTCAATAAAAAAAATTGTTTTTGATTGCAAAAATAAATTTGAGACAAAAAAAGCATTTGAAAACAATTTTTCTTGATTGAAACAAATTTTTCCATTGAAGTAATGTTGTTTTGCGTTTGGGCCACATTCTGGCTAGGACATTTGTGTCTTTATTATTCAATCAAATAAGTTGCTTCAAACAAAAAAATATATATAAAAAGAAAAACTTTGCACATGTGTCAATCACCGTTTAACAAAGCCTGAGAGGGTTTGAGTAGACTCACTATGAAGCATTTAATAAAGCCAAGCATTTTCTTACTACTTTATTCTTGTTTGCTACTTTGCGGTTTTCACTTATTGCGGCGGGTTCTGGTCCCCATTAACCGCGAAAAACGAGGGATCCCTGTATTTCTGAAAAGCTTTAAAGTGCCTGTGACACGAAAAAGCATGTTTATTTCATAATACACACGGTATTTTATGCCCCTGAATGATATGGACCGCTTGGATGTGTGTGGAAGCGATCGCTATATTTATTTAGTTTTTTTGATCCCGCGCCATGAAAATGAGTGACTTCCGGCTTCGGTCTTGCATTGAGGAGGAGGGCGCTGTGACGTGTACGGTAGAAGACGTTCTCTTCACTATACAGTGTACTGTTGTGGACGAAGGATTCAGCTGATTTTGCGGATTAATACTTTTATTTTTTGCATCACGCCAGCCAAACGGCTGCAGAAAAATCTTTCTGTATGCGGGAGAGGCGTATGCGCCTTTTTGGAGTTTCAAAAGGTTCCCATTCACCGTGGATATTTACTGTGGGACCATTGGACTTACAAGGAAGTGAGTAAACATCTTGTTTTGTATTATGTCAAATACGAATACAGTGATTACAAAGTAAACATTATAAAACTCCTTTAAATAAAGGACTACTTACGTTTAATCATTGATAGGCATGTAAAAAGCTATCCTCATGCTCATTAGCAGTTAGCTGTTAGCACGTTAGCTGCACAACAATTCCAGCCACCCTCCTCCAGGGAACGAACTGTAAATTGCTCTCCGCCGGGCAGTTTGCCGATCCGCAAAGAAACTCGACAACCGGGTCGTCATGTCAAATAATCCAGGCTAGTTATGTGTGATTTTCCACTTCGAAGACTTTGAAACATCCCTCGGTTCGGGTTAGCATGTCGGTTAGCTGTCACTCCTTCTGGTCTGTTTACATTCTCCGAAGCCGGGGAAGGGAAATTACATATGTCCGATTTAGGTGTCATAAAATATCGTTAGGGAGGTGTGACAGTAAAGGTGAAGTCGACTGTTTTGACCATTATGGAGTAATTTTGCCATGTCGTCTTGAATAAATGGATTTTTATTATTTTATATTCCATTTAGCACAAGATTGTTATTTGTCATGACCATGCCATTTATTTAGCAATTGGAGAAAGTACTTGGGTAAAAAGAATATCCTGTAAAAATATTGAAGTAAAGAGACAGAAACTATGACATTTTGCCGCTCTCTTCGTCGCGTTTTCCTCATTGTGAATAGTTCCCCCTCGACGGGCTGACTGGTCCTTCTCAAGCCATTTATATAGGTATTGGGGAAAAATATTTGGATAAAAAGAATATCCTGTAAAAATATTGGGAGTAGAGAGACTGAAACAATGACATTTTGCAGCTCTCTTCGTCGCGTTTTCCTCGTTCTGAACAATTCCCCCTCAATGGGCTGAATAGTAAAACCGATGAGCCTAGTCTACCGCTGACGTCATCCACCTGTTGGGGACGCTAAAGCCCTATAATTGTAGGCGTGGCTAACCGGCAGATTAAAAGACTAATTTCTCATCATCTGCGCTTAGCTAAATTTTTGTATATAGTCGAATCGTCTCAAAATATAATTCTAATTCACATAATAATGCCATTTAAGACTTTTTTTTGGGTGTCATATGCTCTTTAAGAAGCAAGAGTCGTCCCCACCACTCGTCGGGCCGGTGTTGTGCCGACACTGGCTGTCAGCTCAAGTCCCAGCCGAAAATAACGCGTCTCAGGTGGACGACGGGAGCGATACGAGGCGCCCCCCTCCATCCGAGAGCATGCCGCTTAATTTGACTCAACACTGTGTTTCTTCGTTTATATTACCGCTAAATACACAAGCCTGACGCCAATTTAACGGGAGCTATTTTTTTTTCATGGGAGATTTGGCTAGCTCTGGCAGTGTTCGACGCAAGCTGCAACGAATCTCAGTAACTTTTTTATATCGCAAAATGTGAAAACGATTGAAACCATTGCTCACCAAATTCAATCTGCTGGCAAATACAGGCAAGTGTGTATGCTGCGCTCTGGTCTGCCCCGGTGTGGATAAGGCCTGCTTTTTGTTTTCGCAGCTTTGCAATGCAACCAAAGGCTCTCCGAGCACTCCATGTTAACGTAAGGAGTGCGCGCGTTTCGAATAATGCTGGCTCTGGAATAATGGAACGCAGCTTGGGCCGATGATTGGTTCTCGTCAGCGAAGCATCTAGAAGGATTTGCTGACTGTCCAAGTGTCACTTTTTTAAAGAACCGATTTCTTAAGTGCTCAGTTTACGTACTAAGTTAATCACATGATGATAATAATAATAATAATTAAATAAAACCTCCCGACCCCCCCCCCCAAAAAAAAAGAATTTCTCCTCAGATCTACGCAATTCACGTAGGTCGCCATTTTTTACTTCAAAACGGCGAATTTCGCCGAAAGGTGAGAGAGTTTCATGCTTGCATAGCACAGCTATGAGTCTGGTGTACCAGGCTAGTAGTCCCGTCTATGAGCGCGACCTGTTGGCGCGTGTGTCTGTGTGTGTGCACGCACGCACGCGGTAGAGTGGAGTAGGCTACAGCTGTGTAATCGGCTGACTGACACATCTGATTATTATCTTTTTTTTTTTTTTTTTTCTCTTTTTCGGCGGGGGGGCAAACGAGACTGTCTCGTTCATTGGTGGGAAATACTGGATATTACCCAGACAAGATAGGACAAGACAAACAAAGCACCTAAACTGTTCACGCACTCCACAAAAAAAGCCAAAAAAAAAACAACTGAAAAAAGAAACCAAAACTGGTCTCAAAAAGAGACGCATATACCTCCTAGTTTTCATTGCTTACCATGTAAGCTCCCAGCCAGAATCTATGCAGAATATCTATATACTTAACTCAACAATGTCAGTTAAATCAAGTTATTATAAGGATTGTAGCAGCCCAAAATGACACTTGAAACAGGATTATCGTGTTTACTCACTTCGGCGCATTGCCAGCAGTTAAAGAATCAGGGCTTCAACAGTTCCCTCAAAACAAAATCTTTGGCCGCTTTAGGGTCTTTAAAGGTGTATTCTTGCCCATCCGTGGTGGTAATCCTGAGTGTAGCCGGGTATCTCAGCCTGTAGCGAACGCCGCCACAACCGCGAAGTAGATTCCTCACCTCCGTGAATGCCGCGCGCCGTTTACTCACAGCTTGAGTGAAGTCGGGCAGGATACGGATGTGATCACCGTAGTTAGTAGTAATTGTTCCAGCTTCAGCAGCCTTCTTCATCAGTTGCTCCTTTTCAGCGAAGTAATGACATTTCACAACGAAGGCCTGAGGTGGCTAGTCATCTTGTGGTTTCGAGCGAAGGGTCCTATGCGCACTGTCCAAACATGGCGGCTTCTCCAAACCCAGTGCGTCTTTTAGCATGTTAGCCACATACTGAGAGGGTCGTTGCACGTGTTCTCTCCCTTCTTTTATTCCGGTTATCCTCACATTGCAGCGGCGGGAGCGCCCCTCTAAGTCATCGCATTTCTCTTTCAGTAGAGCCAGCTCCTTCTTCAGGAGAGAGACGTTGGACTCCAGCGCAGCGATCGCGTCAGAATGTGCGTTGACACCGGTTTCCAGCTCCGATGTGCGGGTTTCAGACTTATCCAGCCTCTGATTGATTAGGGCAATAGCGCTGCGCACCTATGCTTGAGTTTCGGCTGCTTTCTCCTCCAGTTTTTCCAGTAACTCTCGCTTGAGTTCGTTTATTGCCTCCAAGATTAGACGATCCCCCGTAATGCTTTCCGTTGGGTACACAGTGGAATGGCTGGCTAAGCTAGCGTCGAGGCCGCCGGCTCTCGAGTCTTGTTCACTTCTCGTGTTAGGCTTTTTCGGTGCCATTATGCCCACGATTCGGTGAGAAGTGTTCAAAGAGTTCTTTTATGCGAGATTGAGGGGCTAGTTTATGTTGGTGATCATAGATTAATCCTTTGAGTCAAAAGTGAAGGATTCTAGTGGGAGCTCGTCCCCAACGACGTCTTTACATGGCGCTGGCCTAACCGGAAGTCCATAATAATAATGTTATTTATGACTTTTTTTTATCCTTTCATACGCACTTTCAGGTCACAACTGGTACCCTCCAAAAGTTCGACTTCCCACCTTCCTCGAATGCAGCGTGAGAATGAATAAACTGAAGCACTCCTCTTATTTGGGCATCTAAAAAATAGTCCTGCAAAATGAAATGAATTACGGCAGTTTGGTGTGACATTGTTTTGGCCACATGGGTGTTTTGAAACAATTATCTGTGTTTTGAATTTATTTGACTATGTTGAATTAGTTCGTACATCTGTATCGTTTTTTTATTGGCATACTATAATGGTGCCATTGACTCGCACTAGCTTAGCCACTCAGGAGCCCTGAAACTAACAAATAACTGGCAAACGAAACAGAATTTGTTTAAATCAACTCCACCAACTAACTGAACCCCTGCTAACTCGAAGATGAAGCCTAATGTCAACAATCCTGAACTTGCGCTTTAACAACTTCCTTAATGTACATCTACATACAATATATATCACATGAAAATTAGACTTATCAATATATTCTGCGATTACTGTTTGGTCTCATATTCATTATTTCTACAAAATTTCCAACTTTGATTTCATCATATTAAGTATTGGGCTTGCTATTGGTAGCATATTCTTACAGCTGTTTGTCAAATGTATTTCTAGACCCGACAGAGTAGAGAAGGAATCACTCTGTCCCAGCGGTTAAAGACCTCCGTGAAGTTGGCCCCCATCAGTTAAAGGCAGATGCATTGTTTAAGTGACTAGCGCCATCTCGTGTTTATACTGAAAAGTGGAACAGAGTGGCGGCCGAGCCAATCATTTTGTTCGGGCAATATTCAATTACATTTTCAAAACTTACTGCGGCCCAATAAAAAAACACTGGCTCGTGGGCTGTAGTTTGGACACCTCTGTTCTGGAAGAAAATAGATAGTTTAAAAAAATGGAATAAAATAAACAGAACAGAGAACACCGAGTTACCTAGCACATAATATTATATAACAAAATTAAAATAATAAGAAACATGATTGCAAGTTACATGAAATTATTGAATCTGGTTGAACGTTTAGTAAGATGTTACTACCGCGATGTGAAATTTAGGATTTGTCGTCACCTAGTGCAGATTTCTGGAACAAAAGGGGCGGGAGGAAAGGGAATTTTCGCAAGAGACCCGATGACTGATCAGGTGACAGTCACGTGGTTGTGTCAGCTGATGCTAATGCTAATGCTAAGCAGGCTGTTCGACGTTTCTACGGCAAAGAGCGATCCGGACGGTCAGACAGGATGCCTTTCTCGGAGCTTTATTTCAATGTCGATAACGGCTACCTCGAGGGTCTGGTCAGGGGATTCAAAGCTGGAATACTCTCACAAGCGGATTATTTAAACCTTGTACAATGTGAGACCCTCGAAGGTGAGTTTCATGTGATGACTGAACACTGGCCGTGCGAGCTTACTACTACACCCATGCTAGTTGTCATTTTGGAGCATAAATGAACAATAATGAGTAGTTGACCTCATTAATTACACTGCTTCATGTATGGTATTCATCAGTCGTCAAATAGAAACTACATTGCTAACAAACGAGTTTTCGGGTTGTTGTTAAAGGGGTAGCTAGCAAAACGCTCGTCCCTGCCATACTGAAGTGACGACTCTGTTACTTGGCATACATGATTGATAAATGGTATGTATATAAAATATCAGAGGTTAACTGATTTCCACTAGTCAGTCAGCATTCTCGTATTTCTGGCCGCTTCTCAATGCTAGGACGATTGAGTTTCGATTTTAGTTGTGCTCTGTTTGTTCAATTACCTTAATTTTTGGACTATAAGGTACACCTGACTAAATGCCACCATCCACCAAATTTGACACGAAAACGGCATTTGTTCATAGATAAGCCGCACTGCACTATAAGCCGCAGCTGTCCTCACTGTATCACGGGATATTTACACCAAAAGATATTAACCGGTAATACTTTATTTGACAGCGGTGTCATAACTGTCATAATACCAAATGAACCCCATGAAGCTTTGAACCAACTAGGTGCAAAGCTTCATGGGGTTCATTTGGTGGCAAAATTGAACCAACTAGGTGCAAAGCTTCATTGCTTCAAGAAGCTTCATTTGCCCAACACTGCTCCCTTGGTGGAGACAATAAACATCTGCTGCCACCTGCTGTCAACACTGTTGTCAACCAACATGCCTCCTAAAATGCATTACATAGCTACAGATGTAAATTACAATCAAAATTCATGTTCAGTGGTAGTTATTTGTTCAGTTACTTTTCTACTTCTTTCATTCATTGCTAGCTTAGGGGCGCCACAAGACCATCGTAACTATGACATGACACTGCGATGAGCATTAATGAATGCTTATGACAGACGTTATTTTGTGTCATCCGGCAAATTATCTCACTTTTGAATGGGTGTAAAAGATCCGAGCTCGACATAAATGGAGTTAGTGACATAATTTGCCGGATGACACTACATGACAACTGTCCTAAGCGTTCATTTACAGGACTGTCTCAGGAAATTAGAATAAGAACTTTATCACAATATTCTAATTATCTGAGACAGTCTTATTCTAATTTCCTGAGACAGTCCTGTATATAGGACTGTCTCAGATAATTAGAATATTAACTTTATCACAATATTCTAATTATCTGAGACAGTCCTGTATGCCCATAATAGTGTCATTACATAATTATTATGATCTTATGGCAGTTTTATAACGCCGCTGTCGAATAGTTGCCTATTAACACAAATAAGCCACACCGGACTATAAGCCGCAGGATTCAAAATGAGGGGGAAAAGTAGCGGCTTATAGTCGGAAAAATTATGGTAGTTTCACTCATTCATTTCATATTTGTCAAACAGCTAATACATATAATAATTATGAACTGCTGAATTACTATGATATAATTATGTAAAGCTATAGATTCAAGTAATGAAATAACAATCAAAAGACAGTTTTTTGTTTAGCCTAGCTTTCACTCTAGTTAACATTAGAAGACTACATATAGCATTTTTTTTTTTTTATAGTAATTGAGTACCCGGGGGGGGGGGGGGGGGGGTGAATTGGGTTTTTAAAAAGGACTGAAAGTAAGCTGACCATGTAAAAAATGCCATGGCAGCTAAAGGCAAAAAAGTCCATTACACATAAAATAATGACTTGTAATTTTTATGTATTAGCAGGGTTTCCCCTAGGAAAAACTGTTGTTTTGAAGCTGTGGTGGTGGTGGGCTGCTTCGGAGTCGGGCAGTCCCAACATGTCGTGCTGTGGTGAAACTGCTATATATCATGACAAATGAGATTTTTTTCCCCCCACATTTATTGTTTTCCAAGAAGAACCATAACAAATATCTATTCAAAATATTTTATAAGCCAGGCTAATGTCATAGCTCTCAGCTACGGTACATATACAAATGCGAAGTTGATAAAAGCTAATTACATCTCATAGTCCTTTTTCTTCTTATTTTTTTTTTGGCCCTAATATGTACTACATTACCACAACAATAATAGTCCGTCTGTTAACGGACCCTCGTCCGTTGACAACTTAAATATTTTCTTAATGCTTCAAAATACTCCTCTGAAATCACAACCAGTGATATCAGCAACGAACAAATGCTAGCACGCGAAGATTCGGGTCAAACACCATCACATAGAACTTAAACATTATGTCAATGTCAATATTAAGGTCTTTTTCACAGGTATAAACCAGAATTATATTCTTTAACTTGAAATACCTTTTTCTGTGGATTTTTCTCCCAATTTCCAACTCTGCACCAACGTAGTCAGGTACAAGCTTGCAACAAGAGAACCCATGTGATTTTCAAAATAAAGCGTGTAAAGGAACAACTTTTATTTGACGTTCTATTTCAGATGACTTCTGGCAAATGAGCTATATATATATATATATATATATATATATATATATATATATATATATATATATATATATATATATACATTTAAACGTTGTACTGCCCAAAACAGTGCGTTTCCTTGTGCCCTGCCAGACAGCTAGCTAACACTGAATATACTTCAATAAACCACAAGGCTTGGTGCCTTGGTCTTTTCTTGCCTTTATGTGAAGTCACTTGTTTTTATATTGTGAAACTATAACACAGAAACATACACATATTCAATACTCAATACACTACAAAATGTTCAACACACTTACATATACAATTATAATATAGATATCACGAGCTGCTACTAGCCTTAAGCATAGGCTGGGTTCTATAATAAAACAACAAGACTTAAGAGGTTTTGTACATATGACTTTTCTCCATGGATGTATGCATATACTGCGCATCAATAGGTTACGGTAAACGGAAAATACTTAGACATATATTTCCGAGGCAGAAACGTAGCAGAAAGCACTCATGAGTGTCAATGCGACCGACAGACACAGCACTGTGCAAGTAAATGACTTGTTAGCCAAACTGTGTCACAAAATAGATGCAGGGAATTTTTCTGACCGACAACTGGCAGCAACGCAATACAAAAGGTCAACTGGTTTCCCACACTGGTGCATATAGCAGCCCGGACGTATTGTTAAATTATGCAAATTATGAATTAGAATGTATCTTTAAATTTTAAAAAAGAATCGAATTTGCAAGGCGTGGCGGTTTTTATTTTGGTGTGGCGGTGCGCCACAAATCTTATATGTGTAGGGGAAACCCTGATTAGTTTGGTTTTGCAACTGTTTATCAATCACTTCGCTTTTTTCTCCCCATTGCAGACCTGAAACTTCACCTGCAAAGCACAGACTATGGAAGCTTCCTGGCTAACGAGGCTTCGCCCCTGACGGTGTCTGTCATTGACGACAAGCTAAAGGAGAAAATGGTCGTAGAGTTTCGCCACATGAGGAACCAATCGTATGAGCCCCTGGCCAGCTTCATGGACTTTATCACGTGAGGGAGACGCTGTGTACTATATTTACACCGTACATAGGGCTGGGAGATATGGCCTAAAGTGCGTTTTAGAGTAAATTGAGCAGATTTACCTCGATAAAGATAAATGAAGATAAATTCGCCCAAGTGCACTGTTATATAATTTGAAAATCTGAATCAATGAGTGAAATACAAATTTACTGTTGTGTTGTGTGTCTCGTTAATTTATTTACATTTTAATTTAACATATCTAAACAATCGTACATGCAGTCTAAACATTAAGTATATAGAAAATTCTTGTAAACGATAAGAATTCAAGTATGAACATTTATAACAGCTTGTATGACTTGAACGTTGTTCAACATTATAAAAATATTACGACGACTGTGCAATCATGTCTTTGTAACACAAATGACTTACAGTCTGAACAAAACACTTCAAACAGACAACTTATTGGTAATAGCTGCTGTGACATTACTCGACACAAGTGTTTACTTCAAGGTTTCAGGTTTTTTTTCCCCCAGAGCATTTTTTAATACATGCACACACACATGCACCATGCACACACACACACACATGCACCACCCACACAGACACGCACACACACACATTAAAGCTATATTGCTCTTTTGCCAATAAAACATTTAAGATTTTATCATGGCAGTAATGACACAGAATGAAGCAAGCACATACAGAAAATAGCTGTGGCCATTAAACGGTCATATTATAAGCTTCACTGTTGCAAGTTTGGCGAAGCTCCCTTAAACCAGACTCCATCACATTTGCCTGTACCTATAGCCGCTAGCGTTAGCCTACCGGGCTTCTGTTTGTTTGAGTTCCTGATAACCACGTGACTTCATACATACGCATTGTGACTGCTTTCTTAAATGGAAATGAACATAGTCAAACAACACAGAGTCAAAGCGGGATAAAAAGACTATATTTTTTTGTTTTATTGAATTACTGATTTTACCGACATGGTCAAAATTATGTCGGTTATCGTGAAGAATTTCGGTAACGGTAAATTTTTGGTACACCGCCCAGCTCTTAACAGTACGTAAACAATCTAATTAGGGCTGGAACAACAGCTGCAGCAGTAAGAAATAAATAGAACAATGTGTGCCTGAGTATAATGCCAATAAATGAAAGACCATCATTAAGTTAGACTGATTGTAATGGGAATAAAAATACACATTTAGCCTGGAGAAACATGACTGATTTCTTTTGTTTCTCCATTGGTGGTACCGCAGATATAGTTACATGATCGATAACGTCATCTTGCTCATCACGGGAACCCTTCACCAGCGTGCCATCTCTGAGCTGGTGCCAAAGTGTCACCCACTGGGAAGCTTCGAGCAGATGGAGGCTGTCAATATCGCTCAGACTCCAGCTGAGTTGTACAACGCCATCCTGGTTGACACGCCGCTCGGTAATGGACCCTTTGGTCGAGTGTACGCTAAATAATCTATTGTATATCAAATTGGTTACAATTATATGAGAAACAATTAACACAATTCCGTACTGCTTTGCTTTCAGCTGCATTTTTTCAGGATTGTATATCTGAGCAGGACTTGGACGAAATGAATATTGAAATAATCCGTAACACTCTCTACAAGGTAAACATTTCATGGTGGTCAATTCTATTGTACTTCCATAAAAAGCTTTTATCAAACAAATGGAGATGTTAGATAACTTTTCAATACTATAGTTCAATGCTGTTGAACTAATAGGTTTCCACCATGGCAATGATTTTATTTGCTACTTGTGTGTTTATTTTTCTCAGGCTTATCTTGAAGCATTCTATAAGTTCTGTTCCAACTTGGGAGGAACTACAGCAGATACCATGTGTCCAATCTTGGAGGTGAGGTTTTTGTACGATTTGTGAATTCAAAATAACAGATGCAATACTCACTTTATGCACATGCGTATTGTGAACATGAATGCTCAGAGTTTCTCCATCGCTGTGTAAGCTCAGGTCTGCCATCAGGAATCGATAGTTCCGTATTCTTACTGATTTGCATGTAGTAACAGTTCTCAAAGCCGGTGGCTGCTAATTAATTTGTCTGTGTGTGTGTGCTGAACTGAAATGCCTGACGGTCATGCTAAGATGCGCACTCTAATACTTACATATTACATAATCATTTAGCATATTAACCCTTTAAGGTCTGGGCCTATTTTGTCTGATTTTGCATGCCTTTGAAGTTGCCTTTATATTTCAAAGAAAGAATTGTTTACGACGGCCTGGTTTGGTCCCTTTTTTGTGACACCTTGAACTTCATGTCCAAACTGTTGTTTCCTTCACTGACCAATTATGAATCATCATTTTGGGCCTAAAAAGACCAAAAATTCCAAAATATTTTTGTCAAAATTTTTAATATTGATGTCCAATTGACAACCAAACATGCGTAACGAACCGTTTTGAAGCTTTGTAATATTTATTCAACATGTTAGGATGAACATTCAACCCAAAAAAATTAGAATAAATAGTCTTATATTTGACAATTCAACATAAACAACAGGTATAGCCATAGGCGTTTTTTGCCTTTATACATGCTCTAGTCGAAACAGGTTATATACAGCAGACCAAACAGTGAAGAACAATGAAAAAATATATACCATCTAACACAAAAAGTGTTTGGAGGCCATCTCTTTATGAGTTTAGGTATTGCGGCCCATCACCTGATGAAAACTATGTACACACAATCAAGCTTCTTGAACACACATTTATATACACAAATTGAGAAGACTGATTGTGGGGGGGGGGAATATATATAACATTGGAAAAAAAAGTATTTTCAAAAATATTTACAATAAACAAGTTACATTTTTTTCAGGGATGCCACTCCGAAAAGCAGTTTCGTCCTAGAATTAGACACAGGGCTACATCACACAGCCCACACTTCCATGGGGTGTTGGTCCTCTTTCCATCCTTCCATTTTCATTTCACTTTACTTTCATTGTCACTATAAATGTACATGAAAAAAAGTCAGTATTTATGAAAATAATAAAGTATAAAATAAAAATATATACAGCAATAAATAATAATGGAAATCTATATGTATGACAATAGAAAGAATACCATAGGTGAATATGTGCTACATCCCTAATCTTCATATAGAAAGAAGAACACCACAAATTATAAATTCCTGCCTGGGATACCCACAGTGCACGTACGACTTTGATCTGATATGCACATTTTATTATTATATATACAAACACACACTTATATTGCATCAAAATTAACTTTGTCTTGCAATATCAAAAGAAACTTTCAAAAGAAACTTTTCGGCATTAAAAAAAAAAAAAAAAGTTAGTTGGCTTACCTCTGCTCGTCAATGGTGTCACCCACGTGTTCAAATCCGTCACTATCTTCAATCGAGGACTCTTCCGAAGAAGACTATGATGACGAATTTGGACCATCCTCTTCCTCAAGTTGATCAAAAAGCACAATTGCTTGCGCTAAATTTAGTTTTCGTTTCATTCTCAAAGTCACACAAAGTCGCTGCTCGATCCAAACGGCCGTCGCTCGCCACCTCGCTGCTTCAGAACACTCCTCCCTCTTGTTCGGTAGAACCTCGCACGGCAGTTATATTTATTAAAAAAAAAAAAAAACGCATTTTGTGCTTCCACTGTGACTTCGAAAGGGTTCGTTTGATTTGTGTTTTTTTCATGGAGCTTCCGTTTTGAAAAAGGACAAGAAATGATGGAAATATGGACATAAACAAATGATCCATGCAGCGTTTTAATGTTTTTTTGAGAGGACAATAAAACTATAAAACTTAAATGACAATATCTCACGTTTTAGTTGGTCGATTGACTTCAAATAATAACGAGAGTAAACCGCAACTTCCGCACTTTAAAACAAGACCAACCAACGGCATGTGGGTGACGTAATTAAAACGTGAGGGCGCTTCAAAGACGACGTGCGCTGAGGACGCGCCGGCGCGTCCTTCGACTCTCAAGGGTTAATTGAAAGCATTACATTTAAGTGTAGCCTGCTAAGGTAATTTATTGCGGAAGCACTCATAAAATCCTTAGTTTATTATTGTCGACACAACCGCACATTAAAATGAATGCAGATCTTTCAAAATAATATATATATATTAGGGCTGTCCCAAACGACAAATTATCTCTCGATTAGTCAGCCGACTATTTTTACGATTAGTCGACTGATCTAATTTTTTTTTTTTTGTAACTAATTTAGCAATTAAATTTTTGTTGACACTTATTAATTCACAAAAACATTTTGGAACACAAATTCTTCATTAAAGTAGAAGTGTCACCTTTAACTGGCAAGTTTGCGTTTTGGAGAAGACTACCAATGTTTTGTAGCAGGCTAAAGTAGGTTGTCTTTTTTCCCCCCCATTAGCCTCAATGTAGCAATGCTAATGTTTACAGTGTTTAATATAGATGTTTCCTTATTTTGTATGTCTGAACTTTAATTCTACGGCGTGTTGATGACCAGTAAACATCTGTGAAAGGAACTGTGGAAATCTGTCTCAAGGAACTGAGTCTCATATGCCATCAGCATGCACACACGCAGTACATTCTGACTTTCCATGCATGTATATATGTTTTTTAGCCCTTCATTAACCGTCGACGGGAAGTTGTGCTCGTCGACGGATTTATGTCACTGAGTCGACTAGTCGGGACAGCTCTAATATATATATTTATATTTTAATTTGCAAGTGCCGGTCAGAAACCACAAACGAGCGGGACGTGGCCAAAGTGGTGTGTTTTTCAGCTACATTTTCTGTCTTTGCTGCAGTTCGAGGCTGATAGAAGAGCCTTCATCATCACCATCAATTCATTTGGCACTGAGCTATCTAAGGAAGACCGTGCTAAGCTGTTTCCCCATTGCGGAAAGCTTTACCCAGAAGGCCTCGCTCAGCTGGCCCGCGCTGACGACTATGAGCAGGTCAAGGCGGTGGCTGATTACTATCCTGTAAGTTCTGAAGTGTTGTAGACTTACTTTTCTTTGTTGTATAATGTGTTTGGTGAGCAAATGACAAATTTCTAAATCCCTCTATTTTCTTCCTATCCTGTTTTAAGTTTGCTAAGCATCCAACAGTGCAATTAAATGTATTTGTATGTCTTCAGGAGTACAAGCTGTTGTTTGAGGGTGCTGGCAGTAACCCAGGCGACAAAACACTGGAGGATCGCTTCTTTGAGCATGAGGTGAAGAAAAAAAATTGTATGTGGCGGAAAACACTCATGTGTCTTGAAGTTCTGCTCTAAGACCCCCAATTTGGCCAAATTTCAAAATTGTCCTATATGCATGTGTTATACATCATTGGAAAGCTTAAAATCTCAATTTTCTGTGGGAAGAAAAAATTTGAACAGGAGCGCATTTAAAAAAAAAAAGAAAATTAAAACAGCAAATTAAACAGCAAAACCGTAACTGGAGGTGAAAGAGGTGAAACGCGAAAGCATATTTAAAGAAGCCATGATTTTAATGAAATATTATCAACTACTTACCTTGTTTCGATCCCAAAACGCCATGTAGCATGTATCATCGAGTGTCAAGACACAGCTGTGAATGGCCAGAGCCGGATTTTTTGTGGATTTTAAGAGTGAAACATGGTAACATAACAAGGGTCGCGATGCAGAAATCGCAGACATCAAGGAATGGTCGAGATTTTCATTTTCAAATATTTACCCTTTTAAACAGTTTTTCCATTTTCCTATGTTTGGCTCGATTATCATCCAAAATATTGGGGATAGCAATGAAAAAAAAATACAATCAAGCGATAATTATGAGGTCCATTACTTATTTACAGAAGCTCATTTTTTCATTATGACGGAATTTGTTTAAAAGTTTAAAATATGTGAGTCAATAATTTGCTAAAGTGTTTTTTTTTTTTTTTTTTTAAACGAAATACCGGTAATAGACATCAATTAATGATTCTAAGCTAAAAATGACAAATACGATTGCTTACCTTCTTTTTATGGCTAGGTTGAAACAAAACCGGTTATGTCCGACGTCTGTAAACGGGGGTTTCCAGGGTAAAATGGACAAATTAAAAAGAGTTCGGGGGCTTAATGCGCCATGAATCTGCTATGGCAGTATATAGACATATTGTTCTATCAAACACAACAGTTCTTTTGGCTTAAAATACAGCACTTTTTTTTTAAAGAGGGATGCAAGAGCAGAAACTGCTTTTTCAGCCTTGTCTGTGTTTTCCGCCATATGCATATATGTATTTATGTATGTATGTGTGTGTGTGTGTATATAATATACACACGCAACAGGGTGATTCAAACATATATCGGCTTGATGTTGTAAGTCCTATTGGTTAAATCCACTCCTTTTTAACATAATGTGGTCCAATAATGTCTTTTTTTCCGCCTTCATTTTTCTTGTGTCAAATTCCAACGTTTTGCTGTTCTAATATCTCCTGCTGTTCTTCTCCCTCTTCCTGCAGGTAAAGCTGAACAAACTAGCTTTCCTCAACCAGTTCCATTTCAGTGTTTTTTACGCTTACGTCAAGCTGAAGGAGCAGGAGTGCAGGAATATTGTTTGGATTGCCGAGTGCATCGCCCAGCGGCACCGTGCCAAGATTGACAACTACATTCCTATCTTTTGAGATCCATCCTACACTTTGCTTACATCTGGCCTCATGTCTTTTTGCTTCATCTATCCACTCCCACCTTGGTGTTAAAGCATCTGATGCTACAATGCTAAACAGCCTCCATTCTTTAAGGTGTTAGTGTGAATCGGTTGTTAAGACGCCAACTATTTTGTGACCCTTCACATAAGTCGTCTTTCAGTGGTTGTTGACAAAGCTCTGGTTGTAATCTTTCAAATGCATTGCGTATGATTAATATCATAATATAGATTGCGAAAAGCGCCGATAGCTGACCAAAAGAAACATGACTGGAACATTATTGGAGTTTAATGGACTCATTAAACATAAACCCAATAACCAAAATTAGTTTTGCAGATTTAAAGCAATTCTTTCAAATGTTGGACAACATTATTGTAAAAAAAAAAAACAATCATATTATCCATCCACATAGTCCTGAGTTGCTCTGAATAAATATTAATTGGGATCAGAAACAAAAACGTACATAATTGAGATGTGTTTTATTGATAGTTATTTTAATGGATCCCTTTCAGAGGTGCTTTTCATCTCCAGGTTCACCAACAATTGAAGGTACCCAGGCCTGTAGCATCATGATTAGGTTCTAATATTTTTTCCGCAATCAGTGAAATGAAACCAACAAGTACGCTGACCATCTATCTGAAGAAAAAATTCCATTCATCTAGTTGTCTTATGTTTTTGGTATGGAGAACAACTTAAATGATTGTTGTGTTCCCCTAAACAAAACCATAGTCAAATGTGTTGTTTCCCTGAACAAAGCTGTAGAGTCAAATGTGAGTTTTTGTTGGCTAAACTGTTATTTGATTTATGATGTGTACTCTAGAATTATGCACGTTGTTGTAAATGAATGAAAGATGGAACTATATAAAAAATGATATTTAAATATTTAACAATATGATTGTGTTTTCTCATGCTGTATGAATTGCTTCATATCCATTTTGATGTTACCTGTGAAGTGTGTTTAAAATATGAGCAAAATAAATAAATAAAATTGACTGCATAACGTGTTTGTGTCAGACTATGCTCATGCAGTTGGCTTGATATTACAGTGGGTAAAAGTTTCACTCAAATTTGTGTAGTTCACAAAACAACTTCGATATCCTTTTAACAAAATTAAAAAAAAAACATTTCCTGTGCATTTGTTCTAAATTTGATATGGTTCAGACTTCCTATCTTCTTAATTCCTTTGTTTGAATGTCCTGTGGTCAAGGTTTTCTAGAGTAGTCAACCTTTTTGACAGGGAAAGCTGCTTCTTGAATACGGATCAATGCTTAGGGTTGCACATTTGATTCACATTTTTTAAATTACACATGCGTGAATTTACTGTAATACTAGGTCATTCATTTACCGGGCCGCTTAACCCTCATGCTACATTGTCTACATTTTCAAATGTGAACAACATGATAATTATTTGTAATTTTATTATTAATATTTAAACATGGTAGGAAAAAAAATCTAACTACGACACAGGTCCATGACTTTTCACATTATTATTACTTTTTTTTTTTTTTTTTTAACTTTTCACTAATAAGTGATGGTCAAAATGTTAACAGTTGTCCCTACAGAATACAGCTATTCAAAAGTAGACACTTAAGACATTTAACTCTATAAAGCAGTGAAGTGATTATATTATTTTTTGGCACCTAAAACCTTTTAATCCTTTATAGGGCAAGTGATTGTTTTTGGTTATTAAAAATAAATATTAGCAATCATATAGTTTTTCATTATAGTATATTTTAAATATATTTTGTAATTATAAAAGCATTTATAAATTAATACAATCATAAAATCTAAATTAATGAAATTAAAAGGAATAAACACACAAATACTGTTTATGGCCCCAACTAATACTCTATTTTTTTTTTTCTTTCAAAGTGTTTAACTTATTGCACGCCATTGATTGCGATAGAGATCCTTTTCATTTAAACCGAGAGTGTTCATTTGCCCTTCCTAGTCAAAATGAATTGGACGTCTAGCGCTGTCAATTGCAGCCATTGAGTTCAATGGAAAAAATAAAAAAACGTATGAAAGCGTTTACAAACCAGCTTCAGTTACGCATTTTTGTTTGTTTTTTGTGTTTTATTTTTTACAGCTTATTTTTCTCTCTCTTATGTTCCAGATCTTAAAAAAAATATTTCTTGTTAAATCATTTATTATGTAGCTGTGTGGCAAATGTTGCTAATATTCAATCAGGAGTCTAAACACTTTCATGGTTTAATTAAGAACAATGAGCTCCAGCTGCAGCATCATTGCATGAGTATCTAGGTTTGTTTGAATTGAAGAGGAAAAGGCAGGAGGAAGTATTCTTTTCAAGGTTTTGGCATGACCTTTAAGCTTCAAACTCAAGCTCAATTTCTTAACCTACACTGCTCTGTAGGTTTAACAGACTGGGACATGGACCAGGAGCTGAATCTGGTAACAACCACTGACCAATTCTGCCATGGTGACTATTTAATTTCCTCTTTGGGTTAAATACACTATACAATTTTCTTCATCAGCAAAATGAGTGAGTGAGTAAATGTGCTTTTGAGAAGGTTTTGTCCTTGACAGTATCGATATAACTTTAAAAAAAAAAAAAAAAAAACTTCATATTACAGCATTTTATTTTTCCCTTCACAGTTACTTTAGACATCATTTATTCAACCCTTTTACGGGACAGTGATGGAACAAATTTGATCAGGGCCCGCGTGCGATGAGTAAGACTGGGTCCCGCTGAGCGGAGCAGGGTAGAGGGGCTAGCAAAGATATTTTTGCTGAGAGATTAATGGCCGCTGCCATTTCTGAAATCATTGCTATGTTTAGGCACCAAACGCTAAGTCATTCTTGCATTAGCGGATGTGTCAAATGTAACATGTATGCCCATCTGAACACAATATTAGAGTTCTGCGTATCATTATACATGATTTTTAGCCCCTCGCCCTTTACGCCTGCTACCTGGGCCCTCTAGTTGGCACAAGTGCAGCCGTACCCCTCCAAGATCTACCCCTGCCCCTGGTCACTACAGTGGACAGCTATTCATGTGTTGGCACTAAAGACCTTGAACCCTTTATGGAGCATTTAAGGTTTTATTTTATTTTAATTCATTCATTCATTTTCGATTCTGCTTTCCCTCACAAAGGTCATGGAAATCAATGTATTTACAGTGCCCTCCATAATTATTGGATTTATAATAATTGTGTTTTTTAGCTTCAAATATCAGTGTTTCCCACTAATGGACGAGACTGTGGCGGCCCGCCACAGTCTCGTTTGGGCCCGCCACAGTCTCGTTTGCGCCCCCCCCGAAAAAAAAAAAGATACTAATCAGATGCGTCAGTCAGCCGATTACACAGCTGTAGCCCACTCCACTCTACTACCCGCGCCAGCGAGAGCAGCATTTTAGAGTAGTATTTTATTTATTTATTTATTTATTTAAGAGACGCAAGTGGAACGAGTAGGAAGAATGGGAGAACGAGCGAGATAGCGAGAGATAGCGGTCGCATGTCGTAGCAGCCCGCTGTTATTTTGTTATTGTTTTTCTTTATTATTGTTACCACAATCGAGTGGGTAAGCAAATACAGACTTCTCTCCTTCTTCCCCATATCCGGGGCATTACAATAGTTTCGATCGGACTTTTCGGCGAAAGTGAGCGGTGGACGGCCGTCTTGGACGGAAAGCAAACTTTGATTGAACTTGCGCAGAGAGGCGGGGCCCAAAATAAAGCCTTGCTCTATTTTCAGAGCGTTGGTCACAGTAAAGTATTTATTAGTTCAAGCAGAGTAAAATGATACATATTCACGGTACAAGAACGTCGTTTCCGTGTCCATCCATTGGTAAGAAAAGGCTGTTTGTACGAGTGACGTGTGGGCGCTCCCGTCGGGGGGACATTTCGCGTGGAGTGGCTATTTTACGGCACAACACCGACGCGCCAACTTCAGACAATTATGGCTGACGAAAGTTGGATAAATGCGCCCCCCCCCACAATTTCGCGAGCTCTGGGACACTCGAAAAATGACTCTCTTACCTCTCCTTGCTAAGTTAATGGTACCTCGATGTGCGTTTGTGTGGAAATTTAGTTCACGAACAACGGGAAAAAAACTATTCAACTTCTCACCGAATCAAGAAAAACTCTTTACACGGCCATTAGAATTCCCCCTGTCCTGTAAATGGGTCAGTTGACAGAAGGACTGTTATTGTTGTGGTATGTAGTACTTATGAGGGTCAAATAAAAAGAAAAAAGGAGGGCTACGACGGCGGTCTGAAACCCGCGGCTCTTGGGCCGCATGCGGCTCTTTAGTGCTGCTTCGGAGCTTTTTTTTTTTTTTTTTTTTTTTTTTTTTAAATGGAAAAAGATGGGGGAGGGAAATATATTTTTTGTTTTAATAGGATTTCTAGGAGGACTAACATGATACAAACATTCTTTCAATTCATTAATATTGTAATGAAGTTAAACTTGTGGTGTCATCGTACAACAGAGTAGTCACGTGGTGCGCTATAGGATCCACTGCAGGGAAAATAAACATTTAATCATGAAGGCTAATTATGTATTTCTAGCCAACTTAGTCATTTTTATAGTAGGCTAATATAGCTAGTATTGATAATTATAAGGCTTGTACAAGGCTTTTAATTTTTTGCTGCTCCAGAAATACTGTATCAGGTTTTTTTTTTTTTTTTTTTTTTTTTTTTTTTTTGGGGGGGGGGGTCAAATATGGCTCTTGCCAACCCTGAGTCACTACGAGATGTAAGTCGTACTATTGCTACGAGAAAAAAAGTCGCATTATTACATAGGGTAACGTAGCTGTACTCAGCAACGCATTTTACATACATGTACCGTAGCTGAGAGCTATAACATTAGCCTAGCTAATGAAATATTTCAAATATATCGTTGTTATGGTTCTTCTTGGGGGAAAAAAATAATGAAAAAAAAAAAAAAAAATTGCCGTGGCATGACATGGTGTGGCTGTCCGACTCCGATGCAGCCCACCACCACAGTTTCAAAAAATCCTATGGTCAGAGACCCTCCCACCACAGTCTCCTAAAATCCTGTGGGAAACACTGAATATATATATATATATATATATATATATATTTTTTTTTTTTTTTCTAAATAATATGGGACCTTGATGGGGAAAAAAAGGGAAAAATCCAACCTTCAATACAAGTGCATTTATTCAGTGGGGAAAAAAATCCCACATAAAGAAATAATTATTTGACATCAAATAATGTGTGTCACAATTATTAGCACCCCTGGTGTTAATACTTTGTACAACCCCCTTTTGCCAACAAAACGGCACCTATTCTTCTATAATATTTCACAAGATGGGAAAAGACAGAAAGAGGGATCTTCAGCCATTCCTCTTTGCAGAATCTCTAAATCATCCAGAGATCTGGGTCCTCTCCTCTGTACGCTCTTCAGCTCACCCCACAGGTTTTCAATGGGGTTGAGGTCTGGGGACTGAGATGGCCATGGGAGGAGCTTGATTTTGTGTCTGGTGAACCATTTCTGTGTAGATTTGTCTGTCTACACGCCAACAAGCTGTTTGGGAGGCATGCACGGAGAAAACCTTTCCTCACTCACAATCATAAGCGCAAACGCCAAGCGGTATTGGGGCTTCAACCGGGACCGTGTGCTTTGGTCAGATGAGACCAAGACTGAGCTTTTTGGCAACAAACACTCTAAGTGGGTCTTGCGTGCCACGAAAGATGCACATGCTGAAAAGCACCTCATACCCACTGTGAAGTATGAGGATGGGTCAGTGATGCTGTGGGGGTGTTTTGCTTCCAAAGGCCCTGGGAACCTTGTTAGGGTGCATGGCATCATGAATGCTTTGAAATACCAGGACATTTTAAATCAAAATCTGTTGCCCTCTGCCCGAAAGCTGAAGATGGGTCGTCACTGGGTCTTTCAGCAAGACAATGACCCTAAACATATGGCCAAATCTACACAGAAATGGTTCACCAGACACAAAATCAAGCTCCTCCCATGGCCATCTCAGTCCCCAGACCTCAACCCCATTGAAAACCTGTGGGGTGAGCTGAAGAGGAGAGTACAGAGGAGAGGACCCAGGTCTCTGGATTGTTTAGAGATATTCTGCAAAGAGGAATGGCTGAAGATCCCTCTTTGTCTTTTCCCATGTTGTGAAACATTATAGGAGAAGATTAGGTGCTGAATAAATGCACTTATATTGAAGGTTGGATTTTTCTTTTTTTTCCGTTAAGGTCTCATATTATTTAGAAGAAAAAAAATATTAGAAGCTAAAAAGCACATAATTATTATAAATCCAATAATTATGGAGGGCACTGTACATATGGCACTTAACACCTTTAACCCTTTTATAGGGCAAGTGACCTTTTGCCCCTTTAAAAAATATTAGCAATTAATTTTTAAAATTGTAAATCAAAATTGTATTTGTTATGATTTTTTATAATTATAATTTTAATTTAAAACTAAATAAACAAAATTAAATGAATTACAGCCCCAAGTAACCAGCTAATGTTGATTTTATATATATATTTAAAAAAAAAACATTGCATGCCACTGATGGCGATAGATATCCATTTTATTTATGCAGAGACGACTGGATATGAACGTTCATCTTTGAGTGCCACTGACAGCGCTAGATGTCCAATACATTGTTCATTATTCATTCATTCGACCCTCCCAGTCAAAATGGTTTGGACGTCTAGCTAGGGGTGAATGTGGCTAGAATTTCTTGCCGGAGTCTCCATGGAGCCAGATTTTTTTTTTGTTTGTTGTTTTGTCAAACCTCCTAAAACCACTGAAATGCAGATAAAACTGGTTTTGGTAGTTATTTCCATAACACATACAAACAAAAAAGATTTTCATTCTGTATTGTATGTTTTTTAATTTTTATTTCCTCACATCTTAATGCAAACTTTAATTTTAACTACTTTTGAACATTGGATGTACATTAAAATTGAAGCTAATGTTTTTTAAAGAATAATAATATCACATACATTCACAAAAATAAGTACAAATGACATATTATGCACAGTGAAATGGAATATATTTTGAAGATCACGCAAGCATTTAAAAAAAAAAAAAAAAATTAAGGTAATCAATAAGTAGCCTAGCATAAATGAACAAAAATAAGTCCAAAGCGCACATTGACAGATGTTCTGAACATCCTCTTCAGCGAAAATAAAATAAATAAGCCTCTTTAACGTGTTCCTGTCTCTTAAAGATCTGATCAATTTTCTGTTGCATTGCCTTTTTTTATTGTATCAATTCAACAACAAACTTGAGAAATTTGTTGATCACATGTCAGTGTATGTCAGCCAATTGAATGTTCTACTGAGTCCAAGGTAGTTTGCTTTGCTGCGCAAATCGACGCGACCTGTCAAACTCAGAAAAATGCAGCAGCTGGTGAAAGCTCGGTGCCGTCCGTGGAATAAATAAATGAAAAATACCGTTTCACAGTTTCAGTGGAAACGGATGACTCTACACAAGCACTTTATGCTTGTTGTATCTACTTATGTAAGTAAATCTGACGCTGGTAGATTGTTTTCTTTATGGAGATGAGATGCCTGTGTGACAGCTTGGCAGGGTTTTTTTAGCATAGGTTTTTGACAGTGGTCGTCATATTTGCGGGATCAAAGGACCGTTCCGGCCCCGAATCTTACACCAGAACGGCGTTCCAGCCCACTTTCACCCCTATGCCTAGCGCCAATAAATGCAGCTAATGGGTTTACAAAAAAAACAAAAAAAATCATGATTCTTGAATGAATTGGGTTATTTTGTCTTCAGTTTTACTGTCCCCTAAAGTTCAGATGTGCAATTTTACAGCTCTGTGTTTTCCTCTGTAGATGATAAACCTGATCAATATCTGGCATATAGGCCTTCAGCAAGAGCCTCTGAAAAAGATGAGTTCATTTGGTATGACAAAACATCAGGTGGGTGAAACAAAAACAAAAAAAATTTTTTTTGTACTGTTAATCATTAACACTTTATCTGATGCAAAACTAGTCCCAATGTAATAAAACTATCAAATGTAATGTAAACATACAGTTAGGACTGCAGTGCAGCTATCGATTATTTTAGTAGTCGATCAATCGATGAACTAGTTAGTTTGAATAATGGAGTAATCGGATAAGGAACATAAATTAAAATACCTTAGCTGAGCCTCAAATGATAGAAAAAAAATAAATGAATAAGAATCTAGATACAGCAAAAGAACAACTGGCTAACTTACATGGTAAAAGTCCGCTAGCTTACATGCTATAAAATACTACCTTTTTTTTATTTTTTTATTTTTTATTTTTTTTATACACAATGCTCTAAACAAATGGTTCAGACATATATTCCTACAAAAATTGGCTAAATGTACCTTTAAACTACATTACGAATGCATTACAAAAACATTAGCTCAAACAAAAACTCAGCTCATGTTGGTCTTAACAGGGATTCAGCCATGTGAATGAGGCAGACTAGAGGGCAGTGTATTCACCCAAATCAATAAAACTAAAGGCAAACACTTTCAAAACAAACCAAGGCCACTTTAATTAAACGAATACTCGAAGCAGCAAAATTCGAATATTATTTTCTAATCAAATACTCGAGTTAATCGTTGCAGCACTACATACAGTTGACAAAATAGGCCAAGTATGTTAATTTGTTTGCATTTGAAGAAATTTGCATTTAAGGATTGATATTAAAAAGTTAAATAAAACCACACATTCTGCAGCAGTTCACTTGCCTGACATCATTGTAAGTACTTGTGTGACTTCAGTTCTTACTAACAAATGGTTTTCTGCAATCACACATTATTTACTAGTTTTTTTGTCTTCACCAACTGTGGACCTGTTAGTGCACAGGTGTCAAACCGATTCCAGAAAGGGCCAAGTGGGTGCTGGATTTTGTTCCAACCGATACCGCGCAGAGAGTTTAACCAATTAACTTCCTGTTGAAACAAGCAGCACCTGAAAAAGTTTAACTGATTACACATGTAAAAGATCTAATTGGTGAAAAGGTGTCCTCTTCATTGGTTGGAAAGCAAACCTGCACCCACTTGGCCCTTTCTGGAATCGGTTTGACACCTGTGTGCTAGTGTTTTAATCTAACAAAAACATTATTTCTTAATCTGATATGAAATGTCCTTAAAATAATGTCCATCTTTTGTCAGACACTTTTGTGAAGCCAAACCTGTGGCTCATAGTCAATCCTAACATTGCCTGTCCAATCCTCTACGGCGAACCTGCAGCGGATCGGCAAATTGCCCAAAATGACCATGCAGAGGAAATCCAAAAGCCGCTGACTTCGTGCCCACAAGCCACAATACAGAACATGTTCTCTCCCCAGAGGGAAAGAATGCATGTTCTCTCCTCCCCCAGTGGCCATATGGTAAATAACAGCACACTACACTATGGACAAACAATACTGGACATGACGTACTGTAGATAATCACGCAGCATGCAGCTATCAACTAGTCCAGCAATTATCCAGTTAGTGAAGAGTATGACCCGCGGCAACTCAGTGACTCTACAACCTACCATTATATTTATAAAGTCCGCATGCTCTTTTTTGACCTCATCCCACACCGTGCTCCTGCACCGATCGAATTGCCTTTTTGCGAGAGCGCTTTTGCGCATGATTTGATTACTTCTCGCCTCAACTCTTCAGTCACCAGCTTAAGCAGTGCAAATTACTATATTACCAGTAAGTACATGCTATTTTTGAACAGGATAATCGTCGGTTCAAGTCTGAGTGTACAGGTCAATGTTAATTTAGCAGACCACGCTAATGCAAAATCAATATGCGTGACATGCACAGAGACTGTTTTTGTCAGCAAAGCTGAGAATCTAAAGCCTCACTTCAACACTATGCACGCTCCTAGCTTTAATGCCAATTACCCAACAAAATCTGAACAACGTAAATGTCTGTATTGAATGGACTAGTTACAAGCAGGCCCGGAGTGGCAAATCGGGAGTACCGGTGTTCTGCCACAATCTCTACATCGGCGAAATGTCCTACATTAGTCAAATTTGACACTCAAAGTACTACCGTGCGCTCTAAACTTGTTTTGTTTAGATGCATACAGGCAGAACATACTACAAAAATGCCTTAAGAAAACACTCAAATGTAGTTATATCAAATAAGGACGGTTTAAATACGCTACGTGACTAATGTGGTCAACTGCTTCAAAACTAACTCAAAAAAACACATTGGTTAAAAGTATGAGAGGGTAATACATCCAAAAAGTATTTGTGAGGCAATGAAAAGGTTCTAAAAAACTAAATAAAAACAAAAATATTGAGTACTCGCCGCTTCTAACCGATGTGCGCATGCGTCCGGATGCTTGCGCAAGCGTGCTGAGCATTGTGTAGGATGTTTCACCGCGTAGTAAGGAATGGCCGGGCACCGGGACAAATCCTGTTGGGCTGGGCTGACGTTTGGCTGGTCGTAATATACATTTTAATGAAGCTGTCAGTTAAACTCGTTAATAACGGCATTAATGCAACCCTCTGCTTTGCGCGATAAATTTTGGTCCTTCCAGCATCACGCAGTTTGGAATTTAAGACCCCGCAACGTGCTCCCAATGCCGCCAGCTCTGGGAGAGGGTATCATCCTATTGACTTGATCCTGATAAAACTTAATTTTGGGTTTTACTGGCCAAAATGAGGCACGTTGAGGCAGCGTGAACCCATCTGGCCAGTTGGCATGACCCATTATGGTTGCTTTCAAGCATGCTTGGATGAAAGTACAGCGATGAACCTACCGGCATGATGGGCAGCTGCCGTGGCCACGCAAGATGCCCTGTAGGCAGGCAAAAGGACACGGAGGCTCAGGGTACAATCCCCTTGGCCGAAACGTAACTTTTTAAGACCAAAATGTTGCAGTCTTGTCATTTATTACTGTAATGCACAGATACAGTAAATTGTGGCAAAACAGGCAAAACATAACTTTGTCATTTTAACCCAAAACATGAGACTCTGAGGTGGTTTAACGGCCTCGAACTACCCTGAAATGCAGAGATGTTCGAACTGTATACAGTGGGGAGAACAAGTATTTGAGAGACAGCAGTTTTGTGAGTTCAATCGTTTTACAGTGGTATGAAAAAGTTTTGGAATTGCTCACATTTCTGCATTAAATCACCACCAAATGTGATCTGATCTTTGTCAAAATCACACAGATAAAAAAAAAAACTGTTTGCTTTAACTAGACCACCCAAGCATTTATAGGTTTTCATATTTTAATGAGGATAATATGCAAACAATGACAGAAGGGGAGGGGGGGGGAGTGAACCATCAAATTTAGTATTTTGTGACACCCCCCCCCCCCCCCCCCCCCGCCAGCAATAACTTCAACCAGACGCTTCCTGTAGCTGTAAATCAGTCTGGCACATCGATCAGGACTAATCTTGGCCCATTCTTCTCAACAAAACTGCTGTAGTTTAGTCAGATTCCTGGGATGTCTGGCATGAATTGCTGTATCTTTCAGTCAATTTTGGGGGGGTAATTTTATCTCATAAATAATATGAAACCACTGATAACAATGATATATTACATTAAAGTATATACAGTATTCCCTGAAAATTTTGGATTTCAAGTAAAAGTTGTTTCCTTTTGGCAATTTAACATAAAAGATTAAACCACCATAACTGTATATGTCAGTGTGCATGTAATGGCTCATCTCAAGCAGTTCCTCGTAACTTTTCTGATGAAGATTTTTCAGTTTACTATGACCACAAATCTATTTAAAAAAATAAAAAAAATGGATTCAATGAAAAGCTTCAGTTTTGTACACAGTTGTCACGTGTAATTCAAAACACTTGCAAAAGGTTTCTGAGCTTTAAAAAGTCAGTCTAATATATACGATACATTTTAAGATGGAACCCCAAAAATTAAATGGTATCTCCACACAGAACCTGTGCTTGAGCCCTTGATCTAAGAGTTGTGAGCAGACTTGCTAACCACTCTTCCTCCGTGCCTCCCTTTTTACCTGTTATTTGAGAAAAAACATATTTAATTCTTTACAAGTGTAAAGTTGCCCAACTCTTGTTTCTAATGGGGCTTAAATTTGAATGATTTAAGGTAAGCACATTGGTCAACTGTGTGCTAAAATAGATATATTTAGATATGATTTTTATATAAAAAAAAAAGCCAGTTTACTATTAACAGCATGCAATTATTTGTGATTAAAATTTTTTTAATCTCTTGACAGCACGATCATTATTGCAATATTTCAATACGGTCGGTCATTATATAAAGTGGGCCGGTCAGTGGCATGAAACTGTGTCCCATTCCGGCCCTGGTTACAAGTCCATACAAAAAAACATTTTTCGTGCAAAAGAAATGATCATTCTAATCGAATCAAATGTTTTACTTTTTATATTTGACACCAAGAATGAAGGCTCCACTTACCAGACAACACACCGGAAACGCAAGGGGAGACCCATCAAAGTATGGGTAAGAAAACACGATGCTAAAAAACTTTTTTTTTTTTTTTTTTTAAATGGAACAATATGTTAATTCCAAAAATGTGCTCAAGATAACCTAACTTGACATCTGTTTGTTTTATAGGATGACAGAACTTTGAAGCCAGGATGTTGGCCTCGTCCACCAGTAAATTATTGCATCCTCATTGCTCTAGCACTTAAAAGCAGCCACAACGGGAGCCTCAAAGTCCAGCAGATTTACAACTTCACAAGGTCAGAAAATGACTGTGGCAAAGCAGGTACAAGATGGAAAGTTTTGTAGCATGAGTTTCCACCACAATTAACATCAGAATGCAAATATAGATTTTTATCCTTGGAATGCGAAATGGTCTGGAGACATGTTGCTGCCTGACTATGCTTCTTCCCCTCCTTCCCCAGAAAACACTTCCCTTTCTTTCAGACGGCTCCTGACGGTTGGAAGAACACAATACGACACAATCTGTGCTTTAACAGCAGCTTCCGCAAAATCTACAACCAGATGTGCAGAGATGGTAAAAGGAAGTCCTGCTTTTGGCACCTGACTCTTGACGGCCATTGCCGATTGAGGGATGAGATCCGCATGTTGACAGGGGACTCTTTAAAGCTGTTGGAGAGGAGCATGTCCTGTCCAGGTGTGTGACCTAACAATATTGAATTGGTTAAATATTGAAAACTTAATACCACCAATGTTTTGTTCTTTCTATTACAGATATAATTTCAAAATTACTGGGAGAGTAATTCCAATTGTCAAAGTCGAGAAGGAATTAATGGATACAAAATAAAGAAAAAGCATTTCCCATCGTTGTTATTCAAATATTTGACAATTTTGTTTCATGTTTCAATTAGACTTGCACAGAATTGTTTTCAATTCTAATGTGGCTTGTCTGTAAATATACTTTTGCTGGATAGGAATGTCTCCTATTGAATGTACTTGGAAATGTATGGAAATGAAACTGTGGACAATGGATGCAGTTTACTACTATAAAACATTATGCGGAATCTGATGCTTTGCCCAAAGGCACGCATGATGCCTGCCCCTTGCACAGGGGTCTCCAAACAAAGGGCTTTGGCCTCAAGGGGGGTGGGGGCGGGGAGTGATTTTAACAAAATTTTTAAAATTTTATTTTGAAATATCTTCCACTCAAATACAGTGGTATGAAAAAGTATCTGAACTTTTTTGGAATTTCTCACATTTCTGCGTAAAATCACCATCAAATGTGATCTGATCATTGTCAAAATCACACAGCTAAAAATAGTGTCTGCTTTAACTAAAACCAGCCAAACCTTTATAGGTTTTCGTATTTTAATTAGGATAGCATGCAAACAACGACAGAAGGGGGAGGGGTAATAAATGAACCCTCTGCCTAAAGAAACTTGGAGCAATTGAAACCAATTTTTTCAAACATTTTAAGTCAGGTGTGTGCACAATCACTGATGAGTGGTTTAAAGCTGCCTGCCCACAATAAAACGCACACCTGGTAAGAAATGTCTTGATGAAGCATTGTCTGATTTGCATCATGGCTCGGCCAAGAGCAGTCTGAACACCTGTGATCAAGGATTGTTGATTTATATAAAGCTGGGAAAGGATAAAAAAACGTCTTTAAAAGTCTGGATGTTCATCAATCGACAGTCAGAGAAGTTGTCTACAAATGGAAAGTTTGGCACTGTTGCTTCTCTCCCAAGGAGTGGCCGTCCACCAAAGATGATGCAAAGAGCAGCGCAGAATACTGAGGGGTAAAAAAAAGAGCCCTAGATTGTCTGCTAAAGACTTACAGAAATCACTGGAACAGTCCAAAATCTGTGCACACATCAACTATATGTAAAACAATAGCCAAGGATGGTGTTCATGGGAGAACTCCACGGAGGAGCCACTGCTGTCTCAAAAAAAAACATTGTTGCTCGTTTAATGTTTGCAAAAAGGGCACTTGGACATTCCACAGAAGTTTTGGCAAAATAATTTGTAAACTGATGAAACCAAAGTTGACTTATGTGGGAGTAACACACAACTTCATATGTGGAGGAAAAATGGAACAGCTCACCAACATCAACCCGTCATCCCCACCGTGAAGCATCATGATTTGGGGCTGCCTCAGGGCCTGGACAACTCGCAATCATTAATAGAAGAATGAATTCAAACGTTTATCAGGACGTTTTGCAGGAAAGCCTGAGCCCGTCTGTCAGACAGTTGAAGCTAAAAAGAGGATGGATGCTGCATCATGACAATGATCCAAAACGCAGAAGTAAATCAACTTCAGAATTGTTTCAGAAGAACAAAATACACGTTCTGGAGTGGCCAAGGCAAAGTCCAGACTTGAACCCCATTGAGATGCTGTGGCATGACCTAACGACAGCGACTCATGCCAGACATCCCAGGAATCTGAATGAACTACAGCAGTTTTGTAGAGAATGGGCCAAGATTTGTCCTGGCCGACGTGGCAGTGATATGCAGCTACAGGAATCATCTGGTTGAAGTTATTGCTGCCAAAGTGGCCCACAAAATATTAAATGTTATGGTTCACTTATTTTATCCTTTCTGTCATTGTTTGCATACTTTTGGTTCCAAAATGTAAAAAGCCCTCAGAATCGACGCTCTCTTCCTAGTCTTCCTCACCAGCCCACTGAACAGCAGCCAAAAGACTCTTACGCTGCTCTTATTGAGTTTGGATTACGTTTGTTGGATTAAATGAACAAACGCAAACAAAACAGCAAATGAGAGAATGAGGAAATGAAAATTAATCCACTTAAAAGGTAAATCCAAAAACATTGACTGATGTCTAAAAACTGTCTCTCTGGCTTCTGCCTAGCGCGACTGCCCGCCCACACAGCTACTTCCGCATACATTGCCAAAACAAGACGTCACAAGCCTGTCCTACAAAATCAAATATTCATTTTAGTTGTGATTTAACTAAACCATTATTTGGGCTCCTACACATAATATCTTTTTTAAAATATGAAAACCTACAGTATATATGTTCGGGTGGTTTTAGTTAAAGCTGTTTTTTCATCTGTGTGATTTTGACAGATCAGCTCACATTTGATGATTTTATGCAGAAAAATGAGAAATTCCAAAAGGCTGATACTTTTTCATAACACTGTAACTGTCTTGCACACTTGTCTTTCTGTTAATGCCAGCAACTTAGTATTTTAGAACAAATCTATAAGAAACTCCATGTTTACACATAAATTTGTCTTAACTCAATATACATGGTGCTTTCACAAGATATCATAAAGCATTGTATGTAAAAAAAACAAAACCCACAAATTTTTCAAGCAAAATACACTGGCGTGCCCATCACCTTGGCGCACTGCATACAAGGAGTGCACAGAGCTACTAAACAAATGGAAACATATACAAGCTTGTCATGTAGTAAATGACAAATTCTCAAAAGCCACTTTTGATCCTCTTTATATGAACATTAGTGTTTCATACCTGACTGTGGATTGAACACAGGCTGCCAGTATGACAAGTCTGACACCTGTGGACCATTTGACGTGGGAGCTACTTACACTTTTAAAAATATTTTCATAGTATTTTTTTTGTTTTTTGTTTTTTTTTGTTTTTGTTTTTTTATATATATAAAACCTGTCCTGTTCAGCAGCTTGACACGGAGAATGGGAATCTAGGTGTCCTATTGGTCTGAATGGTTTTCATGTCACATGAGAGTGTGATATACTCCCACTGTGACTATTTATTGTTTGTTAGGAGAATGCAATGAGAAGGAAAGGGTTATGGGGGGACAAAAGGAAAGAAAAATGCATTCAACACCTACGTTAACTATGAATATAGTGGTGCTATGATTAGCTAATTGTATTTCCGGTAGAAACCATGTGGGGGGGCCTATTGACAGAGGGGGGGGGGGGGCGGAAAAAGATGTGATGTGGGGTGGAGTGTACACAAATCTGCAATGTGAGGTGTAGAACCTGTTAAGTGAATCACTTGTAAGTGTGGATATGTTGCATGATCACTAATCCTGGTATCGATAGTTTCTCTACTTGAGTGTGTCTAAATGCACCCAGTCGGGCGTGAATCGGCCCCTTCCTGGCTAATCAGGGGTTGTAGGGGGGAGGGGGGAGCGAGCCAGCGCAGCCCATCCATCCTTTTGCAGCTCCAGCAAGGGCGCTGCTGTCTTTCCACCCGTGACCAACGGTGGTCCCCCGGACCATCCACTCCCCCAGTAACTGGCCTTTAGGGAATGGATGTGCCACCGCCCGCCTACCTGGCCTACCATGCACCACTGCCACCCTCCAACCGACACCAGGACCCCCACAGCCCACTAGGCCCGGGGCAGGACTGGGCCCCCACCTAGGGTGGGCGACACCCTGCCGACCTACTGGCACTCAGCCAGCATTCTGCGCTGGAGCCCAAGGAGGATACCTAGGCAAAAAAGAGGGGACGGTGGAAGTAGGAAAGTGCCGAGAAGCCGCCGGCGTAGGACTGAAGCCTTGATCCCCCCCATCCCCACAACCCACAGCCCTGACAGAGAAGAGGCCATGCCCTGTGAGCCACGCCAAAGAGAAAAAGTGTGGGACCCACCTCCCGTCCTATTACTGTGCCTGCCAGATCCCTGACTGGCAACCATTACCCAGCACTGTGACGGGATTGTGTGGGGAGGGCAATGCAGTGTATTCATTAAAATAGGAGAGCCCGGCTGAGGGGCTCTCCTATTGAAAATGACTCCTATGACACTGCCTATGGTGGGGTGACCATATTTTGATTTCCAAAAAAGAGGACACTCAGCCCGGCCTCAAGATACTTGAATTTTACTCGAAGTTCACTCGAAGATGCCTATATCACTTTAATATATTTAAAGTGTGCCCCCTCGCTCTGGATGGAAAAATGCAGTTTGAAAAAAATAAATAATGACTTAAAAAAAAAAATCCATATATATATATATATATATATGTACACACATATATAATGCAGACCCATAGAAATGTAGTCCAGTCAATACACATACAGTAGGCTATATGCCAACTAAACATTTTTATAGATTACTATCACGACAATTGTCCTTGACAAATTGTTATTCCCATTCAATTGATAGTCTCATTCAATGTTCTAGATTGCACACAAAAACCGAAATAAACTGACAAACTATTCAACCAGCATGTTTCCAAACGTAGCAGTTAAAACTAAGTTTCCCATAATGCCTAGCGCGGTTTAGCTTACTGATAGCTAGCTGAGGCAAAAATCAAACTTTGCTATAAAAGTTTACAGTCATCGGCAGCGAAACGATGCAACACCAAATGGGATTTTACAGTCAAAGCTCCGACAGAAGTCAACAGTTGCCATTATATACGTATTTATCGTAAAAAACTTCAGGCGTTGTGGCCATATCGTCAACCCAGTAGATGGCGGTAATGCCTCATGATAGGGGTAAGCTGCCAACAAAAACAAGAAGAACTACTCCTTCCCTCCCTACTACTAGGAGCCATGTCATCACAGGCAGGCGCTGCCACCCAGCGGCCGGAGGGATTTTCTTCAAATTGGTCCCGTGAAAAATCATACAAACCGGACATTTTTATGAATTTATAAAACCCGCCCAGACCACGAGGATACTACGTGAAAGTAGGACTTGTCCGGGCAAAAGAGGACGTTTGGTCACCCTAGCCTATGGTGTTTTGAATATTGTATATTCGGATTCATTTCAGTATATATTTATTGAGGTCCTAAGTGTTATTTTCTTTTCATTATTTTCACATATAATGACAGCAAGTGTTTTTTTTTTTCTTCTGATTTTATATCCTACCAGTTGTTTTTGTTTCGCTCAAAACATACTGAGGACGAGTAGAAGTAGAAAATGGATGAGTGAATGTTTTTGCATTTTGTCATTTCTTCCTTTGTGTTAAAGAGAATTTAAATGCATACTGCGATAAACGTATTGAACACCTTTCCTCTTTGTGAACTCATTATGGGCCAGCTGGCAACATTTACTGCACTAAGTGAGAAGCCTTGGCTTGAAACCCAGACTAATATAATTTGTGTAATGGATTGTTATATAGCTACGCGACTGATGAAATGTAGGTTGATTGGCAATTTGCAGAAATACTAAAATGCAAGGAACCCATAAACACACAAACTCCATCCCTATTTTATGATGCCATCTGTGCAATCTCTTCCAGTAAGTTTATTAAAATTGATTTTCCTGCATTGTGAATTGTAGAATTTTCTGTATTGTCAATTTGCAAAGAATCCCCATAGATATAATACAGTATGTGACTTTCAGGAGTCAATGGACTGCTTAAACATATATAAAGCTGGCAGCGCAGTTGACAACTGGTTGGTGCAGGCGCATAACAGATTAGTGTTTATATGTTCAAATACAGCCTGAAGCCTTCCTGTGAAGTTAGCATGTTTTCCCACTGTAATATATAATGTTATAATCAAGCTGTTATTCTTTAAATATCTCACAGAAACAGTGGACAGAATTTTTTTTTTTTTTTTTAAACATGGGTTCTTGACTAAATAAGTGGCAGATTTGACACATTGGTTGAGAAATAGTCTGGATGACTTATTTGAGACGAGTTCTGTCGTCTATCAGGTTCAGATTAAGATGTTCCAACTGTCTGGTTGTTTGCCGTGGGGGTGTTGCTGTGGCAACTGTTTAATGGGATGCATTTGAGTGTTTCAAGTTCCTCTGGGATTTTGGGAGACGGGCAGGCAGGCAAAAAAACAAATAGCTATGTATGAGCATAAATCTAGTTGGCTGGAAATGCCTGGATGACCTAATCGCATCTGTGTGTGCTGGAGAAATGTTCCACTTCTGTCTTATTCTTACTGCTGAAGAAAATTATTTCTGTGGGCTACATATTCATCAAATATTTGTCTACCCAAGAACAATGACTCTGATCATGCAGTGTATTAATTATTTATGTCAGTGTTTATTCTCAAGCTATGAAACATTTCTAGTTTCAAAATACTGTTCATAGAGCAATTCATAGTTCAACTATTAATATTGCTTGGACAACTACAGAGTGTAAACAATGTTTGGCAAACTTTTTACAGCAAAAATTTAATCGTAGCAATATCGAGGTACGAGAGAATAAGGTCCATCTGTATTGTAGTAAGATACATTAAGTTTAGTTACATATAATTCCTCTGAATCAAAAAATGTGTGAAATACATAGAAATGGTCCTATTTCAAAATTGAATACAATGAATAAAATGTTAAAATAACCGTGTTCCTTGTAATAAACTCATCTTTCATATGCTCTTGGGAGAGTCACATGACCTGTCGTTCAGGGAGGCTGGGCTCAGTCAACACTTGGATGAAAATCTTGTGAAGGGAGGGCTGAGTTCTAGCGAACATAAAGTCGATGATGGGTTACAGACACAAAATTGAAGGAAGAAAGGAACAACCCGAGGAACAATACTTCTTTCCCCGAGACAGAAAACGAGTTGGAGGCTACATTAATATCAAGACAAAGAACAGGAGCAGGCCAGTCCAACATGTCAGAGTCTATCAGAAGAAAGAGCTCCAGCAGACAGATCCTCCAGGACCTCATTCAGTGAGGGGAAAAAATCTTTTGTTCTGCTTGACTGATATGACTATGGCTTTAGATATTAATATTTTATCGCCAATTTTTTATTTGGTGGATAAAAGTATAATGTTTTGAAAATAGTTAATATTCAACATAAAGTTTGAGAATAATTAACCTAAATATTGACTGATTAACATCGTTATTGATTACTTGAATTATGTGTGCATGACCCCCAAAACCAAACATCTACAAAAAAAAAATGTGTTTGTGTTTTTGACCAACTTTCCAAAACTGCAAGGGTATTTGAAATCATATTAGAATTGGCAAAGAAATGGCATGTTTTTTCTCCAAATATCAGGAATGTCAAGATCATAAAAATCCCAGAAAAAAGGCTGAGAAAGAGACGTGTTCATCTTTCAAAAGTCCTTAGTTTAGTCCTCAGCTTGTTAACTCATGTTACCTAAGTCATTTCATAACTGAATCGTACATAAGCCACTGTGCCGTGGATTGCATTTGTAGGAGTACAGTACAATTAGATAGACATTACAATAGTTTGCTGCACAACATTTCAAGATCGTTTAGCTTCAAAACATCCCTGTACTAACCCAACGCATCAAAAACTAATTGTCACAATGACAATGTCACGGATGTAATTTTGATAAAAAAACAGACATCTGACCTATCATTCATGAAAAGGCATTCTAAATGCAATGCCCAGGGTATTATTACATTTAGCAGCTCAACATGGTGA
The DNA here is from genome assembly GCF_030265065.1 of Corythoichthys intestinalis. Classification (NCBI taxonomy): domain Eukaryota; kingdom Metazoa; phylum Chordata; class Actinopteri; order Syngnathiformes; family Syngnathidae; genus Corythoichthys; species Corythoichthys intestinalis. The sequence goes on from NC_080395.1 coordinate 65,324,321, forward strand.
AAGCTGCTTAAAAACTAACAACGTTGGGTATTTGCTTAAGGTGTTTTCTCTATGATTATGTTGGGTCTGCTAAGAAATACAGACTCAGTTCAGTGAATCGTTAAAAATACAGTATATCACAAAATAATTTGGATAAAACACACATTGCATTTCAAGGATGTCTTATTTTATTTTGACCATATCTGAGAGGCATTTTGTTTTGGTGCTGTGGTTCGCAAATTGCAGCTACTCCTTTGTTGCTCCACTTAAAAACAGAATTCAAGAAATGAACCTGATCATACTATCCTAATATTAACGAAGCAAATCATGAAAATTAATTGTTTTCACTGTGTTCTTAAAAGAAGTATATTTCGTAGGCGCAACTTTGTCAATTTTCTCTCTCTCTTGCTCACTCTCTCGCTCTCCTTCATTCCATCGAGGAAGTCAAATTATATCTAAATTTACCTACATTGGTAAAACTTGTTAATAAAGCAAATTTCAGGAATGGTGTAAGACGAGCAGTCTGACTGAGACTGTCATGCAAACCAGCAAGCCAAATGAACTGCATCTTGCTTGATTGGTGCTATGTTTATAGCTGCCATAACATTTAAAGATCAGAACACAGGAATGATGAATGTACTAAATAAATTAGATGAATACAAAAAAACATTTGGTCCGTCATGGATATTATTTTCAAATTCAGGACATGTTTTTCTCTGCTCCACTTTCCATAGTCTACTTTGACATGCTTTGCGAGCTGACCAGTTCCTTTTCATTATTAGTATTATCATTATTACAACAGGCTGAAACCATTGAATGTATAACAAAGTTGTCAGAAGACACAAATACGTTGTCATGGGGATGGAAGACAGTCACCAAGAGCTAATTACAAAGTACAGGTCCCTCTCGCTAATTTAAAAATCTTAATATGAAATTTGGGTGTCCTCATACCAAACGCTAACCTTCAATGCAACATGTGAGGTGGATGTCAAGTTTTTCCATTCAGAAATATCTCTATGGTCCTAATTGCGTAGCGATCATGGATTCACTGAAAACAAGTCCTTTAATTTACTTAATTTCATTGTCTACACTAGTTGCTCATGATTAAAACGGGGTTAAACTAACCCTAATTCAATATTTAAGAGGGGAAGTGAGGGCAATGGTATCAGTTTACCACATTGTAATCATGTGCAATTGCATTTTTTTGTTTTTTGTTTTAAATAATCTCTTAGTGTATGGCGCATCCAAATGCCCTTTCACCGTGTTTGGTTGCAGGCATACAGGATGGTGGTCTTGGTGCTTCTTGCACCACAGTGGTTCTCAGTGTACCCTGGGAGGAGTGAGTCACAATATTTATGATTTATGATTTGATTACACAAGCCAAATGAACATTATCTGCCCATTTGTAGTTCTGTCATCATGTGTCGCAGTGTTAGCAGAAGTATAGCCATCACGCTTTTGTGGATTTTATGCTACTGGGACAAACATTTTTAAGCCTGACAGCTTCAATTAATTCAATATAAAAGGTGACTTTTCGGTATAAGGACTTCTAATACAGATAGAAGCTTACTTATTTTAAATATCATTTTTCAACGTAGTCTCCTAGCACTGTCACACACTTATCCCATCTGTGCCCAAGCTTCTGTCAGCGTAAAAATCTTTGGACTAATGGCTCAGGCAGTCGCTCACAACACTTTTGACTTGGTCACTTTCAAACCTTGTGCCATATTTTTCCCGGCTGAAACATGTTGCATCCTACACAGTTGACATTCTCCTATGAATTTCAACTGGTTCACACCCTTCGGGAACCAAAAACTTGATAGGTGACCGGTGTTCAATCATGGAACATGTATCTTCCTTGGTCCATGTGAAAAACAAGTAAAACTGGGGGAAAATGGAAGCTTCTATCGACAAGTCCTTATACCAAAAAATGTACCTTATTTATTGAATGCCATCAATCCATCCATTATCTACCGCTTAAACCGGGGTCGGGCCGCGGGGGCAGCAGCTATAGCAGGGAAGCCCAGACTTCCCTCTCCCCAGCCACTTCAACCAGCTCCTCCGGCGGGATCCTAAGGCGTTCCCAGGCCAGCCGAGAGACATAGTCTCTCCGGCATGTCCTGGGTCGCCCCGGGGCCTCCCGCCGGTGGGACATCCCCGAAACACCTTTCCTGGGAGGCGCCCAGGAGGCATCCAAACCAGATGCCCGAGCCACCTCAGCTGGCTCCTCTCAACGCAGAGGAGTAGCGGCTCGACACAGAGTCCCTCCTGGATGACCGGACTTCTCACCCAGGGAGAGCCCGGACACCCTGCGGAGGAAACTCATTTCGGCCGCTTGTATCCAGGATCTTGTTCTTTCGGTCACGACCCACAGCTCGTGACCATAGGTCATGGTAGGAACGTAGATCGACCGGTAAATCGAGAGTTGCGCCTTTTGGCTCAGCTCCTTCTTCACCACAATGGACCGGTGCAGAGTCCGCATCACTGCAGATGCTGCACCGATCCGCCAGTCAATCTCCCGCTCCCTCCTACCCTCACTCGTGAACAAGACCCCAAGATACTTGAACTCCTCCACTTGGGGCAGGAGCTCATCCCCGACCCAGAGAGGGCACGCCACCCTTTTCTGACTGAGGACCATGGTCTCGGATTTGGAGGTGCTGATCTTCATCCCAACCGCTTCACACTCGGCTGCGAACCGCTCCAGTGAGAGTTGGAGGTCGTGGCTTGATGAAGCCAACAGCACCACATCATCTGCAAAAAGCAGAGATGCAATGCTCAGGCCACCAAATCGGACACTCTCAACGCTTCGGCTGGGCCTAGAAATTCTGTCCATAAAATTTATTAACAGAATCGGTGACAAAGGGCAGCCCTGGCGGAGTCCAACCTTCACTGGGAACAAATTCGACTTACTGCCGGCAATGCGGACCAGACTCTGACACTGGTTGTACAGGAAGCGAACAGCCCTTACCATAGGGGTCGGTACCCCGTACTAGCAGCGCATATGGGGGGGGGGGCGCCCCTCCAGGTCTCACTGTCATTACCCATGTGAGCGTTAAAGTCCCCCAGCAGAACGAGAGGACTGGTACCAGAACCCAAACTGTGTGTGTCAGTGAGTCCAACTATATCTAGTTGGAACTTCTCTGCCTCGCAAACCAGCTCGGGCTCCTTCCCCGCCAGAGAGGTGACATTCCATGTCCCAAGAGTTAGCTTCTGTAGCCAGGGGTCGGTCCGCCAAGGCCCCCGCCTTTGGCTGCCGCCCAAATCACGATGCACCCGACCCCTTTGGCCCTTCCCACAGGTGGTGGGCCCATGGAAAAGCGGACCCATGTTGCCTTTTCGGACTGTAGCCGGCCGGGCCCCATGGGAACAGGCCCGGCCACCAGACGCTCATCTTCGAGCCCCACCCCCAGGCCTGGCTCCAGAGGGGGGCCCCAGTAACCCGCGTCCGGGCAAAGGAAACCTGAATCCATTAATGTTCTTCATCATAAAGTGTCTTTTGAGCCATGCTTTGTCTGGCCCCTCACCTAGGACCTGTTTGCCATGGGTGACCCTGCCAGGGGCTTATAGCCCTAGACAACATACTTCCTAGGATTATTGGGACACTCAAACCTCTCTACCACGATAAGGTGATGACTCAAGGAGGGGTATTTCTTGATTGACCCTCGTAAATGACAAACTGTCATGTCATTTCCTATTTTATTTTGAAGGCTTCACCCTCCTCGTGTCTGCGTACTTGCCCTTCCTCTGGTCACCTTATCACCTATTGTTTCCACCTGTTCCCCATTACCTCCTGTGTATATATTGCCTTAGTTTCCCTTGTCTTGTGCAGAACTGACTTACTACCCACGTTGGTCACATCAGCCTTATCTCATAGCAATCACAGTTGTCTAGATTTTATCCTCCATTTGGAGTGCCTTTTGTTTGAACTTTTAATCATAGTTATCTTGGCTTTTTACTCCATTTGAAGCGTTTTATGTTTATGCTTTTCCTCCTTTTGGACTGCGTTTTGATTGTGGTACTTTTCCTCATCCCCGCATGCCAGCGGAAGAATCTCTGTTTTCTAAATAAAAGTTTTTTGCCTGAAAGTCCAGCTGAGTCCACCTCGTCGTCTCGGTCTGACACAAACCCACCCACCACCAAATTACAGCACTGGCGTATATGAATGAGCTATTCTTTTAAGGTTTATATAGAGTTTGCATACTGTACAGTACTAAACCAATTGCTCATTTATTCTGATTGATACCCACTTTATTTAAATAAATAATAAATAAAGGCCCTATGTTTGTCATTATCAGTGAGGCTTTTTGCCGTCCAAGTTACTGGTGGAAAATGTGTGTCTTCACTGATCTAGGCTCAATGGAGTCTTTTATAGTTGCAACTTCCCTTATGTCAATGACATCATTTGGCACGATTCCTAAACTCCCTCCTACTCAGCTGCACTCAACTTCCAGTCCCATCCCTGCACCCACACATAAAATATTTTGTTAAATTTCAAATTTTGACTAATGCTCACAAAATTCTCCTTGTAAAAAGTGGGATTATGACTTCTTTTTGGTTTATGAATTCATAAAAACAAGCCCCCACAGGCTGACCAGTTAATATCCATTTTTCCCATATTAAGTCAATGGTGGAAGTTGTGATACATACTGTATATCAAAAATATTATTGCCTTTAATTTACCCAGTCTATGTTGTGTTTCACAACTTTTTAATATTTTATTTGTCATACCTGTGACAATCACAGATTATCTTCACATTCCTGAAGCAAGGCACATGATGTGACCCTTTAGGGTGGTTTAGAAAATCTGCCTTCTCCTTGATTAAATTTCTGAACTCATTCTGTCATTGCTGGCAATAGACATCAAATCCAGTTGAACTGGGAAATTTGACAGTCAATAATCATGTTTTAGTGACATTGATGACAACAGACGTCCAATTTATTTCAAAAGGGTGACCATTCACTACCAGGTTTCCCAGTCAAAATGGGTTGGATACCTTCAGCCATAGATGGCAGCCAGTGAGTATTAGGTTAGGGTAGGTTAGAGTAGGTCACGTGACATTACGTGGTGAGAATTGAACAGAGGAGTCAGAAGAGTAGGCCCCCAAACAATCTAGTCGCTGTAACTGGTACCGTGCTGAATAGGTCTTCGGTCAGATGTTAATGTAAATCCATGCTTCTTTACAGGACAAAGAGCAAAATGTTTTTTAAATCTACCAGTACAAAAAAAAAATCACTTTTTTAAGCACTAATGAGGGCCAGACATTCCAATTACAAGTTGAACCGTTTCCTGCCTCCATTACACAAAAACAGCTGACAGACATCATACTAAATTGCAGCCAATTCATGTTTGTTGTAGATCTGGTCTCGTATTGCAGCTTTATTAAATTTTATTATATCTAGGTCACCTCCCCACATAATGACCACAGCATTTTTGAGTCATTAAACTCATCAGAGACCACACAAGTGAAAGATGATTGTTAGAACACAGAAAATGATTTCATCCAATCCATATCTTTTTACTGATCTGACATACAGGTGTATGCCAAGGCCTGTATTACTGAATATATTACTCATATGTTTTGTTGTAGATTACATCAAGGACAGAAATTAAGGTGAAAATATTAAACTGAGTATAAAATGAAAAAAATAAAAACCTCAACTTAATTTAAATTCTTATCAGTGTGGCTTCAGAAAAAAAGGAAGTGCCAGTGAAGAATGAGTCATATGCTGAACTGAAAGCTTCCAGTGTCTTGTTCAGCTCTGTCCGTGTTCTCATAATTTCCATTGTGTAACAGTTCCCTCTAACCCTCTTCATCCTTTCCCAAAGTTCTTTTGACATCTGTCATTAGCTTGTAAAACAGATGTAGCCTAGAAAACATCTGCAACTTGCATTCCAAACAAAGCTATCCTTTTCTGATGTATCACTTGATGAAAATTAGACGAAGTGCGAGCACTGTTGTTTCACAGGTTCTGTCTGGATCCCTGCCCAGGCCTTCTTGAATGGAGTATGCCTGCTAGATCTGTTATTATAATATTATCTAAGATCCCAGATGTTCTCAGGAGCTCAAACTTTCATTTACTGTAAAACTGCGAACCCTTAAGTTTACATGGTACTGCAGATGGTTCGCACTTCAACAGATGTGCTATAAAAAGTATTTTTTTCTGAAGTTTTTGCCATCTGAACTTACAATTAATAATAATAGTTATTTATCCAGACTGTTTTATCTGCACTGACATTAAGTAAACATATTAAGCGACACGGCTGTCTAAAATAATTTGAGAGAAACACATAAAGTTCTACCCAAGTTAAACCGAGGTATCAGAAGCTATAGCAGTTTTACATGGCTTCCCGCAAGTTTTTGGAAAGCATTCGAAGAAAAATTTTAACAGCTTATTCCCTGTTGTTTGACTTAAAATAAAGCAACTGCACAGCAGTTGTAATAATAGCAAATCAAAGACAGATAAATTCCCACACTTAAACCCTTTAATCAGCATTTTATGTCAAATGTTCTTGAAATTTTACTCGGATCCAAAATAGTGTTCACTGTGCAATTGTATCTCACTGGTTGCAGGGTGACGGTCCAGCGGAGCCTTGAGGATGCAGAGGAAGTGGAGCGAGAGCGCAGAAGGAGAACCAGGGAGAGGCAAAGAGAAGAGGGGATTTCTTGGTCGGTGCCCTCTCAGCAAAGCAAACCGGCATTTTCAGGAGGGTAAAGTAATATTTGCTTTTCTTCAGTATAAACTGATTGATGTTGATACATATACATTATACAACTCCTAGCAAAAAGGATGGAATCCCCAGTCTCGGACGAGCACTCACTCAGATATTTTATTATGTTGAACAAACTCAGATAAAAAAGCTTGAAAAAATAATGAATTAGTTCAAAAGTGCAACTTCTTGGCAATCAGAAACACTAAAAGAAATGGATAAAAAATATTGTGGTGGTCAGTAAATGTTACTTTTATAGAGCAAATGCAGGGAAATAAATATAGAATTACTCCATTCTGAAGAAAAAAATATGGAATCACTCAATTTTGAGTAGAAAATACAGACACACCCAGTCAATTTACTTTGCCTCTGCCTCAGATTAGATCTGCTCGTTAGTCAGCAGTTAAAAACAGTGCAGTTATCACACAGTGGAGGGCTGCTGGACCAAGTGGATTCACAAGGAGATGTCTCTTGAGACCAAGGAGAGGATTACCAAACTTCTTGAAGAAGGTAACGCTACTCGTATGGTTGCCAAAGATGTGGGCTGTTCACAGTCAGCTGTATCAAAAATCTGGACCAAGTACAAACAGCATGACAAGGTTAAGGTTAAGCGTACTGGTAGACCCAGGAAGACATCCAAACGTCATGACAAACATCAAAAGGCCATATGTCTTGAAAACAGAAGATGTAAAACAAGACAAATGAAGAAGAAATGCGAGGTATGTGACAGAACTGTGCAAAATTGCCTAAAGGAAATGGTATTTTTATACAGGAAAGCTAAAAGGAAACCATCATTGACACTTAAACAGAAAACAACAAGACGGCAATGGGCTAAGAAGAGGCAATCATGGACTGCGAATCACTGGATGGAGGTTATTTTCAGTGGTGAGTCAAGAATCTGCATTGGACAAGTTGATGATGCTGGAACTTTTGGTTGGTGCATGTCCTGTGAGATTTACAAAGATGACTTCCTGAAGAAAACATCCAAATTCCCTCAGTACTTGAGGATATGGGGCTGCATGTCAGGCAAAGGCACTGGGAAGATGGCTGTGGTTAAATCTTCAATAAATGCACAAGTTTACATTGAAATTTTAGACAGCTTTCTTATCCCTTCAATTGAAAATATGTTTGTCATTTTCGAAGATGACAATGCATCATGCCACAGAAATAAAACTGTTAAAGCATTCCTTGGTGAAAGACTCATCCAGTCAATGGCATGGCTGCAAATAGCCCAGATCTCAACCCTATTGAAAACCTGTGGTGGAAATTGAAAAAAAAAAAAAATGGTCCACAGCAAGGGTTCAACCTGCAAGGATGATCTGGCAACTGCAATCAAAGAGAGTGGCCACCAAATTGATGCAGAATACTGTTTGTCACTCATCAAATCCATGCCTGAGACTGCAAGCTGTCATTAAAGCCAGAGGTGGTGCAACTAAATACTAGAAATGTGTTTTGAATGTTATTTCTTTATTTGTTTCTCATGATTCCATATTTCCCTCAGATTGGAGTGATTCTATATTTATTTCCCTGCACTTGCTCTATAAAAGTAACATTTACTGACCACCACAATGTTTTTTATTCATTTCTTTTAGTGTTTCTGAATGCCAAGGAGTTGCACTTTTGAACTAATTCTTTATTTTTTCAAGCTTTTTTATCCGAGTTTGTTCAACATAGTAAAATGTCTGAGTGAGTGCTGGTCCGAGACTGGTGATTCCATACTTTTTGCTAGAGGTTGTATTTGAGTTCCAAGTATAACTTCTATGCCATACTGGACAATGCTCTGTCCACTCACGTGTTCATATGTTGTTCAATTTTTAAAATAATAAAAAAAATTATTAGGAAAAAAAAAAAAAAGCAGAACAAGTTCAATTTCAATGAATTTCTTATCCTTTTCCAAAGGTCGGATGAGGAACTGGGGCCTAATTGCTGCCGCTTTCAGGAGGAGGATGAGGGGTTCAGTGACTGGAGCCACAGGCTGGAGAACCGTAGTGACACTGAGCACTTCAGTGTCAAGGCAGAGGAGCCTTCAACATTGCAGCGGAAAGCGGGCAGAAATGACGAGAAAAAACATGATGAAGAGCAGGACGGAAGGGACCCCCAACTAAGTAGTCGCAGGAAACCTTCTGTACATGGGGTAAAAATTCTATCTATCTATCCATTCATCTATTGTTTTACCCGAGTCGCTGTGTATGTCTCATGCATTTTTGATTGAACACATGTATAGTAGTTACCTTCTTCTTAAATTCTAGAAACAAGATGTAACTTCACCGTCCTGCTCAAAAGTTGTTCTGTCACAAGAGCTAAGGCAACAGAAAGTAACCCAACCATCAGCAGACACGACATTCCACTTTCCATCTGGAAAGACGAGGTTATATTTTGTGCTATGCTTTAACTTCAGTTATTTTGAACAACCCATTTTTCATCTTGTGCATTGACTTTGTTTATTTGGAGAAAATGAATCAAAATATACATATTTTTGCACATTTGTTTGTGACAGAGATTTCAACTTTTTGGCTGTATACTCTTTGGCCACCTAGAGTCGAGTTTTAGTTATTAACTTTTGGCCAGCAATATTTATGAAATTCTGTATCCAAGCTTTGAGTAGCTAGAGTCTGAGACATGAATGTTTTCCTTTTAATAGTGAAGGTGTGTGCATGGTGAAGCAAGAGGATGGGGCGCAGCAGATTTTGCAGAGGGAGTGGAGCTCAGAGCCAAGCAGTAAAAGGGCCACATATGAAGACGATCAAGACGAAGAAAATGTTAATTCAACTCATGAAGAGATGAAGGAGAGACTTGCAGATTTTGATTTTCAGGTATATATATATATGTATACAGATGCCCCTAAAGGGACATGGGGGACAATACTTTTGTTTCTCGTTTGGCTGAGTAACTTTCTCATTTGGATAAGAAACCTCTTTTACCTAATCTGCCACGAAGCTAAATGTGGCAAGAACAACAATTTTGTTGTACTCATGGGGTGGGGGTATAGTACTCACTATTGTTGTACACCACCATTAAAAGTTTTACACTCACACTCCTACAACTTTTTGTTCGATGCTGAAGTCAACTCCACTGCCACACATAAAAAATAAAGAAAGAAAGAAAGAAAGAAAGAAAGAAAGAAAGAAAGAAAGAAAGATGTCCCTTTAGAGGCTCCGTACATTCGTTATTCTGTTTGATGTGGAAAGGGATATTAGTTGTTTTTTTTTGTTTTTTTTTGAATATGTATATAATATACTTGTGAGAGAAAAACACTAATCATACAAACATTGAACAATAGGAACAATAAATAAATAAATAAATAGATAAATAAACTAAAGACAGTGTTAAACCCAATTTACCCACTTGTACATATCAATTTTTTTCAAAAAGGAGTGGGATGAAATTAAAACTTTTTGTTCCTACCCCTTCAATCATCACTTTGTCATCAATAAATAAAAAATATTTTCTGTATAGTGTTGCCGGAGTATGCAACATATTTTATAAAATGTACAAGTTATTACAGGAGCCACAATTGCATATCCACGAATCATTATTATACCTTTGTTTAGCATTGAAAGCTATTAGCCAATGAGGCATATGATTAGAAGTAACAATAATATAGTTACCGGTAATTCATATCATTAATTATATTTATTTAATATTAATAAGTATTTTTAATAAGTATGAAATATACAAAACTGTCTGTTCAGCACAAGGATAATGGATAGTATATGGCAGAAAACACCCAGGTGACTTGAAGTTCCGCTCTGAGACCGTAATTTGGCCAAGAACTCCATAAAATATGTCTCACCAAGTGTCAAGACACAGCTGTGACTTTTGGGGGATTTTATGGGTGAAACAGGGTAGTATAACAAGGGTCCCAATGCAGAAATCGCAGACATCAAGGAGTGGTCAAGATTTTCTTTTTCAAATATTTACCCTTTTAAACTTTTTTTTCCCAATTTTTCTTTATTTGGCTCGATTATTTATCATCTAAAATATCAAAGAAAATGCTTCAGTAACAAAAAAAAAAAAAACAAGCGATAGTTATGAGGTCGATATCCGTGACCTATTTAAAGACACTCTTTTTTTCATTGTGACGTAATTTGAATAAAAGTTTAAAATAAGCGAGTGAATAATTTTATAAAGTCGTTTTTCTTTTCCAACTAAAAACTAGGAATCAATTAATGATCCAAAGCTAAAAATGATAGACATTTCGAATAATAAATACCGTATAATTACTTCTTTTTATGGCAAGGTTAAAACAAAAGCGGTTGCGCAGTGTCTTTAAAAGGGGGTTTCAAGGTAAAACGGACAAATAAGAAATAGTTTGGGGGCTTAATGCGCCATGACTCTGCTATGGCAGCATATAGACATATTGTTCTATCAAACACAACAGTTCTTTTGTCTTAAAATACAGCAGTTTATTTTAAAGAGGGGTGCAAGAGCCGTAACTACTTTTTCAGCCTTGTCTGTGTTTACCGCCAAATACACATAGCACTGACTGCAAATTAGCATAATAGTGAGTACAAAATGCTTGTTCTCAACTCAAGAATACCCACACTGTAAATGTAGAGTATAAAATTTACTCCACATAAATAGAAGAACGAGAATTTATTCTTGTTATCCCGCAACACGTCCAGGTCGCTTAATATGCTTCTAAAGTAAGAGCAGTAAATAAGAAGAATACCTCTCTGGTTTAGGTGAAAATAGTGAATGTGGCTTGGCAAATGCTTCAGAGACATGTTTAATGTTACCAACCAATAGCATGTTTTCAGGCTTTCATTATAAGCTTTCAAAGTTTGTGAGCATACTGTATTGTAAAGGAGTAAATGTGCAAATGTGTGCAATACAAGGCAGGACATCTACCACACGTGGTGTGGGAAAAGCGAAAGGCAAGTAGAGTTACCCCCCCCCCCCCCCCCCCCCCCAAAAAAAAAAAATAAATAAAAAATCTACAATTTGACAATACAATTTTTGACTAATATTTTGTTGGTTTTACTTTTTGGTTTGTTGTAGAAGTCAAAGGAAGAAGGATGCAAGACTGACGAAACTACAAACAGGCAGTCTAACCTTTCTGTTTGCAGCAGTGAAGAAGATGAGACAATGAAGTGCTATGGAGCCATGAGCCCAACATTTAAGGTATAGAAAAGAGTTAAAAACAGTCACTTTAGACACTATTAAGAGAATTTAAATGACCAGTCGGGGTTAAAGGTTTTTGTGGTTATGAGCACCTGTCTATTTCTCAAAAATACAACTACATTTGACACAATTAGCTTCTGTCGAAGTAGGGATTTGTCTGTACCCCAATCTCACATCTCTGTTTGGAACTTCGGACACAAACAATCGGTCTAAATTTAAGGTTAACATCAATGGACTCTTTGCACGGGAGAAGGCAGGACATTTGTTTATCATTGTTGATTATTTGCTTTATGTATGGGTTTGATGTAACTTTACTGGAGCAGCACTTAAATTATGTTGTATTTTACATGCAATGGCAAACCTATTCAATTCAATATAAAAACTCAGTAAATTGTAATGGTTTGTATTGAAGAACATTATATTTAGAAAATGTTGATGTTAGTTAGTTAATCATTTAATAACATTAAGAAGCCTGACATTAAGCAGGCACAGGGTAATGCTGACCCTAAGTGCTCGCTATTCGCTGATACATTTACTTTTCTAGTAGTGTTGACAGATACAACTCCAGTCAATATAGCCTAGCCCTAGCCGGTGTAGACAGACAATCTGCTCGAGTTGCACAAATTGCTCGGGGACCTGCGCTTGCTAATGATGTCACGACAACGCTGGTGTTGTACAAACTGCTCAGGTTGGGTACTCTTTTTTTTTTTTATGGTTGCCCCATAAGTGTTACGTTTTGGATTGAACTTGAAAAATATATCAAGTGTGAAATCAAACAAAATATTGTATTATATGGGAAAACTGGGATTATTGTATTTGAATCCAAAGATCCCAAAAATATTTACACTCTTGAATCTTTATATATTGTTAGGAAAATTTCATATGCACAAATCTAAATCTTAAAATGTAACTCAAAACTTCAAATTATACTTAATTGAAGTTGATTCATATTCCACATCACCTTATATGATAACAAATAAAAAATGCAAGTTTACTATTGAAGCTCATGCAGAAATATTTAACACATAACATGTATATTGTATTTTTTTTCTGTCTTGTCTTAATATGAGCAGGTAAAAATTGTAAATGATGTACATATACAGTGGGGCAAATAAGTATTTAGTCAACCACTAATTGTGCAAGTTCTCCCACTTGAAAATATTAGAGAGGCCTGGAATTGTCACCATGGTTAAACCTCAACCATGAGAGACAGAATGTGGAAAAAAAGAAAAGAAAATCACATTGTTTGATTTTTAAATAATTTATTTGCAAATCATGGTGGAAAATAAGTATTTGGTCAATACCAAAAGTTAATCTCAATACTTTGTTATGTACCCTTTGTTGGCAAGAACGGAGGCCAAACGTTTTCTGTAACTCTTCACAAGCTTTTCACACACTGTTGCTGGTATTTTGGTCCATTCCTCCATGCAGATCTCCTCTAGAGTGGTGATGTTTTGGGGCTGTCATTGGGCAACACGGACTTTCAAACTCCCTCCGCAGATTTTCTATGGGGTTGAGACCTGGAGACTGGCTAGGCCACTCCAGGACCTTGAAATGCTTCTTACGAATCCACTCCTTTGTTGCCCTGGCTGTGAGTTTGGGATCATTGTCATGCTGAAAGACCCAGCCACGTCTCATCTTCAATGCCCTTGCTGATGGAAGAAGATTTTCACTCAAAATCTCTCGATACATGGCCCCATTCATTCTTTCCTTTACACAGATCATTTGTCCTGGTCCCTTTGCAGAAAAACAGCGCCAAAGCATGAAGTTTCCACCCCCATGCTTCACAGTGGGCATGGTGCAATTCAGTATTCTTTTTCCTCCAAACACGAGAACCTGTGTTTCTACCAAAAAGTTCTATTTTAGTTTCATCTGACCATAACACATTCTCCCAGTCCTCTTCTGGATCATCCAAATGCTCTCTAGCGAACCGCAGACGGGCCTGGACGTGTACTTTCTTCAGCAGGGGGACACGTCTGGCAGTGCAGGATTTGAGTCCCTGGCAGCGCATTGTGTTACTGATAGTAGCGTTTGTTACTGTGGTCCCAGCTCTCTGTAGGTCATTCACTAGGTCCCCCCGTGTGGTTCTGGGAGTTTTGCTCCCCGTTCTTGTTATCATTTTGACGGCTGGGGGTGAAGAGGGAGTTGAAAGTCCGTGTTGCCCACCGACAGCCCCAAAACATCACTGCTCTAGAAGAGATATGCATGGAGGAATGGGCCAAAATACCAGCAACAGTGTGTGAAAAGCTTGTGAAGAGTTACAGAAAACGTTTGGCCTCCGTTCTTGCTAACGAAGGGTACATAACAAAGTATTGAGATGAACTTTTGGTATTGACCAAATACTTATTTTCCACCATGATTTGCAAATAAATTATTTAAAAATCAAACAATGTGATTTGCTGTTTTTTTTCCCACATTCTGTCTCTCATGGTTGAGGTTTAACCATGTTGACAATTACAGGCCTTTCTAATATTTTCAAGTGGGAGAACTTGCACAATTAGTGGTTGACTAAATACTTATTTGCTCCACTGTATATTACGTGAACTTATTGTTTTGTATTGTTGTCATTTTGTATTTTTTACTGTTCAATTAAAAAAAAAGAACTTTTGGGGACGTCACAACAACGCTAAGGTTGCATGAACTGTTCGGGTTGGTTTTTCTATTGTGTCAATAATGGAAAAAGATATATGAAGATTTTTTTTTAATGATTTTAGGAATGGGACATACGACATTAGTACTGATGTCAAAAGCGAACAAATCAAATAATTGAGTTTGACGCTGGGTTAAAAGCCAAAGAATAGAACAGCTTCTTTTAAAAACTAGTTTTAGAGATGGAGAGTGATGGGCCCTGATATTTAATGTCCTGTAACATGAAAGAGACAAATGTGTGCGCATGTTTGTTCTTTTATTTAACTCAGACATTTAATTGTTAAAAATCATCTCTGTGTGATATCATCAATCGCTTTACATACACATTTTTAACGGGCACTTTTAAGCGAACGCTTTACTACGACTCTTAAAAACAACTGGCACACTTTTAAACAAGCATTTAACAGGAGCGCATGGCTCTGGGAGAGCATTTCGACTCTTCAGCAAATAATATACTGAGAATAACTGAACGTCACTGTAAAGCGCAAACCTCCGAGCAGTTTGTGCAACTTGAGCGGATTGTGTACCTACAACGGAAATAGCCTACCATCCTTAAAACCGTCAGCGGAAGTCCTGCCTTCTCCCCTGCATAGAGTCCATTTAGATTTCAGTTGTTCAGAGCTGTACAATTCTTTGGAGAACTTAAATCTGACTCCTTTTTGACCAGCAGGGGGCGACACCATTATTTGGGAGGAAAATTGTGTGGAAGGCCACCAAAAATGAGAAAAATCATGAGTACACCAAGAGTACCAAGTACCAAGAGTACAGTTTTTGCACTTGGCAAATTTGACATATTACCACAAAAGATGAAACTACATGCAGTATCATCATCACACATTTAACTTTATTTACATGTCAAAAGATGAAACTACAAATCATCATCATACATCTAACTTATTTACAAACATCTAACAATAAAAAAGCAAATAATACAGACATAATGAACTCAAGCATTCATAAAATTTAGAATTGTTCATGTTTTTTGTTCGTCAAAGATTGTAATTGAAGATTGTAATTGTTCTGTTGGTGAAAACTGTGTTAGTAAGTTCATGTATGTTGTATCATATATAAGTATATATAACATATTTAGCCTCATTTAAGAATATGACAGTTCCTTTTTTGTCCATGTACATGTTAACTATGACAAAATAGCTCTTTCTTGCTGCTTTTCCCAACAGAAACTCCTCGTTCAGTTTTACCCAGTAAGTTCCTTTTTTTTCCCCTTGTGTGATGAAGAACTAAAAACGATTATTTTTAAGTAGTGAAAGGTGTGTAGTTAATGAAGTTGCCCTCCAGTTACATGACAGCACATGGCAGCACCTTTAATTACTCAAACAACTCATTACCTACTCAAACCGCTCAACAGCTTGTTTAGATCTTACGCCCAAATGTGTTTAATCAAGTAAAACAGAATTCTGTAAACATGTGCTTTAATGAAAACAAGTGTTGGATGATCGGAATCTGGAATGATGTTTCTTGAATCAAAAATAAGTGCAATATATCTGTAGTAGATTGGTAATATAGATTTCAGCTATTTGAGGTAATTGTCTTTTCCCTAGAGTCCTGTGGCCTGCAGAAAAACAACATTGCACTGCACCAACCTTTGAGTGTTCATTTTTTATCTTTAAACAGTGCAGCTGTAAAGATTTTCAAATATAGTATGTGTTGATTTTGGCATAAAAGTTAAAGAGAAATTCCACATTTCAGTGTTATTACAACTCAAAGCGTATGCTAACGTAACATGTGAGACCAGATGTTTGATGGTCCATAATTGGAAAAGCTGTTTTCTCATTCACGTTGAGTCTAACATAAAACAGACCTGTAGATTTACGTCTTCTTTCAAATCCAGTTTAGGGAAAACATTTTTTTCCCCTGTAATGCTAAAAACTACTGAGCATTAGTAGATAGACAAGTAAATTTTTGTCCTTTCAGAGAAAGTGGTCACTACAGTGGACATTTAGTCAAAAGTTATCAGTCACTTAACTCATTCACTGCCAGCCCAGGTCACAGAGTATGTGTTGTGGTAGTTAGTAAAAGAAGGAAATTGATATTGAAAACAACTACTGACGACAAAAGACGTCCTGTTCATTTTAACTGGGAGCAATCATTCCATTGCTTATAGCCCCTCCTAGTGGGAATAATTTGGAGTTCTTTTGCCATCAGTAGGTGTTTTCAATATCAATTTCCCTGTTTTACAAACTACCACAACATAACAATCATTTCATTTCTTCCAGCCCCTGCAAGTTGAAATTAATTTGACGTCTATTGCCCTCAATGTCAGCCAAAGAAGTAATATGAGGTCCTTTGACAGGTGATTTATAAAACAAACAAAATAATATTCACAAAGCGAAATGCACATGGGCCACACTTTTTTGAATTTATATCTTGTTTTTTGTCTTTTTTTTTCTTCCCAATTTAACTTACTAATTACTCACGGCCTTTGTTTATATTGCATTTAAAATTTTTATTTATTTATTACGATTTAAATATGGCTAGTCACTACTGAGGGAATCCTGGTTAGTTTCTTTTCCTACGCTTAGTAATATGCTTAAATTCAGCGGGTCGTCTCGTCTGATCTGAGGTCAGAGCCGGCCAGCAGCGCAGGTCAGGTGGACGATGACTGATTAAATGAATAAATTATTGATTATAATATATTAATATTGATTGATTGATTTGATTGAAAATGGATCCTTCAGTTAATTTAGTTGTTTTAGGTAAAATTATTTATGAATCTTTTCATTAGCCATTACAATCATGTGTGGGCAACACTAATATTACAATAGGATATCAAATGGGGGCCCTGACCCCTGTTATTTCAAGCAGTTATAAAAGAAATACAAGGGAGGAAAAACATTAATAGTAGTAATAATAATCATAGTTTAAAAAATAAGAATAAAATAACTAAATACAGAATATGTATACCATTGACTTCATTATATATTGACGGGGCACGTGGCCGATTAATGGGGGCCTATCTCCGTCAAAGCTGACCGATTGGAAACACAGACAAAGAGCTTTTTACGTTGAAAATTCTTCTTAATAAACGCTTAAATCCCTGAATTCTTTATAGACCCTACCCACGTGACGTCACAACTCCGCTCTCCTGAATGGTACCGCCCAATTGACCGTCAAAACATAGTGTTAACCTGTTACGGCTACGTACATTCCTCCTATTTACGGCGTGTTTTTCTGCTCCTTAACATTAATAATCAAAATGGTGAAGGCGTGTGTGGCTGTTGGTTGCACTAACAGAGAAGATGGAAGGAGAGACTTGAAGTTTTACCGTATTCCGAGGGATCCAAAGAGGAGAGCGAAATGGACGGCTGCAATTCGACGTGAAAACTGGGCACCAAAAAATCACCACAGACTATGTAGTAGTCATTTTATATCCGGTAAGATGCATTTAAGACATACTTAGAGGGTTTTGGGTTGACAAATAACCACAATTAAGATCATTGCTAGGCTAATCGCCGACAACATACACGTATGTATGTAGTGAAGGTGCTATCGCTAAACCATATAAACATTAAAAGCCTTAACTCCATTGACAAACGACATGAAATACATTAGACTTGACAGTGCATGTTAGCAGTAACAAAAGATTTTGAATTGAAAATTTCGTAACTCACCTTTCCAAGCACAAGATAGATTCCTGCCGAATTTTCGTGGACGAGGACCTGTTTCACCCAACCAGCAACGAAGTATTTATAAGCCTCCAAGCTCTTGAAGTTTTTCAAATTTTCGTGAGAATAGGCTGATTTTGTGTGGACAAGATAATTGTAAATATCAGCGTAGCAGATGTCAGGCAGACAGGGCGAAGACAGTGGGTCGAAAAACATCGATTTGGGCATCAAATATGGATCTGGCGACTGTATAGAACGAAGCTTTTCCACATAACGCCTTTTATGCAACACATCCAGTGAGTTTACGGCATCAGAAAGCACCGGGTCTTCCATGAAATGCATTTTAAATTCCTCGATCAATTGAAACCAATGCTAATACAGAGACAAAATTACGGACAAGTGGGCGGAACCATACAGCGAGCACGTGGTTTTGTGACGTCGGTGGGTAGGGTCTATAGATATGGACGTGGGACTGCCCCCTATTTGAAGGCGTGGCACAATGTCTGGAGATATGTCCCTTCAATATAATTATGAAGTCTATGTGTATGTAGCTCGGAGAGGGGTGGGAACAAGCTGAGCGTTCATGAATGTAATAAAAACATTTAAGAAAAAAAATCATAATTTTTGCAAGGAGGAGTTGAACAATAGTACTGTATTCTAATGCAGCATGTCAATTTTGAGATAAAAGCCGAAATTAATTTTACATTTTACACTGCTGTTGTTTATAGTGTATTTGCAGTACGTTCAAGACAAAAATACCAAGTCAAAGAGAAATTATAATAATAATAATAATTAGTGTGAGACCAATCTTAACTCCACTTCTGAACTTTGGCGTAAGGAGGGGTCTTCACATTAAATACATTTAATTCATGCAACTACCAGGTAATTATGAAAATAGTGCTACAAATGTTATGGAAAAAATAAAAGGTGCAACAAAGTCAAAGTGTCTAGAGTACAGGATACAGAAATAGGCACCACTTGATTTGTTGCCATAACAAAGACAAATAGCGCAACTGAGCTAAACATGGACATGCATCTCAGCACTCTGTTTCTCTGTATAGGATGAGTTGAAGAGCAGAGCACCGACCGAGGGCAAATATGTGGTAAGGGTTAACAAAGCATATTTACTTAATGCTAGTTTACAATTTACTAATAATGCTCCAATTTCACATTCCTTCAGATCACAGAGCGAACTGAATCGCTGAGAAAAAGGTGGGTTATATGTAATCTTCCTGTATGGAAAATCACCCTTGTTAATAAAGAGGTTAAGAAACCTTTAAAGGGCATATATAGGAATTTTATATAAATTCATGTGAAGTAACACATACTTGAGTTTGCTCTGATTTAAATCTAACAGGAACAACTTGCTTAGGCTACCTTTACACAATGGTCCCAATGGCCGCGGCAGGAATGCTTGTCCAAAAGTATAAAATCCAATGTAATTTTGACAGTCTTTTTTTCTGTATTCATGACTTGCTAAATTAGATCACAGTTCTATTACTGTGTCCATGTTGGGGCATTGTGGGGCCGAAGGTGCTGAGTTCCTGAAGCTCAAAGGTGCCCTACGGCAGTTTACCATGAAGCGTTTCTTCTCAGTCCATCACGTTCTGTTGGGATCCCTCACGCTTCTCACATTCTGTCAAGGCTTTCTACGGATACAACCTGCATGCCAGGCAGCTTTGGATAACGTTTGTGGCCTTAGCCGTATCACATGAAGCTCCCCTGCCAGACCCGACTCCAGAAAAGTTGGCGTCAGTGCCGTGGAGCAAAAAATATGGTTGAATAAAGGTTTGAAAATATGACTTATCTGTCAACTACTAATCAGCTCATGCATTTCCTGTAGAAAAAACATGCAAAAGACTACGTTATTCAAAAACAGTATGCTCAATGAGCTAAGACTCTCCTTAAAAAGTAAGTAAGTAAGTGGAATAAAATACTTGAAGGCCTGTCAGTCATCATACATTGATTTTTTTCACCGCATTTTTTTCTCTTATTAAAGAAATACATGAATAGAATCATGATTGAACACAATGAAACTCTTGCTTTACACCAGTGCTTCTCAATTATTTTCTGTTACGCCCCCCCCAAGCAAGACGTAAATGTTTCGCGCCCCCCCCAAACTCTCCGCCGCCACTGTAAATAGTATTATTCGTCTATAAAATTACTATTATAAATACGCATCTGCCTAACATTGTGTCCTTTTTTTCTAATAAAGAAAAAAAGTAACAGATCAACTTATAATAAAGTATAACTTTATTAACATTGTTTTGTTTGTAACAGAGAAGACTTGACGTGCATCAATTTGCCTGAATTTAAAAAAAAAAAAAAAAAAAAAAAGTCACATTCAAACTGTAAAAATACACTCAAGGTATTTTTGACCATTTGATACAGAAAAATAAAATGTAATAAAATCCGTAAATAATAACAAATTCAAATTGATTAGAAACATTTACTCATGAGGACAATATGCCAAAAATTTTGACCGAAAAAACAAAAATGAATAAAGGAAAAAAAGAGTGTCCTTGGACAGAAGGACAGTTTTTATTTTTGCTGCTCACACTCAGTATTACCTCCTTTGCAATGGTGTGGAGTCATTATGCAATGAGCATGCTAACAATGCTCACTGGTTTACTGATATAACACTGACAGAGCAGGACTATTGTTGGCAATATTCGGCACGTTTTCGCTGAAAAACAATCAAGCGGCTTATCTATGAGATTGGGGTCGAATGTCTTTAAGTGGCGTCTTAATTGATTTGGCTTCTGGCAGTCCGCTATAATTATTTTCAGACACAGTAAACAGTAGTCTTTCCTCATCACCCCACTGTATTAAAAGTCAAAGCTAAAAGGCAAACGGCCCGAAAAAAGCGCATTCTCGGCGGCCGAGGTAGAACCGTAGGTGAGGGCGGTCGTCGTGACGATCCCAAGCCGAAAATGGCACTTCTCGGGCGGCGACGTGAGAACCGGACAAGAAGACAGTGGGTCGCTGTGTGAGTGAGTGAGTCCGGTCGGAAAACGGCTTTCGAAAACGGCGGCGGCGCACTGCTCTTCTTGTCTGTTTTCTGTGTGCTGAGTGCTCTTCCTTAGTTCAAAAATACTGCACGCACTCTGAAAATGAGAGCGCCACTGCCACCCACTGAGTGCATGTGCAAGTACACTTTATTCCAGTCCGGCAAAAAAAAAAAAAAAAAAAAAAAAAAAAAAAAAAAGCATGTTCCCCGAGGACACATGCGCCCCCCCGGCATCGCTCTGCGCCCCCCCAGGGGGGCGCGCCCCACTATTTGAGAAGTACTGCTTTACACCAAGCTGAGAGAACCATAACAAAACTGAACAAAGCTAACTCCCCGCATGTGCAAAGGCGGATCTACTATTCAGGCGAAGTAGACGATCGCCTCAGGCCCCCAACCAGTAGGGGGCCCCCAACCAGTAGGGGGCCCCCAACCAGCTGCCCTTGCCCCAACGAGCAACAGCTTGGGCCACCAGAGCCAGCAGCACCCACAACTATTCGTCATGTATAATTATGTCAGCATACCAAACAAACAAATAACAAAACAAAAAAGAAAGCCATTTGAATGCTGCATTTATATTATCTCTCCCCCCCACACACGCACTACAATGGACTGTTCCACGACGAAGGACTGAGTATAAGTCGCTTAGCTTCATTTAGCGCCGTTTAGCATCGCTTAGCTGTTCGTTAGCTTCACTTAGCTCTCCTGCGGTTTTCACGCCACTAAGCTCGCTATTTTTACAGCTTACTTGCTACTTTGCCCGTCGGCTATCGTTTATTTCGAACACATGAGCGAACGTGCTCTCCATTAGAGCGAAAGTGCAATGAGGGAGAACTTGAGAACAGGCCTCTAATGCCTCTTTTAACTTTCTTCTTCTTCTTCACACCGAACATAAAATACACAACAGCACACCCTGTGGCGAAACAATGTACTACAGTTCCAATCAGTCATACAATAACACTCAACAGCTGGTTAACAGCAAAAGCACGTCATGTTCGTCATATAAATAATGATTTCTGGAATTAATCCCACATACTTCAGAATTAATATTACAATATGTTAAGTAAATAGTACATAATACAGATTCTACACTAAGAATAGCTTTCAAATGACACTCTTTATGACAAATATGATTGGCAATGAATAATTATTATAATTATTATACTACTATTATATATAGCAGTATACTATAATAATATTGCTAGAATTTTTTTTTAAGAATTGTTTTGAATAATGTTGGAAAGACAAAGTCAGTGTTCTGAATCTGTTTACTTTCCATTCTTTTGCACTAGTAAAGACTCAGCATTTAACCTTATTGTTTATTTGTGATTAATTATTGTTATTTACATGATTATTTGTACTTTGATAAAGAATTGAAGTGTTCCAAAATTTTGTGAATTAATAAGCGTCAACAAAAATTTTATTGCTAAATTAGTAAAAAAAAAAAAAAAAAAAAAAAAAATTATTACCGTAATTTCCCGAATATAAGGCGCACCCGTGTATGACGCGCATCCCAAATTTACTTGTAAAATCTAGGGGAAATTATTGTACCCGTGTATAACGCGCACCCTAATTTTAGCACCAATAAATAGAAGAATACAAGAAAACAGAGCTCGTGTACAGATACAGAAATGTCATTTTACTGAAACACAGCACAAGCATAGCACATTGGTAGTTCAAAACATTAACGTAAACTGACAATACACAGTAATAAAATCCAATAACTTCTTGAATTTACCAGAATCCAGAAGAAAACAAAACAGAAGTGACTTTTCTTTTAAAGGCTGCTGTATAACTTGCTCGTTTCATCATGATGAATAAATGTTTCCTCCATGGATTGATATGGTAAAATGAAAGTGAGAACGTAAGTCGGATATCCGAGAGAGCTCATCACTGTCGACACGACAGTAACAATAGGAAATATTGTTATTTGGGTTTGAGTTTCCCGAGGGACAGATATAGTTGACGGACACAGGAAGTCTGTGTTGTTACGTTTGTTATGGTCTGAGTTGCGGAGCTGCAATAAATGTTGACTCAAATGAGTTCAAGAAACGAAATTCTGTGCTTTATGAAGAGTGAAAAAAGCTGAATTTGACACAGACGAAATCATTCGGCCGATCAGAGTGAAGTATCACCAAAACAAAATGGTGACGTCACATACCGTAATGGTCGGCAACGGATCGCCGCATACGTTTCTTCAACACAATGTGGCCGTGTCAATAAAAAAACAACATTTTATATATATATATAAAATATATACAGTATACTTCTGTCTCGATCCATGTACCCGTTTATAATGCGCACCATGATTTTACAAGTTGATTGTGGGGGGAAAAAAGTGCGCGTTTTATTCGGGAAATTACGGTAGATTAGTTGATTAATCGTAAAACTAGTCGGCTGACTAATCAGGAGAAAATTTGTTGTCTAGGACAGCCCTAGTGTACCAGAACATATTTCCTCCACACCGTTCTCACCTTTTTAACCCCTGACCCATGAAGAGGGGCCCTGGATATGTTCGCCTTAGGCCCCAAAATTACCAAGTCCGCCACTGCGCATGTGATATTACTTGAAAGGACCGTGAGATGCTTGTTAATGTGTTTTCCAATACGTACACACCAACTTCATATTTGGCTAGTTTTCTCTTGTGCACCGAGTTTGTGTTGGCAACATTTATAGAGATTTTGAAATCTTGCCGTTCCCTGGTAAAATCAGCAGGGCAACCGTGGCTACCGGAATCCGCATATACAGTATGCAGCCTAAAACAAATGAGAATTCGGTTGAGTTTCGACCAGATCATTTTTTTACAAGACCCACGACTATTATTTTCAATTAAAATATTAATTTTAACATTTAATTGCTTTTTCAACATCTTAATAAAGATCCTTCTCTTTTTCAATTTTCCGTCCTACACAGCCTTTAAAATCTTTGTAATTTGTAATTTTTTTGTTGTTGTTGTTTACCAGTTTGAACACCTAATGTGCATAATTCCTCAATGAAACTACTATTAAAAGGTTCTGGAAATCATACTAAAATATGCTGCTCTTTTTTAATCATTAAGACAATGAGAAAAGTGGCCATTTGTCCCTACTTTAGCTTTTTTAGTCACTCATGTACTGCACATGATTATTGTTTTAATTTTAAGACATAATAATATGCCATTTACAGTGAGAAAAATAAGTATTTGAACACACTGCGATTTTGTTCTTTCACTTAGGAATGATGGTTGGGTTTGAAAGTTTCATGTTAGGTGCTTGTCCACTGTGAGAGACAATCTACAAAAAAAAATCCAGAAATCACAGTGTATGATTTTTTTAACAATTTATTTGTATTATACTACTGCAAATACGTATTTGAACACCTGAGAAAATCAATGTCAATATTTGGTACACTAGCCTTTATTTACAATTACAGAGGTCAAACGTTTCCTGTAACTTTTCACCAGGTTTGCACAGACTGCAGCAGGGATTTTGCACCACTGCTTCACATAGATATTCTCTAGATCAATCAGATACCTGGACTGTTGCTGAGAAACACGGAGTTTGAGCTTCCTCCAAAGATTTTCTCATAGGTTTAGGTTCTGGAGACTGGCTAGGCCCCTCCAGAACCTTGATATGCTTTTTACGAATCCACTCCTTGGTTATTCTGGCTGTCTGCTACGGGCCATTGTCATGTTGGAAGATCCAGTCACGACCCATTTTCAATGCTTTAACAGAGGGAAGGAGGTTATTCCCCTAAATATCACAATACATGGCCCTGATCATCCTCTCTGTAATACAGTGCAGTCGTCCAGTCCCATGTGCAGAAAAACACCCCCAAAGCATGATTCTACCACCCCCATGCGTCACAGTAGGGATAGTGTTCTTGTGATGGTGCTCATCATTCGTTTTCCTCCAAACACTATAAGTGGAATTAAGAACAAAAAGTTCCAATTTGATCTCACATGACTTTCTCCCATGACTCCCCTGGATCATACAAATGGTCATTGGCAAACTTAAAACGGCTTGGACATGTGCTGGGAGGAGCCTTCCGTGCCATGCATGATTTTAAACCATGACGTCTTAGTGTATTACCAACCGTAACCTTGGAAATGGTGGTCCCAGCACCTATCAGGTCATTGACAAACTCCTTCTGTGTGGTTCTTGGCTGATTCCTCACCATTCTTAGGATCACTGAGACCCTACGAGGTAAACCTTGCATGGAGCCACAGTCTGAGGGAGATTGACAGTCATGTTTAGCTTCTTCCATTTTCTAATAATTGCACCTATCTTATATCATCAAGCTGCTTGGCAATTGCCGAGTAACATTTTCCAGCCTTGTAGAGGTCTACAATTCTGTCTCTGGTGTCTTTAGACAGCTCTTTGGGGTGTTTGACGTGAACAGGTGTTTGTATGCAGCTAACCACCTCAAACAGGTCAAAAAGTGAGACCTAAAAAGTCCACCTCCACTCCGCTTATTTAGGTGACTAACAGGTTCTTGAGGCTCAAAATTCTAGCTAATAGACAGGTGTTCAAATACTTATTTGCAGCATTCTCATACAAATAAGTTGTTGAAAAATCAAATAGGGTGATTTCTGGATTTGATTTGATTTTTTAGATTGTCTCTCACAGTCGACATGCCCCTACCATGAAAATTTCAAACCTGCCCATCATTTCTAAGTGGGACAACTTGCAAAATCGCAGGGTGTTCAAATACTTTTTTTCTCCACTGTACTTCAAAATGCTGAAGTGTTTCCTTCTTCTTTCAAAGCTCCAACATCAAGAAGACATTGCCCCAACCTCTATGTGTTTCCAAGATTGACAAGAAACTGCAGCAGTACACACATGCTCTTGAGGTAACCATCCCTGGCCCATGATGATTTAGGACTTTGTTTTTATGGGGGTTGTCAAGGCACATAGCTGCCACCCTTCCAGAACTGCCACTGTGCCAACTCAGGCGCTTAATGTATTCTATATTTTCAGAAATTACTTTCCAAACACCAATTTAATTATTCACAGGTTTGCACCAAAGATAGCAAACCAGCTAGTCCAGCCCTGGTGGATGGGATGAGTCCGATCGCCCCCAAAAAGAATCTGTTTGAGGCTGGAGCAGCGTCGAACCAAAACACTCTCACGAACACACAATTGAAGGTCCAGTGGAGAAGTATCTTCTAAGGGGCAGTTTACATGGTGACGCTGTGACACCAAGACACGATTGTGTTGCGGAATGGTCTCGCCTTTACACGGTGACGGCGAAATCGGAAGGCGAACACGCAAACTTTTGATTCCGGCCTCCAAAGCATAACGATTCGATTATGGGGATTGCTCCGCAACCATATGAATGGAACGCTCTCGCTCCGATGACGTCAGCACTCGCATACGTCACTTTGTGAATGTGCAGTCGATGCGACTAAACATTTAAAATAGCAAGCATGGTGGAATGTCGGTTTTAATTTACTGTTTTTATAATATTGTAAATCTAAATATATTTTTTGTTTTTCTTCCTTTTGATGCAAGAGAAATAACCGTATGGACTTTATTGCTTCGAGTGGGCGGTATGTTGTCTTCCAGGCTGAGGAGGCTGTTGTCAAAGAATCATTGACTGTCGCCTTGTAAAACTGCATTGCCCCATGGAGCCTGGCATGAATACTAAATTCTTTTCACACGGAATTGCGACATTGTTCGAATCGAGACAGAACCAAGATGAAACAACACAAATGCAAACATGATATGTGTCATATTCTCAGAGCGCCACCATGTAAACGGCCCCTAAACTATTTCTGGGCTGTGTGAAAGTTTTACAACAGCATGCTACTTTGTTTCAGTGAAAGCGTGGTTGCACCACATCTGCTGTACTTAGCATATTTTCTAAATGACCATAATTTTCCGACTATAAATCGCTACTTTTTTCCTTCATTTTGAATCCTGCGGATTATACTGTAGTCCAGTGCGGCTTATTTGTTGAGTAATTTGAGTTAATAAGGAACACTTTATTTGACAGCTGCGTCATAAGATTGTCATAAGACCGTCATAATCATCACATGACACTATCATGGGCATGACTGATTGCCTTTGACAGATGTCATTAAGTATCATCTGGCAAATTATGTCACTAACTCCATTTATATCCAGATTGGATCTTATAGATTCATTCAAAAGTAAGATAATTTGCAGGATAATACTAAATTACATCTATTATAAACATTCATTAGTGTTCATGACAGAGTCATGTCATAATTGTCTAATGACAGTCTTTTGGCGCCACTGTCAAATAAAGTTTTTCCAAATAGCATAATTGGCAATTCATGAAACAACTAGAACAGTAACTGAAGAAAGAAATAGCACAGAACATGAATTTTGATTGTTATATACATCTATAGCGCTGCAATGCATGCTAAGAGGCATGCTAGCAAACAAAAGAATTGACAACAGGTAGCAGCAGAAGTTGAGTGTCTCCCCCAAGAGAGCAGTTATGGCCAAATGAAGCTTATTGAAGCAATGAAGTTTTGCAGCCAATTGGTTCAAAGCTCCATGGTGGTTCATTTGGTCTTATGACAGACACTTATTATGCAGTGAGGACAGCTGCGGCTTATAGTCCAGTGCGGCTTATCTATGAACAAATGCCGGTTTCGTGTCAAAGTTGGTGGGTGGCAGCTTAATAATAATAATAATACATTTTATTCATAGAGCGCTTTTACCGATGCTCAAAGATGCTTTACAGTTGAAACAAAGGAAAAAATAGAGAGAAGAATTACAAATTAAAAGCCAATTTAAAAAGGTGAGAAGTCATGTGCGCCTTATAGTGCAAAAATTAGGGTACACTCTTTGACACCTGCAAAGAAGAATGACAACAAAATGAATCGTTTTTTTCATACAACAACCTGCAATGTATATACAGTACATACCACTTATACCATAGATATAAATTAAAGGGGATGGGTCATCGCGAAAGGCCAATTGCTGTCCTTCATTTGTATCGTTAGCTTCATAGTTACCCATTCAGGATTTTCTTAGGCTTTGCCTTTGTAAATTGTACTAATAGTTTATCTATAAATTTCATTAATTGAAAAAGCTAGATTTACTGTATGTGTCTTCTGTAGATTTCTGCCAACAAAGCCGTCATATAGATTTGAATCCTTCAAGTTGACAATATGATTTCTTTTTAATTTCAGGAAATTAAACCTGGTGGTGTTTTAAACAAGAAAAATGTATGGGAGAAATTCTGTGATCTTGGTTCTTCTGTGATGGATAGCAAGGTCTGTTTTTTTCTTTTTTTTAATTGTTTTTATTTTTAATTAATGTAATGGTTTCATGTGGTACAATAAATGAAATACCGGTAGATTTCCTAGTCATATACTCTCTTTATTGAGGGACACTATACAAGTGTACTGGTACATACAATTATGCACCCAGTCATTGGTATACAAAAGTTTACAAGTCAGGTTAGAGTACATTTTAAATATTAAGAATTATCATTATCTATTATAATAAACAATGATGACGTATTTTCATCATGATAATATGTCTGTTTCATGTACATGTATTTGTGTTACCGATTTAAACAAATGCCTTTTTTTAAGCTAAGAAACCTTGATTACATGATTTAAAATATACAGTTACATTAATATGAAGTAACTCAAGTTGTAACATAAATGACAGTGTGTAATCCATGTTTTTTAACCAACTTTTTCGTAGGAATGCTCAAATGGTAAAAAGTATAAATTTGTTGTCATGGCTCATGGCAAGTATGAGAAGGTTACTGATGACGACGGCTGTAGGGAAGATGCAAACTGGGCAGGTAAGCATTTTGTTTAACAACCATTATTTTATGATATGATGATATCAGGTATGCAATGAAATGTTAGGTTCTGTTATATTATTAGTAGCAATAGTAGTGGTAGTATGAAGTTACTTTCTGGACAAAGTAAGGTAACTAAGTTACAGTTGGGTTTTGTAAGTCTTCTTATGGTACTGTACAATGTATGCTTATCAAGACACTAAATTAGACTTATTTTTCACAGCCTTAGCAACTGTTTTTTTACTTTTGTCTACATATGGTGTTAGATGAACTTGCAAGTGTAAAAAAACCGAAAAAACCCTGAAACTAAAAATAAAGTGTAACTCAAAATTTAGGGATAAAACGGATGTTTGTGATTGAAGGGAATTCTGCCGTTGTCTGTCTTTAATGAACATTTTGAGGTGACCAACTTGAATGAATCAAAACAATACTACTGCCCTTATTATACCCCTTACACTAGTACAGTATATACTGGACTTTGTTGGCCTAGATTTGCCTTGGGGTCAACTGACCTCTCTAATACAGCATTGGTTATCACTTTTAGTCTATTTTGGGAGTGCTGAAATTGACCAGTCAGGTTTACATACTTCCATGGTCTTCCAGGTCTGGCACTGTATGCAACATCCATCAAAGTGGTAAGACATATTACACCAGGCATTAGAATGAAGTCCAAGCAAATGGAAAAACAAGAGGTTGTGTGTAGGTTGTTTGTTAGTTGTTTTTTTTTTGTCAAGGGTTTCACAAGATAGCATTTTGTTCAAAGAAGGCTACACATTGTTTTCTTTATGCTTTACACATTACTATAATCAGGGCTTAATTGTGCTGGATCCTGCCGGAACAGGATTTGGCATTTCTTGGCCTCATTGTGTTCGGAGACTTATTTGGGCCGATTCGCCACCTTAGTGACCGACTGTTGTAATCAACTGGCCACATTTGTGGAGTATTACATCCAACAGCAACTGTTGTTGGCTGTGACCGCTGGGCGGTGCTGTTGGATTAAGTAGCGTTATGCGGAAGAGAAAAGTGATTCTGACAACAATGGTTACTGTCCTTGTTTGCAGCGTTGCAGCCGATAGATGCTCATTGTACTTTGGACTTTTTGTTTCTGCATGTTAATAAAGCGAGTAAAACGACCATCCCAACACTTCTCTTTCCGTAAGCTCTCACAAGGGCATTACAATACTATGCTGTTATATTCTATACTGTGTTGTTGTCTACATGAGCGACTGATCCCTAAAAAACTACCAATTCAAAACGCCCATCTCAGTCACTTAATGAAAAATCGGGCTTGTTTGAGGCTTGTAAGTCCCTCGGCATGGTAAGCACTAAGTAGGCATTTGCATTTTGAATTTGGGCCCAAACAGAGTGTGAGAGTTTATGTCTGACTCCTCATCCCTGGGCTATGATATGTATTTTGTGTTCAGACACTTTATGATTTGGGATTTTCTTGTCTGAGTAATATAGAATAACTTCAACACTCGTCTCCAAACAAAATTTTTTTTTTTTTTTCTTAGAGGTGGCAGAAAAAAGCAGTAACAGAATCACATTCACTTGGCTTATCTATAGATTCAAATGTATGCGTCCTTTGTAGGCATCACACAGTAAACACACTTAAAACATCAGTGTATTAAACAGAAATGGCTTAATGGGTCAAGGAGGCTTATTATTTTTTAAAAATCTATCTAGTTGGGATTT
This sequence comes from Corythoichthys intestinalis, assembly GCF_030265065.1. NCBI lineage: Eukaryota > Metazoa > Chordata > Actinopteri > Syngnathiformes > Syngnathidae > Corythoichthys > Corythoichthys intestinalis. The sequence continues at coordinate 65,354,880 of NC_080395.1, forward strand.
TTTTCACTTCAAGACATATGGGGGACATTCAAGAGTGAACTCCAACCAATGGATACTTGTACTATGACAGCCGAAATGACCCCTAAGCTGTGAAAGTGACACTAATACGTAATACAATTTATTCTTTCTCTTCATTCTCATTATTAATCCAAAGACCTAACCGGCATAACATAATCATTATAAACTTCCAAATTCCAACCTCAGCTCAACATTAATGCTGTTTCTATTTCTAGTCCCTAAAAATACAGGCAATGCTGTCACCTGATGCGCAGTTGCATTCTAAACATTTAGATTGCACAGCTAATTATAACAGCATATCTCCACTTTGGTTTCTTGGCTTGGTTGATTGTCCAAACAATGACTGACATATACATTTCCTTCCATGCCTAACTTGCAAAAACTGTCCTTGTAATATTCATTTAAAATACATCATCTTAGTTTATTTAGGAATGTAAATCCATATTTATTACAAATATTTCTGGCAGCAGTTCAGACTTACTTTATAAAAAAGAATATGCAACAATGCAAATGATGTAGTCCTACTATCAAAAATCAGTAGTTTTGTTTTTTAATTTGCAAATGAAAAGTGCAAATGTGCCTGTCTAATACAGCTCTAGCACATAATGCATATTCACAGTTAACACTCTCCTCTAACTATTGACACTATTAAGACCATGAAAGGAAATTTGTCCTGTCACCAGGTAAATGCATGAGTTATCAATGCTTAAAAGAAATGACTTTTTAAAACTTAATTTTTCACTTCTAATTTAAACTTAGTTTAAAATACAATTCAGTCAATGTTCTCTCACAAGGTAAAAAAAAACAAAAAACAAGAAAAAAAAAAAAAACACACTTAATATTTCATAATGAAGGATTCAAAAGGCTAATTAATAAACCATAAACACATCTGTTGAAGTTACATTTCATTTGTTTAAGTCGGTCCAAATCCTCTGGCTATTCTATTGAAGTCCTTGCGATCATCCTCCTGAGTTTTTCGTTTCAGGAGTCCTCTTTCAAAGACCGCTGCTATTTTTGTCAATGGCTTCACTGCTGCCTCTTTTAATTTCCTAGCATCAAATCGAGGACTGTACAGCAAAACTGGTAGGCGATTGACAAAGGACGGAACCTCTTCCTGGGTTCCTTTGTTAGCCTTTTTCTGTTCTGAATCTTTTTTGGCTGTGTTGATCTGGTGCATGATTCGGTCTTTCGTGGAAAACATCTGAAAGAGGAGAGCATCCCACATCTTTAGGGCCCTGGGAATCTCTTTGCACTTGACCATATTTTGGTTATCATTTTGGTCTTCCGCCAACTTCTTACAATCACGATCTGACTCAACTTGGGATTTGTCCGGTGGCTCTGGAAAGACAGGCTCCTCTGGTTCTACTACCATGTGCTTCTTGAGTCGTGTCCACCCACTGATTTTAGCTTTAAGGCTTTTGGGCTTCAGGGATGCCTTGGGCTCAGTGGGGGAATGAGGTGTTCCAGGCCCAGGCTCAGCAATTGAAGATGCAGTTGATGTCACTGACTTCATGGAGGGTTCGAGTGCTGGTTTCTGTGTCTCTCCTGGTGTGTCTTTCATCTTCGAAGCATCCTTTTCTTTGAGACCAGTGATTTGCTGAGATAGCAGTGACATTCCTTTGCTTGGGGATGGAGTTGAGACTGAGACTGAGGCCTGAGGCAGAGAGGCAGGAGTACTAGAATCAATCATAGCAGCTTTAACGATGGATGAATTCACAACAGTATCTGTTGCTGGCTTTGCAGGAAAAATGCTCTCAACTGGCTGCTCTGTCAAATGCTGGTCCTTACTCGCAGAAAGGTTTCCCTGCACCGGATTTTGGTTGCTTAAAACAGAACCTTTTCTTTCTATAGTGACTGAAGCAGGCTTTATTTCAACCTGCTCAGAAGAATGCCTGCTTGGACTGCATATGCAGGTCAAATTAGGGAGCAGGGGGCTAATTTTGGTTTCAGTAGGGAATCTTAAATTCGTTTCGATAGTGTTCGATTTGGAATCTTGTTTAACAGGGACCTGCGAGGTGCTGGAAATTGTGTTAACAGAAATGTCTTTTTTCAGAAGTACTGGAGAGGGGGCATTGTTGACAGGAGTTTGACAGGACCGAGGTAAAATTGAATTAATTGCGTATGTTGGCGTATTACAGGGTCTTGGTTCTTGTAACGAGGAGGCTTGTGGGACAGCTAAAGATTTTGTTTTCATTGTGGGGTTCAGTGGGGCAAGAACAGATTGTGGGATTACTTTTGCTAACAAGTGAATATTATTTACGTTATGAATGCTACTTTCAAAAGGGCTATTGGCTTCTTTGGCAAATTGACTGAAATTTTCCATTTGAATTACTGCTACATTTACAGAACTTTGAGCATGCTCATCTGTCATTGGGTTTTGACTATGCTCTACATTGATCGTCTGTATGTTTTCATTAACACATTCTTCCGGACTATTTTCAGCAATTGCACTAATAGCTGGAGTAGTTGTAGGTACTGGTTTTCTGACCTGAGGATATTTTTTAGTCACACCAGACATTGTATGGCTTGATGTTCCATTAAAGTTTAATTGGGGCATAGTACATGGTGGTTTAATATTAATGTTTTGTTTGGGTAAAGTAACCCCAGTTACAGGAGGATTGCTGCCAAAGTTAGAGTTGTTTAACTTTATGGATTCTGGAACACCTTTATTGTTGCTAAGACCACCTAATTCCAGAGGAGAAACAATCTTTTTAGTTGTCTTGCTCAAAGGCAGTGATCCTCTAGATTGTGCGTTGGTCAGTTTACCTGAACTGTCTAGACTGTTCAACAGTGTTTTTGCCTTTGAAATATTAGAACTATTTTGTGAATCGGTGAATTTCTCCTTCCTGTCGCCTGCCATTACAGATATATCTGGAAGGGAATCTTCTGGTAGTTTTTCATCAACAAAAGTCATGCCGCTGATTGACGAGGAATGCACATTTGCATTGAGTCCAGGGCGTTTCATATTTATAATTCTCAGGTCTAATCTATTTTTAGCATCGTCATTTTGAAATGCTAGTGATCGGTCTGTTGAGGGTTTGCTTGAGTTGAGGTTACTTTCTTCATTCTTAAGTTTACATTGATATCTGGTGTCAATAAGTCTATTGTCACTTGTTTTGTGAAGCATTACAGTTTCTATATTTGGTTGCTGGTCTCTCTCCAAAGGGAAAATGTTATGGGATTTGGTTGTTATTATTGGTATGTCTGGTAGCTTGGTATCTAGCATAAGGTTATTGGTTGGCAAAGTATTTACAGGACTAGTGCACGTTTTCAAAGCAAAACTGTCTCCTAGGTAACACGTTTTATGGCCTACTGTTTCACTAAGTATGTTACTGTGACCACAACATACAGAAGCTGTTATTGGCTCGTGTTGAATCATTGACTCTTTAGTCATGGGAGTTGGGTTTTCAAATGCAGTTTCAAATTGGCGGCCTCTGTTTGATTCATCATGGATATTGTTATTAATGGACAATGCAGAAGATGAAATGTTAACATTGTTAGTATGTAAAATACATGCGGTTCTTGCTTTCATATTCTGTTTAAACTCCTCTCTTTGGCTGTGTAAAGACTGATTTTCCATTTGGATACTAGGCTTGTTATTTTCAAACGGATCTAGATCATTGGCTGTTAATGACCCAATACCACAAAATCTGTTTTCAAGCTTTTGATGGGAATTTGTGACATTGGATTGTTCAAAATTCTTGTCAGATTCAAAAACTTTGTATTTTCTGTCATTTTTTGTACATTTCTCGTCATCTGTCAATTTTAAAATAAGTTCTGCATTTGAATCTTGTTTCACCAGTTTTGGGATTGAATAAAAACAACTCCTGGTATTGTTCAGGCATGAGGTTATATTTAAATCTGACTCTATGGGAATTGTCACAGTCTGTGTGTGCACCTCACCTGCTTTAGGAATGGGCATTGGAACCTCAGAGTATGAGGCCTTTCGTGTTGATACATCACTTGTGGAATGACACATATGTTTCTGTACCAAACCCAGGGGTAGCTCAGGTCTTTTTCTTTCCAAATTAAATGTTTTGAACGAAGGTTTTTCCACATGCTGCGTTCTGGCTTCGTGACCTCCCTCAAAGACATCTTTGTTATGTTTTACAGTTCGTTCTGCTTGAAATTTTGAATCCTCTGATGTTGAAAGTGGTTGAAAAGTCATCGCAGCCTCACTGTCCAGTGATAATAGCTGTTCATGTCCACTAAATTGTTTTGTTGAATCCACTTTTGAGACATAAACATCTTCTGATTGTGTTTTGGTCAAAGAGGTAACTTGAGTTCTGTGTGTTACTAGGCTTTGATATGATGTTAGAGTCCGAATCCCACCATGAGCAGCATACTGAAGAGGAGTAAGTCCATAATATGTTGATTGTGCTTTTGATTTTGAGTTGGCTAATGACATTTGATTCTCCAATAATGATGACAAAGACTTGCGTGCCTCAACAACTGGATGATGATAGGTGGGTGGCCAGTAGCTCAAACTTGTGGATCCTTGTGGATAAATAGATGTTGTTGGAGCCTTTGGTTCAGTGCAGAGAAATGATGGGACCTTTGGCAACAGTGCATCTTCTCTTTCTAGAATTTGGTCTGTTTTCATATTTGAGACCGAGCCTCTAAGGGCAGAGTCAGGTATAGTAACATGTGATGTCAAAGTTTCCCTAAAATTAACATTGTCAGAGGGAATGCTTAAATTCAGAGTACTCCTACAGATATTTTGAATACCACAATAATTGCCATTTTTCCTTTTGAAATCCTGATTAACATTCTGATGTACTTCTTTTTCAGCAGTACAAATTTTACTACCACTAAACCCAATGGATATTGCAGGATCAAAGTTGTTTTGGCAGGACTTCAAAGCTGTACTTACAAACACGAGAGGACCGGTTTTTGATATTTCATGAGACGGAGTGGATACTCTTGACTGTGTGCCAGACACAGTTTGGAGTTTTCCACATAAGAGTTTGGGCACAGCTGGCTTCAGATCCTCAGCAGTTTTTTTTTCCATGTGTGTTACTGCTAATGACATGTCAGTTGGTTTCATTGCTGTCAGGTCTTGATTGCAAGGATGCTTAAAGTTCTCATTCAATATTGCTTTTGACATAAATGTCAAATGTTTTGGACCATCACATCTACTTTGCTGGGTTAACTGATTTACCAAGTTACCATTACTGATTGGTCTGGGGATCTGATGCATCGGTGGATGTAGGAGAGAACGCTCTTTTGAAATGATGCTTGTCTCTACAGACTTGGGAGGAACATGTTGATTTTGTGTGTTTGAAACTGATAACAGCATTGGAACAGGAGAGAGGTCTGCACAATAAGAAGATGTTGGATCTGGGCCAAAGTTGAGAATGGTTGAGGATGGTGTCAGGTTCTGAGTTAACTTTTTAGGATTGGACTCTGACACAGTGACATGATGGACTGGTGTGGCAGACTTAGGGGAATTCAGTGTCAGTAAATCAAAAGCAGCTTGAAGTGCAGATGGTGGAGCCTGCTCCATTCTTGTTACGGAGGTAGAATCTTTGGGTGACATCATGCCAGGAGTCATTTCATCAAATAAGAATGTTGAGCATTCGTATAATGGTGCCACCTGCTCTTCAGAAGTCCTAATATTCGGCACACCACTGTCAATTTGATTGGAAGACCTGCTTTCAAGGTGAGGAAAAGCAGATGCAGATTGATCAAATGAGTTCAGTGTGAAAGTGGGCCACAAGGATTCCACAGTGCAAACTGAATCTGGTGACTTTGATGGGCTGGACAGGTCAAGGTCACTGTGCTCAAGATCTGTGCTGGCTTCATTGACAGGTGATAAGCAGGAACGAAATGGGATGGGTGTCAGAGAGAGACTGCCCCTTTTCTTGACTCGCTTCTTCTTTAGTTTTTGAAGTCTCACATTGTCTTTGGAAGGTTTTGGGAGTAAGGGTGGAGGATATTGTGGGGAAAGGCCAGATTCCAATCCGTTGCTTACTTCCATTATAGCAGCACATCAAGTCCTGCAAAAGTTACAGTACAAATATATTAAACAGCTGGCTTTGTTTTGCATACAAAACAAAATATTATATGTATCAAAAATATCTATTTGATATTTGTGCAGTACTCTCCAGTACCCCCGGACTGTCTTTAGTTGGAGTGCAACCTCCCGTCCCCCTTCTTAAAAAGGGGAACCACAACTCTAGTCTACCAATCCAGAAGCACTGTTCTCGATATCCACGTTTTATTTGTAGAAGCTTGTCAACCAAGACAGCTCGACAGTATTCAGTGCCTTTCGAAACTCCAGGTGGCTCTCATCCATCCTGGGCCATGCTACTGAGGTGATTTTTAACCACCTCAGTAATTTCTACACTACAGGAGAACCAGCCACAAAATCCCCCCCCACACACACACAAACACACACAAACTCTGCTTCCTTACAAGAAGGCGTGTTAATGGAATTGAGGAGGTCTTGGAAGTATTTGGCCAAATGACTCAGACCATCCTTAGTTAAGAACAGCAGCACCTTGTTCCTATTATACACTGCGTTGATGGTGCACTGCTTTCCCCTGCTGAGATTCCAAATGGTGGGAGATTTTTTTTTTTTAAACCATCTGCAAATTATTCTCCAGTTTAGTCCACTAGATTGAACCGGCATCTTCCTCAACTATCGAAGCAAACACGATCAGATGGTGATCAGTTGACACCCATCTCTTCACCCAAGTGTCCAGGAGGTGCAGCTGCAAGTCCGATGACACAACCAAAAAGTTAATCATCGAACTCTGGCCTCTGTTGTCCTGGTGCCAAGTAAACACATAGACTAGTAGTCTCAGAATTAATTCAATTTGTAAAAAAATCATAATCGATCAAAAAACATCGATCAATATCATCATCTTGTAGATATACTGTTTTGTTAAAATGAAAAATGGAAAAATGATCAAAAAACATGCCAATTGCCGTGTAATATTTTAGGGTTGCTTAAACTGAAATATAACTGATTGACGTTTATAAGTTTTGATTTTTTAATGAGGATAGCATGCAATCAATGACAGAAGGGGGAGAAATAAGTAAGTGAACCCTCTGCCTAAGGAGACTTAAAGAGCAATTGAAACCAAATTTTACCAAACAATTTAAGTCAGGTGAGTGCCCAATCACTGATGAGTGGTTTAAAGCTGCCTTGCCCACTATAAAACACACCTGGTAAGAAATGTCTAGATGAGAAGATGTGTATCATGGAACGGTCAAAAGAGCTGTCTGAAGACCGGCGATCAAGGATTGTTGACTTGTATAAAGCTGGGAAAGGATACAAAACCATCTCTAAAAGTCTATTTGTTCATCAATCAACAGTCAGAGAAGTTGTCTACAAATGGAGAGAGTTTGGCACTGTTGCTTCTCTCCCAAGGAGTGGCTGTCCACCAAAGATGAATCCAAGAGTTCAGCGCAGAATACTCAGAGAGGTAAAAAAGAGCCCAAGAGTGTCTGCTAAAGACTTACAGAAATCACTGCCACAATCCAATATCTCTGTGCACACATCAACTATATGTACAACTATGTCCAAGAATGGTGTTCATGGGAGAACTCCACAGAGGAAGCCACTGCTGTCAAAAAATATATATATTGTTGCTCGTTTAATATTCGCAAAAAGATACATGAACACGCCACAGAAGTTTTGGCAAATTTTTTTGTGGACTGATGAAACCAAAGTTGAATTGTTTGGCTGTAACACACAACATAATGTGTGGAGGAAAAATGGAGCAGCTCACCAACATCAACACCTCATCCCCACCGTGAAGCATGATGGAGGGAACATCATGATTTGGGGCTGTTTTGCTACTTCAGGGCCTGGACTACTTGCAATCATTAATGAAAGAATGAATTTAAGAGTTTATCAGGATGTTTTGCAGGAAAACCTGAGGCCTTCTGTCACACAGTTGAAGCTAAAAAGACGATGGAAGCTGCAACAAGACAATGATCCAAAACACAGAAGTAAATCAACTTCAGTATGGTTTCATAAGAACAAAATACACGTTCTGAAGTGGCCAAGACAAAGTCCAGACTTGAACCCCATTGAGACTCTGTGGCGGCATGAACTAAAGACAGCGATTCATGCTAGACATCCCATGAATCTGACTGAACTAAAGCAGTTTTGTAGAGAAGAAGGGGCCAAGATTAGTCCTGATCGATGTGCCAGGCTGATCTGCAGCTAGAGGAAGCGTCTGGTTGAAGTTATTGCTGCCAAAGGGGGGGAGGGGGGGGACACAAAATATTTTATGTGATGGTTCACTTACTTATTTTTCCCTCTTCTGTCATTGTTTGCACACTATCCTCATTAAAATATAAAACATCTAAATGTTTGGGTGGTTTTAGTTAAAGCAGACACTGTTTTTTCATCTGTCTGATTTCGACAACGATCAGATCACATTTGATGGTGATTTTATGCAGAAATGTGAGAAATTTCAACTGGTTCAGATGCTTTTTCATACCATGGTAACATCCAAACCCATATGCTTGAACGTGGTGTTTATTGTGGACAGTCCATGACAAACACAGAAGTTGAATAACAGAACACATGCAGCTTCACAATATCTTTCTATGGCTGCAACTGATTAAAATCTGGATTTTTTTTTATTGGATTATGTTGTTTAGGTTCACATGTATTTTTGTAACCAAAACATGTTAAAACTTTATTTGTCTCAAATACTTTTATTTAACACAAAAGTTATGTGTTTACTGTATTTTCCCTCACCCATAACTATTTTATGCTGATGAGTAATACGTGTGATTTTTTTTTTTTTTTTTTTTTTACAGCCTGAAGAACATCAGGAGTGGGGCATGCCAATTTGGGATTTCAAAACAAATGAGTGCCTTGTGGTGCTAAAGGTGAAGATTGACAAAACCCCTTGAATAAGTTTTGCTAAAGATTTCCTCACACATCTATTTATATAAGCAGAAATTTAGAATAAAAGAACTAATAGGGATCCTGTTTATAAGACAGGTATTCATCAGAACTACAGTAACCTATTTTGGAATTGAATAAAACAATTTCACATTTTTTCCTAATCTTGTGTCATTTGTTTTGATTTGTTTTACTACGTGGGTTGTGCTCAAGTTGCATGTGTCGTGTTCTTGTCCATCATGTTCTCCACTGAATTCCTATTTCCTGCTCTGACACTGTATAAGATGGGTTCATGTCTCTGAACTAAATCTGTAGCTGAAATTAGAATATGAGCTCTCATCACTGACTCATTTACACATTTTGAAAGTCTTAATTGGGTCCTGAAGATGATGCCTTTCTACCTAAGGCAATACTATTAGAAATAGAAAGGCACGTAAAGCTGTTGCTTATGGCAGGGATGCATTGAACTGATGACAAGCTCCTTATGAAAATAGTCTTTCAAGAAGGCGGCCAATTTCGAGTATGACCTTGGCATGAAATTAAAGGGACACATGCAGAAGAGGGTAAAGAGGTGCAAGTATGCCAAAGGCACATGGAGGGGCAGCGATGTGGGAGCACCCAGGGGAAAAAATAATACATTAGCTGTAGAAAAAAAAGCCAAGACAGGTAAAAGGATTACGTGTTCCATTCAATGGGTGTAACAGTACAATGCATTACATTCTGGTACTTTAATAATTCGCATATTGCTAATTTAATTTTATTCATCCCTGTCAATAAATTATCACCTTTCAGTGTGAATTGTATATTTGGTTGTCACTAGAAAAGGCCTGCAGTCTAAATTTAGTCTTAGGGAAATAAGAGCAAACATTCTGACAGTGAGCACCTGCTGCCTGATGTCTTACACTCACAGAAACAACATCAGTCTGTTGGAAATAAATATGAGGCATAAAATCCTCCCAGAGCTTCTATAAGCTTACACGTGTCTCTCTGAAAGTTTATTGGAGTCACATTCGCAGACTGAGTAGATTTGCTAATCACACAACTTTTTCATGAAAATTACTCGACAGTTAAAGAAGAAAAGAAAAGGAAAATACCCATGTTCAACTTTTGAAATGAACACCCTTTATCTGCATGCAATACATTTGTCTAGTCAAAGACACTCCAATGGCAAGGAGGTGAGCTGACACATGAGTAGTTCCTTTTTAAGGATCCGGGCTTGGGCGTCTTGGCTTACATCGAAGCAGCTCAAAGGTGGAAAGTGTAAGATTATCTCAGATAAAACTGTCCATGACCTCAATGAATGTATCTTTAAATAGCGTGATTTAACAAAATTCAAACTGAGCTCTTTCATCATGTATGCCTTTATTGTCTTGTTCGTATATTGGAAATCAAACAAAAACATGTACCGCCTTTGTTCTGAATCCTGTAGATACAAAAACACCTCGATATTACAGATGGGGTGAAGTCACTCAATATTCCGTACAAAATTGATAAGTAAATAAGTTGTGCATGCCTGACTTCTGATCAAAGCACCAAGCAATGCAAAAACAAAGTATCAACTTGTTTCTCTCTTTTGGACCAATGGTATTAAATGTATCATGCATTTAAGATTTCCAATTACCCACATGCTGCTCAGTCCAATGCACTGGATAGAGGTGAGCATATGGCACCTGGCCAGAAGAGGATACATTGAAATATCAGCAGCTTGTCAATCAAGCAACACAGTTTGACTGGTTTACCTTTGGTGAGCGGATGTTGGGACAAACTGCTCTCTGGTTGTTAATCCCGGCTCAGAGTGCCACTAGGCCGTCTCATCCTCTAGTGAACTGGAGCCTTAAGGAGAGAGGTGCAGAGCAGTGGGCACTCCAAAAATAAAGCACTTGCCTGCAGTGAATGTTGCAAGCAAACGTGTTTTTTTTTTTCGGGCTGTCTGACACGATCAGGTGCAGCCCCTACAGGCAGCCAATAGTGACATTACCTGCAGAAAGGCAACATATGTTCGCAGGTGATCAAGTGCTACGGTGTAAATTACACTTTAAAAACAATATTTTTAAAAAATCACAGTGTCTGGCCAATGTAGCGCTGGGTATAGCCTGGCAACTTTTCATAAAAAACGAAAAAATAATAGGCATCACAGTGTCCTAAGGATTAGCCTTTCTGCCTCACAGTTCTGCAGTTCAAGTTTCAAATCCTGGTATGTCTGGTTCATCTCTGTGCTCAGAGTGGGCCACCCAAGGACATTCACACTCATCGTCATCTAAGGACACGTTTATACAACAAGAGTCTGAAGCAGAAACGCAAAGCTGATGTCTGCGTTTACATGACCGATTTGTGTGGGGAAATCTGCATGCACACAGAGGTGCCAAAGTGCATGAAACATTTAAATTTGCTGATGTAGTATGCATGCCTATTGTTTAGGCATGCGCTACTAAATCTCACACTTACTGCGTGTAGCCCTAATTGTTGTTCAGAAAAATGCTCCTCCATTTCCTGTTCCATTCCCTGTTATAGACAAGTTTCCAAGGTACTTCCGCTTTACTTCCTTATGTCTGCCTACCACTTCCGCTTCCATTTTTTTTTTACTATTGACTTTAATGGCGGCAGAGTGTCATTACTCACTAAAAACCCTGAAAAACCATGATTTGGAAATACAGCATCCTTCTGCCATCTCGACATGGGAAGACAACTTAAAAAAGTGGCCGAGGATGACAACAAGTAAAATATTATGATATTTTATTGACTCTACTGCAGTGGATGGAAACGCCATCAGGAAGCTCCGAGTCATTCCAGTACCTCCGCAGCCACAAAGTTGTCCGTGTCCTCATACATGAACAACGGGAATATTGTCTTAATGGAGGCAGATGTAGAACCAAGCCAGTGCCTCAATGCTCTGTACCACAAACCATGGATGCTGGTTATACCGGAGGGAGGTTTGTGTAGTCATGCGGCCACTGTGTTATGAAAGTATCTCCAATTATATGAAACCTAAAATCTGGCGCATGAAACGACTTGTTGCCTTTGCTATTGATATTACAATAATGATTGTGATTATGATCTTTAATATTATTTACTACAGCTACTGCTGCTAGCCTGTTACTAATCAGTACGTGTTGGATGGCATGCATAAAAGCAAGTGTTACAAGTTTTTCTTGTCCGTTTGTTTACAGGTGGAAAACGCTATTGAGGCAAGGGAATATACAGTGGGGCAAATAAGTATTTAGTCAACCTCCAATTGTGCAAATTCTTCTACTTGAAAAGATTAGATAGGCCTGTAATTGTCAACACGGGTAAACCTCAACCATGAGAGACAGAGTGTGGAGAAAAAAAAAAAACAGAAAATCACATTATTTGATTTTTAAAGAATTTATTTCCAAATTAGAGTGGAAAATAAGTATTTGGTCACCTGCAAACAAGCAAGATTTCTTGCTGTCAAAGAGGTCTAACTTCTTCTAACGAGGTCTAACGAGGCTGCACTCGTTAGCTGTCTTAATGGCACCTGTTTTAACTCATTATCGGTATAAAAGACACCTGTCCACAACCTCAGGCAGTCACACTCAAAACTCCACTATGGCCAAGACCAAAGAGCTGTCAAAGGACACAGGGGACAAAATTGTAGACCTGCACCAGGCTGGGAAGACTGAATCTGCAATACGTAAAACGCTTGGTGTCAAGAAATCAACTGTGGGAGCAATTATTAGAAAATGGAAGACATACAAGACCACTGATAATCTCCCTCGATCTGGGGCGCCATGCAAGATCTCACCTCGTGGCGTCAAAATGATAGCAAGAACGGTGAGCAAAAATCCCAGAACCACGCAGGGGGGACCTAGTGAATGACCTACAGAGAGCTGGGACCACAGTAACAAAGGCTACTATCAGTAACACAATGCGCCGCTAGGGACTCAAATCCTGCACTGCCAGACGTGTCCCCCTGCTGAAGAAAGTACACGTCCAGGCCCGTCTGCGGTTCGCTAGAGAGCATTTGGATGATACAGAAGAGGACTGGGAGAATGTATTATGGTCAGATGAAACCAAAATAGAACTTTTTGGTCGAAACACAGGTTCTCGTGTTTGGAGGAGAAAGAGTACTGAATTGCATCCGAAGAACACCATACTCACTGTGAAGCATGGGGGTGTAAACATCATGCTTTGGGGCTGTTTTTCTGCAAAGGGACCAGGACGACTGATCTGTGTAAAGGAAAGAATGAATGGGGCCATGTATCGAGAGATTTTGAGTGAAATGGTAAATGGTAAATGGTGTTACACTTATAAATCTCCTTCCATCAGCAAGGGCATTGAAGATGAGACGTGGCTGGGTCTTTCAGCATGACAATGATCCCAAACACACAGCCAGGGCAACAAAGTGGCTTTGTAAGAAGCATTTCAAGGTCCTGGAGTGGCCTAGCCAGTCTCCAGATCTCAGCCCCATAGAAAATCTGTGGAGGGAGTTGAAAGTCCGTGTTGCCCAACGACAGCCCCAAAACATCACTGCTCTAGAGGAGATCTGCATGGAGGAATGGGCCAAAATACAGTGTGTGAAAAGCTTGTGAAGAGTTACAGAAAACGTTTGGCCTCCGTTATTGCCAACAAAGGGTAGATAACAAAGTATTGAGATGATCTTTTGGTATTGACCAAATACTTATTTTCCACTATGATTTGCAAATAAATTTTTTAAAAATCAAACAATGTGATTTTCTGTTTTTTTTTTTTTTTCCACATTCTGTCTCTTATGGTTGAGGTTTACCCATGTTGACAATTACAGGCCTCTCTAATATTTTCAAGTGGGAGAACTTGCACAATTAGTGGTTGACTAAGTACTTATTTGCCCCACTGTAAGTTGATGTGCCTCACAGCAACACTTACTGTACATTGATGGACATACATCGAGACTACGTCGTATTCGTTCTACCCTGTGGGGGCGATGAGAGGCTGTGGCTGGAGGCGGTGGCTCGCCTCGAAGCGGACCTTCATAGCTCAAGCTTTTTAACTGCAGCAACTTTAAGATATGCTATTGGAGCTGGAATTACCAAGGACAGTGAGATAAAGCCCGTCTGGATGCCGCCAAGGGTCTCCGTGATGTCGACTGAAAGTTTGGAGAAGCTCCTTAAGCTCTGCTGTCTCATAACAGATTCCTAATATGCTCAACCTTTGTTAATATTTTCCTAATAAATGTATTAATTGTGATTTTTTTACCTGTCTTGCACATGCACCAATCGTTTTAAATAAAATAAGAAATGGGATCATGTTGTCCAAATGTTTTATTGCTATCAATGTCTGCAATAAAAAAGAATGACATACGATTTTTGACTATATGATAGTATGATATGATGATATGATAGAATACCTTGTAGTATTTCCTTGTACCAACAAAATCCGTGTCAGCCCTTCTGCATTCGGCTAATGTAATATAACTTGTAATTACAACTCATTTTGGTCACTTAAGTGGCCGGCGTATCAATCTATACCTCACGTCAACCCAGGCTGACAGTTTGTTATAATTTTGTCCACCAATGATCAACAAAATGATAAGAACAATCATCCAATCTCATCAACGTCTCATCTAGATCGTGCTGAATACACTTTTGAAGATTCTGTGGGTTTCTCAGGCTTGATTTCGCAGTTTTAACATCGTCAACACACTGCTAACTTCAACCGCAACTCATTAGGAAGTTCGAGGCAGACTTTGTTCAAGATGGCGCCGCCCATATTTCGCTCAGAAAACTTGTCTAAAGACACACTGAAAAGTTCTCTACTCCAAATGACTGCGTGATGAGTGTAGTCAATCGTTGAGTTGACTCCTTGAAGGTGTTTACCACTGCTAGGGAAACCAGCTTGTTACATGAAGTCATGTTATAAACCGGCTCGTGATTGTGATGTCATCAATATCTTTCATTATCGCCACCTATACTTGTGGAGTGTTTGAGATGAATGCCACCAAAATGACAGGGTGAAGCGATTTTTACTCTGGGAGGAATTTTCGCGTTTGCCATTTCAGTCCCTCAAAACGCGGTCTCCGTCTAAATGTTTTGGATATCTTTATGCGGTTTTCCCCCGTTAGCATTGTGATGTAAAGTTGTACGCTTAGACTTGCTGTATAAAAAAAAAAAAAAGAAGAAGATTTATATCCTCCTGGCTCTTTAACCCTGTGCTTCTTTGCACAGTTACAATATAGCATTTTTGTTACATCGCGAACTGTCATATCAAGTCAGCCATTTGCCTTCTAGTCTGAGTACTGTAAATTGTCAAATACATACTCTTACCACAACATCACCACTTGCTGCTAGGCACTTATTCACTTTCTTTACAATCTGTGTACACTATAACCTCTGTTTCTATATTATATATATAAACATATTTTACAGCCATATATGTTTGAGTCGTATTTGGAGGAGGAAGAAGATTCAGAACGAGAAAAAGGCGTCAGCGACAACAAACATGAGGCTGATGACTAGAGAAGACTGGAAAATATCATCGTTTCAATCTCTGTACTACAATATTTTTACAGGATATTCTTTGTGTCGAAGTATTTTTTTTCCCCAATTGCTAAAAAAAAATTATGGTCGTGACAAATAACATTCTTTTGCTAAATGGAATATGAAATATTAAAAATGCATTTATTCAGTATGACAGGGCAAAATTACTGCATATGGTCAAAACTGCCATCTTCTTAAACCTCCCGAATGGTGTTAACCGGACTTAGTCCGGCTCTTGTCACTTTCCAACAGGAACTCGGAGACGGCGGAAAGAGCTAGGCTATGTGCTAACGCCTAGCTAACTCGAACCAAGCTGCTCTTTCAAGTCTTCCTCGCCTTTCGAACACGAAAAATCACACAAAACTACTCCACTCATGTCACACACGGTGGTGATCACAGATCGTCCAGCCCCTGGCAGCGAGCAAGTTTCGGACAAAAATGGTGCATTCTTGCAGAGGCGTTGCGTCCCATTAGGCAAAACAGGCAATTGCCTAGGGCCCCTAGCCAGCAGGGGCCCCCGAAGGCCGACAGATTTAGCACACTCAGCTATACTGCACTGTCGCAGCAACAAGTGTAGGGAGTGTTTCAATACCATTAAATCATTTGGCAGATTATCTAATGATTCTGTTATCAATCCCTAATTGCACTAACCATGTCACGTAGATTATACATATTTAAGACAGTCCAATCAGTTATTAATACCACATGATTGTCTAAGAGTGACTCACCGAGTACTCTCTGGAAAGTCGTTGCTGAATTGTTGTACGTTAATTTTCACAGGCCACCTCATTATTCATGTGACTACTTAAAGAAATGGTGATTTTTCCCAAAAATTCTATTAATGGGTCTATCGTATTCCTCGTCGAATACTCTATAAGAAAAATATAACATATATGCATCTACAATAATCCTAAACAATTTTATTAGCAATTTTAATACTCACTTCAGTCAGTAGTCTACCAATCAGTGGTTTTTCATTTGAATTTGGTGGGTCGTAAGGCCAATCTGACTACTGATTTCACACAAAGGTATATACTTCCGCATCCGATGGTGTTATTTTTGTGTTGCTACTCGCTCCAAGTCCAACTGTCGCCCTTACTTGCACACGCTCGAAGGGCCCCATTTTGCTTGTTGCCTGGGGCCCCCGGGGACCCTTGCTACGCCTCTGCATTCTTGGTGGACAAACCGGCCGAGGTCGGAGCGTGTGGCTGCCCGCGCCCAAGTCGAGTATAGCACTCTTTAGGCGGGCACCGAAGAGGGCCCAGAGGGGTGAAAGTCTCAACACAATTGAGAACCGAAGACGAGAGCGCGTGGCTGCCTGAGCATTCAATAAATATACGAGGCACAGAGACTCCCTTTAAAGCTGATTTACTATTTAGATTCACGTGCAGGTTTTGCTCCGCAAGACAGAGATAAAATATGACCTCAACGAGGATAATGAGGATGCATTAAAAATAACAGGTGCAAACCCAAAGACAAGCTTCAATTGTTATTATCTGGATAATGTGTTCGGACACAGATACCATTTTGATACCAATTGTAAAGGGGATCTTTGATTCTCATGGACCTGGATACTTTTGAAATTCATAAAATACTAAATTTTAAAAAATGTCTTATTTTGCTTTTGGTATTTGTATTTTTACATTCAGATAAAGAATAGAATTATATAGGAATATTTCATAAACCCGGCTGGAAAATGCTTAAATGTACAGTATGAAGAACCATTTAGCTATGTTGTCCTCACTAACCTATCATTTAAGGATCCCCTCACTGGATTTTTTTTTCCAGTGGTAGACAGCACTCTAATTATAGAAACCACTGGTCCGTCACTCTGAGTGATCAAGTTCGTCATCTACCAATAGTGTACAGAAAGGAAGTGACATCATGAAATAAACCAAAGCCAGTGTGTGGTTAGTCGACGAGGTGAAGACAAATTGTCTGAGTTCAATTCACTTTATTTATTTGTTAGGAACTTTATTCGCAGAGAGAGATGCACGGTAACAGATGACATGAACATTAACACATGATTCAACATAAAAGGCAATAAAGTAAATGAACAAATAAATAATTGACAATACACTACAGACTAAGCTAAAGCTGTTATTGTACTCTCGCTCACCTATGGCTTATTTACAGTACATCTATGCATCCATCCAAATAGCCGTGTTCTTTACTCGATTTTATAATGATGATTTAGGCTTTTTTTTTTTTATCGCGGCTGTCATCGTGAAGTCATGTTAGTGCATTTGCCTCCTTTTCACATTTGCCTATACTTTGTGCAACTATGGGCTCAGGTTGCCGTTTGAAGGCCTTTGTGACCAGGTAAAATGTGAAATACTCATTTACTATATAATCCTAATCTTATCTATAGTTATTTAGCCTTACGCTACATCTACACTAGGACAGATAATTTTCTCCAGGGTTTTTTGCCGACTATTTTTATACCTGTCCACATTACATTTAAGGTGCGTTTAAGCCCTCCCCCCCCCCCCCCCCCCGCTTCTGCAAGGTATCCCTGCATCTGCGCAAACTACGAATGCGTAGAAAGGAGCAGCCACATATGTTACGTCATCGCCCGCGCGGTTTACCTCTGAATCGGAAACTCATCACTCGCCGGCAGCAAATTTCGAAATTACTACACCTTCTAGACTGTCATTATTTGTGATCACTGTTTTTTTCGTGAACGCAATTGAATGCATCACGCAGGAGCGAGAGTGAATGGAGTGCACGCTTGCCTTTTACGAGCAGGCGCCAAGTTGTGATTGAAATAAATCTTTATAAAACAACGAAAGCCTGACATCATTACTTGGGATGTTACAATCCATACCCAGTTGCGCTCTCACCACTTGGAAAATAACAAAGAGAAGCATATGGTGTGGTGCTGCGTGTTTTTCCTGGAAACCGCAACCAGGACTGCTTGTGCAAAACAGTGGCGATCCTGGAAGTGGCGACAGTTTTGACAGGCAGAAATGTCTGGGAAAAAAAACTGGTCACGCGCCTCTTTGACTGGGGGTACCACGCAGGTCACTTTTTGGGGTTTAATTTTCCTCTCCCCATTTTTATATACAGTACTCATGTTCGGTCGGCATTGAGTTGGTAGGGGCCAGCCCCGCAGCTGGCTGTCCGGAGACAACTTGGGAGACGAGCTCTGTAAAAAACGTTCATCTCCACCTCATCCGCGATGGGAGGACCCCAAATGGGCACTGAATTGAAGCATATTATTGAGATGTACAGTAGTTTGAAGGTTCAAGAAAAATGTGTGGAAAAGAAAAGAGGCGCACGGATGCCACGTCGTGATCGTCTGCCTCCATTTTTACAGTGCTGTCATGCCGCACTAAAAATAGCGACGGCATGACGTCCCTTCCTGAGTATCCGAATGTTGTACGGAGACAGCAGTCCATATGAGGCAGCGCATTGGCGGCGGGTAACATTACCCGCCTACATTATCCGTCTAACAACTAATCCGGATAATTGGCATACTAGGTTCGCCGACATGCTGTATAGTCCGAATAATTACACGTTTAAGACCATTTTCGGTCCGAGTGTAAAAGTAGTCTAAGACTCCCTTATTGATGGCGAAGTAAAATTACATTGTCACTCCACAAAATTGTCACTTGTACAGAGCATATCCACTATAGGTCACATTGGTCCCCATCCATCAAGCCAGAGACCAGAACCAGTCCATGGCGCATAAGCTGCCGGGCCGAAATGAACTGAATGATTTATTAACTGACCGCTGTACCTCTTGACTCACCAGTCTGGCTACCTAATCTATTGACTAATCCGAGTAGAGATATGTGGACGTGGCCCTCTAGTGGTGGCCGCCATTACTGGTGTGTTTACGGGGTACCTCCGGTCGTTTTGCTCGGATTAGTCAATAGATAGAATAATAAAACTGGACTCGATGTCGTCATAGAAATGAATTGGAGCATCTCCAATATTAGCAATATCAATATTAATGTGCAATATTCACTGCCTTCACTCTCAAACTGCTGCTTCACTTCTATTCACACATATTCTATTTGCAATACTTATTTACACAACATATTCAATGCCCTCACTGTCAAACTGCTGCTATTTCACTTCGATTATTTGAACTGCCTGAACATAGGACTACCTCATAGACATTATTATATTTATTTAGGTTTTATACTTTTATACTTGCATGTCACTTTGAGATTTTTAGTTGTCATGCAATGCTAAGAGAGATACTCCACAATTTTATTGTGAAACTGTATTTTGACAATAAAGGGCTATTGTGTTGTGTTGTGTTGTGTTCTGTTCCAAACCAATGTGCGCTTGTTCTCGATTATAACGTAGGCGCATCATATTTGTTCCCGGAAATAATAAGCCCACACGCTAGCGAAGATGACTGAAAAACAGACCACCCGACGAGTCAAAAGAAAAGCCTATGCCAAGTTCACTCTGCATAATATGTGGCCAATCATTAGCTAATGAGGCAATGAAGCCATCAAAGCTGCTTTAGCACAGAGAGACTCAGCACCCTGGAATAATTGATAAGCCTTTGGAATTTTTGAAGTAAAAAAGCGCAAGCACGAAGGACAAACAATTAGTGTGGGCATCATACTTCGTGGCGAACTGTAATGCTAAAGCACAGAAAACTTTTACGATTGGAGAAGAACTTATCATACCTGCAACAAAGAATATTTACCGTCAGGTTTTTAGGAGATGCCACTATTAATTAAAAAAAAAAAAAAAAAGTTGATTCAGCATCTGATGAGTTACATTTTTCCTCCACTTAACATTAGTTTTTAGCCCCATCTAGTTGTTTTATATTTACTGTATTTTTCTGCCACACATTGCCGGTCCGCCAAAAAAAGGCCCACATCACACCGGTCCACGGTGCAAAAAAGGTTGGGGACCACACCCTCATTCCACTGGCAAGCCAATATTGCCGTTGCCCGTTCAACAAAATAAAATAAAAAAAATTAAAAAAAAAAACGGGAGGATGTGTTGCACGGGAATTTAGATCACTCAAGGTGTTCTATGCTGTAGAATAAAGTAGCAATGCCTTAGTTGTTGTGATAATTCAATGTTAAGGTTTCGGTTGTTGTTGTCCTTACTTTTAACTGTTGCTTAGTTATTCTTTTACAATCCCTGACTGCCATGCCAGACTGATTGACGGACTGATTTGTGAAGTCGCAGACGAACACATATTGACAACCACACAGACAAGCAGACACACATACACACACCCCAACTCCCTCCATTGTCTGGATGCCAAGCTGATGTGTAACCCCCCTCCTCTCAGCCTTCCATCACTGTAAATTTAGCAACAGAAGCTTCTCAGCTGCTCCTTTCCAAAACCCGAGCCCTCGTCTCCCATCCACAGCATTTCATCCATCTCCTTCTCTGGGGTCATGGCTGGCCCCCTCCCCGCATTTCCCACACACAAACATATATACTACACCCACACCACACTCTCATCCCACAGCCAATAAGGGCCAGATGAGCTCAAGTATCACTGTAACACAAGGACATATTCTCTGAGCAGAAGCTCCAGATTGTGCACACCTTCATCTTCGCCGTCACAGGAGCTTCTCTTCCTCCCTGAGGTAAGCACAGGCAAATTTACTTTGAATACACTACAACTTGATTTTAATCTTTAATGCATATCATTAGGACAATAGGAACTATGTGATTTAGAACAGTCAGGAGGGATTATACAATTGAATATCTTTAACAATGTGGAGATTTCCACATTGTTTATTCTAATTCTGCATGAAAAGTAATAATGTAAGTTTTACTAAAGTTTGTTAATTTGCAGAGACATTATTGAATCACCATAAATCATCCATTTCAAGCACAATTGTGGGTATTAATCAGTACTATTTTAATAGTCTGAATATGATATCACAGTTTAAATACTAATAATAAATCAACTAATAGTTAAATGAAAGTAAATAGACAGTGACGGTGAAGTAGGCCTTGATCAGTTAACGCCAACATAAGCGAATGTAATAAAAGCGTGACGCAATATTAATCTTGTATCTCAATATCAATTTAATGAAATCATGCTCACCAGAATTAAAGTTACATTGTTGTACATCTAATAAGGTTTTTCCTGTTTATCCTTTTTTTGTCTTAAAGTTCACGCAGTTCACGTTCTTTATTTCCTGGATAACATTCATGTTATTACATATTTCTTAACTTTATGTCAAGGGCTGAAATGGAATTCTTTCGTATGACAGCTATGTTGGCACGTGTACCTTAACATTGGAAAATGATGTCCATGTGTGTTCACAGATTTAGCAACAGGTCTCAGTTTCTCCACAAGCAGACTGAAAAGTGATTTTTATTTCATTTAAATACAAAAATAATCAATTATTTATCACATATTCTAATTTGAATGTTGTTCCTCATGCATGTCAATGTAACGAGCTTTAATCTGATATGAATGCAGGGTCTAGGAAGCCGGCTGTCACTTTGGTGATATGTGAGACTGTAGATACAGTAATAATATAGTAAGTCCTGTTGACCAATAGGGGCTTCTCTCCCCTTGCTTGTGTGTCAAACTGATGTATTGCACTATAAATATATCCCATATCTGCATTCACTTTGGCCGAGGATGCTTCTCTCCCCCGGCTCACCTGTTCCAATGCAGTTTTAGTTTCAGAAAGACTCAGAAATACTCCTTAGCCTTTAGTGCTCTCTTACTGGAGAAATGAAGTGACCATCCACTAAATTTATAGAGTGCTGATGTGTAGGTATGTACTGACTGAGTGACCGGCACAAAAGAGACGCGACTGTCAGCTGTAAGTTGATAAAAGTAGTCGTTTGTTGGAAGATGAGGCTGATTGGCTGTTGAAGTGCAGAGGATCCTCCCTCTGGTCCAAGCCTGGGGATTAAAGCAGCTATTTGGACTGTGTTCCTCAGCTGATGGGTAGAAATATGATCCTTAAGTAATCCTTTAAGTCCTCTGCACCTGTGCCCACCGCTAAGTGTGAAGGAGTCATCCAACAAGACTTCGTATATCTGTATCAAATACTGTATGATAGTTATGTACAGTGAACAGAAATCATCACACTCTAGTTTCAGTTGAGTTCTCCCTCCCTCACCTCGGCTGGACTTGAATTGCATGGATGTGGGGAGTAGTGTTTAGCTTTGACATCGACTGTTAGAACGTGTTCACACTTTATCGCATACTTGCTTTTGTGGCAGGAATTTCAGCGCTTCTACAATTATAACAGTTTTCTTTCCACTTCCAATTAACCTCTTACCATTTTTGGACATCAGCTATGCAGCACACAAACCCACACCCTATCTCTGGCTCAGATTTTTGGGGGGTGTTTTCGCTGTCCCAGAAATGTTCTTTTTGTTCTTCAAAAAGAGTAAATAGAAACATTTACTTAGAATGAAAATGTTTTTTTTTCTTTTGGCACTGTCCTTTTACTTCAGTTATTATCTGTTGATTTTTAGCTTTAATGGCAATTAATACATGATTACTAATTATTAGTATTATTATCATTAATCAATAGTTTACAGAAATTGACTGATGTGCTTACCTTACATCATTCAAATGGAAGACTCATTCATCCGAACATGCTCTAAAACAACCATGATTGGTTGTGCCAGGCGGGTTCATGCTTATCAAGTTGCCTCAGCGTGCCCCATTTTGGCCATTAAAACAAACAAAAAAATAATAAGTTTTACAAGGATCAAGTCACCAGGCTGATATCTGGGTCTCCTACAGA
The DNA here is from genome assembly GCF_030265065.1 of Corythoichthys intestinalis. Classification (NCBI taxonomy): domain Eukaryota; kingdom Metazoa; phylum Chordata; class Actinopteri; order Syngnathiformes; family Syngnathidae; genus Corythoichthys; species Corythoichthys intestinalis. The sequence goes on from NC_080395.1 coordinate 65,377,958, forward strand.
ACTGGCGTACATGAGAGTGCGCATTGTTTTGAATTCCGAACTACAGGGTGAAGGAAGGCCCATAAGTTATCACACATTAAAAATTTAACAGCGTCAAAGGGGTTTGAGTTAATGCCGTTAATAACACATGTGACTGACATCCTTATTATATACTGTATATATTTGTAAATAAAGAAAAAAATCTGATCTTTTTCACCCACATTCCGATTCTTTGAAAATTATGTGATTGGGCCTGGTTTCCGATTTTATATATGTATATATAGAAACAGTATATGATGCTCAACCCTTTATAGGTGAAGTGACTAGTTTTGGTAATTATGAAAAAAATACTATAACAGCTATTAATAATAATAAGATAAACTAAATCTAATGTCCATGTATATGGACACCAGCTCTTCATTTATTTGGGGTTAGGACCCCACAAATTCCTAATATCCACACACTGTACATGACATATTTTATTATGTTTTATTACTACTGTAAGCGGCTTTTGTTTCCACTGAACTGAATGTGTATTTGTAGGTATGGCTGCCACAGTATTGAATTTTCCCAATGTTTTGTTAACATTTTTTTTTTACATTTACCTTATCACAGTTAGGATCATTTAAGCTTGTATATTAATATTTGGTATACAAGTGTGCCGTACAATATGTCATGTGCACATAGTATGTGGCAGCCTGTCCCAATTATAGCTACATAATTTTATTATTATAATTTTTTTTTCTTCTCATGAATAAATCAAATTATAGATTGATTAAATGTCAATTAAAAACAAAATGAATAAACTTAAAATTAAAATTATGATGGTAATAATTAAAAATAAATAAATAATATAGTTACTCTCTAATGCCCCCACACACACTCCATATTTGACTTAAAGTTTTTTTAATTTATTTTTTTATTTTTTTTTATTTTTTTTTTAATTTCTTAATATTTCACTTGTTGCCTGCCATGGACAATGATAAGCATCCAATTAATTTAACCCTTCTAGGGACGGTGGTCACAAAGGTGGACAGCTATTCAAATTTTGACACGTCTGACCTTTAACACATTATGGGGCAAGTGGCTTTGGTCTTTAAAAAAAATATAACATCTACCGTTATATATCTTTTTAATTATTAATAATTACTGTATTTTTTTAGATTTTTTTTTTTTTTTTATATTATAAATATATTTAGATTAAATTAATAAAAAGAGAAATACACGCTTTAGTATATACAATGGTATGAAAAAGTATCTGAACCTTTTGGAATTTCTTACATTTCTGCATAAAATCACCATCAAATGTGATCTGATCTTGGTTAAAATCACACAGATGAAAAAACACTGTCTGTTTTAACTAAAACCACCCAAACATTTATAGGTTTGCATATTTTAATGAGGATAGCATGCAAACAATGACAGAAGGGGGACAAATTAATAAGTGAACCCTATGTCTAAGGAGACTTAAATGGCAATTGAAACCAATTTTTATCAAACAATTTAAGTCAGGTGAGTGCCAAATCACTGATGAGTGGTTAAAGCTGCCCTACCCACTATAAAACAAACACCTGGTAAGAATTGTCTCGATGAGAAGATGTGCATCATGGCTGGGTCAAAAGAGCAATATGAAGACCTGCGATCAAGGATTGTTGATTTGTATAAAGCTGGAAAAGGATGCAAAACCCCCTCTAAAAGTCTGGATGTTCATCAGTCGACAGTCAGAGAATTCTACAAATGGAGAGAGTTTGGCACTGTTGCTTCTCTCCCAAGGAGTGGCAGTCCATCAAAGATGATGCCTAGAGTTCAGCGCAGATTACTCAGAGAGGTAAAAAAAAAACCTCGAGTGTCTGCTAAAGACTTACAGAAATCACTGGTACAGTCCAATATCTCTGTGCACACATCAACTATCTGTAAAACTATGGCCATGAATAGTTTTCATGGGAGGACTCCACAGAGGAAGCCACTGCTGTCCAAAAAAAACCATTGTTGCTCATTTATTGTTCGCGAACAGGCATTTGGACACTCCTCAGAAGTTTTGGCTAAATATTTTGTGGACCGAAGAAACCAAAGTTGAATTGTTTGGCTGTAACACACAACGTCGGAGGAACGGAGGAAAAATGGAACAGCTCACCAACATCAACACCTCATCCCACTGCGAAGCAGGGTGGAGGGAGTATCATGATTTGGGGCTGTTTTGCTGCCTCAGGACCTGGACAACTACCAATCATTAATGGAAGAATGATTTCAAAAGTTTATCAGGATGCTTTGTAGGAAAACCTGAGGTCGTCTATCAGACAATTGAAGCTAAAAAGAGGATGGATGCTGCAACAAGACAATGATCCAAAACACAGAAGTAAATTCACGTCAGAATGGTTTCAGAAGAACAAAATACACATTCGGGAGTGGCCAAGTCGAAGTCCAGACTTGAAGCCCATTGAGATGCTGTGGCATGACCCAAAGACAGCGATTCATGCAAGACATTCCAGGAATCTGGCTGAACTACATCAGTTTTGTAGAGAGGAATGGGCCAAGATTAGTCCTGATCGATGTGCTGGACTGATAGGCAGCTACAGGAAGCGTCTGGTTGAAGTTATTGCTGCCAAAGGGCAGGCCCACAAATTATTAAATGTGATGGTTCTCTTACTTAGTTTCCCTCTTCTGTCATTGTTTACATACTATCCTCATTAAAATATGAAAACCTATAAATGTTTGGGTGGTTTTAGTTAAAGTAGACAGTTTTTTCATCTGTGTGTTTTTGACAAAGATCAGATCACATTTGATGGGGATTTTATGCAGAAATGTGAGAAATTCCAATAGGTTCAGATACTTTTTCATACCACTGTAGCTAACTGCATGCCATTGATAGCGATGGACGTCTAACTCGTATGAAATGGGAGGACTGGTCAATAATGGTCTTGCCATTGCGGCGCTAGATGTCCAGTCCATTTGGGAAGGGCAAATGAAGGTTCGTTCGCTCCAAGTCTAAATAGATTAATTTAGCACTGGCAGCCAATGAGTTAAATGAGTGCTATGTAAGGGTGTTTAAAAAAAAAAAAAAAAGTCATAATTTGTGCATGAAATGATTAAACTGGGAGGACTGGCTGTGAATACTAACCTTTTAGTGCTATTGACAACACGAGACATCCAATCCATTTTGAATGGGGAGTTGTCAGAGATCATTCGCTACCAGCCATTCCCAGTAAAACTGGAATCTATGATATAATGAGAATAAGGGGTTAATGGCCCGCTTTACTCAATCCATTTGTGTCACAAATGGGTATTTTGTAACAGTAGCTTCAAAAGACAAATTTCTAACATTCTTGGTTGATGAAGATGTTTTAGATTCAGGTTATGTGTTGGAGAGGGCAAACACAGCCAAATTATGCCATCTGCCAGGACTGCTCAAAGTTTGTTCAGATGTTATTTTTACTTCTTTCCATCAAAACAATGTGAAAGACTAAATACAGAATTGAATAGGAAAGTGACGCAGAAGCTGCTATTTCAACACTGCGGTCTCATGAGGCTCTCTGTCTTTGCCCTCAGCTGCAAGGTCTGCTGTCACCATGTCTGACACTGAGGAAGTGTAAGTGAATCACACATTTTCAATCAATACATTGACTGATGATTTTTAACTTCCCGGAAAAAAAAGACTGGTATATTATCATGTTTAGTTGATTTCTGTCTTATTTGTATTTCAGGGATCAGTACGAGGGTAAGTAGCCATTTAGGAATGTTTGATTGAGTTTTCAAGCATCCACAAGAATTGCTGCTGTCACAAAGTGTCCAGATTCTGAAGAGGCATGAAAGTGTCCTTTGACACTGATAACATTTGTTATTTGAATTTATTGTTCCCTTGTTGACAGATGCTTTCATGTCAGCAACTGTTCTAGAATAAGATGGTGATGATAATCATGATTTGAATGCACTCCTGGAATAATCTACCCTTAAACTGTAACTTGAAAGTAAATATTGTACAACAACACAAACTGTATCCAGATGTAATGTTAAAAAGTCCAACAGCCCTATTTTCATCAACTGCATCCATTAGTAAAACACGACCCAAGTGTATTTCCGTCCCAAAGTAGACCATACCACACCAGTTTGGGAATTTGGTAGAACGGTCGGTGCCAAGTGACAGTTTCAAAGACCTCTTCTTCTTTTCCTTTCGGCTGTGTCACCTAAGGAGGATCTAAATTTCGGCGTAAGGCGGACCACTGGCCTTGTGCAGAAGATGCAGGCAGACTGATATGCTGTTCTTAGTGTTTCATTCATAAATTAACGAACAGCGTGCATCAAATCCACCGAATAATCGTATAAATCAATCCATTTAACACCTAGTTATTATCATAATTTTTTATCTGTGGTGGTCACACATGGAAGATGAGGGATCAAGAGTGGAAGGCAATGACGAAGTGGCCAGCTTTCCCTGGATAAATTCACGTAATCAGTCAGTTATGTCTACTCGTACTTCCTCGAACCAAGCCTGAATCAGTCTTCTACTGCGCAAACTAGTTCCTCTTTTGTCTGTCGGGTTTGACACAAGCGGAGCCAGGGAACGTGTACAATTTTCAAAGGGAATGTATAGAAGCCTGCTGATTGGTGTGAAGGAATCGGCACAGACTCACTTTGGTCACGTTTTGGACAGCATATGAAAACAGGGCCTAAAGTTTGGACAATTTTTATAAAGGATAATGTGGTAGGGTTCACAGAACATGAGTATTACATAAGATGATGTTAACCCCCTACAAACTGTTGTTCTTTTCCCATTCCATGTTATCTTTGCAAATCTGAAGACGAGGAAGGTAAAGATGACTGAACCAGTTTGGGGCTCCGAAGACCTGTCTCCACTAATTTTTTAGCTTCTGGGTTCCATGCTTAAGTTGAAGTGTTTGGCACAGACATCTGGTGTTTAGTATGCAATACATATTGTCACATATCAAATGAGTGGATCGGTCCACTGTATTTTCCGGAGCAGAGGAGAGAATAAGCGAACAAATTGAGCCGTTAATAATTCATTAATAATTCATACGCCTAACTGCCACATTACCATTTAGTTAAATCACAAACGACACACAGTATTAATGAATGTTGTTTTTTGAAAAACAATTATAGGTACCTTTATGAGTACGCGTCTTAATGAAAAAGAAAATCTAAGAATTTTTGAATTGACATAAAGTTAACTAACACACAGCTGTCAGTCAAACAGTTCAAGTTAAGGGTGTATTACTGACTTCAGAGTGATGTTTTGAATCACATGGTTAAGCAAAAAAATGGGATTGCGCTTTCAGGCTCACTACATTTGTTTTCTTGCCATGTGATTAGTGCAACTGTCATTGACATCTTTCACACAACTGCCTTGGTAAACTATCTCAATTATGTTTCGACTTTTTTGTCTGAATAATCTAATGTGATCCAATATAAGCCTGGACGAGTTAACTTCAAGCTAACTCACTATTTAGTTAACACAGTTCATTATTTTAATCGCACATTATTTCGAGCTACCAAAGAAAATTGGAAGCTTTTTTCTGCTTCAGCTGATTCTGATTGAGAACAGATTCAATTCAGAACAGTGTGCATCATCAATACAGTGCAGAACCTGCAACGTAATTCTCTTGAGAGGTCATTTTCTTTTGCTGCTCATATTGTATGGAAGATGAGAGTTTCTTCATCTCTAAAAATGGTATTAATCTTGAATGTTTATGCAAGAGGAGTAAAATATAGTTGTAGTTATAGAGTAAATGGTAATTGTTGTTAATGTATTGGCAACAAACAGCATAATAATAATGGCCTGTCAGTGGCAACAAGTTTGAGTTGATACTTTTAAATTAGATTTAAACTAAGATTTCATTTTTTAATCATTTAACTGCTACGACGTAATAAATGGTGTTAAAGTGTTTGCCCAACAAATACTATGGTATTGTGCCTAACAATGAGATTAATTGAAATTAATCCCAAGGATCTCATGCTATTAACATCAATTAAAAATTTAACATATTTCCAAAACCTATATGAAACATACTAATATACTACCCTCAACTCAACTCTGTTATCTATAAAGCACTTCAAGAAGAACCGCTGCTGCCACAAAATGCTCCACGTAAACTCCTACATAAATTCAAGTTTAACTGTAAATTGAAATAAATATATAATTGTCTAAATGAACAAAAGACACGATAGCAAGGGCATAAACGAAAATTCTGTTAAACCAAATAAGATTTTAAATCGTTTAAGTGGTGTAAATGTGACTGGTTGTTTGTCTATATAGTATCTGTATCTGTACCATACAGTACATCAGGTCATCTTTAACCTATTTAGAACAATCAGATTAGAAAATGGAAAATGCCATCACTGTTTTTTTCTCTGTACTCCGATATTTTTACAGGATATTTTTTGTGTCTTATCATTTTTCCCCGATTGCTAAATAAATTGTTTGGTCATGACAAATAAGTCTTGTGCTAAATGGAATATGAAATAATAAAAATGCATTTATTCAGTACGACAGGGCTAAATTACTGCATAACTGTCAAAACTGCCGACTTCTTAAACCTCCAGTTAAAAAGTATTTTATGCCACCGGAGTTAGTCCGGCCTTTGTCATTTCCCTGCCCTCCGCTTCGGAGACGGAAGAAAGATTAAACAAAACAGGAGGCGTGAGAGCTAGGCGACATAGTAACCCTAACCGAGCAGCTCTTTCCTGCCTTTCGAAAATGAAAAATCACACAAAACTATCCCGATTCATGTCACACACGACGGCGGGGGTGATAGCCTTCACCGATCGGCCAGCCACAGGTGGTGAGCAATTTTATGCTCGTCGTTCCTCTGCTGCAGCCCTGGTAGGAGTGCTCGTCACCAGGGACGCAGCATGGGAATGCACGCCGAAAATGGCGTATTCTCAGTGGACAAACCGGCCGTCATCGGAGCGCGTGGCTGCCTGAGACCAAGCCTAGGATAGCGCTCTCTCGGCAGGCACACGAAGCGGGCCGAGATGGGTGGAAGTCTACACAATCGAGAACCGCAGACCAGTGCCGGGGGCTCCCAGGGGCCAAGCCGAGGATGGCGTTCCGTCGGCAGGCACGTGAAGCGGGCTGAGAGGGGTGAAAGTCTCAACACGATCGAGAACCGTAGACGAGAGCTTCAGCCGAGGGAGGCGGCCACTCCAGCCATCTCGGAGGACAGGGAGCATTTTCACCCACAAAATGCACTCTTATTAAAACATGTGCGATGATCCCAGTATTTGACATAATATAAAACACGTAGTTTACTCACTTCTTCGTCTGTCCAATGGTCGCTCCATTGTCATACTTGTTTTGACCATTATTTGCGGTGAACAGGATCTTTTTGAAACCCAAAAAGGCTCACACCACTCTCCCTGGTGTAGCAACAAAAGCCAGCAGTACATTGGGCTGGCGTGATGCGTAAATAAATCTAATTAATTGGCAAAATCAGCTGGTTCCGCTGTCCTTTTGCATACAATAGTATGGTTGTATACTGAAGATGATGTCTCCCGTTAACATCCCATTCGCCTTCTTCCTCAATCCAAGACCGTGGCTGGAAGTCCCTCATTTTTGAAGCGCGGGATTCAAAAAAATTGAATGATATATTGATCACTTCTGCACACATCCAAGTGGTCCATTTCATTCAGGAGCATAAAATACCGCATGTAATATAAAATATCAATATCTTGTTCACCTGCCTAATCTTGATTGTACTGGTGTTGCTGCCTCGAGTGCTCAATTATGGTATGATTCCACAGGGCTTATTGATTGTGTTGGAGGCATGAAAACAAAACTATTAATTCACAATGAGAAAAAGAAAACAAACAAAAGTGACGTGTAATGCAAGTGACAATTTGAAATGTTGTAGGGTAAAAAGTACAGACACCTGCTGGGAAATGTGAAGTAAAAGTAAAAAGTACCACTTCATATTTGTACTCAAGTAAAGTACAGATACACAAAAATATACTTATGTAACAAAGTACTTTTACGTCGTTACATTGCTCCACTGGGAGTATATAATCCATGCATATTATATATTACTCTTAAATGTACACAAACTTATTGCATTATTTTTGTGTATTAGTAAATATCATGATAATAATCATGATAAATACTAGTTGCGAGCACAACCTTTTTACGTATCTGATCAACACCCCCAAAAATTTCTTACCATTGGCTTCTGTGTGAATAAGGTTATATGACTCTCATCGTCATTATCATCATCATCATCGTCATCACCACCATCATCTGTTTCTCTCTTTGTTTTCCAGCTGCGTCGCCCCTCGCTCACCAATCCATCTTCTGTGTAACTAAAGCAATCTCTCACTTTTGTTTTTTTAATGGCTCTGTCATGTCTGTGGTCTTCATTAATGGCCTCCTCCGACAACCTCTCCTTGGCGGTTTGGTGCATGCTGCGTGGCCGTAGCCCAGGAGGAGCTAGTAGAAGTAGAGGTAGCCCCTGAGGCGGAGGCCCAGGTAGAAGCAGAGCCAGAGGTAGAGCCTGAACCTGAGGTAGAGCCTGAACCAGAGCCACCGGTGGTGGTTCGTGAGGAGGAAGGTACGTGCCTTGGGCAGACTCTTCACCCTTCTTCCGCTACCCTCTCTAGGACAGTGCAAAACATAGTATAAGCCAAACAACTGTAAAGCGAGATAAATATGACCTGTTCTCCAATTTTTATCTTCGACATAAATTATATATATAGTGATTCCTGAAAACTTGAATGTCATCACTGAGCAAAAAAACACACTTGGCAACTTGTGTAAAGATAGATGCCACGCACATCACCCCGAGGCAAAAAGAACCTTGTGATTTGGGTTTTGTTGCCAGTCAGAAGTACAATTAAAAGCAATGAAAAAAATACATTTTGATAAAAATACTAGATACATAATTATTTAAAACATTTGATAAAAGTAATTTAAAAAAAAAAAAAAATGTAACTACTGTTAAAAAATGTAGTGTTTAAGTCCTGTGCCTCATAGAGGGTAAAATGTTCTAAAACAACAACAACAAAAATGCTAAAAATATATTTACATTTCAGACATATACTAAAATGATACCATTCTACATGAACCATGTCCTTTTCATTATAGAAGCATGCAGGCAGCATTGTTGTGCTCTGTGAAATCACAAACATGCATGCAAGGAATTTTCAAACTTTGGGAATTGAAATTTTAGTTGATTGTACCATCAGAAAAACATTTTTGTTATAGAATGACCTGGTCACCAGAGCCCATGTCCCTATACCAAAAGACATTGATAAAACACTTCTTCTAAAATGGCATATTTTCTGCTGAATTACACCTTACTGCACTCGATAAATAGAAATGAAAAGATCATTAATCACTGTCTCTAGCCAAGTTTTCATAACGTGGAGCAACTTGTCCTTCAAACTGATAACTCGTGAATATATATTGCTAAATATGACAAAGCTCTTCAACATGTGGGTAGACTCTGGCGAACAGGGCTCTATTGCACCTTGCACTTCAGTCTGGTTTTAATAAGGAACCCTAAAGTGCTCTTATTAAACCTTCATGAACTTCATGTTTTGGGAATGAACTGTAGCAAACAAAATGTTCACATCACCATCATCGTTAGCTGATACATTATCAAACCAAAACATTCCGCCGCTTTTACTGCATTAGTGTGCTATGAAATGTGCATAAAATGTGAAGAGTGAAAGAAGAAATTCAACAGCTTTTACATGATTGAACTGCCCCATCTCATCCGAGGTCTTAAATAAAACTGTAACTATGGTTTATTGACATAAACTAGGGATATTTTTTTAAACCCTAAATGAACTATTGTGAAAGGCCATCACACCTTGGATGATGTGTCATTTTATTCTGATATCATGTAAAAGCTACTTTTTCAACTCCATCATTCCATTGTTAGAATCTTTTCACTTTGCGAGTAGATGAGACGCGAGCGTGGCAAACTGTAACATGATATTTACACTGGGGTGTTTGCATGCAATGGTTGCATTGATGTATTTCAATTCCTTTTCAAATCATCCTGTCTATACATGTGTCACATATAGCCTGAAGTCACTGCATTAGTTCTGAGCTTTAATGTATACTTGCTAGGCATCAATGTTAGTGTAGGGGCCATTTTACATGAAACAAATTTCAAATTTAGTATTCTGTGAATAGGCTATGGGAAAGTGGTCGGTCACTAGGGCGCCCACCACAATTACCGTATGTACTCTTGGTGTAGATCAAAAATACAGTGGAATGAAAAAGTATATGAACCTTTTGGAATTTCCCACATTTTTGCATAAAATCACCATCAAATGTGATCTGATCTTTGTCAAAATCACACAGATGAAAAAACAGTGTCTGCTTTAACTAAAACCACCCAAACTTTTATAGGTTTTGATATTTTAATGAGGACAGTATGCAACCAATGACAGAAGGGGGAAAGATAACACATTTCACATATCACATTTAATATTTTGTGGCCCCCCTCCCGCTTTGGCAGCAATAACTTCAACCAGACGCTTCCTGTAGCTGCAGATTAGTCTGGCACATCGATGAGGACTAATCTTGGCCCATTCTTCTCTGCAAAACTGCTGTAGTTCAGTCAGATACCTGTGATTTCTGGTATGAATCGTTGTCTTTAGGTCATGCCACAGCATCTCAATGGGGTTCAAGTCTGGACTTTGACTTGGCCACTCCTGAACACGTATTTTGTTCTTCTGACACCATTCTGAACTTGATTGACTTCTTTGTTTTGGATCATTGTCTTGTTGCAACATTCATCCTCTTTTTAGCTTCAACTGTCTGACAGACGGCCTCAGGTTTTCCTGCAAAAAATCCTGATGAACTTTTGAATTCATACTTTCATTAATGATTGCAAGTTGTCAAGGCCCTGAGGCAGCAAAGCAGCCCCAAATCATGATGCTCCCTCCACCATGCTTTACGGTGGGGATGAGTTGTTGATGTTGGTGAGCTGTTCCATTTTTCCTCCACATATGATGTTGTGTGTTACTCCCAAACAATTCAACTTTGGTTTCATCAGCCCACAAAATATTTTGCCAAAACTTCTGTGGCGTATCCAAGTGCCTTTTTGCGAATATTAAACGAGCAACAAGGTTTTTTTTTTTTTTTTTTTAAATTTTTTTAAGACATCAGTAAATGGTAAATGGTGTTGTACTTATATAGCGCTTTTCCACCTTTCAAGGTGGCTTCCTCCGTGGAGTCTTCCCATGAACACCATTCTTGGCCATAGTTTTACATATAGTTGGACATATTGGACTGTGCCAGTGATTTCTGTATGTCTTTAGCAGACACTCTAGGGTTCTTCTTTACCTTTCTGAGTATTCTGCGCCGAACTCTTGGCGTCACCTTTGGTGGACGGCCACTCCTTGGGAAATAAGTAACAGTGTCAAACTCTCTCCATTTGTATACAACTTCTCTGATTGTTGATTGACGAACATCCAGACTTTTAGAGATGGTGTGTGTCCTTTCCCAGCTTTATACAAATTCACAATCCTTGATCGCAGGTCTTCAGACACTAGGTGTGTGTTTTATAGTGGGCAGGGCAACTTTAAACCACTCATCAGTATTTGGGTACACACCTTACTTGTTGGTAAAAATTGGTTTTAATTGCTCTTTACATCTCCTTAGGCAGAGGGTTCACTTACTTATTTTTCTCCCTTCTGTCATTGTTTGCATGCTATCCTCATTAAAGTATGAAAACCTATAAATGTGTGGGTGGTTTTAGTTAAAGCAGACACTGTATTTTCATCTGTGTGATTTTGACAAAGATAAGATCACATTTGATGGTGATTTTATGCAGAAATGTGAGAAATTCAGTAAAGGTTCAGATACTTTTTTATACCACTATAAATATTTGGTTACCAGGATATTACAAAACATTTCCTCGCCTACCATCAAATTTTGAAGTTTGATTTAATGATAGTAATAAGAGAAAAGAATGCCTGAAAAATATTAAATTTAATGCCAAATACTCCCAAAAATTGAAAACTATTTTACTGTGACAATGAAAATGTGACAATGCATTGTTTTTATTGATTCAGAATTCATTGAGTTGTTTTTTTTTTTTTTTTTTTGATAACATTTTCTTAACCCATTTGGTGACTATTCATTGGTGTTTGAAATTCTTATTGGTATGCAACATTATCTACAGGACTATGCAGTGGTTCACGCTGCCTATGCAACACCCCAGTTTGGTAAATGGGCCTCATTAGCCATGCATTGTTAGGCCGCAGCAAGCAAGTATGATCACTAATGATTTCTGTTCTGCTCTTGCTTTGGACGCTTGCTGCATGCAGACGGCTATGAAGAGGAAGGTATGTTGGTCTAGATTATTTCAATGTATTCCCTTGTTTTTCTTTGAGCAAAGCTTTTTTTTTTAAGTGTCAACATGGTTTCTAGAGAAAGGCGGAGGTAACATAGTTTCTGTGCTAACCAACTGAGGTGTCGTTAGAGCGGGGGTGTCCAAACTGCACAGTTAATTATATACCGGTAAATATTACTAAATATGGCTCACAAAGACGCTTAAATTCAGCCTACATTCTGTTGCACTTCTGAGCTTTAACACTATATCGAGCTAGTCACTTAAATATTGCCTCTTCATTAGTCTGGGGATCGAAACCTCATTTTGAAAGAAGTTGTAATTAATTGTGTAAACTAGAAATTCAGTTGTTTGTTTTACATAAAATACATTGCCCCTTAGGCATAAATGAGTCCATGAGCAGCGACATCAAAAAATTCAAATTTGTTCCCGAATAAAATCCCGATGAACTATTTTTCTATACAAGTATAACAAAACTTAAAATGGCTATAAATTCTCAAATTTTACGCTAGATGCACACAAATCACCAAATGCAGAGATAATCACCTATATTTTCTGGATCAATAGTAATATTTAACGTAGCATATAGTTTTTTCCCAAAATAGCAACCTAATTATTTTTAAAATTTAGTGCAAGCTTTCAACAGTTAATAAATCACTCAATTTTCGCATCAGGAACTTAATACATGAGGAAAGCATGCAGAATCATCTTAATTTTACTCAACCAAAGCAAAATTTGCATTTTTCTATTTACAATCACGTCTTATTTAGGTCGAATTCTACTATTGTGTAGCGATACAAAATCCAACATGGCGGCCGTCACAAAACAAAGAACTTTTTAAGTTGAAAATTCTTATAAATAAATGCTTAAATCGCAAAATTTCTATAGATTTGAACACAAAACAGTCTGGATTCTAGGTTAAAGGCAAAAAAGGCAGTTATCGTTCATATTACGTAAATAGTTCAAGCAAAATTTACGGTATTGTGTAATCCAACATGGCGGCCGTCACGAAAAAAGAGAGATTTTTAAGTAATGTCAATAAATACGTAAATCGCGGAATTATATGAACGTAAAACACTCTAGACTCTCGGTTAAAAGCAAAAAAATGAGCAGTTATCATTACTTTTTGCAAATATTTCAAGCTAAAGTTAGGCTAATTTTTTCCATTCATTTCATTGTATGCACAACGTTTCAAAGTGCATGCATGGTGCAAAAAATATAATAATTACCTTGTATCCTCGACCAAATCACTCTTGATACACTCCTGCCTGCTTGTATGCAGTAAAACTTTCATCCTATTTCCACTTAAATCCAGCGATAAATCACAGCAACGTGTGTTTGAGTTTATCACAGTGAAAGCCAACTCAACGTTTGCCTGGGTCCGGCCCCCTGCGGGAAGACGTGGCACAATGTCTGTGGGAGCTGTCTTGTCAACTGATGGTGGAGTCTATGTGTACATATAAATATGGCAATATCCTCATACCTCTGGATTATTTTGTGCCAGGTGACAGTTATAGACATCAAATCCATTTCAACAGGGAATGCTGGCATTCACTGTCATTGCTGTCTATCACTGCCATTGGCAGATAGTGAGTTAACACTTTAAAAAATACCGATCCTCTGTTTAACAAATGAGAGTAGAAGGATTTCAATTTAGCCCTCTCGTCCTTTGATTTTTCTGAAAGCGGTTGTCAAGGGAAACATTTTTGGACACCCCTGCGTTAAAGCAACGTGATGAACCAAGCTCGCAGAGCTATGCTTAAACAACTCATCTCTGCCTCTTCTCTTCTTCGCATGAATATGTCCAACCAGTGGAGGAGGGAGATCAAGATGGTACTTTGTATTTCCTGCTGAGTCGCTGTTGCTTTGCTTGTTTTTTATGTCTTCCCCCTGTTGGAATGGGTCTCCCTTTAGGACAACTCTAGGCTAATCTCAAACCACTGTACATAGACTGTCCCTGTGGGAATCCAGTTGTGTTTTTACCATGCACATCTATTAACAGTGATTCGACTACTTAGTGAAAAACGAGTGTCAAACTGCTGAGGTAACTGTTTCCGTTACATACTAATTGACCAAATTAACTCAGTAAATCAGGTTATACTACAGTATGAACTTAGGGTACTTAACAGGAATTTGGCACCCATGTTGTGGAAAGTTTTTTTCTAAAATTAAAACTCACATCATTCAACTGTCTACTGGAGGTGTGGAACCATTTGTAGCCCTGTGATGTAACACAACATGTCCACGTGGATCCTTCCCCTGATTAACCAATTTTCTGCACATTTGAGCTTCCAACCTTCTGATCTCGCTTCTCTTTTTTTCTCTCTTTCTTGTTATTGCTACGCACTGGACAAGCAGAGGAGAAGCCAAAGTTCAAGTGAGTGACTTTCTCAAATTTTTCTGGATCAAACAACGCATATCCATGATGCCATATATAGCACACTCATGGTTTTATTCATTTAACAGACCAACTGCTCCAAAGATCCCTGATGGGGAGAAGGTTGACTTTGATGTAAGTACATAATTCTGATCGTTAAAAAAAAAAAAAAAAAATCACTCCTGAGTAAAAGTCATAAATCACTCACATTAATTTAGTAGCTTGTGGTAATGGAGAAATCAATTGTAAGCACACGATTACACTATGAAAATTATTTCAAAATGATGGAAACAGATCTAAAACTTTCATGCACGAATTATGACTTTTTTGTACCGTTACAGGGCACTCGTTGATCTCATTAGCTGCCACTGACTGCGATTGACGTCCAATGCATTTTGACTGGGAGGGGCAAATGAACGAACATTTATTTCCACGTCCTAGTCAAATGGATTGGATGTCTAGCGCCCTCAATGTCTCTTAAAGATGAGCGTTTTCAGCCAGTCCTCCCAGTTTATATGACTTGGATGTCTCTCACAGTGAATGGCATGAAATGAGTTAAATACTGTGGTACCTCGACATACAATCGCTTCGACACATGATCTTTTCGATATTCAACATAAAATTTGACTCACCGACGACGATTTATGACAGTGCCGCGGTTTCTTTATTTTCCCGCAAGATGGACGCACCGCAGATTTTCTTGTGAGAGAAATAAACATGGGCTCCAAGAAGGTTAGTGCGATGGTGAAAAAAGGTGACACTTACCAGTGAAATGAAGATGGAAATGTCCTGCCAGTGCCAGTCTTTACGAGTTAAGGTGATTAATGTAGTAACATCGGCAAGGAAGTCGCCAGCTTCGTTGGGTTTTTAATCATTTATTTCATAACTTGTGCAGCACAACACGCCTTTTGTCCCTCGCTGTATATTATTCCGATTTTTATTTATAATTTGTTTGTTTTGCTGTGTTTAATTGTCATCTGTAATAGTACCAGCAGTATTTATTAAGGATTTAGTGTAAGTTTTCAGGCTTGGGAACGAATTAATGGAATTATAATGTATTCTTATTGGAAAATCCTGCTCGACATACGACCATTTTGACTTACAATCAAGGTCCTCAAACAAATTAACTTTGTATGTAGAGGTACCACTGTACTATGGGGGGGGGGCAACTTTACAGTGTTATTTGGGGACATAACCAGAATGTATTTCTATTTTTATTCATTTTAATCTAATTATTTTAGTTTTTGTAGAAACAAAAAACATTATGAATAGACAGAAGTACATGATTCATTCTATATAATTTGAAAAATAATAATAATAATAATAATAATAAATAAATATTTTCAAATACAAGATGCAAGATATGCCCCCAAAAAATATCCAATCAGAGACAAAAGGTGTATCTCATAAGTTGATAATAATCAGAGTTCTATTACCACTTCATAAAGGTTGCTCTTCTTCAGTAACAAGGTGAAATGTCAGTAAGAAGTTGCAGGGAAGTGCATGCCGCGGACCTATCGTAAATTATGCCTACTGTCCACCTAATTGGTTGTTTAACTTTAGTACTTAAATTATAAGCACAATGAATTAAATTTCAAATTTAAATTAAATTAAATTGTATCATAATAATTAAATAAATAAATCAATTTTAATGAATTAAATTAATCATAAAAATAAATTAAAATAAGTTAAAATTTTAATGTAGACGAATTGGATGTCTATCACAGTCAAGGGCATGCAATGAGTTAAATACTATGCGGAGCAAAAAAATAAAATAAAAATCAACTATACAGTGTTAGTTGGGGACATAACCAGAATTTAATATTTCATTACTTTAGTTTTATAGATGATAAAACAAATTATATATAAGTTTTATTCTCAATATATCATAAAAATGGCTAATATTAAGTTTGTTTTTTTCTAATGACATGAACAGTCACTTGCCCTATAAATGGGTAAAGGTCTTAAGTGTCGACTTTCGAATAGTTGTCCACTGTAGTGACCACTGTGTCCCTGACAGAGGTGGGTAGAGTAGCCAAAAATCTTACTCAAGTAAGAATAGCGTTACTTCAAAATAATATTACTCAAGTAAGAGTAAAAGTAGTCATCAAAAAAATGTACTCAAGTACAGGTAAAAAAGTATCCAGTAAAAAGAATACTCATGTAATGAGTAACATTGTGAGTAACTGCTAATTTTCTTTGATTTTTTTTTTTTTTTTTTTTTTAATGGTATTTTTTTTCTCTGAGCACAAACTCTCTATCGACTGTTGTTATAATGACACTGTCCAAGAACCCATTACATTACCACATTAAGCCAAACATTTTTTTTTTAATCATTAAATTAAAAAGAGAATAAAAAACAGTAATGAGGCATTATTCGTCCAAAGAGCACGAGTGCCCATCCTTCTAATGGAGAAACTAGTTCAAAGTTTGAATAGTGAATACTGTAGTTCCTTCATAGTTACTATTATGAAATTAAAAGGATCATATCTCCGGTTTTCCGTGGTCAGTCGGTGCCAAATAAAAAATGGGAAAGAGTTTTTATTCATCTTTTGATTCATGTTGAGGGCAGCGCTCTATGTCAAATACTTCATTTGTTACAGTGCTTTAAAGACGCATGATTGAACAGGCTTGCATGATCATAGAACGGCAAGCTTGCGTCTGATTGGTGTAATGGAGCCTTATGATTATTATATATATTGCGACGTCTCATTGGAGAAGTTACTAGCGCTACTTTTGGCAATAACATCATCATGGTGCGAAATACAATTTTTTAGTATTGCATTAGTTTTGAGTAAATGACATAAAAAAATGTTGAACATTAACATATATATGCATCTCATGTTTCTTTTTTCCTATTCAGGGTTTCATGTGAAATCAACCAATAATAATGGCAAGCATTGGAGCTTGTCAGGCAGAAAAGCTTTGCGTTCTGACAGCTGTATCCCCACTGCTCTCTCAGCCATTTATCTTTAATAAACCTGTAATTAAATTTTATAAGCTTACAAAACAATCTATAACAATCAAAGTAGTTGCTGTACTTTGCGACAATTTAGTTAAATAGGAAAATTTGGAAGCAGGTTTCAAGGCAGGGAAGTGGGAAGTTTATATAGTTAGCTAAATAGTATTTAAATTCTCATTGAAATCTTTCACACTTTTTTTTTAATGAGGATATAGTTTTGTGTTAAAAAAAAAAAAAAAAAAAAAAAAGCGACTGTAGTGCAGAAACACCAAAATGTGCTTGAATAATTTATTTGCAGTCTTTGCACTTGTTTTAAATTTACTTAACAGTTTAGTTTGAAATTGTTTTGTTCATAAAATGTATATAAAGGTATATTTTTTTTCTCATCATTTACTTTACAGCGTCTCTCTATTTCGCATTTATTCGCAACATTTATTTAATGGTAGTTATCTTTGGTTTGTTCTGTTGCCTGACTTAAGACATTTGTTCCATAAATTAGCCTGTGTGTCATCTGATTTTATGTATGTAGTCTACATACTGTATACATCATTGTGACAATCACATTGTATAATGCAATTCATTTGAAACCTTTTTATCTTGTCTGTTAAGAAATTTTGATATACCTATAGTTACGGGATGCTAAGCAGGGCCAGAGGTTAAAAACGTTTACGGATCTCTAAAATAATATGATTCAGGAAGTGAAAATCAAAAGATAATTTGATTTCAATGCAACAGATATTCAATAAAATCATTTGAGCAGACGTGGTCAAAGAAAAAGTATTGTTAAACCAGCAACAAAGCATAATAGTAGATAACATGTTCATTCTTATTGAGAGTGATGTGTGGATTGTGTCATACAGGACATCCAGAAAAAACGTCAAAACAAAGACCTCATCGAGCTTCAGTCGCTGATCGATGCTCACTTTGAGTGCAGGAAGAAAGAAGAAGAGGAGTTAATTGCTCTCAAAGAAAGAATCGTGAGATGTTGCACAAACCTTAGGACTTCAGCATCAATATCACATCTGCTCATTGTGTAATTGTGTCTTTTATTTGTTTGGTTGGTTGTTTTTTCAGGAAAAGCGTAGAGCTGAGCGAGCTGAGCAGCAAAGGATTCGAGCTGAGAAGGATAAGGAGCGCCAAGCCAGACGGGAGGTACAAAGATTCTTTCCCTTAACATGTTTTGGCCCCTATGTTCCCGGAAAAAGGTCAAATATTAGACAAAATGATTCTTGAATGTAATAGAGCTGAATAAAATAAACCCAAATTTGTCATGCTACGGAGAAATCCTTATATCAAAGATTGAATGATGAAAGATTTACAAATACCTACATTATGGACATTTTTACCAAAACAGACAGATAGCAGTGGTCTATGGAGCACCTGCACATATAGTGTAAAGTCTAAATACCTTTAAATACAATAGATATTGCAAGAACAGTGGAGTGCAGAGACAGTGGAGAGACCAAACAATACCTACACAAATGAATTCTACTAATTCTGCTAACAATCTGGTGGTGTTGAGCATCATTAGGATGCAGAGACTACCACAAACAGAAATGAATGCAACTTGCCATGCCACTAGAGAGCAGCAAAAACAAATTTCAACATGGATTACTTTTTGAAGCGTTAGAACTGAATGGGTTGTTTCTAGAGTTTTCGATAATGACGTTTTAACTGATATCCCGATATTGCCCAAAATTCAATACTGATATGAAACCAATACCAATACATGTGGTTGTGTACTTAACATATTATGGCTAATTGTGTTGTGGGGATTCTGAGAATGGAAAAATGTTTATATTGCACCTCTTTATTTATTGGTGAGATCAAAATAGTGCAAACATAATTCTTTTAATCAAGTGCATAGAGCCAATAAGGCACTTATTTTGTCCTCTGTGTGTAGGCACACAAATCGACAGATAGTGAACAAATCAGGTTTTAAAGAGAAGTCAGACGCAGAAGTAAAGTTAAATTGGCTTTACTTTGGTACAAGAGCACTGATACATTTTGTAAAACTAAAAACAACAAAACAATGTCAAAAATATGAAATAAATTCACAAATAAAGTATACGCCACATGTCAATTTGAATTACACTGGTAGTACAGCTTGCAGGTGAAGAAATAATGTAACCACATTTTACCACAAATTTAATCAAATCAAACGAAATATACACATCTCCAATATACTACACAACGCTCATGAATAAAAAAAACAAAGGAAGAATATAACTTCCAAGCGATGCTCACAATCAACGTGGTGAGATGGCAAGAACTGCTATGGTACACTGGCTGCAGATGTTAGCTCGTCCATTTAGCTCTCTCTTAGCACGCGTCGACATATGATGATGTCAGCAGAAAGTGCTGAAACTTTTCAAAACTAATTACACCTAGCGACAGTAGGGAACGTCAAAACACCACAAACACAGGCAGCAATAAATGGACATCACAGCACTACCATATGCATATTTGCCCAAAAACGATAATGAAAAACCCATGTCGATGTTGTCCGATATCATTTTAAGTACTATCGATACTATAAGATAATATCGGTTGTTTCCTTATCAAATATTGTATTGAACGAATTGATATTACTGACTGTGAATATCAATGTCACAGGCAGAGAGGATAAGAAAGGAGGAGGCTGATGCCCACAGGAAGGCTGAAGATGAAGCCAAGAAAAAGATTGCTCTATCTAGCATGGGATCAGGTTTCAGCAGCCATCTGCAAAGGGTATGTTGGATTAATTCTTTTTCCTATTAAAACATAGAGTCATGTGTATTTTTTATCTGTTTTATTGTTGAGGGAGACACATCACATGCCAATTCAAGAATGGCAAGTAGAGTTTTTTTATGACTTCACAGGTGGACCAGAAGAGAGGCAAGAAGCAGACTGAGAGGGAGAAGAAGAAGAAGGTCCTGGCAGAGAGATGCCAACCTCTGGCCATTGACAATCTAAGTGACGACGCACTGAGGTAAGACATTGTAGGCATTGTTTTCCAGAAAAATGTTAAATATTTCAAAACATTAGTTGTAAGTCTCCATCAGTCGCAATGCTTATGCATTTGTGTGTATTTCCATGGCAAAAATTTTGCAATATTTATTTTTACTTGAGTAAATTTGTAAATAAGAAACGCTACGCTTATGCCGCTACTTTGGACTACACCAGTCATTTTATTTTTCCTCTTTATATGCGAGAGATGCCCACAGTGGCTCTCCCAGTTTCACAAATGAGATGTCACAACAATGATCACATGACTCATCATATCAATTAGATGTAACAATAGAGTCACATGAACTCACACAAGTTTGCAGTCCAATATTCATGGCCTGTTTAACCCTGTGGCATCTTTAAAGCACCGTAAAAAATAAACTATTTCACATGGAGCGCTGCCGTCAACATTACTCGAAAGTGCAGATTTCAACCTCTGTCATTTTTATTTGCCATAGATAGACCACGGAAAACCGGAGATAAGATTTGTTTGAGTTTCTTGGGAGGAATTGTGTTTTCTCCACTAGAGGGCACTCATGCTCTTTGGACAGGTGATGTTTTATTTTTGGCGATTTTTCCAGTCGGAATTTATTATTTTTTTATACACTTATTTTTTGCCTAATATGATCATGTAGTACGTTATATTAAAGTATAATAATAACAGTTAATATAGATGACGTTGTGATAAGAAAAAGAATATATATCATGTTTTTTTTTTTTTTTAATTATTTTTTTATCTGACATTGTAAGCAGATATTCATTACTTGACTACTTTTTTCACCGCATATTTGGCATGGCTACTTTAATTTTACTTGAGTCATATTATTTTGAAGTAACGCTACTCTTATGTGAGAAAATACTACTCTACCCACCTCAGAGTGTATGTCAGAAAAACCAAATACAAGAGATTTTGATTTCATCAAGAAAATAAGCGCATCCACAGTAGCTATATTTACAATTGGATGTATTTTTTAATGCATGAAAAAAGATTGGAAACCATTTAAATTATGGTTTACAGTGAAAACTGACTTTTTTTTGGGGGGGGGGGGGTTACAATATTTTTTATGTGTGAGAATAGAATAGAATAGAATTAGAATATCCTTTTTTGTCACTGTACAGAGTACAACGAGATTTAAAGCTTCGCCATAATGTGCACCACAGTAAACTAAAGTACAATAGGGCTAATACATATATAAAAAGCACAGGTCACAGTGTACACAGATACAGATTGGGAATAAAGTGAATAGGTGACTAGCAGCAAGTGGTGATGTTTTGGAAATATAACTGCGTATATAACAATTTACAGCACTCACTGCTTGAGTAGGTGAGACTGTTTTTGACAATAATTGGGTGTAATTGCAAATGATCACACAATTCAGACCTCTTCTTCATCATCAACCACATCGCATGCAGTTACGTAATCAAGTTCAGAATTTTGTGAAAATATCCATGCCATTCAAGTTGCATTGACATTAAATTGCTATTGTCTTTTGTGTATCAGGGAAAAAGCGAGGGAGATGTGGGAGTGGTTGCACAGCCTGGAGGAGATTAAATATGACCACTGCGAGAAGCTCAAGAGACAGAGATATGAGGTTTGTGAAATTTTTCATTTTTAATGAGCTGCACATCACATGCATTTTGTGAACCAAGCATCATTAAGGAGTGTAAAAGAATTATGATGAATGTTTTTAATGTTGATGATACATACTGTATGGATCTGGTTCCGTTTAAAACAGCAGTGACACATCTGTCTGATACATATCTTCCCATCACTTTCATATTTTTCTGTTGTGAAAGAATCCTGGAATGACTTGACTGACTGATATTCATGTGATATCGAGCACATTTTCCCATATAGTCCATGCATTCTAATCATAATCAATTTTTATAGCATATTTAGTTCCAATTCCACTGTGTCTACTGTGATCTACATAATTTAAAAAATCTTTATCGAAATGTGTTTAACTTGTTTAGAAAATGAATTCAACATCACGGGGAAACATACAGTATGGAAGGTGTCTGCAATTCAATTGTACTGTCTTTCAGGTGATCTCTCTCAGAAATCGCATTGATGAGCTCCAAAAACAGTAAGCATGCGAAGCTACTGCAAATGTTTTTGAGTGTTCAAGTGTTACCTTGAGTCATGTAAAGGAGCACTTATGAAAAACATATAAATATACAGTGCACATATTCACTATTCGTATAATATATATATTGGACACGATGGCATAACACTGATGACTTTTGTAAGTGATGTATAAACACTACTTTCGTAAATTCTTAGTAGGGCCTTAACCTAAACCACACCTTAATACCAACACTATAATTTTGCAGTTGTATGGGTAAAAAATAGTAATAAAAAGAAAATTACAGTGAGTGGAATTAGGAGGAATACAATTCTTACTAGTAAGAGTGAGAGCCATATTTAAACATTTGCCTTCTGCACTACCAATTTGAGCAGTTCAAATTTAATATTTATTTAAAACATTAACTCCCGAAATGAAATCCGTCATATTTACATGAAACTTAAGCAATTTAAATGTCTGTTTCTTTGTCTTTGACCAAAACTTGAAGCATGCTTTATTCTTCCTACTAGACGGCACATACCGTAATTTTCGCAGTACCTCACTATAAGCCGAAGCTGTCCTCACTGTATTATGGGATGTTTACACCAAGAGATATTACCCAGTAACTCTTTATTTGACAGCGGCATCATACGACTGTTCAAATGAACCACTATGAATTCATTGCTTCAAGAAGCTTCATTTGGCCATTACAGCTTCCTTGGGGGAGACAGTCAACCTCTTCTGCCACCTGCTGTCAACAATGTTGTTGTCCAACAGCCTCCTAGCATGCATTGCAGCGGTACGGATGTAAATAACAATCAAAATTCATTTTCTGTATACGTGCTAATTATTTATTCAGCTACTGTTCCAGTTGTTTCATTAATTGCTAGTTATTGTATTTGGTAACACTTTGTTTGACAGTGGCACCTTAAGACTGTCATTAGACAGTCATAATTATGACATGACACTGTCATGAGTATTAATGAATGCTAATAACAGATGTCATTTAGTGTCATCAGGCAAATTATCTCCCTTTTGAATGGATGTAAACGATCCGAGCTGGACATAAATGGAGTAAGTAACATAATTTGCCAGATGACTCTTAATGCCATGTCATGAACATTCATTAATGCCCATGATAGTGTCATGTCATAATTATGACGGTTTTATGACAGGCTTATGATGCCGCTGTCAAATAAAGTGTTACCAAATACCATAACATGCAATTAATGAAACAACTACAACAGTAACTGAATAAATAATTAACACAGAACTTGAATTTTGATTGTTATTTACATCTGTAGAGCTGCAATGCATGCTTGGAGGAATGTGTTGCCTATTAACCCAAATAAATCGACGAATAAGCTGCACTGGACTATAAGCCGCAGGATTCAAAATGAAGGAAAAAAGTAGCTGCTTATAGTCTGAAAATTACGAGTTTTAAGGAGGCAATAGACAGATAGAAACACACAGAATTAAGACAACTATAACATAAACTAGCTGAGCTTCATATGTTTCCGCAATGACACAATTACAATAACACTTTCCCGAGCTGACACAGATTTTCCTTTTGTGTGTGCGCATTGCAGTAGCAAGAAAGGAGCCCACTCTCGCCGCAGGAAGTGAGGTCTGCGCCAGTCAGGAAACAACGTTGTCAATGCTGCGACCGCCTCACCCTCGAGAACACTGCAGCGTCAGTACTACAACGACAACTGGACGTCTTACTGCCTCTGTTTGCTTAGAGAAACTGTTTTCTGGATGGATTTACCTCCAACCAATACATCAAAAGTTCATCATTGTGTTTGTATAAAGATGGTGTGACTGTCCAGAAAATAAATAACGTATCTGAAATAATGTGTTTTCACTGTTTGATTTATTTTGAATTATTAAGAATACAATCCTAAAACGATTTGGAAGAAATTAG
The DNA here is from genome assembly GCF_030265065.1 of Corythoichthys intestinalis. Taxonomy (NCBI): domain Eukaryota; kingdom Metazoa; phylum Chordata; class Actinopteri; order Syngnathiformes; family Syngnathidae; genus Corythoichthys; species Corythoichthys intestinalis. Next base: position 65,402,568 of record NC_080395.1, read on the forward strand.
TACTATTATTGTTGGTTTTCAAATTTAAAGCAGTATTCCCTTGGTCAAATGTTTTGAGACTCTTTCTCATTCAACTGAAATGTGAAAAGTCTCAAAACGTATGACCGCGGATGTAAATTGGAAATGAATTATTTTTACTCCAACAACTGCAGTTAACTAATTATCAGTATTACATTTCATGAAGATTACCTTAATTAGTTCATTAATTAATTATAACCTTAATTACTAGTGTTTCAAATTGTATTTTTCCCTTTCCTTACTATTTTTTAACTTAACTTACTTAACTTATTTAAATTTTTAACTCCTATACACCTGAGTTTACATTTAGTAAAAATACTGTGTGTAAACATCTATTTCAGAAATATACAATTGAGTTAAAAAGTGTGGGCATCCATGTTTTTCACCATGTACATAAAGTGGTATGAAAGAGTATCTGAACCTTTACTGAATTTCTCACATTTCTGCATAAAATCACCATCAAATGTGATCTGATATTTTACAAAATCATACAGAGGAAAAAACAGTGTCTGCTTCAACTAAACCTACCCAAACATTTATAGGTTTTCATATTTTAATGGAGATAGTAGGGAATCAATGACAGAAGGGGGGGGGGGGATAAATAAGTGAACCCTCTGCCGAAGGAGACTTAAAGAGCAATTGTCAGGTGTGTGCCTAATCACTGATGGGTGGTTTAAAGCTCCCCTGCCCACTATAAAACCCACACCTGGTCAGTATTGTCTCGATGAGAAGCATTGTCTGATGTGCGTCATGGCTCGATCAAAAGAGCTGACTGAAGACCTGCGATCAAGGATGGTTAATTTGTATAAAGCTGGGAGAGGATACAAAACCATCTCTAAAAGTCTGAAATTTCATTGATCGACAGTCAGAGAAGTTATCTAGAAATGGACAGACTTTAGCACTAGTGCATCTTTCCCAAGGAGTGGACATCCACCAAAGATAACACCAAGAGTTCAGCGCAGAATACTCAGAGAGGTAAAAAAGAACACTAGAGTGTCTGCTAAAGTCATACAGAAATCACTGGCAAATATCTATGCACACATCGATTATATGTAAAACTATGGCCAAAATGGTGTTTATGCGAGGACTCCACAGAGGAAGCAACTGCTGTCCAAAAAAAAAAAAACATTGTTGCTTGTTTATTGTTCGCAAAAAGGCACTTGGACACTCCACAGAGTTTTGGCAAAATATTTTGTGGACTGATGAAACCAAAGTTGTTGTTTGAGAGTAACACACAACGTCATGTGTGGAGGAAAAATGGAAACAGCTCACCAACATCAACACTTCATCCCCACCGTGAAGCATGGTGGAGGGAGCATCATGATTTGGGGCTGTTTCGCTACTTCAGGGCATGGACAACTTGCAATCATTGGAAGAATGAATTCAAACGTTTATCAGGATGTTATGCAGGAAAACCAGAGGCCGCCTTTCAGACAGTTGAAGCTAAAAAGAGGATGGATGCTGCAACAATACAATGATCCAAACCACAGATGTAAATCAACTTCAGAATGGTTTCAGAAGAACAAAATACACAATCTGGAGTAGTCAAGTCAAAGTCCAGATTTGAACCCCATTGAGATGCCGTGGCATGACCTAAAGATTCATGCCAGACATCAGGTATCTGATTGAACGACTGCAGTTTTGTAGAAAAGAATGGGCCAAGATTAGTCCTGATCGATGTGCCAGACTGATCAGCTACAGGAAGCGTCTGGTTGAAGACGTGTATTAAATATGATGGTTCACTTACTTATTTTTCCCCCTTCTGTCATTGATTCCACACTATCTTCAATAAAAAATGAAAACCTATAAATGTTTGGGTAGGTTTAGTTAGCAGACACTGTTTTTTTCATCTGGATGATTTGACAAAGATCAGATCACATTTGATGATGATTTTATGCAGAAATATGGAAATTCCAAAAGGCTCAGATACTTTTTCATACCACTTTAGCTATCCTAATTATAAAATAAAAAAGTTAGAGACGGGTACGGTTTAATTTGTTACATTGTTGTTGCATTTGAGATTCAAATGTACAAAGCGATTTGATTTACTCTGTGTAGTCTTTAAAGCAGAATTGTGTTCCTTCAGTGTAGCGCTGCCAAATTCTGACTGCGCACGGAATTAGCTTTAAATTACAACTGAAACCCAGAGAGCACCCTGAAAATAGAATTAAAAAATGTATATATCTTCACGCATCTGACTGAAGATTTCAGATGATAAATATTCTTTAATAAATGTATGTCATCATAAATTACACATAAAATACAAAGAGGGGTATTTCTTCATGTCTTACAATTGTTAATAGCTCCAATTTGGAATTTTACAAGGTGATCTTTTCTTCTATTTCCACACATCCATCCAATTAATTTCAATGCTAGGGTATCTGAAAAGAACCTTTACAAGCACAGGGTTGATGTGTAAAGTTCTTTAAAAAAAGCCCAAATTTTAAATTCAGTTCCGCAATCCAAATGGACTTTTCCTTCAGTGAGAGAGCACTTGCTCAATAAAGGTATATTACATGATCTTTAAGGAAAATAGTTCATTGGTCCTTGTGTTTCAAAGTGGCCCATAGATACTGTTGTGTTCCTCAGTAATTCTATTGACTGTAGGGCTGTTCTGTGGGGATCCAGGGCCACGGGGCACCACACTATCACCCAGGGTGATCTTTGCTTGGTTTGTGCTGATGCGCTCCACAATGCTGGTTAAACAGTCCAAACTGGAAAGGAGTGATGGTGCACTCTTGCTGGAATCTGGAAAAGGGAATAAAATGTCTGTTGATACGTAGTGTTGAGTTCCACAAACAAAAGAGCCCAATGGGAGGCTAAAATAAAAGTTTTAAACTTGTTCTTTTACTACAGTCATGCAGTTGTTTTTGATCAAATTTGATCATACATCAGCGAGGATGAGTCAGATAAAGCAGAAAAGGGAAATTGGTCTATAGAAGGAAGGTGACATTGATATAGACACAAAAAAGGGAAACTGACCATATTTTGTCTCGCCATAGTAAGAAGCGTCAGTGTTTTCACTCTTGGTTGAGCAGGGAGTGAAGAAATCCACCTGAGGAAAATTTGAACAGTCAGTGATCGGGACAAGCCACTTCATTCAAGGAGTGAACATCTGAAGCTATTTGTGATACTACACTTTAATATATATGTTTTTTGTTGGTTTTTTTTGTTTTGTTTTGGGTGTTGAAGTCATTTTGAGTAGCTGCTGTAGTATGTTATCAAGTTTATTAAAGTAAATTAGGCAATTCTGTTTGAGTTTGAAGACTGAAAGCAAGCCATATAGCACAAGTTCACATTTTATGAGCTTTTCAGCTGTTTTTGGACTCACCATGCCATCAGAGCAGTTGGAGCGGGGGCTGGAGACGTCTGCACTTAAGTGTTCAAGCGCTGGGTAGAAGCTGTCCTCCTTGTTTGACCTCAGCAGAGCCTGCAGAGACTCTATATAGTCGATTGCGTTTCTCAGGATCTCCACTTTGGGAAGCCTTTGGTTGGGGTTGGAAGCCGAGCAGCGCTTCAGGGTCTCAAACGCGTCGTTGACCTTACTCAGTCGTCGCCTCTCTCTCATTGTTGCCGCCTTCCTCCTGTCTTCATGTGTTGACTTCTTCTTGCATGCTTTGCAGGCCCATAGTAAGCAGTTCTCTCCCTGGTGGAATTCCCGCGGAGCCCTCACATGCTTGTCTTCCGCCACCGGGACTTGATGATGGTTATGGTAATTCTGATGGTCCCGCAACTTGGGTGTCACAGCATTATTTTGTTTGCCATCCAGGTCATCGAAAAAGTTCACATCCCCAGCGTTGAAGCGAAGGTCCTCGTAGAGCTCTTCGGGAAATGAGAGAGGGAAAGAAAAATCATAAAGATCCATTTTCCTTTGACAGAATGTGAGATTTTTTGCAAGTTCCTCTTGTGAGTTCCAAAATAATTCAGTTTGTGAAAAAAACATAAGAAGAAAAGGGAATGTGTCTCTCCCTTTAAAGTTATTTTGCTTGCTAAGCATCAGTCTGTGATACTTCACTCCCGCACTGATGACTGTTTATATTAAGTAACTGTCACTTAAGGGGCGGGGCATTGATGTTACTGACCAGTGAGGAGAGGGGTGTGTGTTTGTAGCGATAAATGCAATCCAGTTTAAATAAACAACAACTGCAAAGCAAATCTGTGTTAACCTGTTATTCAGTCTTTGTCTATATCTGATGTGTTTGAACTAAAACAGAAGTGAAATAATCTTCTGGAACCGATCAGATTTCAAATATCAAAAAATATGACAGTTCTGGGGATGCAGAAAATGAATGAATGAATGAAACAAAGCATATGTTTTACATGTTGCTTTTAATTAGAACTGTTGAAGTTTTGCATTGTGGTTTAATACTTTCAATTAAGCAAGTGATTGAATTTAAATATATATGGCGGAAAACACTCAGGTGACTTGAAGTTCCGCTCTGAGACCCCCAATTTGGCCAACTTTCAAAGTTGTCCGATATGCATGTGTAATACATCATTGGAAAGCTTAAAATCTCAATTTTCTGGGCATTTCTGATTTTTTTTTTTTTTTTTAAACAGCAAAACCCTATCTGGAGGTGAGAACACGCGAGAGCAGAATTAAAGACGCCATGACTTTACCGAGATACTATCGCGTACTTACCTTGTTTCGATCCAAAAACTCCATGTAGCATGTATCACTGAGTGTCAAGACACAGCTGTGAATGGCCACAGCTGGATTTTTGGGGGATTTTATGGGTGAAACATGGTAATACAACAAGGGTCGCGATGCAGAAGTTGCAGACATCAAGGAGTCGTCGAGATATTCTTTTTCATATAATTACCCTTTTAAATGTTGATTTTCAATTTTTCGTTGTTTGGATTGATTATCTATCATCTAATCGGAGAAAATGCGATAATAACAAAAAAAAAATACAATTGAGCGATAGTTATGAGGTAGATATCCATGACTTTTTTACAGACACCATTCTTTTCATTGTGACGTAATTTGTTTAAAAGTTTAAAAATATGCGAGTGAATAATTTTTTTAAGTGATTTTTTTTTTTTAACGAAATATCAGACATCAATTCATGATTCTGAGCCAAAAATGACAGACATTTTGAATAATAAATATAATGAATTACCTACGTTTTATGGATGGGTTGAAACAAACGCGGTTGCTCGACGTCTGTAAACGGGGGTTTTGAGGGTAAAACGGACAAATTAAAAATAGTTTGGGGGCTTAATGCACCATGAATCTGCTATGGCAGCATATATACCTACTGTTCTATCAAACACAACAGTTCTTTTGGCTTAAAATACAGCAGTTTTTTAAAGAGGGGTGCAAGAGCAGAAGCGGCTTTTTCAGCCTTGTCTGTTTTTTCAGCCATATATATGGTAGAAAACATAGACTGAAGACTGAAAAAGCACCCCTCTTTAAAAAACTGCTGTATTTTAGGCCAAAAAAACTGTCGTGTTTGATAGAACAGTATGTCTATATGCTGCCATAGCAGTTTCATGGTGCATTAAGCCTCCGAACTATTTTTAATTTGTCTGTTTTACCCCGATGACCCTTGTTTACAGACACCGCGCAACTGCTTTTGTTTCATCCCAGGCATAAAAAGAAGCTAAGTAATTATATTTATTATTCAAAATGTCTGTCATTTTTCGCTTAGAATCATTAATTGATGTCTAATATTTAGTTTAAAAACAAAAAAAACTTTTTAAAATGATTCACTCGCATATTTTAAACTTTTAAACAAATTACGTCACAATGAAAAAATATTGTCTGTGAATAAGTAACGGATATCTACCTCATATCGTTTAATTGTATTTTTTTTTTGTTACTGTTTTTGTTGCCCGATATTTTAGATGATAAATAATGGTGCATTAAGCCTCCGAACTATTTTTAATTTGTCTGTTTTACCCCGATGACCCTTGTTTACAGACACCGCGCAACTGCTTTTGTTTCATCCCAGGCATAAAAAGAAGCTAAGTAATTATATTTATTATTCAAAATGTCTGTCATTTTTAGCTTAGAATCATTAATTGATGTCTAATATTTAGTTTAAAAACAAAAAAAACTTTTAAAAATGATTCACTCGCATATTTTAAACTTTTAAACAAATTACGTCACAATGAAAAAATATTGTCTGTGAATAAGTAACGGATATCTACCTCATATCGTTTAATTGTATTTTTTTTTTGTTACTGTTTTTTGTTGCCCGATATTTTAGATGATAAATAATCGATCCAAACAAAGAAAAATTGGAGGGAAAAAAATGTTTAAAAGGGTAAATATATAAAAAAGAAAATCTTGACCACTCCTTGGTGTCTGCGATTTCTGCATCGGGACCCTTGTTATATTATCACGTTTCACCCATAAAATCCCCCCAAAAATCCTTGACACTCAGTGATACATGTTACATGGGGTTTTTGGATCGAAACAAGATAAGTATTGTGATAATATCTCATAAATCATGGCATCTTTAGTTATGCTCTCTCATGCTCTCACCTACAGTTAGGGTTTTGCTGTTTATTTATTTTTTTAATGGCCTCCTGTTCAAAATTTTTCATTCCTCAGAAAATTGAGATTTTAAGCTTTCCAATAATGTATCACACATTCATAATGTACCATAGACTTTATACTATATATATATATATATATATATATATATATATATATATATATATATATATATATTTTTTATATATATAATAAATATCGTGACAAAGATAACATCACATTATTATACTAAGTTGTAGCTTGTTCTGTGCAGAAAATTCTTATGTTTTGCATTTTTTCTTTTCGTTTTTCAAAGATTGTACATACTTTAATAGTATATTTTTTCATAAAACTTCCCAATTGGAGTGTTTAAGAAAACAAAACCTGTATTGCTGTTGACATTACTTATAATGTAAATAAGTGTTGAATGTAGTTTTGTGAGCGTACCATTAACCGGGACAGTCTTGGTGCTTCACTCCTGCTGAGGAGATCACAAGGACCTAAGTTGGTCTCTGATCTGATGAGGACAAACACCCCCCAGTGAGGGTCATCCCTGGACAACAGTTTAAGGCAAGTTGTCTGAACAGGTGACATGACGTAAACTCACTGGCAGATTCAGTTCTCAGTAGTTAAAGCTGAATAGTTTGTTTGAAGTTCTCGTCCGCTGTGATTTTCTTTCCAGTTATCTTTTGCTTAACAAAATGTTGTCTTAAATATAAATTAACAGGTCTGTTTCGGTTCTTTAAACAACCTCAAGTGTCTTGTTTATGTATCCTGTGTACTTCAGCGAGATGTTTTAAAGCTTTGGTTTGGAGCAAGAGCGCGGTGCTGAAAAGCACATCTCTTAACAGTTTAATGGGATGGCAGAAGTTTAAATTTAGCAGCTCGTGAAATCCAAGACCAGTGACCTTTGAGCTTCAGAGGGTATTATCAGGAGATAATTCACCTCCTAACCGTGAGACTTATTCACACTACAAATTGTTGAGTGCTACGAAGAAGGTGGCAATCTATTAGAATTGGCTGCCATATCCACTACACTAGCGCATCCATGTTCCAAGAATTTCTACAACTGGACACTTGGGTCCTACTACACCTGTTGACACTGGCTGAGAAGCAGCAGCAAACATATACGCATTTATATATATATATACTGTATATATACAGTGGGAAGAACAAGTATTTGATACACTGCCAATGGGAAAACCCATTGTCAGTGTATCAAATACTTGTTCTCCCCATTGTACATATATATATATATACAGTGCCTTGCAAAAGTATTCGGCCCCCTTGAATCTTGCAACCTTTCGCTACATATCAGGCTTCAAACATAAAGATATGAAATTTAATTTTTTTGTCAAGAATCAACAACAAGTGGGACACAATCATGAAGTGGAACATTTATTGGATTATTTAAACTTTTTTAACAAATAAAAAACTGAAAAGTGGGGCGTGCAATATTATTCGGCCCCTTTACTTTCAGTGCAGCAAACTCACTCCAGAAGTTCAGTGAGGATCTCTGAATGATCCAATGTTGTCCTAAATGACCGATGATGATAAATAGAATCCACCTGTGTGTAATCAAGTCTCCGTATAAATGCACCTGCTCTGTGATAGTCTCAGGGTTCTGTTTAAAGTGCAGAGAGCATTATGAAAACCAAGGAACACACCAGGCAGGTCCGAGATACTGTTGTGGAGAAGTTTAAAGCCGGATTTGGATACAAAAAGATTTCTCAAGCTTTAAACATCTCAAGGAGCACTGTGCAAGCCATCATATTGAAATGGAAGGAGCATCAGACCACTGCAAATCTACCAAGACCCGGCCGTCCTTCCAAACTTTCTTCTCAAACAAGGAGAAAACTGATCAGAGATGCAGCCAAGAGGCCCACGATCACTCTGGATGAACTGCAGAGATCTACAGCTGAGGTGGGAGAGTCTGTCCATAGGACAACAATCAGTCGTACACTGCACAAATCTGGCCTTTATGGAAGAGTGGCAAGAATATATATATATATATATATATATATATATATATGTATATATATATATATATATATATATGTGTATGTATGTATATATATAGATATATAGATATATATATATATGTGTATGTATGTATGTATAGGGCACACTGGGAGGGATAAATAAACAAAATTCGCCCCTCCCAGTCAAAATGGCTTGGACGCCTAGCACTGCCACTAATCCAATGCCTCTGTTTACGTTGCAGTTGAGTGAGAAAATCTAAACCTATTTCCCAATTCCTATTACTGTAATAGTATTTCTTCTCGATTCACTCATCAACATGTGATCCTCACTGCTATTTTGAAGTTTCTCAGACGATTCTTGTTCTCTTTTTTTCCCACTCTTGTTATGGAATGTGAATTTCACCACTCCTACACATGCTGATCATACATGGATGAGTGTGATGCTTAAGGACAATACTCCCCTACACCTATTAACAACACCAGGGTGTTGCATTGTTTCAAGCTACATTCCTGTGCAGGAGTTTTAGTAGAGATTAAAATTAAATCTAACTCCTTCAGAGTGGTCCCTACAGTGGACAGCTATTCAAAAGCTGACAATTTTTGAAAAAAAACTATATTGGGTCTTCAACCCCTTATGGGGCAAGTGACAAATTTTTGGTCATTTAAAAAAATGTAGGAATAAATATTAGCATTAATCATTGTGTATTTATTATTAATCCACAGACTTCATAATGTATTGATGGGACACAGGGCACGGGACCGATAAATAGGGGGCCTGCATTGTTAGCGAGGCCGTCAAAGCTGACCGAGTGGAATCACAGACAAAGAGCTTTTCCAGTTAAAATTCTTGTGAAGAAATGCTTAAATCCCCAGATTCTTTGTAGATATGGACACAAAACAGTCTTGATTCTTGGTTAAGCACACACACACAAAAAAAAAACCGTGCAGTTACCATGTATTTTACGTTAATATTGCGAACTATGATGCCAATGCAGTTGCGAACTATGATGCCAATGCAGTAGCAGCTAATTTCTCCTATTGATTTTTTTCACAACGTTTCAAAATGCATGCATGGTACGAAAAATATAATAATTACCTTGAACCCTCAAAGAAATACCTCCTGATACAATACTCCCTGTTTGTGTAAGGTACAGCGTTCGTACTTTTTCAACAGAAATTTGGCGTTAGATAGCTGCGTGCGTGTGTTTGTGAATAGCTCCTCATGATGTGGGTGGCTCCCTACTGGAAGGCGAGGCGCATGACCGATCTGACCCGTCAATACCATTATTAAGTCTATGATTAATCATTAATGTATTTTTTATAATTATGAATACAGTGATCCCTCTCTACTTCGTGCTTCAAACTTCACGTCCTCAGTCCATCGCAGATTTTTTTTCCCAAAAAAAAAAAAAAAAAATACAGATGAGCTGTCTCGAGCCGATCATGTAGTCTCACTCTCGCTCCCTTCTTTCCTCTCTCTCTGCTCTTTGTTCCTTAGGCCGTGCACTGGAGTTACTTTTAAAGTTAACGATGTTGACAGATGTTTGTGTCTAATCTTGCCAGAGTCACAAACTTCAAACACGCCGCATGCGCCAATCATCATTTAACTTGTTAAACAATTTCTGTGGCAACTCATTGTGTGTAAGTGAACAGTGGAGTGGAGTGAGTGGAGTCACTTAATGAAGCATTTAATAAAGCCAACCATTTTTCTACTTCAGTACTTTATTCTGGTTTAAAAATAATTCAGTGGGACAGTAACATGTTTAAAACTTATCATAATTACTACATTTGAAATGCTTAAAAACCTTATTAAAATTTTACTAAAATATATATTTTTTTAAATACATTGCTGGCCAAAAGTATTGGTACGCCTGCAATTCTGTCAGATAATGCTCAATTTCTCCCAGAAAATGATTGCAATTACAAATGCTTTGGGAGTAATATCTTCATTTATTTTGCTTGCAATGAAAAAACACAAGCAAGAACGGGGAAAAAATTAAATCATTATCATTTTACACAAAACTTCAAAAATGGGCCGGACAAAAGTATTGGCACCCTCAGCCTAATACTTGGTAGCACAACCTTTAGACAAAACAACCGCTTCCGGAACGATCAATGAGTTTCTTACAATGTTCTGCTGGAATTTTAGACCATTCTTCTTTGGCCACCTGCTCCAGGTCTCTGAGATTTGAAGGGTAGCTTCTCCAAACTGTCCTTTTAAGATCTCTCCACAGGTGTTCTATGGGATTCAGGTCTGGACTCATTGCTGGCCACTTTAGAAGTCTCCAGTGCTTTCTCTAAAAACCTTTTCTACTGCTTTTTGAAGTGTGTTTTTGGTCATTGTCCTGCTGGAAGACCCATGACCTCTTAGGGAGTCCCAGCTTTCTCACACTGGGCCCTACATTACGCTTCATAATGCCATGCACATGACCAAGCAGTCCAGTGCCAGAGGCAGCACAGCAACCCCAAAACATCAGGGAACATCAGCCATGTTTGGGACCTTGTTCTTTTCTTTGAAGGCCTCGTCTTTTGTTTCCTGTAAACCCCATATTGATGCCTTTTCCAAAAATCTCTACTTTTCTCTCATCTGACCAGAGAACATTCTTCCAAAACGTTTTTTTTTTTTTTTTTTTTTTTTAATAACGTTTTTATAATGTTTATGTTTGATGTCTTTTTTATGTCTCTGGGCCAGAAGTGGGGACTTCCTGGGTATCCAATCCCTTTTTATTCAGACGCCGACAGATAGTACAGGTTAACACTGTTGTACCATCGGACGGCAGGACAGCTTGAACTTGTTTGGATATTAGTTGAGGTTCTTTATCCACCATCCGCACAATCTTTCGTTGACATTTCTCGTCAATTTTTCTTTTCTGTCCACATCTAGGGAGGTTAGCCACAGTATCATGGTCTTTACACTTATTGATGACACTGCGCACTGTAGACACAGGAACATTCAGGTCTTTGGAGATGGACTTGCAGCCTTGAGATTGCCTATGCTTCCTCACAATTTCACTTCTCAAATCCTCAGACAGTTCTTTGGTCTTCTTTCTTTTCTCCATGCTCAATGTGGTACACACAAGGACACAGGACAGAGGTTAAATCAACTTTAATCCATTTTAACTGGCTGCACGTGTGATTTAATTATTGCCACCACCTGTTATGAGCCACAGGTAAGTAACAGGTGCTGTTAATTACACAAATTAGAGAAGTGTCACATGATTTTTCAAAGGGTGCCAATACTTTTGTCAGGCCCATTTTTGGAGTTTTGTGTCTAACGATAATGATTCAAATTTTTTTTCCATTCTCTTATTTTGTTTTCTCATGCAAGCAAATTGAATGAAGATATTACTACCAAAGCATTTGTAACTGCAATCATTTTCTGGGAGAAATTGAGCATTATCTGGCAGAATTGCAGGGGTGCCAATACTTTTGGCCAGCACTGTTTAGTTTGGGAAAAAAGGGGGAAAATGTCTCATATGTATCTCTTCCCAATGCTAAATCAGAATAAATACATTGAACACAAACAAAAAAAATATTACTAATATTTCTTTTTTTTTTTTTTTTTGTGGTGTGTGTATGTGTGTGTGGGGGGGTCACTTATCGCGGCAAGTTCTGGTCCCTAATAACTGCGAAAAACAAGGGATCATTCTAAATGTGTAAATCAAAACACTGTTAAACAAAACTAAATCAAAGAAAATATAATAAATAAAAATAGAAATACAACCTTTATACGGACCGAGTCACACTCTAAAATTTGATTTTGCTAATTGCTCATGCTTCAGTGTCATTGACAGAGCTATACGTCCAATCCATTTTGACTAGGAGAAGGCGAATGAACGTTTACTGATTAGCCCCTCCCAGTCAAAACGGACTGGACTTCTAGCGCCATCAATAGACCCCTACTCACCGACGTCACAGAATGACGTGTCGCTGTATCCGGCCGCCATATTGTCCGTCTCTGTTTAGCCCTATTCTCAATGGTTTCGATTAGTCGTTCAGTTTATAGAGCAATTCATGGAAGCCCCAGTGGTTTCAGACACTGTAAACTCATTGGATGCGTTGCATAAAAGGCGTTATGTGGAAAAGCTTCAGTCTATCCATTCGCAAGATCCATATTTGATGCCTAAATCGATATTTTTCGACCCGCTGTCTTCACCCTCTCTGCCTGACATCTGCTACCCTGATATCTGCAACTATCTTTTCCACAGAAACTCGGCCTATTCTCACGAAACTTTGAAAAACATTAAGAGCAGCACTCTAAGCAACATTACCCTGTGTGATTTCTAAAATGGCGACAATCAAAAAAAAAAAAAAAAAAAAAAAAGTTGACTGCGATGGCCGACGCTTCAAGGATAGGTGGATATTGGACTATTTCGTCAACAAAACACGCAACAACTGTGTCCGCCTCATTTGCAAAGAGACAGTCGCTGTTTTCAAAGAGTTCGATGTGACGCGATAATAACAAGACACGCTAACATGTACGACAACATTACAGGGAAGACACGCAGCGAGAAATTATGGCAACTTGAAGCTACAGCAGCAATATTTCGCAAGAGCCCGAGTGTCGAAAGAGAACGCCACAAAGACGAGACTGTTGAAATTACGAATTCAAAAAAATAATAAAGCAAATGTGACACACAGAAGGGCTTGCTAACATTTGTTTAAATATATTGTTCTATGTAAATCAGCCAAGGTAGCCCCCCGCATTTTTACCACACCAAATCTGGCCCCCTTTGCAAAAGGTTTGGACACACCTGTTTAACTGATGATCCATAGACGAGGCCAGCTTCTTTCACTTGGTACCAGCTAAATATTATTCAAAATGTAATGATGGTGGAAGAAATAAGCATCTTGAATTTGAAACTGTATGTTGTCGGCGATTAGCCTCGCAATGATCTTAATTGTGGTTGTCAGCCCAAAACCCTCTAAATATATATTAAATGCATCTTACCAGATATAAAATGACTACTACATAATCCGTGGTAATCGTTTGGAGCCCAGTTTTCTCGTCGAATTGCAGCAGTCCATCTCGCTCTCCTCTCCGGGTCTCTCGGAATACGGTAGAACTTCAAGTCTCTCCGTCTATCTTCTCTGTTATTGCAACCAACCGCCACACGCGCCTTCACCATTTTGATTATTAATGTTAACGAGCAGAAAAACATGCCATAATAGGAGGAATTTACGTAGCGGTAACGCGTCAAAACGACGAGTAGACAGACAATATGGCGCGGAGGCGTGGTTGTGACGTCATGTGAGTAGGGTTTATAGAAGCCACTGAGTTTAAAAAAAAAAAGTGCCCTGTGAAGGTTTAAAAAATAATAACAATAAAAATCATGATTCGTGCATCAAAGGGTTAACGCATCAAAAATCTTGTCATCAGTAGTAGAATCCTGACGATAATCTTAAACACCCGTACCAATAGTTTACTCATACATATTTAGGCAAATCAGTTTAATGGAGAAAACTGTTTGGAAGTCATACAGTTTTATAAATCATTCCACTGTTTGTTCGTCAGACAACATGAAAACAAACAAACAGTAAATCTTTTCCCTACTCTCATGTCAGCAACCTTACCATCAAAGTCCAAATGAGGAAACCTTAAACACTCCAATTAGATCTGATATCCTGTCAGGGGGCACGGGAACAGACAAATATGGATGTGGAATCCAGATGGATAGAATTCTGGTTTTGTTTTGGTAGGGTTTGTAAATGGACAGCTTCCTCAGGAAGCACAGAATTCAAAGCAATAAAACCACAACTGTCATTAGCTAGGTCCCAAATACAAAGGTAAGTCAATAACTGTCTTCACTCCATTTGCATTATTTGATACAACAAGAAAACGAAACTTACATTTACATCATTTTCAACATAGATAAGGCACTTGATCTATCATTGCACAAGCTTTCTTATACTCTAAGAAAAAAAAAGTTTTCGGTTTAGCAGCAGGCCACTTCCTTCACCCGTTGATCGGTAGCAAAACAACAGCCCCTTAAAGCATTTTCAATTGAACTTGTTATTCACCATTTCATATGCAAAACCGTGACTAATGTGCATATGCTGCCACGTCATCAATGTTTCAGTCGATAGTTATTCGAAATCAGGGCATGGACCTGTTCAATGTTTGCATCAGTTCATCGTACAACACACTTGTCTAACCGTGTTTGAACTGTTCAATCCACTGTAAACACTCCACCACGGTAAAGCATTACCTCTCTATTGTACTGAAAGTTTATAACGGATTTCATCCCCAGATACACCTTCCGATCACAAAAAATAAATGAATAAATAAACGGGTTATAGATCTCTATTCTTCTTTGGCGCAAATGGAGGCGAGGCAAGGCAAGGCAAATTTATTTTTATAGCACAATTCAACATAAGGCAATTCAAAGTGCTTTAGATCACATGAAGATCCACAGAGATAAAATAATATGTATACATTGCATTAAATCATCAAGTGAATATAAACAAAAAAATTGAAACAGGAAATAAAATGATACATAAAAATCACATTAAATCATCAGTAGCGTTAAAAAAACCAAAAACAAAAAAAAAACAGATTGAAACCGGAAATAGAAATTAACCAAAAAAACAAAAAAATGAATAAAAAGCATTTAACTTAAATTTGAAATACAGTATATAGGCAATTATGAATATGCTGTGGTAAACAATTGTGTTTTTAGCCCCAATTTCAAGGAGCTAACATTTTAAGCACACTTCAGACTTTAAGATAACTTGTTCCAGAGGTGAGGAGCATAGTAACTTAATGCTGCCTCACCGTTTTTTCTTGTTCTTCGAACATACAGCAGGCCGCTTCCAGACAACCTTAGGAGTCCAGATGCTTTGCAGAGGTCAATTAAATCAAGCAAGTATAGCATGGAGTGTGGCGCAGCCAATCTTTACTTCGGAACAACACTAAGCGCCCTAAGTTGATAACTCAGAAACTTACTACGAGCAAGGAGGGGTGGCGCAGTCTTAAAGCCAACATAGCATGCAAAGATGTACAGCCAATATTCAAAAGTACAGATACTTATTGACTTATCTTCCTACCTTCACCTTCATTGAATCCCCTGAATCCACATTTCTGTACCATGTTTTCAGTATAAATGTGCCTACAAATGTATGTTTGTCCTGCATGTGCTACATGTCATACAGGGAGTGATGAAAAACATCTTCACTATTTTCACTTTAGGGCAGCCATGTCCAAAGTCCGGCCCGGGGGCCAAATGCGGCCCGTGGTCAAATTTCATCCGGCCCCCAGCCTCTGTCATCTGGCCCGCACACAGACTTAATAAATTAGTCAGCAGTACTGCAACCAGCATATGAAGTAGCTTACACACGAAATGATGCTCCTCATTTACCCACTAAAAGGCAGCAGCACTTTAACCCTTTATTGCCAAATGTATCACATTTGATACACCTAAAATTTCATGATTTTCGGACTAATTTAGAATTTTGACATTTCTTTTTAGGGAAAAAAAAATGATGGATGCAAGTCAACACATGCATCTGCAGGTTCCATAAGGAAAAAACATGATTTAGCATGGGTTATAGATATTAGAGCGCTGATTACACATATTCATTTTGACTTTTCTTTTCAGAAATTTGAAAAAAAGGTTTCATTAGGACCTTATTTTTAAAATTTTGGGATTCTCTGATAATTGCTTCATGTTGCAGGTATTTAAGTGCTAAGCAACATTACTCCGTGTGACCCTCTACTTCCAATTTTCTAAAATGGCGACAATCAACAAAAAAAAGTTGACTGTGACGGCCGACGCTTCAAGGATAGGTGGAAATTGGACTATTTCATCACGGCAAATATGCAACAACTGTGTCTTGCCTCATTTGCAAAGAGACAGTCGCTGTTTTTAAAGATTTCAATGTGAGGCGATATTACCAAACAAGACACGCTGACATGTACGACAAGATTACAGGGAAGATACGCAGTGAGAAATTGAAGCAACTTGAAGCTAGTTTAATTTCACAGCAGTAGTATTTCGCAAGAGCCCAAGAGTCGAAAAAGAACGTCGCAAAGGCTAGTTGCGACATTGTTGAAATTATTCATTTAAAAAAAAAATAAAGCAAATGTGACACACTGAATGGCTTGCTAAATTTTGCGTAAATATATTGTTCTACGTAAAGGACGTCAGCCATGGTCGGCGCCCCACATTTTTACCACGCCAAATCTGGCCCCCTTTGCAAAAAGTTTGGACACCCCTGCTTTAGGGATTTCAATCACTCACAACCAAGTACATATAGACCCCTCATGGTGTTTGAGCACTTACCTTTTTACCCTGAATGCGAAAAGTGCCATTTCCTCCAGGGCCCAATCCTTTGAGTTTTTTCTTTATGACAATTTTTTGCAATGGGTGCCCTTTTTTTGTGGCTTTAGCACTTGCCAGCAAAAATGTCTATACACTCGCCTGCTTACTTACAAAACCAAGATTAAATTTAATGACGTTTCAAATTGTTATGATTTTACCACATTAATCATTATATGAGTCGTACACATACATTTCAGCGTTTTAATATACCTTTATTTATTTTACGTTGCTTGACAACTTACTAGGTTAAAAGATGCATTTGTATAGACCTTTATTTCATAGAGTAGGATATCCTTTTATCATCTTTTATTGGGAAATAATAAAATTTACATCTACAATTGTTGTCGTGTAATTATTGCCAAAAGAAAAATAAATAGATAAATACATTAAAATAGTGCTGTGCAGTGTTAGTTATTGTCATGGTTATACACTTATTGTCCCCCATGCAATTCTGTCAGATAATGCTCAATTTTTTCCAGAAAATAATTGCAATTACAAATGCTTTGGTAGTAATATCTTCATTTACTTCACTTGCAATGAAATTGGGCTGTACAAAAGTAGCCAGCCACAACCGTGTCATGTGTCCATCAGTGAGTTTCTTACAATGCTCTGCTGGAGTTTTAGACCATTCTTCTTTGGCCAACTGCTCCAGGTCTCTGAGATTTGAAGGGTGCCTTCTCCAAACTGCTATTTTCAGATCTCTCCACAGATGTTCTATGGGATTCAGCTCTGGGCTCATTGCTGGCCACTTTAGAAGTCTTCAGAGCTTTCTCTCAAACCATTTTCTAGTGCTTTTTGAAGTGTGTTTGGGGTCATTGTACGTCTGGAAGACCCATGACCTCTAAGGAAGACCCAGCTTTCTCACTCTGTGCCTTACATTACGCTTCATAATGCCATGCACATCGTCAAGCAGTCCAGTGCCAGAGCAACCCCAAAACATCAGGGAATCTCCGCTATGTTTGACTGTGGGGACCGTGTTTTTTTCTTTGAAGGCCTCATTTTATTCCTGTAAACTCTGTGTTGATGCCTTTTCCCAAAAAGCTCTACTTTTGTCTCATCTGACCAGAGAGCTTTCTTCCAAAATGTTTTTGGCTTGATCAGGTAAGTTTTGGCAAACTCCAGCCTAGCTTTTTTATGTCTCTGGGTCATGTGTGGGTTCTTCCTGGATATCCTACCATAGAGTCCCTTTTCATTCAGACGCCGACGGATAGTACGGGTTGACACTGTTGTACCCTCGGACTACGGGACAGTTTGAACTTGTTTGGATGTTAGCCAAGGTTCTTTATCCACCATTCGCGCAATCTTTCGTTGAAATCTCTCGTCAATTTTCTTTTTCTGTCCTCATCTAGGGAGGTTTTCCACAGTGCTGTGAGCTTTACACTTATTGATGACATTACACACGGTAGACACAGGAACATTCAGGTCTTTGGAGATGGACTTGCAGCCTTGAGATTGCCCATGCTTCCTCACAATTTGGCTTCTCCGGTCCTCAGACAGTTCTTTGGTCTTCTTTCTTTTGTCCATATTCAATGTGGTACACACAATGACACAGGACAGAGGTTGAGTCGACTTAAATCCATTTTAACCGGTTGCAAGTGTTAGTTATTGCCACCACCTGTTATGTGCCACAGGTAAGTAACAGGTGCTGTTAGTTACACAAATTAGAGAAGCATCACATGATTTTTCAAAGGGTCCCAATAGACCCTACTCACGTGACGTCACAGCCACGCCCCCGCGCCATGATGTCCGCATACTCGCCATAGAAATGCATTAGCGCTTCGTAAATTCTTCCTATTATTGCACGTTTTACTGCTCGTCAACATTAATACTCAAAATGGTGAAGTCGTGTGTGGCGGTCGGTTGCAAAAACAGAGAAGATAGACGGAGAGACTTGAATTTTTACCGTATTCCGAGAGACACGAAGAGGAGGCCGCGATTGACTGCTGCAATTCGACGAGACAACTGGGCTCCAAACGACTACCACAGATTATGTAGTAGTCATTTTATATCTGGTAAGATGCATTTAATATATATTTAGAGGGTTTCGGGCTGACAACCACAATTAAGATCATTGCTAGGCTAATCGCCGACAACATACACGTATGTATGTAGTGAGTGCTATCGCTAAACCATATAAACATTAAAAGCCCTAGCTCCATTGACAAATGACATGAAATACATTAGACTTGACAGTGGATGTTAGCAAGAACAAAAGATTTTCAATTGAAAATTTCGTAACTCACCTTCCGAGCACAAGATTCCTGCCGAATTTTCGTGTACGAGGACGTGTTTCACCTAACCAGCAACGTAGCATTTATAAGCCTCCAAGCTCTTAAAGTTTTTCAAACTTTCGTGAGAATAGGCTGATTTTGTGTGGGTATCAGATGTCAGGCGAAGCCAGCGGGTCGAAAAACATCGATTTAGGCATCAAATACGGATCTGGCGAATGGATAAACTGAAGCTTTTCCACGTAACGCCTTTTATGCAACGGATCCAATGAGTTTACAGCGTCAGATAACACCGGGGCTTCCATGAATTGCTCTATAACTTGCTCGACTAATAGAAAACAATGAGAATAGGTCTGAAAAAGAGGTACAATATGGCGGCCGGAAACAGCGACACGCCCATTTTGTGACGTAGGTGAGTAGGGTCTATACTTTTGTCAGGCCCATTTTTGGAGTTTTGTGTAAAATGATAATGATTTTTTCTTCTTTTTTTTTTCCATTCTTTTTTGTGTTTTTCATTGCAAGCAAAATCAATGAAGATATTACTACCAAAGCATTTGTAATTGCAATCATTTTCTGGGAAAATTGAGCATTATCTGACAGAATTGCAAGGGTGTCAATAGTTTTGGCCAGCAATGTAACAATTGGAACTTTTATCACACACAACTTAATTCACTGGCTCACTTACTTCAAAACAAAGTGATGAAACACAGTGCAACCTCATTCTGGGTGAATAATAAGTGGACGAATGTGCAGTTATATTGCATTTTGGGATAATTAGAGGACATGGCTTCAGACCACACTTAAAGGATCATGTTTCAAAATGGTCAAGCTGGCACTGATTAAAATTCATGGCTTTTCTTTTTTAAAATGAACCCTCAAAAACTACTTTCTTGCAAAACTGTTGCGTACTAATGCAGAAGTGAAGGAGGAGTTAGACAGGTGTACAACATCCTCTCCTAACAGGTGGAACAATGTCACGGTTTTGGACTTAGAATGATTGCTTCCTGTCGTGTAGGTGAGGAGTTTGACCTTTGTTCACACTGTGACTGGCCAAGTGTCACTCCTCAAATAGAATGTGATTAGACTGCTGGGACACAGACACACACAGATTGTTTTAACATCTTTCTTTTTAGTACACCTGATGTCCGCGGATCTGTCCTCGTCATCATAGGAGTGCTATTTTAATGGTGGCAGCATCTTTAGCAGTTGCCAGTGCTCACTCACAAGCTTTATCCATAGCAAATGCATGCCTATAGTTGTACTAAAATGTTTATATTCATAATGAACATTTGTTTCTATAATAAATTTTGACATTCTGTATGTGACTTTATCTAAATGTATTGTATTTATTGTTTAAAAATATATCACATTTTTTTCTTTCCTAATTTCAAGTGGTAAAGGGTAATCTTTTTTTTTTTTTTTTTTTTTTTTTTTAAACCTGTCTTGTTCAGCTGTTTAACACGGAGAATGGAAGTCTAAGTGTCCGGTTGGTCTCAACAGTTTTAATGTCATGGCAAAATGCCAGCAACAGTGTGTGAAAAGCTTGTGAAGAGTTACCGAAAACGTTTGGCCTCTGTTATTGCCAACAAAGTGTACATAACAAAGTATTGAGATGAACTTTTGGTATAGACCAAATACTTATTTTCCACCATGATTTGCAAATAAATTCTTTAAAAATCAAACAATGTGATTTTCTGGGGTTTTTTCCTACATTCTGTCTCTCATGGTTGAGGTTCACCCATATTGAAAATTACAGGCTTCTCTAATATTTTCAAGTGGGAGAACTTGCACAATTAGTGGTTGATCAAATACTTATTTTCCACCATGATTTGCAAATAAATTATTCAAAAATCAAACAATGTGATTTTCTGCTTTTTTCCCACATTCTGTCTCTCATGGTTGAGGTTTAACCATGTTGACAATTGCAGGCCTCTCAAATTTTTTCAAGTGGGAGAGCTTGCACAATTAGTGGTTGACTAAATACTTATTTGCCCCACTGTATGTATAAACCACATAGGCACTTATTATTAGTAGGGATCATTTCTAATGCATTTTACAACTTAAAGTACTACAACTACAGATAAATAACTGAAACTGAAGGACAGTATGTTAGTTAGTTAGTTAGTTAGTTAGTTAGTTAGTTAGTTTTCTACTTTATTGTACTTTTTCTTAATCCTGCTTCTTATACAGTGGTACCTCGACACATCGACATACGATCGTTTTGACATACGACGTGAAATTTGATTCAACATATGACGACATGGTCGAAATACGACAATTTATGACAGCGTCCCAATTTCATTGTTTTCCCACAAAACGGATGCACGGCGGATTTTCTTCAACATCGGTCCCAAGAACGTTACTGTAGGTGGTAAAGAAAAAAGGTGACGCTTAGAATTGAAATTAGGATGGAAATTATTGAAAAAAATGAGCATGGTGTGCGCATCAGTGAACTAGCGCGACTATACGGCTGGAATATGTCTACAATCTTGACAGTCCTTCTCGGACCTCCTTTCGCCAGTCTTTAGGGTGACAATTATTATTATTGTAACATCGTGAAGAAAGTCGCCAGTTTCGTCAGGTTTTTAATAATTTATTTCAGAACTTGTGTAACACAACACGGCTATTGTCCGCCGTAGCCGATGCCAACAACCTTGAAAAGAGAAAGTTAAAAACTCTTCCACAACTCTCTCACTCTATCGTCAGTCATATGGTGCGTTCAGGAACAGCATGCAAAACACAACCGCCACATTACATAATAATTATTGTTATCATTAATATATTTATTACGATTTGCATTTGTAATTTTTTTTTTTTTTTTTTTGTGTGTAATTGCTTTTTGTATTTCTACCAGCAGTAGTTATTAACGAATTAGCGTAGGTTTTGGGCAGTGGAACAAATTAATCGAATTAAATGTATTCTTACGGGAAAATCACACTTGACACACAACCATTTTGACATACAAACCAGGTCCTGGAACGATTTAAATTCGTATGTAGAGGTACCACTACATTGGTAATCAGCAACATATTTTTGATTTTCCCAGAGACTTTTTTCTTGAGAACAGATCCCGGATTGCACTTTTCTAAGGGGTCGAAGGTTAAATCAATTCAACCTGCTCTTTCTATCTGCTCCTGCTGTGCCAAAGCCGTCAGGTTATTTCCTGTTGAGGGGACAAATGTCCAGTGCTCTCTCTCTCATGGCTGCGGTCTGGCCTTGTCATCAATAGACTCAGACATTAGGATGTTTTTTTAGGATGTTTCCTTTTCAGTGGGGTAAACCAAGGAAGCTCAGTCATGCTGTTCAGAGACAAGATTACAATGAGTGTTGTGGTGACAACACTGACATGTTTTATGAGATTTTTTTTCCAGTACAGAAAGTTGAAAGTCACTTCAACTTTGAACGTCAAGTTTCCACCTTAAGAAACATAATAATAGCAAATTATGGTTTCGAGTCAGCAATAAAACAATACAATGAAACACAGTACGTACTTATCTAAAACAATTTAAAGCGCAAGACACATAGACACATAGTGTAAACTACATTCATATGAAATATAGTTGCTGAAAGTATGTATTACGCAAATTGCGATATTCTTTGACCTGTGATGTTAGACAAAAAATGTTTAAACACAAAATAGTAACATAGCTTATGGGCACAGACAACCGCACACATACACACTAAGGCTAGGTTCATACCGCAGGTCTTAATGCACAAATACGATTTTTATGTCATACAGTATCTGTTTTTTTGGCGTGCCCGTTCAGACTGCCTTTTTCCATTGAGCCCTTTCAAGTATCACGCATGCGCACTAATTAGCAGTCTGAAATGCGCTGAGGAAACTGACTCACATGCGCAGGAGCATCAAAACACATGACCACACATGCTGGCTATGCACGTCCCTCGTCGAATTCCACGCCTGCCTCCTTCAGAGCTTCCTTGTCTCACGTCGGCTCAGTTACCCCGAGCAGAGCGATCAACAACGGTCACGTTCTTCCTTGTAGTCACTGATAAATCATTGCTCATCACAACCCGTTAGTCCGCTCTGAGATCCCCTGCTTCTCGCACTCCCTAACATTTATGAATACAATTAATTAAATGCAAATAGTAAAAAGATGCCAAAGAGGGGCAGAAAAAAACAGTTTGAGTCAGGACGACAATTGGGATTTAGCATCTTCATTAGAAGAGGAATCAGCCATTCGCGGGGTACGCACTGAATCGGTTGCCAGCCAATCGCAGGGCACCAAGAGACAGACAATCATTCACGCACACACTCATACACAATTTGGACTATTCAATAAGCCTGCCATGCATGTTTTTACCATGCAAACTCAGCACAAAATGGCCAGTCCCAGGGATTGAGCCTTTGAGATCAGAACTGTGAGGCGGATGTGCTAACCACTCGCCCACCATGCCTTTGATTGATTGATTGATTGATTGATTGATTGATTGATTGATTGATTGATTGATTGATTGATTGATTGATTGATTTAATAGTTTTGACTCTGCAATATTTCAGGGTGCTGACAGTGCAACAAAGAAAAGACCGTAAATGGATGGAGGGATGATGTGCTGTGGTGGGAGTTCAAGGGGGTTTCATGGGTGCAGCTGTCGAGACCGGATTATAAAGCTGCCTGCCCCCAGTTTCACATGCTACAACATGAGGTTACCACAAAAGGTAAACACATAAACTGCAAAGAAAAATGTACTCAACTTGCACATTTGAAGTACAGTATACAGAAATGTATATACTTTAGACTGCACTGTATAAGAGAATTTTCACCAATAATTGATCAATTTCTTAGTCAGTGATTTTAACCCACAGTAGTATGAAAAAGTATCTTAACCTTTTGGAATTCCTCACATTTCTACATAAAATCCCCATCAAATGTGATCTGATCTTTGTCAAAATCACACAGATGAAAAAAGAGTGGCTGCTTTAACTGAAACTACCCAAACATTTATAGGTTTTCATATTTTGATGAGGATAGCATGCAAACAATGACAGATGGAGGAAAAATAAGTAAGAGAACCATCACATTTATTAATTTGTGGCCCCCCTTTTGTTAGCATTAACTTCAACCAGGCGCTTCCTATAGCTGCAGATCAGTCTGGCACATCGATGAGGACTAATCTTGGCCCATTTTTCTCTACAAAACTGGTGTAGTTCAGTCAGATTCGTAGGATGTCTGGCATGAATCGCTGCCTTTAGGATATGCCATTTCAATAGGGTTCAAGTCTGTACTTTGACTTGGCCACTCCAGGACATTTATTTTGTTCGTCTGAATCCATTCTGAAGTTGATATACTTCTGTGTTTTGGATCATTGTCTTGTTGCAGCAACCATCCTCTTTTTTAGCTTCAACTGTCTGACAGACGGCCTCAGGTTTTCCGCCAAAACATCCTGATAAACGTTTTAATTCATTCTTCCATTAATGATTGCAGGTTGTCCAGGCCCTACGGCAGCAAAAAAGCCCCAAATCATGATGATGAGGTGTTGATGTTGGTGAGCTGTTCCATTTTTTCACTCATGATGTTGTGTGTTACTCCCAAAAAATTCCAATTTGGTTTTATGAGTCCACAAAATATTTTGCCAATACTTCTGTGGAGTGTCCAAGTGACTTTTTGCTAACATTAAATGAGCAACAATTTTTTTTTAGACAGCAGTGACTTCCTCCGTACAGCCCTCCCATGAACACCGTTCTTGGCCATAGTTTTACATATACTGTAGTTGGTGTATGCACAGAGATATTGGACTGTGCCAGTGATTTCTGTAAGTCTTTAGAAGACACATTTTTACCACTCTGAGTATTCTGCACTGAACTCTTGGTATCATCTTTGGTGGACGGCCACTCCTTGGGAGAGAAGCAATAGCGCCAAACTTTCCATTTGTAGACAACATCTCTGACTGTCGATTGATGAACATCCACTTTTACAGATGGTTTTGTATCCTTTCCCAGCTTTATACAAATAAACAATCCCTGCTCGCAGGTCTTCAGACAGCTTTTTTGACCGAGCCATGATGCACATCAGACAATTCTTCTCATCAAGACAATTCTTACCAGGTGTGTGTTTTATAGTGGGCAGGGCAGCTTTCAACCACTCATCAGTGATTGGGCACACACCTGACTTAAATTGTTTGGTAAAAATTGGTTTCCATTGCTTTTTGAGTCTCCTCAGGCAGAGTGTTCACCCCCCCACCCCCCCCACCAGACTGGACGAGATTCATTTTACACTTTTACTGTTTTCACAGGCAAAAGACAGCACTGAATATCACATCGGGGAAAAAAAAACAAAAGCAAAATTAGAAATGTGAACTTAAGACAATCGGGACAACTAAACTACATGTCGGGATTTTTTCCACATTCTTTCTACACATCTTGACATTCCTCCCTGTTGGGCCACAAATTTTCATCCACGTCACAATGGATGTCCTCTCTTGCTATTAAGGATGCAACCATACTCGGTTTTATATTGAACCGTTCGATAAGCCCTCTTCAATTCAATACGCAAAAAAATTCGATCCAAATGAAAAGCTCCCAAAATATTTTTAAAATATAATAATAATATAATAATTTTCTGAATTTATTTTTGTCGTCTCTCTTGCTAAAATCCGGCACAACAAACTCTGCTGCTAGCCGCTCCCCTCCTCCCCCAAACTGCCTGAAAGGTGGGAGGTGTGGTGCACGAGGATCTTTGCTCGTGAAGAAAGACAGAAACTTAAGGAGGCTTCTTGCCTGCTTCAATGTCGTACAGATCCATTGTTTGGCAGCATTTTGGGTGAGCTGATATGCTATCCCCACTCGTACATATTTAACAAAGACCGTCTTTACGGATATGTACAACAAAGTCCGCCAGTATATTGTTGCCGACTTGGCTGCTACGACCAACCTCGCTTTGACAATAGACAGCTGGACACCCTGGGACGACACTGAGAGCTATCTCACAGTTACATGATGAACAATGAGTGGCAAATTAAGAGCGCTGTACTTCAAACTCGTCCTGTTTATGAAAGTCGATTGTCAAATGCTGGTGTTGTGCAGTAATGAGCAGACGTGACTTGTGTGGCGTTTGTTAACTTTTTTGGTGCCCGACAACACTCGCGCGCACACACTAGATACCATCAAACAGCAACCTAGATATGTTACGTTAGACACACCCCCTTATCTACTATCTACTATCACAAATTTTGGCAGGTTGAAATATGTTATGTAAAATAAGTAACGAAAATGGTTAGAGCTAAACACACACGTTTACATATTCTGACAACATGTTCATCCATTTTGCATGTAAAGACGTATGCAATGAAGTAATGAATAAATGTTGTGGGTGGTGAGACTATTCAGTAGAGACCCATGATCATCCATTTTGACCAATGTGACAGATGCAACTGATAATGTAGGAAACAGCAGAGAATTGTACAAAATCATTTGGATGGATGCACAAAAACATCTGCAACTTGCTCAAAGAAATGAGAAATATAAAATAATATATATATTATGAAGTCTATGAATGTACTCATTAGATTTCATGAAAAAAATAAAACTATGTCCACTATGAACATAAAAAAACAATAAAGTGCTTGTGCGTACGGGAATAATGTATTTGCCTGTTATTGTTTGCTCAGATGAACATTAGATCACATTTTATGTTGTAATTGGTGTTGTCAATGGGTTCACATACTTTTTCTTACAACTGTAAATTTATGTCATATTTGCTGAAAATTAGGTAAGTGTAGTATGTGTCAGAGAGTAAAAAATCCCTAATATCATCAGTGAGTCAGAGCCACATTCTTAAATTCTATGAAAATACCGTATGTTAGAGGTTTTGATGATGATTGCTGTGTTGCATTTCATGTATAAGGAGCAGTACCGGAATTCTTTGTTGGTGACACATCTCCTGGCAGACGTACTGAAGCAGAGCCACGAATATGGCTCAATGTTAACTACATGCTCCTTTTTTCTATATGTTTTACAATCTGTAGGCCTGTCAAGTCACCACACGTTGTTATTGTTGGGGGTGTGTACACTATGATTTCTTATCTATTCCTCTGTGAAGTGGGGACAGATCACAATTAAATATGGTAGGTACAGTATATTCTAAAGATCTACACATCGATCCTCTGAACCCATTTTTTAAAATTTTATCATTTGAAATCAGGGCTGCTTAATTAGTTGCGATTTCTGTTTGCCTGTTGGTTAGGCGTTCGCCAGTAGAGGGCATGCACACTCTATGTCATAGTTTTCAGCCTGTAGTAGCACACTCATGCTTGTTTCAACACTGTACACACACACACACACACATATACAGTATATATAGATATACGTATATATATATGTGTGTTTTTTTTTAATTGGGGTTTATTAGTTTGCTTTTAAACAATGTACAAAAGCTATGGGAATCACAAGTGTTAAAACTCTTTTTCACTAGCCTTGCAAATTGGCTGGTATGAAGCTGTTGAATGGCAAGTTTTGAAATTGTTATTGGCAGTTCTGTACTTCCTCCAAATCTGACTGATGACATTGGTCGTAGTATTTAGAATATAGTAATTAGGACCAACGATGTAAAATTGAATACTGTAATTATTAATGAAAGGTTTTAAAAGGAAAGGCAGTTTAGAGTTATGCTTCCCAGTCATATCTACTGTACATCATCCTCTTCTATGCAAATGCAGTACAAAGTAAACACAAATGTCTTTTGAAAGGAGATATTTATTACAAACAAGATGTGTACCATACAAAGCTTTTCAACACACTCATGTTTTAAAAGTTCATGTAAACAGCACTTTGGAAAGCTTGTTCAAATGGAAATATTTGCAATATGAAGCCAAAAATAATAAGGGGTTCCTTAAATGGAAAATGAAATTCATCAATATGCAATCAAGTTCAGTGTTATACTTAGTGGAAATGATTATCTTGGTGCAAAATAGTATATGTATTTTGTCCTTCCCCAATAAATAAATAAGGTATTATGCACTCAAAACTGGATTCATTTCTGTTAATTGACTATCATTAGTTCAATATAGTATAAAGAATAATACCAATATATATATATTCATATATGTGAGAGTTCAAAGAACTTGGTATCTCAAATATTGAAAACAATATTTACAAAAATGTAGACGTTAAATTAAAAAAAAAAAAAAAAAAAAATCATATAACACACGCATTTTTCTGACATGTCTTAAAATGTATAAATTCCGACCGGGTACTTCTACAGCTACATTTATCATATCTTTTAAATAATTGTAAACACAGCAGTAAACAAAGCAGTGGTGCACTCTTAATAACTTTCATCAAATTGCAAACCAATCTTTTATTTCCTGTGACAATTTCTCTTAACTAGCAGTTGTAGTACAGCCTTTACGATACACTTTACATTTTATTTAGCCATGGAAGATTGAAAATTATTTAATTATAGAGGCAGAACTGAGAGTTTCAAATATATATATTTTTTTCAATGTTGTTTATACTGCTGAATGCTAATAACATTATTGTAGGAGTTCTCTTGAATTTCATTAAGGGACAGGAAGTCATGTGTCCCCCCTCTGTTTATACTCTGTCACTATTCTTTTTTTTTTTTTTTTTTTAACGTGACTATATCTATCCCTGCAAAGTAGTACATCTGTCTCTCCAGTCCAGAGAGGTCAAAGTTCAAAAGTCACAGTGCGTGATGTGTTTGCAGCTGCCAGTTCGGTGCTTCTACACTGATCATTTCCTTGCCAAAGAAGCAAAAATTTTTTACAGTACTAGTATATTTGCAGCTAGCATGTCAATTGCTTTCATTTTTCTCTCTCCTATTGACCTGAACCTTTGAGCGGATTTCACTGCTATATGCACTCTAGGACCACTGACAGGAGCAATCCGTGGGTTCTTGAATGCTGTAGCTGACCCAGGTGGAGTTGCCACTGCAGTAGAGCTGCACAGAGCGCCGCTGCAGTCCCATCTCCCGACAGCACTTGCAAAAACGAGCGTACGTGTTGATGTTGTAGTTGTAGATACTGGCAGATGGACATTTCCCATCACATGACACTATATTCACCTGCAGGATGGAGGCAACCACCAAAGAGGATGTTTGGTGCAGATGATACAGAAACAAATGAGAGCTAAACTTGAACATAAAACATTTTCACAATAAATATTGAACAATAAAAAAATAATACATGCTCAATAAAGACTTGACAAACTTCTTAATTTGTGAGCAAGGGCGGACTGGCATACGGTGGCCCCGTGGTCAAATTCGCGGACCCTAAAATTACCACACCCGCGTAATCCAAGCATTACGGTAAATGCATTCCGACTAAGCGGCAAGGCAGTTGTCTTCCGTGTGCTCGCATGGTTCCCAGCCTTAAAAAACACTATCAACACTCTAAAATATATAACGGTACCACTGTCATCATTTAAAAACGAAATAGTCGCCTCATCTTAAAACCGCTCCATCTACATATGCGCTGCCATGTCAGTACAATATTATGCGATTCCCCTGAGCTTCTTCTTCCTGCCTTCGACGGGGACGGACGTGTTTCCTACCTGCTGTTGCTTGCTGCTATCTTCATCAGTCTAGTCTGTCTGCTTTTTTTGTATTTTCTCTGTGGATCAACTGTGCTGGTCTCTCCTACGAAACGAAACTAAATGGATCTGATTAGTTGGTCTCTCAGCGCAATTGACAGGATTTTTTCAACAAGACACGGTGCACCAGGAGAGCTGTCTTGCCCAGACGGGACCTTCGCCGGTGGATATGTGAGAGATTCATGGGATGACTGGAAGCCAGCATGTCATACTGTCCTATCTGTTGAAGATATTGAGTATATTTGGCTGTTTGGCATGACGGTTGTGTGGTTCCTTCTGCTTGGCTAAGGAGGTGCCCTGCTCTACTGGAAAGTTTCCAAGACGGCAGCTTTCAAGGAAATCAACAAATTGACCACGAATCAAATGGTACGATTCAAGGCATTGGAAGACCGAGTCGAGACTCGGATCGAGAACTGGCTCTGTGGACTCACGGTTCGGTCTGAGGAAGGATGGAGAAAAGTGGATGCTACCTTGCGCCAGTTGACAGAACTGTCAGGGCAGGTGACTGAACTGTAGAGGCAGACCACGACTATTGGCAATTACTTAAGGGACTTGAGGTCTTGCCTACGGCATGAGGAGCGCAAATTTGACTGTAGACCAACCGTATTTTCATTCATTCATTCATTCATTTTCCATGCCGCTTTTCCTCACAAGGGTCGCAGAGGTGCTGGAGCCTATCCCAGCTAACTAGGGGCAGTAGGCAGGGGACACCCTGAACTGGTTGCCAGCCGATCGCAGGGCACAAGGAGACATACAACCAATGACGCACACTCATACCTACGGACAATTTAGAGTGTTCAATTAGCCTATGTGGGAGGAAACCGGAGTTCCCGGAGGAAACCCACGCAGGCACGGGGAGAACATTCAAACTCCACACAGGAAGGCCGAAGCCCGGGATTGAACCCTTGATCTCAGAACTGTGAGGCAGACGTGCTAACCACTCAGCCACCATGCCGAATTTATCATGTCCAAATACCAACCATATTTGGACATATTAAATTCTTATTTGGCTTAATTCGATTATAATTTACCTTTACCTTTCCCGAACACCCTTACGCCATTCCTCCCTTCTCCTGGAGAAAGCTTCGCAGATGGCCCTATCTCTTGCCCTTGATCTCTTCCCAAGGCCCTGCAACTCTTATTTTGTCTACTGACACGTATAAACACTGATACACTTGTGCATACACACACTCACACACAACCTCCCCCCCTCGAGTCTGCCACAGCCTTTTTCTTACTATCACTGATACCCCCCCCCTTCCTCCAGCCATGACTGGTAGTTCTTTTTTTTGTACAAAAAAAATCCCTACACGTGACCCGTGCATCGTGTCATACCCATGCTATGTTGTATGATATATACAGTATGTGTCTACTTGTAACTTGCTCTGTAATTTCTGAAGAAGAGAGAGAAGTGGTGGCGCGGAACAAAGTCTGCAGCAGCCCGATGCTCACTGATCGAACGGAATTTTGTTACATCTGTTATCTTGTGAGAGCTGGTGTCAATGATAAATAAATCTCTGAATCTGAAACGGGTCGGTTTATTTGACGGTAAGTACAGTAGATATTTTTGTGGCACATTGACTGAGTTTGGCCAAGGTTCGTAAATACTAGTAGTGACCTCTCTGTGTTGCCGGCTGGATGGTTTCTAACACTGTCCATGAAGTGGGCCTGTCTTTCAATGACTCCCGGGCCACTCCTCCAGCCCCTGCCCGCCCCTGTTTGTGAGTGACTCATAGCTGAAACATACCGGTCTGTTACTGCGACAGTCATTCTTCCTGATAGTCATCCTCACTGTCACCTTCTGACACGACTTCCCGTCTTCTTTGCCTGCTCACAAAAAGGCAGACCAAGCCAAATGGGAACAAATTATACCCAAAATTTATCCTCTCCTTTAACATAGCAAACACCGTGAGGAAAGAGAACTTGGTGGGAAAAGGGGAGAGGAGGAAGAAGAGCACTGATGTCCGAATCATGCACAAGATGCTGGATTTAAGGAATTACAACTGCTAGCAAAAAAAAAATTATGGAATTACCAGTCTTGTCATTGACCATTTTCTCCAAATTCCACGAGAGACTATCAATTGGATTGAAATCCGGATTATTTGCAGGCATTAACATACACCTTACATGTGTGTTTTCACAGTGCTTTCTCAATAGCAAAGTGTATTATAATATTGAGGAATACTTTCCTAATCCCCAAAAATCCTCATAATTGACAGTTGAAATATGTCCAAAATGTCAATGTAAACATGCGCCTTGATTGACGATGTAACAATTGCCATTTCCTCGGTGCATTTAGTGGACATTTAAACTGTGGGAGTTGGCATCTTTAGGCAGTTCATAAATCTCATCAGAATGGCTCAAACAAAGGTTGCAGCATCATCATCTGGCCCAATGCATATGTAGCAATCCACAGCCAATGAAAGCTTTTACTTAGGCGATAGTGTCTTTGTTCTTTTCTGTTCAGTTGTTCATGATTGCTTACGCTTGTTTTTCTGTATGTAAATCCTGTTTCCTGTAGGCAGTGCCTTACAGTTTGGTTACCCATGTTGACTTTAAAGTGCCTGTGACAGCATAAAAAAACTTAAATAGCAATATTATGTGAATTAGAATCATATTATGTGAATTAGAATCATATTTTGAGACGATTCGACTACATACAACAATTTGGCAAAGCGCAGATGGCGAGAAATTAGTTTTTTATTCTGCCATTTAGCCCCGCCTGTTATTATAGCACTCTAGCGTCCCCAGCTGGATGATGACGTCGGCAGGGTCATGATTTCATCTGATTTAGAATTCAGCCCATTGAAGTGAAAGATTCAGAATGAGGAAAATTCGACAGAGAGCAGCAAAATGTCATAATTGTTTCAATCTCTCTTCTCCAATAATTTTTCAGGATATTCTTTTTATCTAAGTATTTTTCCCCAATTGCTAAATAAATAGTATGGTCATGACAAATAACAGTCTTGTGCTAAACGGAATATGATATATTAAAAATGCATTTATTCAGTGCGACAGGGCAAAATTACTGCATAATGGTCAAAACTGCTGACTTCTTCCTCTCCCGAACGGTAATTTATGCCACCGGAGTTAGTCCAGCTTTTGTCCTTTCCCTGCCCCGGCTCCGGAGATGGAGGAAAGAGCATAAATAAAAAAGCAGGCGTGACAGCTAGCCGACATGTTAACTTGAACCGAGCAGCTTTTCCAAATCTTATTCTCCCCTTTCGAAAAATCACACAAAACTACCCCGACACATTTCACACATGGTGGTGAGGTTGATTGTCTTCACCGATCGGCCAGCCCCCGCGGTGAGTAAGTTTCGGCTTGTCATTCTGCTGCGGCCACGGCAGGCTAGTAGTGCTCGTCGCCGGGAATGAACATCAAAAATAGCTCATTCTTAGTGGACAAACCGGCCGATGTCAGAGCGGGTGGCTGCTCGTGGCCAAGCCGAGTAAAGCACATTCTCGCCGGGCACGCGAAGAGGGCCGAGCGGGCTGGATCGGTCAGCCCCCCGCCAGCGAGCGAGTTACGGTTCGTCGTTCCACTGCCGCCACGGCGGGCTGGCAGTACTTGTTGGCGGGAATGAATGCCGAAAATAGCCCATTGTGGACAAACTGGCCGATGTCGGAGTGGAGGGCTGCTCGTGGCCAAGCCGAGAATAGTGGTCTATTGGCGGTCACACGAAGAGCACCGAGGGGGGGGAAGTGACTGTGGTGTGTGACAAGTCACTGGTCGTCGGCCAAGTGGCCTTCCTAATGGACAAAGAGCATTGTCACCCACAAAATGCAAGCCACCTCCTTATTAAAACGTGTGACATGATTCCAGTATTTGACATTACACAAAACACGTAGTTTAATCATTTCTTCGTCAGTCCAATGGTCCAACAGTTGTCGGACTTGTTTTGGCCATTCTCCGCAAAAAAAGGCTCACACGCCTCTCCCTGGTGCAGCAACAAAAGCCTGCAGCACATTGGGCTGGCGTGATTCAAAAAATAAACAAATTCATATGCAAAATCAGCTGAATCCGCAATCCATCTGCATGCTATAAAGCAATGGCTGTATTGTGAGATGGTGACCGGGGTGACGTCACATTCGCATTCTTCCTCAATCCAGGAAATCACTCATTTTCATGGCGCGGGATTGAAAAAATTGAATAAATAAATCAATCGCTTCCACACACATCCCAGTGGTCCATTTCATTCGGGAGCATAAAATACAGCGTGAAATATTTAATAAACATGATTTTTGCTGCCATAGGCACTTTAATTTCCGCTTATTTTGAATTTTTTTTTTTTTTTTTTTTTTTTTTGAGTAATTTTAGTTTCAAGACATGTTACTTTGTTTTGTGTCTTGACACTTTGATGTCTGTCCAGTGTGCCTGCCTTTGACAACCTTCCCTTGTGGTTTGTACTTGGTCCAGATTTTAGTCACAGTTACTGCGTGATAGTTACCTTCTCAAAGAAATTTGATCATCCCCTCTTTTATTTCAGCTGACAGCTTTCGTTTTAGAGCCATTATTCAGGTCAATCAACTTGATGCAACAGCTATACAAAGTGTGATCACTCCTTTAAGAATGAACAAGCTGTTTAAATTTGATTTACTTAAGCTTTGGAATTGTTTTTCTACTTTTACTTTAGGGTTTCCGAAAGCAAGAAAATTGCCATTTGAAACGATTTTAGTTTGGGTTCATCTCAATTATCTGTTTTTTTTCTGCACAATTCAACAATTGAGTGAACATCCACCATGACTGGTGATCCCATAATTATTGCAACGAGTTGTTAATAAGGGGGAGGATTTAATAAAAAAAAAAAAAACAAAAAAACTTCAAGCGATAGCATGACAACCCTTGTTTCTGGCTCTGGTATAATATGGCTTTGGCAGTGTTTGACCCCAATAACCTAGGATGTCAGTTCTGCTATTTTAAATGGGTCTTTTAACTGCAAATAAACTACTCACTTCTCATGACCAACAGTGTTTTTAATTTGATTGTAAATTTACATAAGCATGAAAGAAAGTCAAGCATGCTTTGTTCCAGCTGCCATCACAGTGTTTAAAAGTGCTTCAGTGATGATGCCAGACCCACATTTATCTCTAACTCTTGAATGTACTGAATGTGCTTGGACCTACTGACACGTCATTCAAGGCCATCTATTAAGAGGCTAAAGTGCTGTCTGTACTTCAACAAAAACAAATGTAAATAGCTACTCATAATTAAATATACAAAAAAAAATTGTGACATATCTGAACATACCATGAAAAGCTGGTTCGATAAATACTTATGTTCGGAGGTGGGTAGTAACGTATTGCATTTACTCCGTTGCATTTACTTGAGTAACTTTTTGAGAAAAATGTACTTCTCAGAGTAGTTTCACCAAGCCATCGTTTTTAATTTTACTTGAGTAGATTTGTGAAGAACAAACGCTACACTTACTCCGCTACTTTGATCTGCACTAGTCGTTACATTTTTCCTCTCTTCTTCTACATATTATATTTTTTTCTTGCCAGAGACTTCAACTGTGGCTGTATCAGTTTCACCAATGAGACATCGCAACAATGATCACATGACTCCATAATACCAAACAGACTCAAGCTTGCCATTCTATGATCACGTCCGCCTGTTCAATCACATGAAGTCTTTAAAGCACCGTAAAAAAAAAAAAAAAAAAAAAAAAAAAAGTCTGACATAGAGCGCTGACATCGACATGACTCAAAAGCGCAGAATTTAACCTCTCTCCCAATTTTTATTTGGCACCGACTGACCACAGAAAACCTGAAAAATTATCCTTTTGGTTTCATAATGGGAAATGTGTTTTCTCCACTGGAGGGCACTCATGTTCTTTGGACAAACAATGCTTAATTTCGGGTGATATTTTTCTCTCGCTGGAATTCAATGATGTTATTTTAATTTTTTAAATTTCTTTGGCTAAATTTAGTTATCTAATAGGTGATAGACCAGTATAATAATAACATTTTATATAGATAACTTTGTGTTGAGAAAAAATTACAATTGTTTATTAAAAAAAAAAAAAAATGTAAAAAAACAAAAATGATAAAAATCCAACATTGTAAGCAGTTACTCACAATGTTACTCATTACTTGAGTAGTCTTTTCACCAAATACTTTTTGACTTGTATTTGAGTATATTTTTTGGATGACTACTTTTACTTGGGTAATATTCTTTTGAAGTAACGCTACTCTTACTTGAGTAAACTTTTTGACTACTCCAGCCACCTTTGCTTATGTTTTAAAATACCAAGAGATTTGGTACAGTTTCACTAATTACATTATGCAGTACTAAAACACTCCACACAATAACCACAGGATTATATATATTTTTGAAATTAATACAGCTAATAGTTCAACCTTGAAGGATCAGCTATTAATATACTGTAACTACACACTCATCAGGCAGAATCAACTCTGTAAAGCCCTTTGTTGTCAGAGTTGGGTACAGTCAGGGTTCAGGTTACGTGGGAGTCACTTGGATTCAGAATCCCACGAGGGGACAGACATCACTTGTAAAGGTCTTTTACATTGCCATATTACTTCAAAATATCATTATTTGAATATTTGAATATAAAAACAAACCTTTTCGTGTTAATGAGAAAACCTCTGTCCACTCAGTGTAACATTAAAAATGATGTCTTGGTTGTTTTTTATTTATTATATTGTGTGTATCAACTCCTGTTTTCATTTGTATAATTTGAGTTTTGTGTATGCTTTCCTGATATTGCACACAGGCTAATAAAGTCTTATTGTTGTGTATTTTTTATTTTTCTTTGGCTACATAATTTTGGGCACCTGGCCAAATTTGTGTGAGCCTTGATGGTTGATTAAATGTTGTGTTAGTGATTCTTAAGTTATTTTTGGGCATACTTCAATCAATCAAGGGACTCTAAATATTATGTTGGAACTGGTGAGCAGAAGCTTTTATTTCCCAACATAATGTCTATTGTGGTGGAAATCATGCAAAAACATGCAAACCTTCTCCAGCACCTACTTGAAAAGCTGCCCACAAACATAAAACACCGTCACTACCTTCTATGTAGGCATGCAGACGTCTAGGGCCGACTACTAGGCCTCTACCAACAGCACATTGTTGGCAATCAACAATGCACTGCCCAGACAGTGCTAAACGTGGAGCAAGTGTGGTTTTGTGTAGAGATCTGCAGGAAGTCAGAGCAAATACTGTATATGTGCTGTAGATTTTATAGTCCTCTCAAGTGTGAACTTGTTGTTTGGCCTGTAAAGAAACGTTTGCTCATTTTAAGCAAAAACAATAAACGTGTATGTTATCGTGTAAAATGAGTTACATAGTTTGGCTGCTTTTGTTGGTTTGATAGTTTCAAGAGAAATACAACTGGCCCCTTCTACATGGTAAGTAAATGTTCGCTAACTTGCTATATGGCAGATTTTTAGGAATTATTTTTACGGATTTTCATGCTACATAGTCCCAAAAAAAGATATGTGTTACCATGTTGTGCCACGACATGCTGGGCATTATAATTAAAACCAAGAAGAAGAGGCAGAGACTAGGGTTGCAGCCATCGATCATTTTAGTGGTCAATTAATCGATTAACTAGTTAGTTCAAAAAATCGAGTAATCGGATTAGGAACATAAAAAAATCAAAATACCTGAGTTGAGCCTCAAACAGTATATAAAAAATAATAAATGAGGATCTAAGTATAACAAAAGAACAATTGGCTAACTTAAATAGCAGAAGTCCGCTAGCTTAAATGCTATTATAAAAAGCTAACTTTTTTTGTTTTACAGTGCTCTTAACAAATGGTTCAAACACACATTCCCACAAAAATGGCTAAATATACCTATAAACTGAATTATGCATGCATTAAAACCCATTACCTCAAACAAAAACTTATCTTATGTTGGTCTTAACAGTGAGCAGTCAGCCATGTGAAATGAGTTATTTGATATTCACTGTTGCCACTTGAGGGCCGTGTATCCACCGAAATCAATAAAACCAAATGCAAACACTTTCAAAACAAACCATTACAACGCCACTTTAATTAAACGAACACTCGAAGCAGAAAATTTTTAATTCGACTCTTTTTTTCTAATTGAATTACTCGAGTTAATCGATTAATCATTGCAGCACTAGCAGAGAGTGTTGTCGTTACTAACGGCATTATTTTTTGTTGTTGTTGTGAGTAATTTAATTAATTACTTTTCTCATCTTGGCAAAGCCGTTACCGTTATTGAGAATGTAAACGCGTGCATTACTATGCGTTACTACGTTGGTTGAATGACGCGAGAAAAGTCAGAGAGACACAGACTCATGGAGACGAAAGAGTTGTGACGCCATTGCAAATGCGATGCTATAGGTAGCTCCAATAATACCTGACTGTAGCCAATGGCCTACAAACCACGGCCATGCAACAAACTACACCCACACGAGGGAGATATCATGTGTATAGAAATAGATGCCAAATGATAAAATCACCAGCGTTAGTAAACAGCCGCCATCTTAAAACATTAGACTTCTCAGGAAGGCTCTGTTGTAGAGAACCTTCCTGGCGAACCTAAGTAACTTTTTATCCAAAATACTCCTAAATCGGCAAAATCTTGACTTGAATCTATCTTTAAATGATGAAACAGTTTTAAAACTGTCACATGTCGAAAGTAGACAGAAGGGAACTAATGCAATAACGGGAGCAATTTTAACAACGTTAACGGTTGAGTCACAATATTAAATGACTTTCAAACATAGCAAAGGTTGCTATCTAGTTATCGCAATACCCTTGTGTCTAGTTAAGTTTAGGGTGAAGAATTGGGCTAGGGCCAATTGTCCCAAAAACCCTTTGACCTTCACATAGTGTGACCTATGTTATTTTTTGGCGGGAATGAAAAAAAAAACATGAAATGTAACACCAGTTACTTTGCCAAGTAACTAATTACTCTTACATTCAGGTAACTGAGTTACTAACTCAATTACTTTTTGGGAGAAGTAATTTATAACTGTAATAAATTACTTTTTTAAAGAAAAATTAACAACACTGCTAGCAGAGACATTCCCTAACTAAAGTCTAGTAAAGCTCATTCCTCACAGCGATTATACACACGAGAAATTAAGGTGTTACTATCCTTTTGTTAATGAAAAAAAAACCCCACAATCTTACAGAAATTACTTTATAAAAACCAAACGTCCTTAAAAGTGTTTTGTAATCTTTTAACTGTGTGTTTTCAATGATCACTTGTAGTTGTTGTTACACATAACCCCTGCTCTGGACTAGAGTTCACTGGATACAAAAATATTGTGCATTTTTTATTATTGTGTTTGCTGCAGTTTCTGGTTAAAAAAAATAAATTAATAAAAAAAAAAAAAAAAAAAAAAAAAAAAAAAAAAAAAGGAATAACAATTGAGAGGACTGTCCTGCACAGGGCCACGAGGTAGCAATTTAACATTTGGTGTGTAATATCAGTAACATCATGTACTGTAGGCCGGGTTTACATTGTTGAATATCAACAATAGCACTGGTAATCTTAGTGGTTTGGATACCTTTTTCACAGTTTGTGTTTACTGTGGGAGTCAGGGAGCTAACAGGGAAAGGGATGAGAGACAATCCAGTACCTGGTGGGATTTGTACATGACGGTAAACTGCAGCACATACATAAACCACTGAGTGACTCACATATTTTCAGGTACTTTTTAGTGATGGCTACTTTAAAAACAGCAGTCCATCAATGAAAAGTACATTCAAAGAAGCTCACTAATGTTAATACTTAGTCGTGATGGAAGAACAAAAAAACATTTTGATTGTGAAGTGGGCAATTAAAAACTGCACAAAAGAATAATATGCGTTTTGAGGCATGCTTGGGTGACAGGCGAGTATCAGCTGCAGCTAACAGCACTACAATACACTAACTACAATACAGCTGTTCTCTGGTGAAATCACATACTCACATGTCTTGCAACATCCGTCCATGTAACTTATTATAGTTCCTCCAATCTGTGTGCATAAAATATGCAAAACCAATAAATCACTACAATCATTTGCCTCATTTAAGGAGCCAAACTGGCTGTTGCGTATTCTCTAGTCGATAAACGGGTCATTGGCCAATCAAGTGATTACTAAAGACTAAAGAAGATCAGACTTCCACCTAAGCAGCCAAATTCAAAGCATCGCCATATGTGGTAGAGTGGACAGTCCCATCAAGTATGAAAATTTCTCTTCTTGTCATATCACGTATCCTTCACATAAATAGGCTAACTTGTTACCATGTTATCATAAAATAAAATAAAAATCTTTTTCTGACCTTTTGACCGCTTTCGTTTCATATTACAAACATATCTTGCATGTTTGATAATAACCTCTTTTTATCCTGAACACATACATATAGGCAGACAAGCAGACAGATAAACAGATAATACAGAACCGAACTCATTCATCGACTGGCAGAAGTAATAATGACGGCATACGCAATAATAATGATAACAACATTTTTTACTCTAACCAGTGTTTAATTTTCATCTTAGTCTTTTGGACGATAATACTTTTTAGTCTTAGTCATATTTTAGTCATCTCAAAATGTGTTTGTCTTCGTGTAGTTTTGTTGGCGAAAACTCAAGACTAATTTTGTGCGGTTTTAGTCGACGTTCACTAGAAATGTTTTCGTCTGTTAAATTTTTTAAAATGTACTCCAAAAATAAATAAAGGTTTCCAACTATTTCAAATGAATATTGACAGACGAGCACATATTGTAGTGTCTACAAGGACAATGCCAACTTGGTGATTATACACACGTAGCAGGAAAACAATACATTATTTTTAATCAAATATAGCCAACTGAAGGTCACAAACTGTATGAATTTAATAAGTTGTCCAACAGCTTAGCGGACGCTCGCTGTTAGCATTAGCCTAATGCTAACGCAAATGCTATGCTAATGTTACGAGTTACATTTATCGTGTGATGATCACTCAGCAAAGACTTTTAAAGGCTAAAACAACATTGTATTGTCTCTCTGGCCAAGGAAACAAATCTTACCGTGTGTGCTAGTCTGCATGGAGACCGGAGACGACACACTGGTAAGTTGGGAAGGGACAGGGAGTGGGGTGTTCCAGGACGTCATAAGTGACACAACCAGACATTGCTACATGCAGGCTAACTACACATAAAATGTCACACATTATGAACATGTGACGGAAGCTATTGCTCATATTCGTCTCGTCAGATGAAAACTGGCATTCGTCTCATTATGTTTTAGTTTTTAATTATTATTTTTATTTTCTCATGTCTAAAATAAAACATTGTCTCCCATCGTGATAAAAAGTGTTCACTGACGAAATCTTGTCTTTATTATTGACGAAAACAACACTCCTCTGTACTAAAATGGTCACAAGAAACAGTAAATTGCGTTTGGGTTTAATAATGCTAACCTTCATACACTCCGTTTCATTGAAGGGGGGGCAGCTGAAGGGATAGGTGATCATTGTCGGGCCGGACACGGTGTCTATACATTCAAACTTCAGGCAGTTGGACACCCAGGATTTCCCTGGCTGAAAACAGATTCACAGCATCTATGAATTTATATGATGATTGATTGACTTTGTGAAGACTAAATGCAAACCTTATAAAGAATTGTTGACCCATTTTCATGAGTGTAAAGGCAGGATATATTCTTACAAACGCCACAGCATGTTGACTGGTCTTTTGGAGGAATATAGATTTGATTCTACAACAGAAAAACACATGGAATTCAATGACAACTGCAAGTACATTCTCACACACAAACAGTAATGTAATATATTATGAAATATATGGCGGAAAACACTCAGGTGACTGCTCTGAGACCCCCAATTTGCCAAATTTCAAAATCGTCCTATATGCATGTGTGACACATCATTGGAAAGCTTAAATCTCAATTTTCTGGGGGAAGAAAAATTTTGAACAGGAGGGCATTTCTGAAAAATTTTTTTTTAGTTTTTTAAACAGCAAAACCCTAACTGGAGGTGAAAGCACACGAGAGCAGAATTACAGACGCCATGACTTTAATGAGATATTATCGCGTACTTACATTATTTCGATCCAAAACCTGCATGTAGCATGTATCAATAAGTGTCAAGACACAGCTGTGAATGGCTGGATTTTTGGGGGATTTTATGGGTGAAACATGGACATATAACAAGGGTCTCGATGCAGAAATCGCAGACATTAAGGAGTGGTTGAGATTTTCTTTTTCATATATTTACCCTTTTAAACGTTTTTTTTTTATTTTATTTTATTTTTTTTTTTTTAGATCAATTATTTATCATCTAACACACAGGTGTCAAACCGATTCCAGAAAGGGCCCAGTGGGTGCTGGATTTTGTTCCAACCGATAACGCGCAGAGAGTTTAACCAATGAAATTCCTGCTGAAACAAGCAGCACCTGACAAAGTTTAACTGATTACACATGTAAAAGATCTAATTGGTAAAAAGGTGTCCTCTTCACTGGTTGGAAAGCAAACCTGCACCCACTAGGCCCTTTCTGGAATCGGTTTGACACGTGTGATCTAACACAGGGGTTCCCAACCTATTCCACTAAGGCACACTGTGGGTGCAGGATTTCATTCTTACCAAACAAGATGACAACACTTTTTCCCCAATCTGGTGTTTTACAAGTGCAATCAGTTGATTGCAGTCAGGTGTGGCTTGTTTTAGCAGAAGCCTCATTGGTTCAACTGTCTCTGCTGGATCGGCTGGAACAAAAACCAGGACCCACAGTGTGCCTTGAGGACTGGGTTGAAAACCCCTGATCTAACATATTGGAGAAAATGCGACAGTAACAAAAAAAATCCAATTAAGCGATATTTATGAGGTAGATATGTGTGACTTTTCTACAGACACCATTATTTTCATTGTGATGTCATTTGTTTGAAAGTTTAAAACATGTGAGTGAATAATTTTCAAAGTTTTTTTTTTTTTTTTTTTTTACTAAAAATTAGACATCAATTAATGATTCTAAGCTAAAAATGACAGACATTTTGAATAATAAATATAAATAATTACCTTCGTTTTATGGCTGGGTTGAAACAAAAGCGGTTGCACGACGTCTGTAAACGGGGGTTTTCGGGGTAAAACGGACAAATTAAAAATAGTTTGGGGGCTTAATGCGCCATGAATCTGCTATGGCAGCATATAGACATAATGTTCTATCAAACACAACAGTTGTTTTGGCTTAAAACACAGCAGTTTCTTTTAAAGAGGAGTGCAAGAGCATTTTCAATCTTGTCTGTTTTCCGCCATGTATATTTTAATTATTTCTTAAACTACCCTGTCAATTTATTCAACTTTGGGACTGATTTATGAAACAGAACAAAAATGCTTTCCAGTTTAGGTAGATTAGTAAGATGTTTTACTCGTTTGCAAAGTGCAGAGCAGTTGGTGCTGCTGATCCGCAGTATATGAAAACCACTGAACACATCTAGAACTTGACTGCACTGTCTGCTGTAGCACAAGCCATCTGCGCGATGTTCCACCAGGGTCTGACCGGGCCGCAGCACCCCCTGTAGCACTCCCTGGTACACGCATACTGCCTCTCTCACTGCACACACAAGCACAGTCAGCGATGCAGGGTTGAAATGAAAGTGTAATGTGGAGAATCAATTGTCCAAACTTTTCGTCAGTTTGATACCAAACCCCCGAGCGAAATTAAACAAACTATCTTTGCTACACTGATTTTCAA
Source organism: Corythoichthys intestinalis (assembly GCF_030265065.1). NCBI lineage: Eukaryota > Metazoa > Chordata > Actinopteri > Syngnathiformes > Syngnathidae > Corythoichthys > Corythoichthys intestinalis. Next base: position 65,445,852 of record NC_080395.1, read on the forward strand.
TTCAATTCACTGTATTGATCCATCAGAAACTTCATTCGCAGAAGAGAGGCCCAAAACACAAGACATGACAATACACACATGATTTAACATAACAGATGGTGATAAATAAATGGATTGAAAGAAACCCTAAAAACAATAGGGCAATTATGTACAATCAAAGCTACAATCTGTAGTCATTTAACTGATTATGTTTCAATGACTGAGAGTATGTGAATCAAACCAGGTGATGGTATTGAATTGAATGAAAAATTTGATAAAACATTTATAGAATGCAGTAAGGCAAGATTGAAGTTTGCAGATCTTACAGCGAAAGAAGAGACATTCCTGACATTTTGAGAAAATGTGTTCAGTTAGAATACGAGTTTATGGTCAATTACAGAGCCAAGACACATAGGTCAAACATGTTGAGAAGATTTGAGTGAACTATTTTATTTATACATCATTATGTGCAACAGCCTTTTCACAGTATGAAGTTTAATTTGGGATTTGAACCAATCTTGAGCCAATTTGAAATTTTACTTTCACTTACCACACTTGTATCTTTTGCAGCCACATTGGTTCTGTGGGTCAGACAGAAAGGCCTGCTCCAATTGAGGAACCTCTCCCTGCACAGCACATACAGCAAGTGAAAATAAAAGAACCACAGACAGCTATGTAAAGTAAATAATTGCATATTAGCGTCAATCAAAAATTATTTAATATCTGATGTAATGTACAAACATGTAGTGTATTACAGAGTCATATCCCTTCGTTTGTTTAGTCCCATCTTTTTATTGTTGTCATGTTTTTTGTTTTGTTTTTTAGTAATTGTTTTTTTTGTTTTTGTATTTTTACAGTGGAAATTGTTTCTTCACATTTCTAAAAATGATCACACTCCTCAGCCTCCCCGGTAAAGTCTATTCAGGGGTGCTGGAGAGGTGGGTTCATTTGAAGTTGAATCTTGGATTCAGGAGTAGCAGTGTGGTTTTCGTCCCGGCCATGCCGTAAAACAGTGGATCAGCTCTACACCCTCAACAGGGTCCTCGAGGGTGTAAGGGAGTTTGTCCAACCAGTCTACATGTGTTTTGCAGATTTGGAGAAGGCATTTAACCGTGTGTCTCAGGGAGTCCTGTGGGGGGTGCTCCTGGAGTACGAGGTACTGAGCCACTTTAAAGGCTGTTCGGTCCCTGTACAACCGGTGTCAGAGTTTGGTCTGCATTGACAGCAGTAAGTAGAATTCGTTCATAGAGAGGGTTGGTCTCTGCCAAGGCTGCCCTTTGTCGCCGATTCTGTTCATAATTTTTATGGACAGAATTTCTAGGCGCAGCCGAAGCAGTGACGGGGTCCAGTTTGGTGGCCTCAGCATTGCATCTCTGCTTTTTGCAGATGATGTGGTGCTGTTGGCTTCATCAAGCTGTGACCTCCACCTCTCACTGGAGCGGTTTGCAGCCAAGTGTGAGGCTGCCTGGATGTAGATCAGCATCTCCAAATATGAGACCAAGGCCCTCAGTCGGAAAAGGGAAGGGGTGCCCTCACCAGGTCGGGAATGAAATTCTGCTCCAAGTGGAGGAGTTCAAGTATCAACCCTAGTTCAAGTAGGGCAGGGGTGTCCAAACTTTTTGCAAAGGGGGCCAGATTTGGTGTGGTAAAAATGTGGGGGGCCGACCTTTGCTGACGTCCTTTACGTAGAACAATATATTTAAGCAAATTTTAGCAAACCATTCTGTGTGTCACATTTGCAGTATTATTTTTTTTTTTAATTATTTCAACAATCTCGCAACTACCCTTTGTGGCGTTCTCTTTCGACTCTCTGGCTCTTGCGAAATATTGCTGCTGTAAAATTGAACTAGCTTCAAGTTGCTTAAATTTCTCGCTACGTATCGTCCCTGTAATCTTGTCGTACATGTCAGCGTGTCTTGTTTGGTAATATCGCCTCACATTGAACTCTTTAAAAACAGCGACTGTCTCTTTGCAAATGAGGCAGACACAGTTGTGAAGAATTTTAGTGAAGAAATAGTCCAATTTCCACCTATCCTTGAAACGTCGGCCGTCCCAGTCAACTTTCTTTTTTTTGTTGATTGTCGCCATTTTAGAAAATTGGGAGTAAAGGGTCACACGGAATAATGTTGGTTAGTGTGTTGCTGCCTTTTAGTGGGTAGATGAGGAGCAGCATTTAGTGTGTAAGCTACATCATATGCTGGTAGCAGTACTGCTGACCAATTTATTAAGTCTGTGTGCGGGCCAGACGTTATTGATTTTATGACAGAGGCTGGGGGCCAGATGAAATTTGACCACGGGCCGCATTTGGCCCCCGGGCCGGACTTTGGACATGTCTGAAGTAGGGTCTTGTGCACGGGTGAGGGTAGGAGGGAGTGCGGACTCTGCACAGGTCCGTAGTGGTGAAGAACGAGCTGAGGCAAAGGCGAAGCTCTCGTTTTACCAGTCGATCTACATTCCTGCCCTCACCTTTGGTCACGAGCTGTGGGTCGTGACCGAAAGAACAAGATCCCGGATGCAAGCGGCCGAAATGAGTTTCCTCAGCTAGGTGGCCAGGCTCTCCCTTAGAGATAGGGTGAGAAGCTGGGTCATCCAGGAGGGACTCGGTGTTGAGCGACTACTCCTCTGCGTTGAGAGGAGCCAGTTGAGGTGGCTCGGGCATCTGATTCGGATGCCTCCTGGACGCCTCCCTGGAGAGGGGTTCCGGGCATGTCTTACAGGCAGGAGGACCCGGGGACGACCCAAGACCCACTGGAGAGACTATGTCTCCTGGGTGGCCTGGAAATGCCTCGGGATCCCGCTGAAGGAGTTGGTTGAAGTCTTGGTTTCCCTGCTAAAGCTGCTGCCCCCGCGACCCGACCCCGGATTAAGTGGAGGATGATGGACGGATGACAGATGGCTGGATGGATATTTGCAGATACTTTCTACGCTCATCTATATAGATATGAGGGTAGATACTAAAGTATAGAGCATATTGGCTGTGTTTTCATAGGCCATCAAAATTTAAACCAGAGTAAGACAGCACAAAGCATTTTACACCAGGTTTTTGTGATTTAGATGCAGTGAGACCTGGATATGGGAGTGAACACTAGCGAATCATTCAAACCTAATCAGTAGGATTTATTCCATTCCTATTAATAGCCGTGTGTTGGCACAGCTCCTCGGCCAGCGAAAGGTAGGAGAAACTGGTTTGCTCAGTGGAAAGTTGAGATGCACTGAGGATGTACATATCCATTCAAAAGATGACATGAATTTGGCCCACGGGATTTACGCAGTAAAATGGGAACTTGGAGAATGCCTTCCCCGATAAGTCTGTGTAATCCCCATGCACGAACCCAGCTGTGTCGTGACCACAGGTAGGATTTAAGAAATGTAATACAGATGATAACAACCGTGGGGAGAAGAAACTGATTTATGACCCAGTAGGTTCGCTATATACAGTTAATGTGATTATGAATAAAATATTGACTCGTGTGCTAGATCAGCAAACTCAGATCCCGTCATCAGTAGTAAAAGCGCTTTTGCACTGAGTGTGACTTCAAGCACACATCCTCTCTGCGCCGGTCCGCCTCTCTTGGCACTGATCAGTCTACCAAAATCCAAAAAGTGTGGCGTATTCTGCGCTGAAGCAAAAATACATTTGCGTTGTGTTTTGTATATGACAGTACAATGTAAGACAATGATTAAAACCATAAATGGATCCTGCATCCTAAAATAGACGAGTGCAACAAAGAGGCAGAAATGCAAGTACTACAACATACCAGTCCACATTTCGGGGGGGTAATCTTGTCACAGGAACATTCTGAAAACATTAAGTCAGAGGTATTTTAAAGACGAAACAATTCCAAAGGTACACTAGCTGTTACACATCATAAATATCATAATATACACATCATATATTTCATGTTGTACCGCATGTATGCTCGCCACAGCAATGATCTGTACTGGACACTGACAGCACTGACATCCCATAAGGACAGCTTGGTTGAGAACACCTGGAGGGATCACATACTAAAGACACACAGACAGAGACACACATGTGCATTTTGTACACTGAATAGACACATAGGCGCCTTCAAGTGTTGTTTAGCAATTTCTTCATAAGCAAACAGCTCCAGATGTCAAAAGTTTGAAGATGTTTCAGCTCCATCTAAATACACGCATACTGTATTCAACAGGATTAGGTCTCATAGAAGTCAAATTCAGAAAAGTCCAATGTTTAGCTTTTATCTATTATTAGGTGTATTTTTCAGATTTAAGTAGGGTTGGCAACTGTACACTGCAAATGTGTCATATTAATCCATTTACTGTAATTTCTGGACTATAAAGCGCACCTGATTATAAGCTGCACTGGCCAAATTTCACAGAATTTTAGAAATAAATCCACATATATGCCACACTTGACTATAAACCGAAGGTGTCCATATCTTAACATTGGATATTTTACGTAGAGGTTACACAGAAATATTTGATTAATGAAAAATGTATTTAATAACCAGACAAACACGCATCAACATCACCAACTCGTGTTGTCTAAATGCTTAAAAATAAACTAACTTTAAAAAACAGGTCACAGATAAATTTGCAAATATATATAATCCACTTTACCTTGCCTTCTAAACTTGAAGTAGCTAGCTAGCGCTAGCCCTTATATAGCAGCTTTGTTGTAGCATTCTGTGGCAATAAAGACCTCCGAGTACCAGTTGAAAATGGCTAATTAACACTCGCTCTCTCTTGTCGTAGCAAATAGTGGATGCCCATCAATGTAAAATTATCTTTTTTTTAGCAGCATATAGTATCAGATGGAGCCATATTCATCTTTAAAATCCTTAGTTTTTGAGTAAGTCTGATGAGCTTCTTCTAAATACGGTAGTTTAAGTAAATATTACTATTTGTTCTTATTAAGCCCATACATCTAAAAAAAATGTTAATTTTTCACCTAAATCAGGAAAAAAAATCTTTCAAATAATGTTTTCAACTATAGCTATTCTTGAATTAAGAACATGTCTGACAAGCGTTAAGATTTTCAACTAGCTATGTTTCTTATTTCAAGAAATCTAAGTGAGTAAAATTTACTTGAAACACTGGCAGACAATTTCATTTATTTGTAGTAGATTTACACTGAAAACAAGGGAATTTGACTAGTTTAAAGGAGGTGTGTTACGGAATCGACCCATACGCATTCAGAAACAAAAGTACGCGTCCCGCATTGAGCTTTCAAGACCCATGACCTGCGACTGAAACCAAGCTTTCTGACATTGGGGGACACATTTCTGTTTAGAATACATTGATATTCTTGACATTTCTTTGCACCCTGCAAAGATTCAAGACATCCTGTGCCAAAGGTAACACAGCAGCCCATCCCACAGACAAACACTCTGTGTTTCACAGTTTATTTTTCTGTGACCTCTGTGGCTTTAAGGGCGGTGCTGACAGTGTGTAAATTGTGATTAAAGCGCTATATGAGAAGATTTGACCTGGGTTAACATGTAAATATTAAAAAAGTCATATAAAACACTACAGTATATATTAATAAAACTGTCCATACAGTGTACATGTGTAAATGTTAAATATGTAGAATGCATTTTGCATTTATTTTACTATATTTAGGAATAAAAAATGAAAGTAAAAAGTTTTTTTTTTCGGTTTGTGTACATGCTTGTGTGTGCTGACCACAATAGTAGGAGGGGCAGCATCGGTCAGTGCTGTTCTCGTTGACTGTCAGAATCTCACCATCCCGACATAGTGGAGGTGTGTCCATACAAGAAGAGCACACTACAGGAAAGACACACACAGTCACTTAATCACACTGGGTGACACTCATATGATTACAGTGGAAAAGTGTATTTCTGATGCAGTCTTTTCTAAAATAATGTATTTGGTTAGAAAGTTTGATACTTACTGCAGATGTAAGTCAGACAGCAGCTATCTCGAGTTCTAGTTGCAATTAAAGACTGGTCATTTCTACAGGTGGGAATCTCTGCCTCACAGTTTGCAGGATCACACTCTGAAATCCATATAAAAACATAGAAAATTTAGTTAAAGAACTAATAGAATGGATGTATAGATGGATGATATACAAACCGAATGGCAATGACAACTTGAAAAATACTCTTTTTGAGTTTGCTCCTAAAATCAAACAACCTTTGAGACTGTTTTTATCTTTTTCTTTTTTTTTTAAGATACAATTACTGTTCATCAACTTTAGCATGAGGTTAACATAAGCAATCCACATCAGCAAGGAGTGTTTCAAGAAATTTAATAAATTGATCAAATTGATGCTGTTTTTAATATAGATCTTAAATTGCTGCTCCAAACACAAGTAATACTATCTTTGGTCAAGAATGTGCTACTGTGTACTTACCGCACACATATTCTGGACAGCACGAGTCCTTTCGGTAGTATGCCACCAACTTCTCCCCATACTTACAGTCGGGAGGCAGGTGGTCACAATGAGTCTGATTGCACACTGAAAAGTCAGATGATATCATCTCATCTTTTTACACTCTGCACTCGATGATTGATCACATAAACAACTTGATGATCTCCACACTGTAATGTGGTTGACACTTAAAGCTTCTCGCCGGCTTTACCACATATTTTACGGGGGCAGCAGCTGGTGTCATCTGCCAGGCTGACGACTACCTCCCCAACTCGCTGGCACACAGGCGTCATCATGGTGGAACAGTTGTACTCCACAGGGATAACTGCATCTTTGTCGCAGCGGTACATACAGCAGGAGTCCTTTGAAGCCTTCCACACCTCACCATGTGCACGTGGATTTCCAAAACTGTCAGTGCAGGCTACACATACACCTCAATTAATTGATTCACGTGCTTACATATTCTGTCATACAATAAAACATACAGTAAGTGGCCCCTACCACACTTATTGGGAGGTATGCAGAGGGAAGTGTATGGCCGATGAAGTAGCATTCCTTCCGGGCAGGCACAACCCTCAGTCAGGCCTGAGCAGTGGTCTGGGTCTGAGTCAAAATCCTGATTAGGACATGACTTAGACGTGCAGGCTGGCAGACAGGCTTTGTAACTCATCGTTTCAGGACAAATGAAGGCTACAGGAAGAAAGGCAAGAACTGTTACAAAAAGTAATGCTCTGACTAACAGCGTTGTTAAGAACGGCGTTAGAGTATAACGGCGTTACTAACGCCGTTATACTCTAACCTTAATTGACCATTACTGAATGTTTTTCGGACCCTTATTGTAAAGTTTAGCACATTTGTCCCTTAACTAAGAAATTATAAATGCTTAACCCCCCCAAACCTTTATTAACCATTACTGAATGTTTTTTGGACCCTTATTGTAAAGTGTAGCACATGTGTCCCTTAACTAAGAAATCATAAATGCTTAAGTCCCCCCTTTAACCTTTATTAACCATTACTGAATGGCATTACTGAATTAACTAATGCATTAACTCATGTTAATTAATATATTAATAAATGTTAGAGAAGCAATTATATGAATTATTGTAATGTTACTTAAACATTACTTATTGTATTAAAATGCATTAACTAAAGCATTAAGTCATGTTAATTAATATATTAATAAATGTTAGATAAGGGATTAAATTAATTACTTTTATGTTACTTAAACATGAGTTATTGTCTAAAAATGCATTGACTAATGTTAATTAGGGGACCCTTATTGTAAAGTGTTACCGTGAGTAATATAATTAATTACTTTTCCCATCGCAACGCCGTTGCCGTTACTGAGGATATTTTCCGTCGTTGACCGGTTTTTTAAAACGGTGACGGAAAAAGCTGAAGTCCGTCCGTCATTTTGACAGGTTGCAATTCACACCCCAGACCACAGGGTGGCGAGTTAGCATATTAATTAGCTATTGTCTCTCTTAATGCATGACGTCGTTGGCTCTTCTGTCAGAATATTGTAGCGTGACCGGGGTCTGGCGGCGGCACCGTGATTGACACATCAACGCGAGGTTCTTATTGGTGCAGCCGGTGTGCCAGTGCGTCATCCAATTGATGGACAAGATTGCCACCTGTGTATAGCCCCCAATCACATGACGTCACAACTCCGCCCCCCTGACTGGAGCCGCCATATCGTCATGTTTACACATTACCGCTACGTACATGCCTCCTATTACAGCGTGTTTTTCTGCTCGTTAATATTAATAATCAAAATGGTGAAGGCGTGTGTGGCGGTTGGTTGCTGTAACAGAGAAGATAGACGGAGAGACTTAAGTTCTACCGTATTCTGAGAGACCCGAAGATGAGAGCGCGATGGACTGCTGTAATTCGACAAGAAATGTGGGCACCAAACGATCACCACAGACTATGTAGTAGTCATTTTATATCTGGTAAGATGCATTTAATATATATTTAGAATATTTTGGGCTGACAACCACAATTAAGATCATTGTGTGACGTTGGTGATTGGGGTCTATATCGTTGCCTCTTTTTCTTTGGGGGCGGAGTTGTTGGCGGTAAGCAGAGTAAAAAGGGAGAAAAATACCACGACTTCCGTGTCTAATTTTTCGCCGCCAAGCAAGCGTTACAATATTACTTAAAAATGAATAAAAACTAAACTATTGAATATGTCATCATTATCATTTTAAAAATTTAAGTGACGGGTAAAAATAGACTATGACCGGATTTTTATGACCCTGTCAGTCAAAATGACAGACAACGAAAATGTCTAGCGCAAACTCTGCTGAGGATGTAAAGGCATGCGTTACTATGTATTACTATGTTGGTTGAATGCCGCGAGAAATGTCTGAGAGGCAAGGAGGGAGCAGAGAGGAAGAGGGGAAGGGGGTTGTGATGCTGTTGCAAACACGATGCTAGATGGCTCGGAGCGTTAGCATAGCATTCGTATTCTCGCTAGCATTAGCATTTAGTGTGGTGAGCATCATGTTAAATGCTCGGGAAACTTTTTACATACAGTTCTTGGTGTTCAGGTGGGTACAATTAATTGAAAATAATGGACTGTTTTCCTGTTCAGTATGCATTATCATCACCAAGTTGGTGTTGTCCTTGTAGATGCTACAATATAATAAGAATTTGTTTTTGATTTTTATTACCAAAAATAGTAACTTGCCCTAAACTATGGAGCCAAAATTGAAAATAAATGAATAAATAAATAAATGAATGAATAAATAAATATAAAGAGAATATATAAATATATAAATAAATAAATGAATAGGTAAATAAATGAACGAATAAATAAATATAAAGAGAAATAAATATATAAATAAATAAAAATATAACGGTATACTTTGTCATTGACATTTACTTTTGGTCATTAACAACCACAAACAGAAAAAACAATGACAATTGTATTTTTTGCCTTTGTGTTTTCTGTTTGGCATTCACATTGTCATTGTCATTTGTCGATCGCCTTTCCTCTTCGGGAATGTAAATGGCAAATGCGCAGAGTAACAGTCTGTCAATCAAATGACGTTGGGAGGGGCTTTCCAACCAGGAATAGTAGTCGATAACTGATTATTCCTGGTTTAACTTTCCGCACATGCGCCGTACGGCTACCCAAGCGCGACCACGGCTGTTTTGTGTGACTGCACTACGCCACTTCCTCCAATGTCGTCATGATTATAAACGCGAAGATTCGGACATAGAAAATAATTATTCTTTGAATGGTCTGGCATGTGTGTCGAATAATATATTTTATAATATATTTTTTTACCGGTCTAGAAAAAAGTATTTCTATCGTTGAATCTATCACGTAAAAAGTCTATCCATATCCATATCTATCCAGTCTATCCTATCCATAAAAAACACACGTGCAACTCGATAACCGATGTCACTTTCCTTCAGGTAAACTAGGAATAATCAGTTATCGACTACTATTCCTGGTTGGAAAGCCCCGCCCAACGTCATTTGATTGACAGACCGTTTCTCTGCGCATTTGCCATTTACATTCCCGAAGAGGAAAGGCGATCGACAAATGACAATGACAATGTGAAAGCCAAACAGAACAGGCAAAGGCAAAAAATACAATTGTTATTGTTTTTTCCGTTTGTGGTGCTCAATGACAGAAAGTAAAAGTCAATGGATTATATATTTATTTTTCTTTATATTTATTTATTCGTTCATTTATTTACCTATTCATTTATTTACTTATATATTTATATATTTATTTCTCTTTATATTTATTTATTCATTCATTTATTTATTTATTCATTTATTTTTAATTTTGGCACTCCTGTGACTCCATACTAAACCTTCCTTGAATGATATATCCATAAACCTTGTGTGAGTTTTTTTTTTTTTTTTTTTTTTTTTTTTTTAAACAACACATCTAGAGCAAAGAGGAAACCTTTTATGATTATGTCAAAAAGAGGAAACTAACATGAGGGCCACTGGATCAAATTGTGAACTGTGATTCTGTGTTATGGAAGATAAAAGGGGAAGAAGGAGGAGGAAGAAAAAAAAGCTGGAGCTTAATAATGGCAGAGGAACAATTGTTTGTTTTTTGGGGGGTTTTGTGTTCTGGTGTGTTTTTTTATTGTATTGTTTTTGATGGTGTAAATTATTTGTTAGAAAATCAATGAAAACAGTGGGGAAAAAAGAGGAAAGAGATTCAAGCCTAACCTAAATATTGAAAAATATATCTATATATACAGTGCTGGCCAAAAGTATTGCACCCTTGCAATTCTATTAGACAATGCTCAATTTCTCCCTATAAATGATTGCAATTACAAATGCTTTGGTCTTAATATATTCATTTATTTTGCTTGCAAAATAAAAAAAAACACACACACACACAAAAGAGAATTGGGGGGGGGGGGGGGGGGGGGTCCAAAAATGGGGCGGACAAAAGTATTAACACCCTTTGAAAAACCAAATGATTCTTCCCTAATTTGTGTAATTAACAGCACCTTTTACTTACCTGTGGCACATAACAGATGATGGCAATAACTAAATCACACTTGCAGCCAGTTAAAATGGATTAAAGTTTACTCAGCCTTTGCCCTGTGTCCTTGTGTGTACCACATTGAGCATGGAGAAAAGAAAGTGGACCAAAGAACTGTCTGAGGACTTGAGAAGCAAAATTGTGAGGAAGCAAGGGCAATCTCAAGGCTACAGGTCCATCTCCAAAGACCTGAACGTTCCTGTGTCTACCGGGTGCAGTGTCATCAAAAAGTGTAAAGCCCATGGCACTGTGGCTAACCTCCCAATATGTGGACAGAAAAGAAAAATTGACTAGAGATTTGAACGAAAGATTGTGCAGAGGGGTGATGAAGAACCTCGACTAACATCCAAACAATGTTAAAGGTGTCCTGCCGTCCGAGGGTACAACAGTGTCAAACCGTACTATCCGTCAAAAGTGGAATGAAAAGGGATTCTATTGTAGGATACCCAGGAAGACCCCACTTCTGACCCAGAGACATAAAAAAGCCAGGCTGGAGTTTGCCAAAACTTACCTGAGAAAGCCAAAAACGTTTTGGAAGAATGTTCTCTGGTCAGATGAGACAAAAGTAGAGCTTTTCGGGAAATGGCATCGACAGAGTTTACTGTACAGAAAAAAAACTAGGCCTTCAAAGAAAAGAACACGGTCCCCACAGTCAAACATGGTGGAGGTTCCCTGATGTTTTGGGGTTGCTTTGCTACCTCTGGCACCGGACTGCTTGACCGTGTGCATGGCATTATGAAGTCTGAAGACTACCAACAAATTTTGCAGCATAATGGAGGGCCCAGTGAGAGAAAACTGGATCTCCCTCAGACATCATGGATCTTCCAGCAGGACAATGACCCAAAACACTCTTCAAAAAGCACTAGAAAATGATTTGAGAGAAAGCACTGGAGACTTCTAAAGTGGCCAGCAATGAGTCCAGACCTGAATCCCATAGAACACCTGTGGAGAGATCTGAAAATGGCAGTTTCCAGCAGAGCATTGTAAGAAACTCATTGGTGGATACCGGAAGTGGTTGTTCGCAGTTATTTTGTCTAAAGGTTGTGCTACCAAGTATTAGGCTGAGCGTGCCAATACTTGTGTCCGGCCCATTTTTGAAGTTTTGTGTAAAATGATAATAATTTATTTTTTATTATTATTTTTTTTTTTAATTCTCTTTTGTTTTTTCATTACAAGCAAAATAAATACAGATATTGCTACCAAAGCATTTGTAATTGCAATCATTTTCTGGGAGAAATTGAGTATTATCTGACAGAATTATAGGGGTGCCAATACTTTTGGCCAGAACTCTATTAGGAGTGTCACGGTACACACAAGCCACGGTTCAGTACATCAGGAAAAAGGCTTTTTTTCCCCACAGCATTTGAAAGTTAACGTTTGGATAGCATTACACTATTATATACTGTAGGTGATTTTTTTTAAAATGTTAAAAGGGTGACCTATGTTTTTTGGAATGAAAAAGATAGCTCCGTTCAATTCAATCAGTTACTATAAACATATTTGATGTGAAAGAAGTTATAGAATGGATCATGTAATAACTGAAGAACATGAAAAGTAATGTCAGTTACTTTGCCGAGAAACTAATTACACTTACGGTGAGGTAACTGAGTCAACTCAATTACTTTTTGAATGAAGTAATTTGTAACTGTAATAAACTACTTTTTTAAAGTAAGATTAACAACACCGCTAACTTAATACTTTTGGGGGAAGTAAAACAAGCTTAGAGTACTCGGTACTTTTTATTGATGGACAAATCTAATTTACACAGGATAAAAACATTTAGATACACAGAAATCAAAGACCTCCCTTTCATTAAATGTGACTATAAGGAAAGGCAACGTGGATTTATAATTACCATACATCAAACAATTTTGAGCATAATATTTTGCATTAACTGTATTGTCCATATTCTGTAATAATTCTCCCAATGATGACACAATTGCATAGGTAAGTCCTCACTATGATTTTAGTGACATTAATAAAGATCATCGTGTCGTGAGGATTCAATCTTACGACAGTAATCTGGTCTCCTCCATTCAATGCAGATGTTGAATTTGTGGCAAGTGGCTACGTAGGCAGCCAGTGCCACACACTGGTTGTTCACATACTCCACATCTTGGACCCAAACCTCACAGAAAGTGCTTGGAGAGACCTTGAAAAATAAAACATACATGTTTGCAAATTGGTTATCGTGTGCTTTCATACATAGAACATAAAACATCCAGCAGGTCAGTTCGCCACTGACTTTAAGGATGTGAAAACTTACAAAGGCATGGCATGGAAAAAAGGCTGGTTTTTGTAGCATGACCAAGCACCGGGAGCAGTCACTGGTGGAGCAGTTGAAGTCTCTGCGCCGACTGTAACTGACATAGCTGGTGGTATTGGGAACCTGCCAGCTGTCGATGAAGAGCGATGCAGCCTCATTCCTTCCCACAGTGGTACCATTGGCCAAAGTCAGGTCATTTGTTGGGTCTCCATCACAAAAACCTTAAGGATACGAGCGAATAGGGTGTGTATACGAATGCAGAAACACATTATTACAATGTCGACACTCACACTTCTGTTTTGTTTACTAATAGTGACAAAAAATTTAATAATTGATGAAAGAGACTTGGAAGTATTGATTGGTTTAGTATTATTAAGACTGTCTTTAACAAGTACAGAATTAAAATTGTTTAGTTTTCCTGTTTAATTGATCACATTTATGGCTATCTTTAGATTAGAGGTCTAAAATTTGGCTATTCCACATGACTATTATCAAATTCCACTGAAAAATCAAAGTAACAAATATTATTTTTATCACCTAATTGGGGAGGAGTGTAAGATAAATTTGGTTTCATAAATGACTTACTGTAAAATCAGCTGGATTGGGGCTTTTAGTCTTATTTCTGTTTCAAAATTTAGAGATCAAGCCAATGCATTCTTACTGATGCTCAAATGTAGCCAAAAATGCGCTACCCTAAAAAGATTACTTGAAATTGCATGTTCATCACTAATTTGGTTGTCTAGGATTTTGTTAACAGTCCATAATCAAAATTAAATAACATTTGATGATTTTTGAAAAAAAATAATCTTTTAGCTTCGAGTTTGACCATTTAGGCAAGTTCATACCACAGAGGCCAATGGTGGGTAGGGTCTTGCCAGAGCTGGGGCTGTCACTGTCGATTACCATCATTCCAGTGCTGTGATACCACTGCAGCTTGAGACCAGTCGGGCTTCGGATCAGATACATGTTGCCCGTGTCGTAGACCTCAAACCCAAACTTTTTAAAACGAGGCTTGGCGTACCGAGAGTTGACATAGAGCTGCGGGGAAAGTTTGCATTTGCTAATGTTAATTATTTATTGATTTCAGACTGGAACCTTCCTGTCCTCATGTGTGAGTTACTATTGTTTAAGTAAACCAAAAATGTTTTTCCTACCCTCCTTTGTAGCCTGTCGATGATGATGTGGTTGGAATTGTGAGTGATGTTGAGTGCCACCAGACATAGGTTGGTAAAATTCCACAGAAGCTTTAAAAATGACAATAATATCAAAATGTGACTTACATTATAGAAACAGGAAAAATATTCTTAAACTACACAGCAGCTCACTGGTGACTGTGATCCAACAGGGCACTCCTGAACCAGAACACTGACTGTCTCGTTGGGTAGCTGAGTCACTATAAAGGAGGCAGCCTTGTAGATGGCAACACTGTTTCCATCAAATGTGATCACATTCAAGTCTGGAAACATAGAGCAGCGACCTGGAATAGAAACAATGAAATAGTGACATAATGATCTCATGAATATAAGGAAGTGTCTGAAAACATCTGAAAACATAGTACAGTTATGATATGCTTGTTTAGTATTAGATTATTTAAAAATCAATTATTTTACTGTTTCTCTTACATGGACAGTCCCACTGGGGGCAGCATTTGTCACCATTGACCAATATGGCAAAGCCAAGCAAACCACAGTTCAACGGTTGAGAGAAGGGGCAGTTTAGGGATTTATTGAACAAGATGAGCTGATTGTTGACACAGATGAACTTGGTGCACTCATCAACAATCTCCACATATGGAGGCTGGTTTAGATACAAACAGAGCATAGAAACACGTTGAGCAATTTTTTTTCAACAACTGTAAAAAGAATGTAGTTCTATTTTGAAATGTTCATTTTTGATTGTTGTTCTTGGCAATTAGATCTAAAACGATGCTATAATACCATAAAGATACACTGAAAATTCAAGACTATCATTAAGAAAGCATATAACATCAAGTGAACCCACCGTGCATGCCTTTGTGAATGATACATTCATGGAGGTGATGCTATCTGATGTAGGACTTGTTTTTTCTACTGGTGCAAAAGGTGTTGTCAAACCAAGACTCGTGTGATTCATCCTTTGCGGTACAGATGTTTGAACCGTTCTGGTCACGGGAATGGAAGTCATACCGGAAGTAACAGCACCAGGTTTTGGAGTCCTAACGGTTATATTAGGTGCTGGAGACGTCACTGGTTGGGAAGTCTTTGGTGCCACCACTGACTCTGTGGTTGTCAGGTGGGAGAATGGTATGGTTCTTTCAGGCATTGGAGGTCGGGTCATTGAGGATGTGGCTGCACGTGTTGTCTGAGTCTTTGGTGTGCTTGCCGTTGTCAATGGTTCTTCTGATGTGGATATACTTGGAGATGAAACGCCTAATACAATGGTTTTGCCTGGTTGTGGTGTGACAGTAGTTGAGAGGTTTGCTTGAGTAGTTTCTGCCGCGGGTTTTATTGGCAAAGTAACCCCAGATACTACTGGCCTCTTGGTTGATTCGCTTTCAGGTGTAACTCGTGTTGTCACTGGAATGCTCTGTGTTGGCCTTATCGAGGTCACCAGTGTGATTCCAGTTTTAGTTGTGTCAACAGATGTAAGTCTTATAGTTGACACAAGCTGTGTGGTGACCTCGTCCGGTGAACTTATTTTTATTGATGTTGAATGAGAAGTAGCTGTTTGAGGTAGAGAGATAGGTCGAAACGACGTGGTTGTTGCGCCTGTAGGTTCCATTACACTAGCCGGTGGATGTGTTGTCACTGTGATTGGTTGTACAGTAACTTGTTTTGTTGTTACAATGGCAAGTCTTGTCGGTCCTGTAGTGAGAGAAATGTCAGGAACATCGGGTCGAAGAGGGCGCTCTGGTGTTACTATCTTGGTCGTAACCTCTGCAGTAGACATCCTGTGAGATGAAGTTGTAGCAGGTGTGGTCGTGTTAGTGGCTGCTGTAGCGGATGTGATGACTGCACTTGATACTGGAATTTGAGGTATATCAGTTGTTTTAGTCAAACTGACCACAAGTGGAGCAGTTTGAGAGGTACGCTTAGGTGTTGTCTTTGTCGTGGGAATGTACAAAGGGCTAGACGAGGTAAGGAAATGGGGGTAAGACCATGGTCGGGATGTCTGTGTGGTGGAGATTGGTGATTGTGTGGGAACAACAGTTTTTCTGGGGCTCACGGATCCTACAGTTGATATTGCTGATAAAATAGAAGTGGTGGCGATAGTGCTGGCTACAGCTACCTTTGGAGGTCTTGAGGTCTTTGGCTTAGTGGAAGTAGACCCAAAAATTATGGCTGTGAGCTTAGAGGGTGGCTGAGAAGTCATTTTGGGCAAAGTAGATTTAGGTATGGTCGCTAGCTTTGCTGTTGGTTGCTGGTCTGAAGCAACAGAGGTAGCAGTCGGCACTGTCGTAGGCAGAGCGACCTGGACTGGCGTTGATGTTGGCATTTTAGGAGCAGATGAGGATGTCAAAAGTACCTTCCCAGTGGTAAGTTCAAAAATTGGAAGAGTCGTTGTCTTTGGTCTAATGTAGTGCATTGTGGTGCTAGTTTTATAGGGTTTAACTCGAGTGACAGTGTCTGTGGTCTTTGATGAACTGATTGTTGTCATAGATATGGTTGCTGTTTTCACAGGAGGTTGGGTAAATCTTGAGGAAGTTGTGGAAAAGGCTGTATTTGGAAAACTGGTAGAGATGGTTGACATTGGGTACATTGGAGGAGTTTTCCCTGCTGTCAAAGTTTTTGTACTCCTCGATCCTGTGAATGTAGTGTCAGTAGATCTGGGTACAGTGATCTGTTGTGTCACTGTTGATCTTTCTGTAGGCAACGGAGTATGAGAAGTGGTTCCTAGCAAGTCCACTGAATGTCTAGCCCCTGTGGACCGCTCCGTGGCTAGCGGAGAAGTGGCGGTTGACCTCCCTGTAGCGCTTGTTACTGTTATTTTGGGAGGGGCTTTTGAGGTGAGGAGAGTCTGGAGGGAGTCAGTGGGCCTGGTGGAGGAACTTAGCCAGAAGAGAGAAGTAATTTCAAAAGGATGACTGCTCAGTCTGAATGTGCTGGATTCAAAAGGGCTGATGATAGCTGTAGTGCTATGCTCCTCAGTCACTTTCAGAGTTGACAGAGTTTTAACCACATCAGGCCTTACACTGGGGGATGATTTTGAAAGAGGTGCTGCTGTTCTGGAAGATTCTAGTAGTAAAGTAGACGATGGGACAGTTGGTTGAGTTGACACATCAGTAATCAGTGGTCTAGCGGAGAAAGATGTGGACATGTTCACAGGATGAGCAATAGTGGTGAAATTGGTGATAGTAGTCAACTGAGAAGTGGGGGATGGGCCAATTGTTCTGTTGAGTGAGACCGTGGTTTTTGTGGAAGACACAGTCCCAGAGCTTGGCAGGGCACTCGTTGGAATTATGGGCATAATAACTGGCGCTTTAATACCTAAACCAAAAACCATGAAGAGCATTTTACAGGAGGATAGAGGATAACTGTAATCACAGACTTAGATTTATCATTGATAGTTCCAGATAATTTCAGAGTGGGATAAAGGTGTATAAATTAAATTGTGAATACACAGAGTATGACAACTTTATTTAGCAATGGTTTCACAATTAAGGATCATTACAATAACAATAATAATTATTATTATTATTATTATTTCAATAATGATTAAGGATTGTACTCACAGTCTTCCACGTAGACACAACGACGAGTGACTTCATCCAGGACCATGTGTGGGGGGCAGACAGGAAGGCAGCCCTCCACTCTGCACACATCAATACAGTACATTATAGAAGTATACTGTTTCTAATATATACATTATATAATCTTTTACAGAACACCAGTCAAAAGTTCACTTTCAAGCCTATTTTTGGTGGTATTTTCCACTTAAAGTGTAATGTACAGTGGGGCAAATAAGTATTTAGTCAACCACCAATTGTGCAAGTTCTCCTACTTGAAAAGATAGAGAGGCCTGTAATTGTCAACATGGGTAAACGTCAACCATGAGACAGAATGTGGGGAAAAAAGCAGAAAACTATATTGTTTGATTTTTAAAGATTTTATTTCCAAATTAGAGTGGAAAATAAGTATTTGGTCACCTACAAACAAGTAAGATTTCTGGCTGTCAAAGAGGTCTAACTTCTTCTAACGAGTTCTAGCGAGGCTCCACTCGTTACCTGTATTAATGGCACCTGTTTTAACTCATTATCGGTACAAAAGACACCTGTCCACAATCTCAGTCAGTCACACTCCAAACTCCATTATGGCCAAGACCAAAGAGCTGTCGAAGGACACCAGAGACAAAATTGTAGACCTGCACCAGGCTGGGAAGACTGAATCTGCAATAGGTAAAACGCTTGGTGTAAAGAAATCAACTGTGGGAGCAATTATTAGAAAATGGTAGACATACAAGACCACTGATAATCTCCCTCGATCTGGGGCTCCATGCAAGATCTCACCCGTGGCGTCAAAATGATAAAAAGAACGGTGGGCAAAAATCCCAGAACTACACGGGGGGGCCTAGTGAATGACCTACAGTGAGCTGGGAACACAGTAACACAGGCTATCAGTAACACAATGCGGCGCCAGGGACTCAAATCCTGCACTGCCAGACGTGTCCCCCTGCTGAAGAAAGTACACGTCCAGACCTGTCTGCGGTTCGCTAGAGAGCATTTGATGATCCAGAAGAGGACTGGGAGAATGTGTTATGGTCAGATGAAACCAAACTAGAACTTCTTGGTAGAAACACAGGTCCTCGTGTTTGGAGGAGAAAGAATACTGAATTGCATCCGAAGAACACCATACCCACTGTGAAGCATGGAGGTGGAAACATCATGCTTTGGGGCTGTTTTTCTGCAAAGGGACCAGGACGACTGATCTGTGTAAAGGAAAGAATGAATGTGGCCATGTATCGAGAGATTTTGAGTGAAAATCTCCTTCCATCAGCAGGGGCATTGAAGATGAGACGTGGCTGGGTCTTTCAGCATGACAATGATCCCAAACACACAGCCAGGGCAACAATGGAGTGGCTTCGTGAGAAGCATTTCAAGGTCCTAGAGTGGCCTAGCCAGTCTCCAGATGTCAACCCCATTGAAAATCTGTGGAGGGAGTTGAATGTCCGTGTTGCCCAATGACAGCCCCAAAACATCACTGCTCTAGAGGAGATCTGCATGGAGGAATGGGCCAAAATACCAGCAACAGTGTGTGAAAAGCTTGTGAAGAGTTACAGAAAACGTTTGGCCTCCGTTATTGCCAACAAAGGGTACATAACAAAGTGTTGAGATGAACTTTTGGTATTGACCAAATACTTATTTTCCACCATGATCTGCAAATAAATTCTTTAAAAATCAAACAATGTGATTTTCTGTTTTTTTTTTTCCCCACGTTCTGTCTCTCATGGTTGAGGTTTACCCATGTTGACAATTACAGGCCTCTCTAATATTTTCAAGCGGGAGAACTTGCACAATTAGTGGTTGACTAAATACTGATTTGCCCCACTGTAGTTGTCAGCTCATTCCCTCTGCCAAGAGGAATAATCAGGGTGCTCAATGCTCATGATGTAATGCGTGAATTATGAAATTTCATGCAATATAGCATGAGCAATGTAATTCAATTATATTGAAAATTTCTTAATTTATCCTCGTGTTTTCTTTTGCACTAAAGATTAGGGTCACAGCTGAGCTGGATGTTATACCAGTTTACTAAGCAAAAGGCAGACTAAAACCTAGGTCACCAGCTATAAGCAGGCCATATAACATATAGACAATCAAGCCTTCACAATCACATTCACAGCTTTGGACAAGTGTTAATGAACTAAAATGCATGTTTTTAGGATGTGGTGCCAGAAGGAAAGTACCCCATTTTACTTCCTGGTAGGCTGCTGCACAATATGGGCAATCTTGCACCTGATTGTACTTTGCGGCTGGCCGACATAAAATACCAATAAAAGCAAGTGCTGTGTGAGAAGGCAGATATGCAGCAGCAGATATGTTGTTCACCATTCCACCATGCTGCCATCTTCGGTTATAGCAGGGGTCGGGAACCTTTTTGACCGGGAGAGCTAAAACACCCAATGAATTTTAAAAAGTATCTGAACTTTTTGGAATTTCTCACATTTCAGCATAAAATCACCATCAAATGTGATCTGATCTTTGTGAAAATCACTCAGATGCAAAAACTGTCTGCTTTAACTGAAACCATCCAAACATTTATAAGTTTTTCATATTTAAATGAGGATAATATGCAAACAATGAGAGAAGGGGGAAAAATAAGTAAGTGAACCCTCTGCCTAAGGAGACTTAAAGAGCAATTGAAGCCAATTTTTACCAAACAATTCAAGTCAGGTGTGTGCCCAATCACTGATGAGTGGTTTAAAGCTGGCCTGCCCACTATAAAAAACACACCTAGTATGAATTGTCGTGATGAGAAGCATTGTCTGATGTGGATCATTGCTCGATCAAAAGAGCTGTCTGAAGACCTGCGATCAAGGATTGTTGATTTGTATAAAGCTGGGAAAGGATACAAAACCATTTCTAAAAGTCTGGATGTTCATCAATCGACAATCAGAGAAGTTGTCTACAAATGGAGAGAATTTGGCACTGTTGCTTCTCTCCCAAGGAGAGGCCGTCCACCAAATATCACGGCAAGAGTTCACCGCAGAATACTCAGAGAGGTAAAAAAGAACCCTAGAGTGTCTGCTAAAGACTTACAGGAATCACTGGCAGAGTCCAATATCTCTATGCACACACCAACTATGTAAAATTATGGCCAAGAATGGTGTTCATGGAAGTACTCCATGGAGGAAGCCACTGGTGTCTATAAAAACATTGTTGCTCATTTAATGTTCGCAAAAAGGCACTTGGACACTCCACAGAAGTTTAGCAGAAATATTTTGTGGACTGATGAAACCAAAGTTGAATTGTTTGGGAGTAACACACAACATCATGTTTGGAGGAATAATGGAACAGCTGACCATCAGCAACACCTCATCCCCACCGTGAAGCATGGTGGAGGGAGCATCATGATTTGGGGCTGTTTTGCTTCCTCAGGGCTGGACAACATGTAATCATTAATGGATGAATGAATTAAAACGTTTATCAGGATGTTTTGCAGGAAAACCTGAGGATGGATGCTGCAACAAGTCAATAATCCAAAACACAGAAGTAAATCATTTCAGAATGGTTTCAGAAGAATAAAATACACATTTTGGAGTGGCCAAGTCAAAGTCCAGTCTTGAACCCCATTGAGATGCTGGGGCATGACCTAAAGACAGCGATTCATGCCAGACATCCCAGGAATCTGACTGAACTACAGCAGTTTTGTAGAGAAGAATGGGCCAAGATTAGTCCTGATCAATGTGCCAGACTGATCTGCAGCTACAGGAAACGTCTGGTTGAAGTTATTGCTGCCAAAGCGGGAGGGGGACCACAAAATATTAAATGTGATGGTTCACTTACTTATCTTTCCCCCTTCTGTCATTGTTTGCATACTATCCTCATTACAATATGAAAACCTATAACATACAGCAGACACTGTTTTTTTCATCTGTGTGATTTTGACAAAGATCAGATCACATTTGATGGTGATTTTATGCAATAATGTGAGAAATTCCAATTGGTTCAGATACTTTTCATACCACTGAATAATTTCTAACAATATATTCTATTGCCAGCTTGTCAAGAGTCTGTTTTATGAGCAGTTTTTTTTTTTTTTTTTTTTTTTGTGAAAGCATTTGAGCGCATCACGCAAGAGTGAGGTCAAGCTCTGTTTTTATGAGCGGTCGCCTAAGTGTGATTGAAATACATTTTGAGAAAACGACAATAAAAGCCTTACATCATTACTTGGGATATTACAATCATTACTTGGGATTTTACAATCGCTGTTTATTAGCGCCCTCACCACTTGGGAAAGACATCTAAAAGAAACATGGTGAGGTGCTGCGTACATTTGCTGAAACAACCAGGGGGGGTTCTGCTTAACAGTGGCCAAGACAGCTGGAGCCTCTCAGGGCAGCCGTTTCGTGAGTTTCGCTGTCCTGGAAGTGGTGACATTTTGACAATGGAAAAAGTCATGAAAGTTAAACCGATCGCGCATCTGTATGACTTGGGGTACCATGCAGTTCAGTCTTGTTTAATTTTTCCCCACACATTTTTTATATACTCCTGTTCGCTCAGCACTGAGTTGGGAGGGGCCAGGCCCGCGACTGGCCGAGCAGAGACTTGCGAGCTCTGTTACTGCCCATCTCCGTGCAATCCGCAACGGCAGGACCACCAATTGACACTGAATTAAAGCATATTATTGCAACGTAATATTGAAGTGTCCAAGATCAATGTGTGAATGAAAAATCAGCTCATCACAGCTTGTTCATGTCAAGCGAGCGGCCGGTCCCACAATTAAGATTACGGGTTAGCCGGATATTGCTCGCGAGACATAGGTTCCCGACCCCTGGGATATAAGAACAAAAAAATATTCCTTTTCTGATTGTCAGGGTTGCTAAATGAGAAGTAAAAAGTCTCACTGCGGAATTGCCACACAGGCTTCTGCTGATGGGTCGCTGCAGGTTTTGAAACAAGGACTGATACAGGAGTCATATCTCCATTGGCACTGTGGATGAGGAGGGGCATCCTGGCTCGTCCCTAATGTAAAGTGCAACACATTTACTGTTGGGTTATTGGGGGTGGAAAACAAGGCACAAACACGATTACACACACAAACCGAGATGGATTGGAGGCTGCCATATCACGAATGACAAAACTTCTTTTAAGCTTGTATTTGTGTTTGGGGAAAGGGTGCAGACTTAAATGGTTTTAGCATGTCTAGAGGAGAGATAGTGATTAAAATGGCAGAAGGATGATGAGGATGGTGATTCCAGGCGAGTGAGCCTGAGCAAAGATGGAAAGATGTAGCAGCAAACAAATGTTAGTAATAGAAAGGAGGGTGCAGAAAATACCATAGGCCTGGATGGAAAAGGGTGATGGCCAACGGGACTCCTACTAGAGAGTCACAATTAAAGAAGTAAATGTATGTTGCTAATAGGAGAAAAGAGGCATCCAAATAAAACCTAAAATTTAAATTTAAAAAAAAAAAAAAAAACTTTAAAATTTAGAAGCTACAACATTGACAAGCATGATGCACTTGAATAAAAAACTGTACTATGATGCTGTAATGTTATTACTGTTGTCCCCTTTTGTGAGCGAGAGTTAGTCCATTACAAGAAGACAAATGCTGCTCTGTTTTTAGCTGCAGTGACTAAAAAGCCAAAAGTGTTGACCTTTAACCCCAAAGAGGACCAATGACACTAGTTAAACCCAGTGTCAAACACTCATGAACAGCTGAGAGAAGCTTAAAAACCCAACGAGAGAAATGATCACACCACCTGTCTTAGAGCAACTGCAACATTAGGTTGACCTTCATTTCTGTCATTTCATAAATTTACTAATTGAGATGCATACAGTGTTTACAAAATAAGAAAAAAATCTATCATAGTTGAATTTCACCACTGTTGTCACTTGCACAGTGACCTTACCTATGCAAATCTTATTTACTTTAGTTAGTGAGTAATACCTGAGAGTCTGAAAAGAGTGGCCTTGCGGAAGCTGTCGGTGTGACGATATTTGAGCAGGTGAAGTCGAGGGTGGGTGGCATGTAAGAAGAATCTAGGCTTTGCCTGGGACTCCAGAGAGTCAAAGCCTGAGACCCAAGTGTCCCGGTGGAGCACAAAGGTGGCTCGATCCCATAAGGCCTCACTTTCCTCCCACTTGGCCAGTTTCACCTGCCCACTAAGGCTTACATACAAGAAGTGATTTGGTCGGTGTGCTGCCTCAAAAGATACCCGTGATGTGTCTAGGGGACAAAAAAAAAAAAAATAGTCCTCTATGGTCAATACATTTTCTTAGCCACTATGTAACCTTATATACTAATTTTCTGGGACATTTAGTGACAAAAAATATGCATCTAAACAATGAAGTGTAAGATCAATTATAAGAACAATACAGCTAATTTATAATGGAAAAATTAGAGAAGATTCAAAACGCGAATATGCTTGTTGTAAAAACTAAGAAAGAAAACCAAAGTCTAAGTTTTTGCAGTGAACTGCTGATCCTGAATTTTATTGACTAGTCGTAAAACTGAACCCTGCAGAGATTATAAGAGAAACACACCATGTGGTCGTGCTCTGCTCAGGCCTGGTGTCATCATAAAGTGTGAGAGGGTCCCAGTTGTGTCACTGGTGTTTTCTTGCTTCACAAACACTGATCCGCTGGACCTGTTAGCAGCGAGCACTAGCGTCGGATATTTGAAGGGGACCAATCTAAAGGGGCCTTTCCCAAGCACTGCAGAAAACAAGTTATTGTTGTAAGTTATTCAAAAGAAATTGACTTCACTTTGTAAACAACCATTTACAGTTGTGTTAAAAAATATTCAACCCTGAGGTGTGGCAAGTCTGACATTGGTTTTAATCTCTTGCACAAAACAGTAATGACTTAAGTGGAACATAGACAACTGGAATTGTGGATTTTAGGAGTCTTAATTTTGATCTGACTAGATGAATGTCATACGACAACACGAAGCTGCAGTGAGGGTTCAGTAATTTTGAACACAACTGTGAGTGTCAAATGTATTACCTACATCAAGCACAGACACTAAAGGATTGCAGTACTCAAGTTTGAATTACCATGTTCAAGAAATGTGGATGGATGAAATAGAATTTAATCACTGTGTAGCAATGACAAATTGCTCTATTATCAGTGAAGATGAATTGGAGGAAAGAAGTAGAGAGCATTACCCTTTGTCGTGTACTCTTGAGTTTGCAATATAGAGAGTATCAACCTTCTAGGTCATAGGGAGGAGTAACGCTCACAATTTAAAAACATTATTCACCTAAACTAGTCAAGATCTTTTGGTTTTCAAAGCACATAGTGTTAGTTAATTTCTACTAGACACACAAATAACAGCATTTTACAGTTGGAACAACACAAAGTGAAGGAGCTGTGATACCTTTGTTGTAGAATTCACAATCGTATGCTGCACAGAGAAGTAGAGAAACAGTATTAACACAAATATTAACCTTTTCGGGGACAGAGGTCCCTACAATGGACAGCTATTCAAAAATATACTGTTAAATACAAATACTAAATACTATTTTTGGTAATTGATATAAATTTATTTTTTATTTTTTTTACAGCTAATACCTTTAACCCTTTATAGACAAGTTTCCAAGGGACTTCCGTTTTACTTCCTTATGTCTGCCAGCAACTTCCGTTTTAGAATTTTTCCATTCAAAACAACAGTGGAACTGGAGTAACATTACTCATCAAAATCCCTTAAAAAACACAATTTGGAAATACCGCATCCATCTGCCATCATCACGACAGGGGAGGACAACAAGCGCGTGCCACCACAAAGACCGGGTGTTTTTGTAGCCATGTTGCCACTGTGTTATGGAAGGTATATTCTTCCTATCCCTGCATTGTCATGTGTCCGGTGCTCAAAATACCAAAGCTAAAAATTTTTTGCATGAAACGACTTGTTGCCTTTGATACTGTTATTACGATGATGATTGTAATTATGATGATTTTCAGTATTATTTGCAATAATTACAGTATCTCCTTCTAGCCTGTTACTAATCAGTACGTGTAGATGGCACAATTATGTCAACGCATAAATGCAAGTGTTACTAGTTTTTCGTTCGTTTGTTTACAGGTGGAAAACGCTGTTAGGCAAGGGAAATTAATGTGCTTCACAGCAACACTTACTGTACGTTGATGGACATACAGTATATCAAGACTACGTGCGTTCTACCCAGGAGCGGCCGAGAGGCTGGGGCTGGAGATGGTGGGTCACCTCGCAGCCAACTGTCAGCTCGATCCTGAGATCCAACTACGAGCTTTTTAAATGCAGCAAATTTAAGATCGCTCCGGAGCTCTGCTGTCTGATATCACATTCACACTATGCTATTTTTCCAATAATTTTATAAATTGTGATTTATTGACCTGTTTTGCACATGCACCAATCGTTTTAAATAAAACAAGAAATGGAATCATATTGTCTAAATGCTTTATTGCGATCAATATCTGCGAAAAAGAATTACATACTATTTTTGTTTATATGTACAATACATACCTTGTAGTATTTCCTTGTAACAACAAAATCCGTGTCAGCCCTTCTGCATTCGCCAAATGTAATTAAATTTGTAATTTCACCTCATTTTGGTCACTCAAGTGGCCGGCGTATCAATCTATACCTCATGTCAACACAGGCTGACAGGTTGTTATAATTTTGTCCACGAATGATAAGAACAATCATACAATCTCATCTACGTCGTACTGAATCCATTTTTGGAGATTCCGAGAGTTCCTCTGCTTTAATTTTGCAGTTTTAACTTTGTCAACACACTGCTTACTTCAACCATAATTCATGTTGTTTTTTCTGAACCGGAAGTTCGAGGCAGATATTGTCCAAGATGGCGCCGCCCATATTTCGCTCATGAAACTTGTCTATAGTGCAAATGACTATTTTTAATCATTTTAAAAAATAAATAAATATCAGCAACGTTCATCATATATTTTTTCAATTAATCGTCATTGTTATTTTTATATACAGACAAGACTGGCTGCAAATCCTAATCTTTCAGTGCGATTGACGGCGCGAGACGTCCAATTCATTATGACTGTGAGGGGCGAATGAACGAACATTCTTTTTCCGCTCCCAGTCTAAATGGATTGGACATCTCGAGCTGTTAATGGCAGCCAATGAGTTAAATGAGTGCCCTGTAAGGGTTTTTTAAAAAATCATTATTTGAGCATGAAATGATTAAAAGAGAGTTTATTTTAAAGCGATACCTTGTTCTGGATAAACACATGCAACATTTATGTTACATTTTAACTCACGGCACAAAGATGGGGAGCGCCAGTCGATAGGAATCCCATCGTGACAGCATCGTTGGGCGTATGCTCCCACACTAGTGCAGAAACATTCACAGTCTCCTCCCTGATTGCAGCCACACGTGTCTGCCAGGCAGTTCATATAGAACCAGGTAACATCCACCTGAATGCAAAATTTTAGAAAAAAAACGAAGTGTTCTATTCAAAGGCGATTGTGACATCTTGGTGCTAAGGGACTATGTTGAATTGAACTGAGGTGTTTAAATTCAGCAAAAGTAGTGCTTTGTAACTGTTTAAATTTAAACATTCCACTACTTACCACAGGATGACAGGCCTGAAAGACCTCACTTAGCAGGACAGCACACTGCTGCTTGGCAAACAGCTCTCTGAGTGGACTCAGAGTGCATGGGTGTCTCATATCCGGACCGTTCACACACTGAACACCAAGCAACATTTTTTAGTGAAGTCAGTGACATTCAACGTGGAAACATACTAACTAGTTGTAAATGGAATATGAGCATAGTACTTAGCAGTATATTAAGAGAGACAATTTCTTCAAAAATTTATCATATATAAAATACCCTCGATGTTGTCCAACTGTTTCCAAACTCTTGGGGTGTTGTCGCGTCGA
This sequence comes from Corythoichthys intestinalis, assembly GCF_030265065.1. Lineage (NCBI taxonomy): Eukaryota > Metazoa > Chordata > Actinopteri > Syngnathiformes > Syngnathidae > Corythoichthys > Corythoichthys intestinalis. The sequence continues at coordinate 65,473,538 of NC_080395.1, forward strand.
TGTTTTCAGGCGTGCGCATCTCATTTACAGTCTTCATGTCAAAGTTTCCACACAGACCACTCAGCTTCCCCTGAACATTTCAACATAATCATCTTAACTGAACAGCAGTTTTGATTTAGGCACTCTGAATTTAGATTAAAAAGGTAAAACTAAACAGTATTTTCTTTTGGGGGGTGGGGTTTAGTTTTTTTCCATGTTTACCACCAAAATCGTAAATACGGATAAAATACTGCATGCAAAACTGGACAACAGTCCTTTTTAACATGTAAACTAAAATTATTCATTTAGTCAGTTATTGTAAATTTAGCAGACACCTAAGAACAATAACTAAAAGCCTTTTGGTCTAAATTTGCAATTAAATATTGTCTTTCTAGCATGTGTGCCAATAAGAGGCTTTGACAACAAAATGAAACTCCAACAAAAGTCAGTCAAGTAGCTATGACACATTTTTGTTACCATTACTGCTGATCACATAGTACACTATAAAACTTCGCTTCAAACTTTGCGCCCTACCCATCGCAGATTGTTTTTCAATTTAAAAAATAATAATAAAGCCGATCGTGTCGTCTGACTCTCGCTCCGTCCACCCTCTCCCTGCTCTTTGTTCATCAGGCAGTGCACGTGCACTGGAGTTGCATATTAAACTTAACGGTGATTGTCAGATGTTTGTATTTCATCTTGCAGGAGTCACTAATTTCAAAAGCGTCGCATGCATCAATCACCGTTTAACTTGTTAAAAATTTGCTGTGGCAACTCATTGTGTGCAAGTCAGTAGCTTGAGCGGATTTGAGTAGACTCACTCATTGAAGCATTTAATAAAGCCAAGCATTTTTCTATTATTTTATTCTTGTTTGAAAATAATTAGGTGGGACAGTAACATGTTTAAAACGTATCATTTGAAGTGCTTGAAAAACATTTATTAATATGTAAATATATATATATCTTACAGTATATATATATATATATATATATATATATATATATATATATATATATATATTAGGACTGTCAAAATTATCGCGTTAATGAACGGTAATTATTTTTTTGACGCAATTAACACACACATGCCCCGCTCAAACAGATTAAAATGACAGCACAGTGAAAGGTGTACTTGTTGTGTTTTTCGGAGTTTTGCCGCCCTCTGCTGGTGCTTGGGTGTGACTGTACCCATGAGCATTGTGTAAGTAATTATTGACATCAACAATGGCGGGCTACTAGTTTATTTTTTTGATTGAAAATTTTGCAAATTTTAATCAAACGAAAACATGAAGAGGGGTTTTAATATAAAATTTCTATAACTTGTACTAACATTTATCTTTTAAGTACTACAAGTCTTTCTATCCATGGATCGCTTTAACAGAATGTTAATAATGGTAATGCCATCTTGTTGATTTATTGTTATAATAAAGAAATACAGTACTTATGTACTGTATGTATATATCCATCTTGTGTCTTATCTTTCCATTCCAACAATAATTTACAGAAAAATATGGCATATTTTATAGATGGTTTGAATTGCGATTAATTACGATTAATTAATTTTTAAGCTGTAATTGACTCGATTAAAAATTGTAATCGTTTGACACCCTATATATATATATATACTGGACTGTCTCAGGAAATTAGAATACACAATATTCTAATTTTTTGAGACAGTCCTGTGTATATATACAGGACTGTCTCAGGAAATTAGAATACACAATATTCTAATTTCCTGAGACAGTCAGGAAATTAGAATACACAATATTCTAATTTCCTGAGACAGTCAGGAAATTAGAATATTGTGTATTCTAATTTCCTGAGACAGTCCTGTATATATACACAGGACTGTCTCAAAAAATTAGAATATTGTGTATTCTAATTTCCTGAGACAGTCCAGTATATATATATATATATACACTTTTTTAAATTATACTTTGGGGGGGGGGCGAAAAAACGTCTTTTATGTATCTCTTTCCAATGCTAAATCTGCACAAATACATTGAACACACACGAAACAAACAAAAACAAGTTTTTCACTTATCATGGCGAGTTCTGGTCTCCCTTAGCAGTGAAAAACGAGGGATCACTGAAAATATTAATAATAATAACAATGCATTTTATTTTAAAGCGCCTTTCTGAACACCCAAGCTCACCATACAAGAAAACAGGTAAAAGTCTACATACGTATATTAAGACATATCAAAAGCCAAATCAGGTAACAGTAAATTAAAAACAAACAGTATGGAGCAGAATAGAGGTCAAGCTGGGTATGATCATTTGAATAGATGTGTTTTGAGTCTGGATTTGTAGAGTGTGAGAAAAGTTATGTATATCGGGACCTGGAGGGCAGAGTTCCTAAACGCTCTGGAACCATAGGTGACAAGATGGGCACATGGGACAGAGAGATGGAGGATGGAAGAGCAGCTGAGTGGTCGAGGAAGAGTGTTAGTGAGAAGGATGTTGGATAGACAGGATGGAGCGAGTCCCTGAAGAGCTCTAAAAGTGATGAAGAGGATCTTATAGTTGATTCGTTGTATGACCGGTATCCAATGGAGTTGGTGAGGATGGAGGTGTTGTGGTGTGTGGTTGGCGTTCTTGTAATGAGGCAAGCTGCTGAGTTTTGGACAGTGGATGTTGTGCATTAATCAAAACAATAGCAACCAACAGCATCACTGGTCTGAACAGAAAAAAATATACACTATTAAAAGTCATCTGAAAAAAATTAGGTCACCCCATTAAATATTCAGTTCTTTATTAAGAAATGTTCACATATAAATGTCTGATCATGTTTTTCTTTATCTCTGGGAAAGAAAGTGATTTAATTTCAAACAAAACTAACAAAAATTGTCATCAAATCAAATATATCAACAAGAATGCATATTTTAACTGAGGAAAAAATTAGGACACCCTACTACCACCTAATGGCTAGTGTTACCCCTTTAGCTCAAATAACTTCAGTGAGACACTTTTTGTAGCCACCTACCAATCTTTGACATCCATCTGAAAATGTTTGCCCCACTCCTCAACGCAGAATACTTTCAACAGTGAGATGTTTGAGGGGTTTCTTGCATGTACAGCCCGTTTCAAGTCACCCCACAGCATCTCAACGGGATTAAGAACTGGGCTTTGACTCGACCATTCCAGGACTCTCTTCCTTTTCAACCAGTCCTTGGTGGATTTACTGGTATGCTTTGGGTCATTGTCATGTTGCAGGGTCCAGTTTCGCTTCAGCTTTATTTTTTTCACAGATGATCCCACATGTTCCTCAAGCACCCTCTGATACACAATAGAATCCATGGTGGATTCTATTATGGTGAGCTGGCCAGGTCCTGCTGTAGCAAAGCATCCCCAAACATGACACTTCCACCTCCATGCTTCACAGTCGGTTTTAGGTTATTTTCCTGGAATGCTGTATCGGGTTCACGCAAGGGGGAAAGTGGTTAGAATTTCTTGCCGGAACTCCCCAACGTGAAGGTCGCCATGGAGCCAAAAATGTTATTTGTTTGGGGGGTTTTTTTGTTTTTTTGGGTGGGGGGGACTACTGAAATGCAAAGATAACTGTTAGCTATAACAGCTATAACCCCAACCTTCATCTCCTAATTTTTATTTTCCCTCATTTCCTCACATACTAAATGTCAAATCTCATTTTTAACTACTTAAGAACATAGAATGTATATTAAAATTGAACATAATGCAAACATTTACTTTTTTTTGTGTTTTTCATAATAAAGATAAAAGTAACATACATTCAGAAAAATACCGTATTGGCAGTATGTCAGCCAATTGAATAGATAAATAAGTCCAGGCATTTTGATTTGTTGCGTGCATTCGCACATTGACGTGACTCGTAATCGTCAGACTCAGATAACTGCAGCAGCTGGTGGAACCTCCATGCCGTCCGTGGAATAAAATAAATAATAAATATTGGTGGAAACTGATTACACTACACAAGCACTTTATTATGCTTGTTGTTAACACTTGTGTATGTAAATCTGATGTTGATAGATTGTTTTCTCCTTGGAGATTAAATGCATGTGTGGCAGCTTTGTATTTTTTTTTTTACATAGCGTTTTGACAGTTGCGGTCATATTTTCGGAATCAAAGCACCGTATACCGGAACAGCGTTCCAGCACTGAACCTTATACCAGAACTGCGTTCCGGTCGTGAATCTTATACCTGAACTGCATTCCTGACCGTTCCCACCAACTTTCATCCCTGGGTTTACGCCAAACATGTCCTCTGTTCTGGTGTCCAAATAACTGAATTTTAGATTAATCTGTCCAAAGAACATTATTCCAGAAGTCCTGATCTTTGTCTACATTCACTCTGACAAACTTCAGTTTGGCCTTCATGTTTTTCTTAGAGAGCAAAGGTTTCCTCCTTGCATACTTCACATGAAGTTAAACTTGTGAAGTCTCATTCTGATTGTAGAGGCATGCACTTTCACATCAACAGTAGCAAGAGCCTGCTGTAGGTCCCGTGATGACATTTTAGGGTTTTTGGAGAATTGTTTTAGCATCTTGCGGTCTACTCTTGGGGTGCACTTGCTTGAACGGCCAGACGGCATGTTGGCAATTGTTTTGAATGTCCTCCACTTGTAGACTATTTTCCGGACAGTGGGATGGCTGATTTTATATTCTTTTGAGAATTTTTGAAATCCCATACCAGTCTCATAAGCGTCTACAATCTTCTTTCAGAAGGCCCCAGACAGCTCTTTTGATCTCACCATGGTGTTTTATCTCACTTGAACAGTCAGTCACTGTTGAAAGTATTCTGCGTTGAGGAATGGGGCAAACTTTCTTCTGAACCATGTCAAAGACTGGCAGATGGCTACAAAAAGTGTCTCGCTGAAGTTATTTCAGCTAAAGGGGGTAACACTAGCTATTAGGTGGTAGGGTGTCCCAACTTTCCCTCATTTAGAAAATGCATTTTTGTTGATAAATTTGGTTTAATGAGTAAAACTATGTTATTTTTTGTTGTTTACCTGCAATAAAACACTTTCTTTTCCAGAGATAAATAAAAACAAGATCAGACATTGATATGTGAACAGTTCTTTAAAAAGAACTGAATATTTAATGGGGTGTCCTAATTTTTTCACATTACGGTGTGTGCTGTAGTCATGTTAAAATTCACACTGTTTTCTGTAGCCTCACTTCCCCTGAAAGCATAACCATAAGTGAAGTGACACATACCTGCCAATGAGGTCCAACCTGGATATGGATGGTGGTTTTACGGTCCCACAGAATGGTGACGTCCTCCTCTGGGAAATGAATTACAGTGAAGTAGCCAGCAGGCCAGATGAGCATCCTGTGATTCCCGCTCATGACACTTGTTCGGTTCTACAACGCATATAGTATAGTATTACACATTCAATTGCAGTCTGAGCCATACTTTGCACACACAAAAATAAAAAATGAAAAGAAAACGTGTTCATGTCATTGTATTTCACTCTAATGAATGAATTGAAGATGAATTGACTTTCTCAGTTGTGTTCGGTTCATTTTGAACATGCTAATGTAGTCAATGTACTTGTGGTTGCTTGCCCTAAAATGTATTTGCAAAACAAGAATATGTGACTTACAGGCTTTCCAGTGTCATCATCAAAAGCTATGAAGGATCTTCCTATGTTAATCATCAGTGATTTCCTACAGATTATGCCATTGTCAAAACAGTCAATGTTCTTCGCAGTAACACTGAGATTCACATCAGCACTGCTCTGTACAGGAGAAAAGAAAATACATAATTTTAAATTTACATTTAAAAATTGTACAAATAGGAAAAAAGGTAGGTTTTTTAAAAGGTAATTTAATAGCTGTTAATTGTAACTAGATTTTGAATATTTTGTAAACCCAAAAAACAGTTTGTTTCATAGCTAAGATTCTAAAAACATAATTGACTAGGGGCAAAAATAAGTTTTAGTACCTTTACAAGATAAACTTGACAACCACCAATGTAGTCAAATAGTAGGCCATCAAAAGTTCGGTAATGACGATCTCCGTATGTTGTGCACATGGAAGGACATGGACGAAACACACACTGGAATGTCCCATGCTGACAAACACTACAAAAAGAGCAAGGTTTCAGCATCAACTTCTTGTCAATGCACCGCAAAGACATTTTGTTCCCATCCTTTGTATGTTGTCCATAGCTGAATAAAAGAAGTGAATAATCAAATGGCTGAATCACCATTCATTGCAGTGTTAGGCTGTCATCATCATGTTCAAACTGAATTACAAATGGGAAGAATTGGGCAGAAAGAGCGAGATCACAGAGAGGGTTTTCTTTCGCCACTGATGGACAGCAGAAAGAGTCAAAGAGTCAGACAAGGTCTCACTTTGTTTCCCAGCATTTTTCCTCTGATAATACAATTATGATATCAGGTGGACATTTGCACTGTTATACAATATTTAATCGGATAGCAACTGATTTTAGGTCAACTAAAATTTAGTAAGGCTCTTTATTTCAAAATTTGCAATATATTCCGATGGATGAAGAATCAGTGAAATAAATAAGTGAAATCTGGGCAAACATTTGAAAAAACAGAAAGTTCCATTTTATTCCAGAAGAGAACGGATAGTCAAAACAGTGTACAGACATACCATTGATGGCAGGGGGAAGACACCTTGTCCCCAGGGTAGTACTCTTTTCCTTTCCATAGACAGGGGCAGGCCTCAGGCTCAAAACACTCATCTCCATGTTTCAGGAGCCTGACATCAAAAGAATTCGGTAGAAAAAGACAGTTAAGATTCCAGCTTGATGACTGTAAATGACACTATTACCCCTAATTAAGACAAAAACTTTGTCAAGAAAGAAGAGGTCACCCTGGAGAAATTCCACACTAGCTTAAAAAAAAAAAAGAAGCAAGATTGCAGACGAGCAGAACGCAGATGGCGAAAAAATAAACACCTGTTTTTTAATGATATCTACAAAGAGAGTCTTCGCAAATAAAACCAGGAACTGAAAAATGCTAGACAGTCGTATTTTTTAGAGATCATTAGTAGAAACATCAACAATACCCGCACCCTATTTTCTGTTGTTGACAAACTGACAAACCCACAAGCTTCAGTACCTCAGGAATTGCCATCTGAGGTGTCCTGTAACGATTTCACAGCTTTCTTTACACACAAAGTACTAAAGATTAGACAGACTGTGTGCAACTCCAGATTAACAATTGTTACACCAAATACCTCCCAAAATGTCCCCCACGTCAACCTTAGACATTTTAGCCTCTTGGACTATGTCACTTTAACAGAAATTGTGTCAAAATTAAAGCCCACAACATTCTGCCTTGACATCCTTCCTTCAAACTTTTTCAAAACTGTTTTTCATTGCATAGCCCCAGACATACTTCAGATTATAAATACTTCTCTCCAGACAGGAGAGTTTCCACCGACTTTAAAGACTGCAGTATTAAAACATCTTCTAAAAAAACCTAATCTGGATGCCTCAACCATTAGTAACTATAGGCCAATATCAAATCTGACATTTGTGGGGAAAATTATCGAGAGGGTTGTGTTTGAACAGATCCAGTTTTTTATGATGCAAAACAATCTTTTTAACTCATGTCAGTCTGGATTTCGGCCAAAACACACCACCGAGACCGTGCTTATCAAAGTCCTAAATGATATTCGTCGGAATACCAACGCAGGCAAATCATCTGTTTTGCTACTATTGGATCTCAGCGCCAAATTCGACACGGTTGATCACAACATACTACTCAGCAGATAGGTACAGTGGGTAGGGCTTCCTGACGCTGTTCTTCAGTGGTTCACATCTTATTTACATGATAGGGATTTCTTTGTGTCAATCGGAAACCATCAGTCAGAATGAACCAAATTCACATGTGGAGTCCCTCAAGGGTCAATTCTTGGACCACTCTTATTTAACATCTATACGTATACTTCCGCTAGCTCAGATTATGGAACAGAATGACGCCTCCTGTCACACCTATGCAGATGACACACAACTTTAAATTTCTGTGTCCACACATGATTATAGTCCCCTAGTCTCCCTGAGTAAATGCATTCATCAAATTAATGAATGGATGTGCCAGAATTTTCTCCAGTTAAATGTGGAGAAGACGGAAGAGATCATTTCTGGGCCAAAAAAGGAAAGGTAAAAGATAAGCAGGCACCTTAGCACAATGTCACTTAAAGCCACAAATCAAGTCAGAAATCTTGGCATAATTATTGATTGACACCTAAAATTTGATAGCCCTTTAAAGTCTGTCACTAAATTTGCTTATTACCACCTAAAATATATAGCCAGAATTAAGGGGCTTCTGACTCAACAAGACATGGAAAAACTTATGCATGCATTCATTTTCAGTAGATTGGACTACCGCAACGGTATATTAACAGGTCTTGATAAAAAATCAGTGAGGAAACTGCAACTAGTACAGAATGCTGCAGCCAGAGTCCTCACAAATATAAGGAAACTGGACCACATTACACCGGTTTTGAAATCGTTACACTGGCTTCCAGTGAGTCAAAGGATAGACTATAAAATACTACTGCTCGTCTACAAAATACTTAAAGGCCTTGGACCAAAATACATGCTTGATTTGTTAGATCCCTATGAAACATCTAGACCCCTAAGGTCGTCTGGAGCCGGTCTCCTGTATGTTCCAAGAACAAGAACCAAGCAGGGTGAGGCAGCATTTGGTTATTTGGCTCCTTACCTCTGGAACAAGTTACCTGAAGGTCTGTAGTATGTTCAAACTGTATGCTCCTTTAAATCAGGGTTAAAAACGCTTTTGTTTAGCACAGCATATCCATAACTGTCTATATATTTCAAGCTATTTGCTTTCTATTCCTCTTGTGCTTTATCTCTTGCTCTCTTGCTGATTTTAATTAATTATCATTAGTAGTAGTAGTGTTTTGTTTTGTTTTTTTTGTATTTGTGATTAAATGCGATTTTTGTGTATAATTTTATTTCCTGTTTCGATTGTATTTGTTTTTACGTTCTATTAATTTAATGTGATTTTTATGATCTTCCTGTGATATAAAGCACTTGAATTGCCTTGTCTTGAATTGTGCTATATAAATATGTATGTGAAAATTGAGAAATCTGTATTTACTGTATCTATTTTAAAATACCACATTAAAGTAACAATTATAACACAAATTAGTCACTCTTCAAGGACAAACCTTTGCTACGCGGGTCTGCCCACCTTGGCGCAGAACGGTCCGCCTAATTCCCCAAAGTATTTTTCGTTCAGAAGAGTCAGAGAAGTCTCACATTCAGAGGTTCAGCAAATGAGAGCAAAGTGTATTAGTGAGCACCAATGAATAAAAAGATGTAGTTTTGCTGCCAACATGAGAAATCTGGACAATTTGAATTCTACCACAGGATAAGTTCATCAGACTACCTTCTGCATTTACGCTTCACTCTGCAAAGTGCAACTGATAAATATCTTGTAATATCCTTTGCTGAGGTATATTCTCAATTGAGGCTGCAGACAATGTAGTCACAAACTGAATGACCACTCCTAAAACCCTCACATTCGACTGAGTAGAGTTACACCCCAGATAAAACAGCGTTAACAGTTTCCTTTATCCACCAGCCAAGTTGTAGGATCAATTACTCACATGAAAGTCGCCCACATTTGAGATCCTACCTACAAATATGCATACAATTTTGCTCAAGTAACATTGTCCAATAACAAATGGGCAATGTTAATTTTACAGGAAATAGTTAATGGTTGCATGGTTTGCAACTGAATCAAAAACACATTGGTGTGTCTAAAGAGCACAAAACTACCGATTTAAAATGTGCAAATTAACAGATGAAAACTAGGGGAAAATATTGAATATTGATAAAATGTAAAGTACTGGCAACTGTTATCAATAAAAATTTAACATTTACACAACAACAACAGTTAATACAGAGCACTGATTGAATTGTGAAATTGATGAGATTATCACTTTATCTGATCTGTAGAATGTGTTTTTTTTTTAGCATTTTATTTTTGTGTGTCTGTCTGAATTCCTGTATGGGGTTGGTGGGGGTCTCGTACTTGAGACACAAATCTGTGGGTAATAATTCAAAAAGGATAGAAAGCCTGATTTCAACTGATCCTTGAAAAAATAACAAGCTATACTAACAGAAAATGATTCATTGGATGAACACAAATTTTGGGCAGGATTTTCATCCATTAAATTTATGTAGCCCCAACTTTTAAGAGGCCATCTACAATTTCCAATATTTTAAACTGTTTCATCTTTCCTGCATAAGATAGGTCGAAATGGAAGCGTGCCCTTGAACCAAATGCGATAAGTGTTTTTATTATTTGATTGCAATCACGTTTGGAGGTTATATCGTCCTGCAGACGAGAGGATTTGCAGTTATGCAAAGTGTGACATTACACTATGGATATCATGAGCGGAGAGCTCATTGTGTTAAAAAATGTTGTTTTGCCACCCCAGTATTTATTGTTCCTAAGGAGATATAACATTCTTGTTTTGGCCAAATCAAGAATGTCTTCCTTTAGATCAGTGTATCAATTACATAGGATGAGGGCATCCAAGTTTTTTTTTATTTCAAATGTCATTTTGGTTCACAGGACTTAATGAATCACCCAGCTAAGGTGAACACAAATGACTAAGTCCTAAAGACAATCGGTTGTGTGTGCACCTGGCTAACCTTTTCTGTGTTTAATGACGCTAGTAATAATGCTGTCCTGCTCATGAAGTAAACGTTTGTCATTGAGAAATCCAATCTCAGTGTTCTTTATCTTAAACTTTCAGTTATTATTCAGATAAATGATCTTCTGGATTACGGGCAGGGTGTCATACACGTGGGTGACAGAATTCCACATTTCAGATTATGATGCAACATTTGGTTCATGTTAAAACCCCTGGTCCAAGCAAAAAAACATCTGTCCGTCATCCCTGTAATCTGTGCAAAAGGCTCATTAACTTGGATACATTTCTTCAATCCCCCCTACCAGTACGTGCGTTTATCACGATGACTTTTTGGTTGGTTTCACAGAACAAAACCACTTAACCCTTCTTTTTGGCATTTAGCCAGTCTGGATTAGAGGGATTGAATAACTGTGCTCATAGTGGGGGCCCTCACTGGCTGATCACGACGTTAGACATTTGTTCTAGAACTGCAGTAATAGACAGAATCTTCTAGCTCCACTCCCAAAAATACAAAGACCCACGATGTTAAATCAGTTAAATTTTCACAGATTACGATATCATATTCTGCATATTTCATACATTTTGTTTTCCTCATTTTAGTGACAATCACAGAGCCACTCACCCAGAGGGGCAGATACATCCACTCATACAGGGCTCATGTGCTGAGCAGGTCAGGTTGAGGAGGTACGACTCGCATGTGCGCTCACAGGCCACACCTCTTCCTGGAAGAACGTCATTCTCACCCTCCGAGCAGTTGTGGTATAAATGACCCTCAGGACATAAACTGTCTGCAAGAAAACAACACTATTATGGCCGATGTAAAGTAAACGAAGTTTCGGAAAATTAAGGATTTTCTGCTCTTGTATACTCACATATGGTACACTTAACTCAGGAGACAAATTCGATCTATCAAAAGTGATTTTTTAAAATACTGCAAACTACAATATGCCCAAACTAGTTTTAAAATACAACCTCCAAGAATCATATGCATCTTTATGAGTGTAATGACACAATGTCTTTTTAGTTCATAGTACTTACCATCCTCTGTTGTTTGTGGCACAAATTTACCATCCAGGCACAGCCTAACAGGATAAAAACACAAGAGCCATGATGATGATAAACTATTGCATGTTGGGAGACATTAGAAATGAAAAAGAAAATCTAATTACAGTAACTATATACCGTGCTGGCCAAAAGTATTGGCACCCCTGGAATTCTGTCAGATAATGCTCAATTTCTCCCAGAAAATGATTGCAATTACAAATGCTTTGGTAGTAATATCTTCATTTATTTTGCTTGCAATGAAAAAACACAAACGAGAATGAAGTATTGGCACCCTTTGAAAAATCATGTGATGCTTCTCTAATCTGTGTAATTAACAGCACCTGTTACTCACCGGTGGCACATAACAGGTGGTGGCAACAACTTAATCACACTTGCAGCCAGGTAAAATGGATTAAAGTTTACTCAACCTCTGTCCTGTGTCCCTTTGTGTACAACATTGAGCATGGAGAAAAGAAAGAACACAAAAGAACTGTCTGAGGACTTCAGAAGCAAAATTGTGAGGAAGCAGGGGCAATTTCAAAGCTACAAGCCCATCTCCAAAGACATGAATGTTCCTGTGTCTACCATGTGCAGTGTCATCAATAAGTGTAAAGCTCATGGCACTGTGGCTAAACTCCCTAGATGCAGACGGAAAAGAAAAATTGACGACACATTTCAGCGAAAGATTGTGCGGATGGTGAATTAAGAACCTCGACTAACATCCAAACAGTTCAAGCTGTCCTGCAGTCCGAGGGTACAACAGTGTCAACCCGTACTATCCGTCGGCGTCTGAATGAAAAGGGACTCTGTGGTAGGATACCCGGGAAGACCTCACTCCTGACCCAGTGACATAAAAAAGCCAGGCTGGAGTTTGCCAAAACCTACCTGAGAAAGCCAAAAACGTTTCGGAAGAATGTTCTCCGGTCAGATGAGACAAAAGAGTTTACAGGAAAAAAACAAAGCCTTCAAAGAAAAGAACACGGTCCCCAAAGTCAAACATGGCGGAGGCTCCCTGATGTTTTGGGGTTGCTTTGCTGCCTCTGGCACTGGACTGCTTGACTGTCTGCATGGCATTATGAAGTCTGAAGACTACCAACAAATTTTGCAGCATAATGTAGGGCCCAGTGTGAGAAAGCTGGGCCTCTCTCAGAGGTCATGGGTCTTCCAGCAGGACAATGACCCAAACCACACTTGTAAAAGCACTAGAAAATAGTTTGAGAGAAAGCACTGGAGACTTCTAAAGTGGTCAGCAATGAGTACAGACCTGAATCCCATAGAACAACTGTGGAGAGATCTGAAAATGGCAGTTTGGAGAAGGCACCCTTCAAATCTCAGAGACCTGGAGGAGTTGGCCAAAGAACAATGGTCTAAAATTCCAGCAGAGCATTGTAAGAAACTCATTGATGAATACCGGGAGCAGTTGTTCGCAGTTATTTTGTCTAAAGGTTGTGCTACCAAGTATTAGGCTGAGGGTGCCAATACTTTTGTCCGGCCCATTTTTGAAGTTTTGTGTAAAATGCTAACGATTTAATTTTTTTTTTCATTCTCTTTTGTGTTTTTTCATTGCAAGCGGGGAAAAAAATGAAGATATTACTACCAAAGCATTTGTAATTGCAATCATTTTCTGGGAGAAATTTGTCATTATCTGACAGAATTGCAGGGGTGCCAATACTTTTGGCCAGCACTGTACGTACATTTTTTTAAATTCAATGTTGGGGCTAAGGTGTCAGTATGTGTTTTAAATCAATCAGCAAATTAATCAAATGCAGGATGGACCAGTGCAAGTGCTCATGGAAGTTTTGTTATGGAGAAAAGCTTTCTAATAAATACACAAGATTTGGACTGACAAAGTGACGCCTCACTGAAACACATTGGGTTAATTTTCAAACATCTGATCTGCAATGGATAGTCCACTTGAAAACTAATATGTACTTGTTTTCTTGACTCTTGATGTGTTTCTCCGTGACTCTTTAGAATTAAGTTAGAATAAATCAAGAGTACAAGGCGTGATATGTGTGGTGTAGTTGCATACTCCACATAAAGTAGAGACTGAGATGGAGAGGAGGATCTTACTGAACACCTGCTGATGTCATGATCATATCTCCCGGTTCATAATCAGCACCAAGGAAAGTGCAAGGACACTCTCTCCTGCAAAATTATCAGAAAACAGAGAAAATGTGAGTTTTACCTTTCTTTCAGGACTAAAAATAACATTTGAGTGGTATAAAAATGGATAACTACAGAACATTCATTCATTCATTCATTCATTTTCCATGCCACTTTTCCTCATGAGGTTCGCGGCGGTGCTGGAGCCTATCCCAGCTAACTCCGGGCAGTAGGCAGGGTACACCCTGAATTGGTTGCCAGCCAATCGCAGGGCAAGATGAGACATACAACCATTCACACACACACACACACACACACACACACACTCATAACTACAGAGCAAATAATATTTATTCAATCTATCTATCCTCCATAACGCTCATCCTATTCAGGGTCACGGAGACCTGGAGCTTATCCCAGCTGCCAAAAAGTAACATACACCCTGGACTGGTCACCAATCAGCAGCAAGGCACATGTAGACACTGACAACCATTTACTCACACAGACACTCTGTTAGCCTGGAAACTAAATCCACACACGAAGGCTTCAGTATATAATAAATGACTTCATATATGTATCATATACAAAGAGTAATAATGTTAGTGGATTTTATGTAGCGCTTTTCAGATACACAAAAATGCTTTAAACTGCAATATTCAATCTCTCCACACCAAGTGGAAATGAGCTACTTTTGTAGCCACAGCTGCTTCTGGGGCAGACTGACCGAAGGGAGGTAGCCAATTTGCACCATGGACCCTTTTAACCACCACGTATCACTCACTCCTGCACTCATCCCGCACTTTCACTCCATTGTATAGGTTCCAAGAATACCGTATTTTTCGGACTATAAGTCGCACCTGAGTATAAGTCGCACCAGCCATAAAATGCCCAATGAAGAGGAAAAAAACATATATAAGTCGCACCGGAGTATAAGTCGCATTTTTGGGGGAAATTTACTTGATAAAATCCAACACATAGAACAGATATGTCATCTTGAAAGGCAATTTAAAAAAAAATGCAATTGAGAACAACATGCTGAATAAGTGCACAGTATGATAATGTTACATGATGCATGTACAACGAAATGCGAACGTGGCCGGTATGTTAACGTAACATAGCTATTAAGAGTTATTCAGATACTGTAACTATAGCATAAAGAACATGCTAACAAGTTCACCAAACCATCAGTGTCACTCCAAAACACCAAAGTAACATGTGAAATGATATAATAATGTGTTAATAATTTCACACAAAAGTCGCTTCAGAGTATAAGTCGCACCCCCAGACAAACTATGAAAAAAAACTGCGACTTATAGCTCGAAAAATACGGTACTTAAATTGCAATGAAAAGTGTGTCATCAATACACAATGGATACATGTAAAACAAAGCACACAGATTCGATTGGGAAAAGCTTATCTGCTGCAGTCGATTGTCTTAAAGAGAGCATAGAAAAATTGGCTATACAGTAAAGGAAAGAAGCTAGCTCCGTAATCTGTGGCCCCTCACTGACTCAAGCACCTCCATCTTTAGTCCCACGATATCACCTGTCTTCTAAATGTGTTATTCATGAGACTGGTGGCCTTGGTAGTTGTGAGTCAGCCCAGCAAACCTTAGCAATCTACTGTATGTGTCTTAAATGAATTGTGGAGGGTGTTCATGATCCATTAATTTTCAAACTAGACCCAAAAAAGCCAGACTCATGACAATTTAACCAATGTGTAAATTACATACAGTTCCCCACCACCCTTTTTCGCCTGCCCTGTTTGTTTCAACCCCCATGGCCTCTCCACCCCAGGGTCAGGGCATTCCCGTGACTTGGAGGGGTGCCATAGGGGTGGGCTGCACCTGGCTTGTAGGGTGGCCTTTAGGATGATCGGGGGGTAGCCGGGACACCCCGTCTACCTCACTGGGAGTCCAGGCCAGATGTCCAAAAGACCTTGCTACATTGCCTTTGAGTCGACTGCCTGATCGTGGCAGAATACTGTATTTCAACGAGCACCAAAAAGTCCGCCCTTCTATTTTTGGAAAACTGGCAAAACAACCGCTTTATAAATATTTGTAGCCAAAACTACCTTGTGTATGGACTTAATGACTCCCGGCATTTATTGACTCCTGGGTAGTAGGGTGATAGGGTGACACACTTCCAACAAATTAATCTAAGGCTCAAATGCTGTTTTTCATGGCGAACCACATCTTTCCTTAAATTTTAGCTTCCCATAATTGAAATAATAATAAATAAATACAGAAATAGAAGTCCTGTTGGCAGTTATTCTATTGTTCAAGGAGGGTAGGAACAGGTCACCACACTGAATGAACTGTATTGCTGTCAGCTGTACCATATTTTTCAGACTATAAGTCGCACCTGTGTATAAATCACACCAGCCATAAAATGCCCAAGGAAGAGGAAAAAAAAAACATATAAGTCGCACCGGAGTATAAGTCGCATTTTGGGGGGAAACTTACTAGATAAAATCCAACACATAGAATAGATATGTCATCTTGAAAGGCAATTTAATATACAAATACAATAGAGAACAACATGCTGAATAAGTATACAGTATGATGTTACATGATGCATGAACAACAAAATGCGAA
Organism: Corythoichthys intestinalis; assembly: GCF_030265065.1. Taxonomy (NCBI): domain Eukaryota; kingdom Metazoa; phylum Chordata; class Actinopteri; order Syngnathiformes; family Syngnathidae; genus Corythoichthys; species Corythoichthys intestinalis. The sequence goes on from NC_080395.1 coordinate 65,489,912, forward strand.
TATACTGTCCTCACCATGACGCTACGGCTCGGTCCTGGCTATACAGTGAGCTAAACTCCCAAATGACGATGCTGGACGTCCGTATAATTTGCTGAATCAATTTCGTCCTCGATACCAAACAGGTTCGCATTAACGTAAATAAATGATAATTAGGCGTGCTATTACAGCAATGACACAAACGGTTAGCATGCGTTCGCTAGCATTAGCACATTGTTCAAACAACCGCACAACTGGCTCTAAGGCTACGTTCATACTACAGGTCTTAATGCACGAATCCGATTTTTTCGTCTTTTTCCGACTCGAGTGAGGCATTAACTTGACGGTCTGAACGTGACAAGTCGCATAGAACTGGACCATTTCAAATCCGATCTGGGTCACTTTCGTATGTGGTCTAAATCCGATCTGGGCCACATTTTTCCAGACTGTCGCGGCGGTCTGTACTGTCCAGTCCCGCAAATCGGATTTCATGCAGCAATTACGTCATCAAATAGCGAGAGAGTCGTTACCGTAGCGATGCACCTGTGCGTTATTAGCGCCTAGCTTGCAGTGAACACGGCTTTTGAAGAAGAGCTGAGCTTGACAACAGTCATAAAAAATAAAAATGGGTTGAGGATAAGCCTGAGAATGCTCAGTTTTCTCTCTGTTCCAAGTGAGCAATATTTCAACATTGCCTCCACGGCCGAGAGTCGGGACAAACTGCCCGTATGTGTGTGTGACGTGCACGGACAGTGCGTGCATGCTATCGATCCATATAAACTTTGAATATTTGCCTAAACGGGGATTATTTATGTCTGTTATTTGTGTCCACCTTTTGAAAAGCAAAATATGATATCCCTGGAATGACGGATGACGTCTGTCATTTGTTTTGATGGTTCTGCGCATGCGGGTCTTCTTGCTTAGCGGGTGTCGGACTGCGAATTAGTGCGCATGCGTAATACTTGAACGGTCTCAATGGATAAAGGCAGTCTGAACGGGCACGCCAAAAAAACGGATATGACAAAAAATCGGATTCGTGCATTAAGACCTGTAGTATGAACGTAGCCTAAGAGTCCGATCGCGGGTGGAAAACACACAACAACAACAGAAAAGATGATACACACAGGCGTTGCCTCTGTAGAGATATTTTACAAGCATAAACAATGAACGTAGGTTCACAGTCGTCTCTCTCTCTCTCTCTCTCTCTCTCTCTCTCTCTCTCTCTCTCTCTCTCTCTCTCTCTCTCTCTCTCGCCCACTCGCTCAGAGACGCTGCGTAGCTGTCCGTCTTCTTCTGGCGTGTGAGCGCTCTTCTTCACGTAAAAAAGTGCGAGTGTGCCCCCACTTGGGCGTGAAAGTGCCACAAACTAAAAGCATGCATTTCAATATAAAAAAGTCAATAATACAATTGAACACACATTGCCAAAGGCAGAACGCGAACGTGGCCATTAAGAGTTATTCAGATAACTATAGCATAAAGAACATGCTAACAAGTTTACCAAACCATCAGTGTCACTCTAAACACCAAAATAACATGTGAAATGATATCATAATGTGTTAATAATTTCACACATAAGTCGCTCCTGAGTATAAGTCGCACCCCAAGCCAAACTATGAAAAAAACTGCGATATATAGTCAGAAAAATACGGTATTTATGTAAAGGAATTGCTTGCTTGATCAATTTTGTCAACTCACATCTTTTACAAAATGTCTAATATAAAGAAAAGTAAAATCAAGTCAATCTACACGATGGGAACCGGCAAGGCTTATGACATATGGTCCTCACATTGGCCTCTGTCTAACAAGTTCTCTCACTGGTTACCGGCAAGGCTTATGACATATGGTCCTCACATTGCCCTCTGTCTAACAAGTTCTCTCACTGGTTATCAGATATCTGTGTTGAACCAAGCCTATGTGGGAAAGAAAGAGGGGTTTCACGGTCACTTCCTTGAAGTAACTCGATCACATAGTAAGTAATGCAGCATATGGATGTAAAAATCGTGGGACAGTTAAGCGTGAGTAAGCTGTATGTCTTCCATGCCAAAGCAGCCTGAGAGTGAGTGATTGAGCTAGGGCTGCGCGATACGGCCTAAAAATATCATCTGAATTCCCCCCACTCCATACTTTTTTTCAAAGGGAACCACGAATAGAAAGACTTGTAGTTCCTAAAAGATAAACATTAGTATGAGTTATAATAATTTGATATTAAACCCCTTTATGTTTTCGTGTTTATAAAATTTGTAAATTTAGTTTAACTGGTAAGTCGCTATAGTTGTTGACGTCGTAGTAAGGTGACGTCAATGGGTTACGCTGCCGGGCTTTCAGAGTATAACTCTAGCGATATAAACATGTCATTTGTTACGCTCTTTCAATTTGAACCCGAGAGGTGCATTAATAAGCAGGACAGCACTGACGTTATTTCACAAAACGAGCAGCAAAAGCAAAATGAACAGGAAAAAAATGATGAGGTAGTGATGAGACAAGACGAGAGTACGACAAAACCAGTAGTGTTCATGTGGCAAGTTTTTCTAGTGACAGTGACAGTTACAGCAAAGACTCCCCTATTCCAGCTGTCAAAAACTCCAGTTTTTGTTTGCAGATCTTCATGGTAAAAAATTATGTGATCAAAGCTATTCCAATATAATTATGGAGATTGTTGGCATCCAGAGCTGTCGTGTGCTTTACATATGATTGGGTTATATACTGAAACACAGTAGTTTGATTATTTTTGAAGCTAGCCCGTGCATCACAGCACATGAAAACTTGATGCAGTTTGCCTAAATTGAGACGTCTAATGGGCTCCGCCTCCGTGACCGAGAGAGTGCTGCCTTAACTGATCAGAACCGGGTCACCACCCATCATATTTTTAAAACGTAAAAGCGCAGAATGAATCATAAATATACATATGCAACATGAATACGGCGTGAATAAATGCCTAAGCCGGAAATGCGACACGGAAAACGAATGATTTTAGTTTGATTGCTGGCTAGCCGCATCATTTTCTGCCCAGCAGATCGCGAAAAGAGGGACAAAAAAATGATAGTAGGTCAGTATCATTTTTTTTTAAATGCGAGGGAAAACCGCAGTGAGAGGCAGACGAACGAAAAAAACTAAGGCAAGGATGCAACTAGCAACGAAAGGATCGAGAACACAAACTGTCAAATGGTAGCAGGTCAGTGTCTCAGCAACCAGTCTAGAATCGGTTTAAAGACACTGCTGATGAGCTGGAATTGGGATGCAGGTACAAAATGAGGAGCTCATCCCAAAGCTCTTCAATAAATCAATCTGACCAGCAGCGGAATGTGACAAAATCATGCAAGTTGTCATACTAGCTTCGCTAGTATAGAGCACAGCTATTCTCCAAGTACCGGTACAACAAAACCGCATCATCACCCCTAGCGTGCATTGCGCGTGAAAAACATGGCGCCTTCCGTAGGTCAAAACATGTACTAAATATTATGCATTTTTAAATCAATGGCCATATTTTATGTGTTTCCAATAACATATTTTAGTAAACGAGAACAATTGTGGCTTAGTAGGACCTACAACGCTTTAGGTCCGTGGTTTCCGTTAAGGAGGCAATAGACAGAGAAACCTCAAAAAATAGTTTTGAAAACGTTTTTAAATGTTGAACAAAAGTAACGTAAATAAAGTGCAAAACTTTGTGCTGTCAGCCCCCAAATACAAAGTAATAACTACATAATGAATAGAGCTGGGAATCTTTGGGCACCTAACGATTCGATTACGATTACGATTCAGAGGCTCCGATTCGATTATAAAACGATTATTGATGCACCCCCCTCCTTTTTTTTTTTTTTTTTTTTTAATGTTTTGTACATTAGTTCCAAAATTGTTACTCTCAGGCTAAACCAAACTACTATTTCAGTATCAAGTTAACATATAGCAGTAAACAAATACACAAAATAACAATAAATAAAAAACTCCAGTCCCCATTCTGTATCAGCAGCTTTAAACTACATTCAATTAATTTAATGTTGTGAATCAACTGTCAAAGTTGTTAAAATTGCTTCCGTTATTCCATAATTTCCCTTTTGTCTACTTTCGACATGTGAAAGTTTTAAAACTATTTTAAAGATAGATTCAAGTCAATATTTTACCGATTTGGGAGTATTTTAGATAAAAAGTTAATTAGGTTCGCTTGGAAGGTTCGCTACAACAGCCTTGCAGGGAAGTGTACTGCTTTAAGATGGCGGCCGTTTATAACGCCCACATCTAGCTTTTTGTAGATGTGCTGCTAACACTACCAAATCTATAATGCATCTAGTCCTATATAAATGATATCTACCATAATATTATGCGGATGTACTTTCGTAGCAGCTTTTCGGCAGCAGTCAGGTATGTTGTTGTGTTTTTTTTATCTCGTGGCACGAGTTGAGCTAGAGCCGTGAGTTGAGCATTTGCATTACCCGAGGGGCCGGGTAATGAGAAGCATGATGTTTAGCTACTCTCGCTCCGTTCTTCATTGTGCCGAAGACCGCGCGGCGCGCTGAGTGTGTTGTACTTTCGCTTTACTTGGCATATTTCAATAATCGGAATTTGGATGTTTGTGAATCGTTCTCGAATCTTCCACGGCCGAATCGCGAATAATCTAAGAATTGGAAATTTTGCACACCTCTAATAATGAAACAAGCTCTTTCCTGTGGAATAATCTATTGCACAACTGGTAGCTAGATGTCATTTTAGTCAAAAGAAAAGAAAAAAATAAAAGTATTACATTTTGAATATTTTGCCATTAAAATATCAAATTAATTCATAAAATCGATTTATCGTCCAGGTTTAGACAGAGCTCTCAAAATGTTTCTCCTTTAATAAAAATGACAGTGTTGAATAGCCGGGAGTTCTATGGTGTGTTACAATATGACATAATGGTGCTAGGGGACTCGCCCTCAGCCAGCCTGACCTGTGCACACAGCTGTGTGTTTGCTGGTTGTAGAATAATCCAAGCGGACAGACGCAGCCCTCTTCACATTCTCTTCCACAGTGATGCGAAGAAGAGAGGGTGGAGCAGCGGCGTTGACAGGATGACACGCACACACCATACTGCATGGTGGTGGGACAGGTGACAGCTGCAGTCAGAAAAGCACCAACATCAAGTGTTTTTTAGGTAGTTTTGAAAACTATAATCATCTAATCGTCAAATAGATTGAAGCCGAATAAATTCGATTGGCAACTTTTGACAGAAATTTAATTTCATGCTAAAAATGTTTTCATAAAAATGTACAACACATTTACTGTATGTCCAATGGAAGAGACTGAAGCTACACTAGCTACATTAAGCTACATAACTTTTTCAGTCTTGAAACTGAGGACAATTGTATTTGCATGACAGAACAAAAATGTGTCCATTACTCACCACAGTCGTTTATATGCGATCGGAAGTCAATAACGATGGAGAACCTGCGGCAGTGGCGAGCATAGTGGGCCAGAGCAGAGCAAAGGCAAGCTACTCCACATTTGCAGGTATCTGAGCGGCACTGCTGGTGGAAAGGCACTGGACTGAGGTACTCATGGCAAGGGGAGAACAGATCCTGGTTCAGAATATCACACATCTTCGAGGCATAGGCCACTGAGCAAAAACAAAGAAGGGAGTTGCGGCAGTAAGAAAAGGCCAACAGGCTGTACAATCTGTTTCAATCAGACTCAACTTATAGACATACGTACATTGAATTTATGTATGTAAAGTACTATATAAATGTTTGTATCAAAAATGTATGCATTGCTTTTATTAGAAAAAATTGGGAACATAGTAGGGTGTATCGTCAACCATTTCAGTATACTGTAGCTTAAATTGGTACAACTACTCAATGATTTGAGACATAAGAAAATAAATTGTTGGATTCATTCAAACAATAGGACCAATCTTAGAAACAAATTCATATAGTCTTGCATAAACAATATACCGTATTTTTCGGCAAGTATGTAGGTTTGGTCTCAACACTGGTAAGGACGGTGTAACAGCATAATCTGCTTGTACACTTTTTGCTGGAGAAGGGACATTAATAAGACCAAACAGATTGGGTGAACGGGAGTCAGGGCTACATTTTTCACAAATATGAACCTTATTGATTGATAGGCTAAATGATCAATGCAAAATAAATCTGTAGTGACTTATACCACTTTTCACGTGTATTGGTTCAGGTGATGCACCATTAGATTCAAACCCTTTGTTTTCAAACACAACTAGAGAAACATTTTGAAAACTGTCAGAACAAATGTCTGGATTTTATGAGCAAATTGAAATTGCAATATTTGAACATACAGTGGGGCAAATAAGTATTTAGTCAACCACTTATTGTGCAAGTTCTCCCACTTGAAAATATTAGAGATTGTTAATGTGGGTAAACCTCAACCATGAGAGACAGAATGTGGAAAAAAAAAAAAAAAAACAGAAAATCACAATGTTGATTTTTAAATAATTTATTTGAAAATCATGGTGGAAAATAAGTATTTGTTCTATACCAAAAGTTCATCTCAATACTTTGTTATGTACCCTTTGTTGCCAATAACGGAAGCCAAACATTTTCTGTAACTCTTGACAAGCTTTTCACACACTGTTGCTGGTATTTTGGCCCATTCCTTCATGCAGATCACCTCTAGAGCAGTGATGTTTTGAGGCTGTCGTTGGGCAACACCGACTTTCAACTCCCTCCTCACCCCATGGCGTCAAAATGATAACAAGAACGGGGAGCAAAAATCCCAGAACCACACAGGGGGACCCAGTGAATGACCTACAGAGAGCTGGGACCACAGTAACAAAGGCTACTATCAGTAACACAATGCGCCGCCAGGGACTCAAATCCTGCACTGCCAGACGTGTCCCCCTGCTGAAGAAAGTACATGTCCAGGCCCGCCTGCGGTTCGCTAGAGAGCATTTGGATGATCCAGAAGAGGACTGGGAGAATGTGTTATGGTCACATGAAACCAAAACACAACTTTTTGGTAGAAACACAGGTTCTCTTTTTTGGAGGAAAAAGAATACTGAATTGCACCATACCCACTGTGAAGCATGGGGGTGGAAACATCATGCTTTGGGGCTGTTTTTCTGCAAAGGGACCAGGACGACTGATCTGTGTAAAGCATGGGTGTCCAAACCTGTCCTAAAGGGCCGCTGTGGGTCCTGGTTTTTGTTCCTATCAATCGAGCACAGACAGTTTAACCAATGAAGTTTGTGCTGAAACAAGCAGCACCTGACTGCAGTCAACTAATTACACTTGTGAGACACCAGATTGGTGAAAAGATGTCTTCTTGTTTAGTAGGAATGAAATCCAGCACCCACTGCGGCCCAATGTGGAATAGTTTAGACACCACTGGTGTAAAGGAAAGAATGAATGGGGCCATGTATCGAGAGATTTTGAGTGAAAATCTCCTTCCATCAGCAAAGGCAATAAAGATGAGACGTGGCTCAGCAAGACAATGATCCCAAACACACAGCCAGGGCAACAAAGGAGTGGCTTCGTAAGAAGCATTTCAAGGTCCTGGAGTGGCCTAGCCAGTCTCCAGGTCTCAACCCCATAGAAAATCTGCGGAGGGAGTTGAAAGTCCGTGTTGCCCAACGACAGCCCCAAAACATCACTGCTCTAGAGGAGATCTGCATGGAGGAATGGGCCAAAATACCAGCAACGTTGTGTGAAAAGCTTGTGAAGCGTTACAGAAAACATTTGGCCTCCGTTCTTGCCAACAAAGGGTACATAACAAAGTATTGAGATGAACTTTTGGTATTGACCAAATACTTATTTTCCACCATGATTTGCAAATAAATTATTTAAAAATCAAACGATGTGATTTTCTGGTGGGGGTTTCCACATTCTGTCTCTCATGGTTGAAGTTTAACCATGGTGACAATTACAGGGCTCTGTAATATTTTCAAGTGGGAGAACTTGCACAATTAGTGGTTGACTAAATACCTATTTGCCCCACTGTAAATTGTATTAAGTAGTTAAATTAACATACACAACAAACTTGCTAATAATCTGTTAACCATTTAGGAATGCAAAAAAAAAAAAAAAACAACATTTGTCTTAAGACCACTCAACATTGTCTGTCTAAATAAATAAGTTAAATATAACAGGAAAAAAATGGATCCTTCCTTCAGGTTAACATTACTGCTTTTGTCCACAAGTTCAGCCAAACTCAACAAGAAATGTTGTTGTTTTTTTTTTAACTCGATTATGATTAATGCATGATTATCTGAAAATTTTTCTACATAGGCTGCAAGTAACATTTTTTAAATAAATAATTTTAAATAAATGTAAGTCATCGGCCAATCAAAGGTGCGTTTGAGGGGAAAAAATGGTGAAAATAATTCACTTAATAACGGTCAGGTCAATTCTATCCTTAAAACATATGGGAAGACAATATAAATGACCTATATAACTAAAGTCATTATATTAAAAATAGGTTGCTTAAAAGTTGGTTGGGACATCGTGAAAAGTTGGTAGTGTTATGTCCCTATGCAAACCTACGCCCTTATATTTAGGACCATAAGGCGCACTGGATAATGAGGTGCACCATCAATGAACGAATTTATTTTCACACATAAGGCGGATCTGATTATAAGGATCATTGGTTCGTTGTTATTTTTTCTTTATCTTTTAAAAGTACACTTCCTTTATTTACATTAGTTTTAAAACATAATCATTATTTGTCATATGGTTTATTCAACGGTGTGATGAATGTATGTCTTCAGCAATTAACTGCCTCCACAAAATAAGTTCGAAGTCATTAGGCACAACCAGAATTGACTATTATGCTGAAGTTAAAGCAAGAAAGAAAAGAAGCAACTGACCAGCTTGTGGGTGGGTATCGCAGGGGTCAAGCTGTGGAGTGATCATGCTGAGTGTACAAGCTGACGAGACCCTCCAGGCGTTCCCAAACAGTAGAGGAGTGCTTTCTATCATACCAGCGGGAGACCTGAAGGGGCATGTTAAAATGTAATTGGGCTTGATTATGGTCTGGAGCAGAGGACAAATCAAGGTGATGATCATTTATGTCAAGCAAGTTTTGTGATGCTTGAACAAATTACTTTTACATGCATCGCATTTGCCACAGATTTTGGTCACAAGGGAGGAGTCTATTGCCACCCAGCTCACCTGGATTTTGAAGAGTCCATTGACTGTGTCACAATGTCTCACTTTGACAATGCATTACAATGCATCTGCATTATTTTCAGGAAAAGAGCCACAGAATTTCCTTTTAGATGACAAAAAAAGCACATACTTTATGTGCAGTAACTAACAGGGCTAAGATATAGTGCTGTATCACACAGAGGTGGTTACATATCCTACATTTTGGAATAACTTTGTATTATAATTTTGCTTAGGACAACAGTGAAAAGAGAATATATTGCTGCAATGTAATTTAGTCAACAGACAGTACATTTCATAACTGTGTACATTTACTGCCTCCTTAAAAAAGTCAGCACCAAGCCATTAATGTCACTGACAGCAAACCTTCAGTGAGTACGCTCCAAATTGTAAATTACCATCCTGAATTAAAGGTAGGGGAGCACAGGGTCATTAAAATCCAGCAACTCTGTGATGTTGTCATGGAGGAGTACATTGTGGAGACAACCTGTTAGGCTCTGGTGACCTCTATTGTCAAGAGGCCTAAGGCAATGCTCAAACAAAATAGTGCCTTGTACACAGATTATTGACATATCAGCTTTATAGTGCATTCACTTTTGGTCGCAGTGTATAATGATAAACATTAACAGAAGAGTTCTATGTATGGTGCGGGGGGGGCACATTTCCCCACTTTTTTTTTTTTTTTTTTTTTTTTTTAATAAATATCCTCAAACACGTTTAAATAGACAAAACTGACTGTCTCATCACATTTTTTTTAAGCTTAGTTCATTTTGAGTGGCTTTACCCCTTGTATTGTGTTCGGGTTAAAACTGATGCTTTGTCAAGTTTGGGTATGCATGTATGTATGTACTTTTTACATACCCAAACGGGTCAATATTGACCCAAAAGCAATGCGCTGCAAGGGTTCAGTATTTCCTGACTGTGTTAAATCACAGATCAAATGTGATCCACTAGAAAAAAATATAGGCAGATTTCTATCACAATACAAGTGATACCCAAGCCTAATTACCCTACAGTAGACAAGTTACATGAAGAAATCACTGAAATAGCATTTGAGTGACAATGTGAAGTCAGTCAAAAGATCTGAAAAAGTTGCAACAAATACCATGATCCAACAAAATTAAAGAGAAAGAGTAATTAACATCTTTAGGTTGAGAAAGTGTAAAAATGCCACTTATTGGAATGCTATCAAACCACGTTGAGAGCCATTAAGCACCATAGAGCAACATGGACAGTAGTGGAAAAAAAATTCCCGCCCAGGCAATACTATATTCCTATACCTGAGTAAAATATTTAAAGAGGAACATAAAACTTAACAACCTGAACCCCAAAGTTAAAATTGTGTCTACTTTTAGACTACACGTTAATTCCACTTTGTTCTTCTGATAAACATCACCTCTAGTCCCATGCCCTTATGTATATCCTTTTACAGCTGTTGAACAACATTCGGCATTTATGGCTGCCCATTACGACACGGTACAGTGGACCTCTAACAGTAAATTCCTTGTTGAAAAACTGTGTCCTGTTGAGCGCTCGTCTGGCTTGTCTGAGACGAGCGGTGTGCATTACAGAAAGTGTGAGAAAGAAGTCCACATATTGAGCTACACTATTTTAAGATTACAGTAACTGACCAAATGCAACATATTCAAAGGTACTATACATTGTCTATCTATAGATTTGTAATCACAAAACCACTATACTTCTTCAAGTACAAATTACGCTGATGCTAAAAGAAAATGAAAAATAGAGCATGCTTATTTGCCATCACAGGGAGCATCTTAGTTTTTTTTACTTAGTACACAAAGATTTGCATACTTACAGGAAGTCATCTTGAATGTTGCCGTTGAAGGTTCCACATAGCCCCACTGTATTATCTTTCCACAATGCACTGGCCGTCAGGTAGAGACGAAACTCTTTCCAGTTGTACTGCAGACGTACACCAAATGTTGTCTTCACTTGGAGGAACATGGATGAGAGCTCTTGGATGTGGAAGTTGTCTTCAACAGATAAAGAATAGACATTAACAAAAGAAGCATCTGCACTATTTACCTGTACATTATTGTTTTTACACAAGCCGGCACACTGAAAACCTTTGTCATGAACTTACTAACCGCACATCTGGAAACCCTAAACAGTAGATCAGTGTTCATTTACACATTTTACAAAACTCAGTCATTCAAATATTGCTCACAGAGCACACCTGTTGCTTTTATCATTCAGATTGATGGAAGCCGATAAAAGATAAGTTACCGTCAGAGTAGGGCAAGGAGATGCGGTACTGCCCAGCGATGTAGACCTCACCAATGTGGCTCAGTGTAATTTCCATTCTAGGATCCTCATCAATAACTAAATTTACAGATTGGATGCAGGACCCATCCAAATTCTGTAATCAAAAACAGATGGCATGACAAAACTCCATTAAACAGTTCTGATGACTTGCAGGTATACTGGCAGTAAGCACAGAAAGGGTCATGATGTTTGTATTAGTAGTACAATGAATACAATGCGTAGATGAATGTGAAATTAAGTGCACTACATAGTACATAGTTTCAATCAGTTTAGTAAGAATTTGTAGAAGAAACCTTCCCTTTTTATATGATAGGATATAGCAAAATGTACACAGTCTCTCGCCTGGAAATAACAGGGATCAGCTCATGCCACATCTTCAGGATTTGTAAAAATGGTGATGCAAACTCCATTCCTACTCTACAACACTTATTTTAACAAGGGTTGAACTGGAGCCTATCACATCTGACTTTGAGCAAGTACCCTGACAAAGGGAAACAAACAATCATTCACATTCACACCTTAGCAAAATGCAGTCTTCAGTGAAGCTGCTATTTTTGGATTACTTTGCAAAGTTCACACATGATTCGAAAACCGTCATTTAAATAACCAAAATCTACACAGGACCCCATACTATATGACAAAAAGTGTCCCATGAAAGTAGCTACATTATAACTCTGGATTGTCCTTATGATCATTCATTACTGAAGTACTTTTTTGTACATCTATGTAAGTTATGATAATATTCATGTTAATTAATATTAATGTTTTGACAATATGAAGTTGTACTTATTACTTCACTACATTTTAAAGCAGGTAACTGTACTTTTTACTCCACTACTTTTCAAATTGCAGCCTGCGTTACACGCTACTTTTGTTTTCTTTTTTTTCTCATTGTAAATTGATAGTTTCATTTTCATGGCTCCAGTGCAATCGATAAGCTCTGTGCAACTTTACCGTAACTGAACACTAGAGGCAGCAACACACGTACAAGCAATTAGGCAGGTGAACAGGATATTGACCAATAAAAACCACCACACTTTTGTACAGTAAGTGGCGGTATGCACCTGAGGCAAAGTTTAACTTAAGACATAGTTAATGATCCTCGTGCTAAATAGACATGATCAGTGTTTTAAATACATGAAACGTGGCACGAACATAAAGCAACAAGCGTTTGGCCCTCAAATCATAACCAGATATGTATAAACAGTTAGTAGCAAGTCTTTAGTGGGTTAGAAAAGTGTCTTTGCCAAGCGAAGACTGGGCGAGGAAAAGTGAAACAGCGCTACTGCTGCGGGGGGGACGTTTATTGATTTGCACAGGCGCGTGTTCGCCCAGAGTGGTTGACCCAAACCCTCTCTATTGAAGGTAAGAAAAAGGGCTTTTTTCTCAATTAAAATGTCAGGGCGTTGTGTACTCATCAGAGCATTGGTGGAGCATTCATAGAGTAGAAAAGTAGTTTAAAGTGCATGCAGGATAAAAAAAACACAAAAAAAAACTCTTAAATAGCATTATTATGTGAATTAGAATCATATTTTGAGACGATTCGACTACATACAACAATTTGGCAGAGTGCAGATGACGAGAAATTAGTCTTTTAATCTGCCGTTTAGCCCCACCTATCATTATAGCGCTCTAGCGTCCCCAGCTGCATGATGACGTCGGCAAGGTAACGATTTTAGCTGATTTAGAATTCAGCCAACTGAGGGAGAAGATTCAGAACGAGGAAAATGCGACATAGAGAAGCAAAATGCCATCATTGTTTTAATCTCTCTACTCCAATATTTTTACAGGACATTCTTTTTATCTAAGTATTTTTCCCCAATTGTTAAATAAAAAGTATGGTGTTGACAAATAATAGTCTTGTGCCAAATTGAATATGCAATATTAAAAATGCATTTATTCAGTACAACAGGGCAAAATTACTACATAATGGTCAAAACTGCCGACTTCTTAAACCTCCTGAACGGTATTTTATGTCACCGGAGTAATTCCGGTTTTAGTCATTTGCCTGCTCCGACATGGGGAGACGGAGGAAAGAGCATAAACAAAACAGGAGGCATGACAGCTAGGTGACTTGCTAACCCGAACCGAGTGGCTTTTCCAAGTCTTTTTCTCGCCTTTCGAAAACGAAAAATCACTCAAAACTACCCCGACTCATGTCACACACGGCAGCATGGTTGATGTCTTTACCAATCGGCCAGCCCCCGGCGGAGCAAGTTTCGGCTTGTCGTTCTGCTGCGGCCCTGGCAGGCAGGCAGTGAGTGCTTGTCGCCGGTGGTCTGCCGAATTTCGCACCCTTATAATATTTTCAATTCAATTCAATTCAATTTTATTTGTATAGCCCTAAATCACAACAAGGTTGTCTCAAAGGGCTCAAAGCTTTTGTGGTGGTGAATAAGCCCTTCTTTTACATTCAGTGGGACTCTCAATGTTATCCAATGGTGCCAAATAAACAAGTTACTTCATAAACATACACGTGCAACACAAAAATGGACACAATGGACAACGAGACGAGAGCGGCGGGCTCCCCGAGCCCAAACCGTAAAAAGAGCATTCTGGGAAGGCACGCGAAGAGGACCGAGGGGACTGGATGTCTACACAATCAAGGACTATAGACTAGAGCTGGGGGATGCTCGGAGCCAAGCCGAGGAAAGCGCTCTGTGGGTGGGCACGCGAAGAGGACCAGGGGGGGGGGGGGGGGGGGGGGGGTCGGGTGGAAGTCTACACAATCGAGGACCGGAGACTAGAGCGGGAGGCTGCTCGGGGCCAAGCTGAGGAAAGCGCTGAGTGGGCGGGCACGCCTTTATCGGCCGGTGACCATAGTGTGCGACCAGCTGCCGGCCGTGGGGCCTTCTTGGTGGACAGGGAGTATTGTCACCCACAAAATACAAGCCACTTCCTTATTAAAACGTTTGCCATGATCCCAGTATTTGACATAATATTAACACGAAGCTAACTCACTTCCATGTCCGTCCAATGGTTCCTCAGTTGTCGGACTTGTTTTGCCCATCGCGGTGAACAAGGATCTTTTGGAAATCCAAAAAGCCTCACACCACTTTCCCTGGTGTAGCAACAAAAGCCTGCAGCACATTGGCCTTGCGTGACGCAAAAAAATAAATGAATTAATCCGCAAAACCAGCTAAATCCGCAGTCCCTCTGCATGCTACAGTAATGGCTGTATTGTGAAGGTAATCTCTATCGCTGACGTCACATTTGCCTTCTTCCTCAACTTGAGAGACTAGCCTGAAGTCACTCATTTTCATGGTGCGGGATTCAAGATATTGAATAAATATATTAATCGCTTCCAGACACATCCAAGTGGTCCATTTCATTCAGGAGCATAAAATACTACTGGTGTCAACAATAATCGATGCGGCGATGCATCCCGATGCGGGGCAGGGACGATTCGATTCGATGTGGGCAACAAGCCGAATTGATTCAGCGCATTTTAAAATATATAAGACTAATAGCCAAGATCTTGAGCCCGAACCGGACCCAACCCGACCCGAATTTCGGGCCGAGTCGGGCCCAAAATGTCAATGATTTACGTTCGGGTTGGGTCGGGCCGGACTTCTCGCTCGCTTTTTTTTTTTTTAATAAATATATATTTGTATACTAAAACGATGTATGGATGTTAAACTAAGGAATATTTGTTATAAAAATAAATAAATTGGATAAAACAGAGAGAAGGCGCTTTGGTAATCACAAACATGAGCCGCAGCAGAGCCAGTGCATTGTTTGCGCACATGAACGCCGTGGTCCCACCCTCCTTTTAATCTTCCCCTCGCGCTTTGGCCTCTCCGCGAGTCTGCAACCTCATCCTCGTATTTCCTTTCCTTTCCGGGTAGCTGGCCCACAAATAAAACGTAAAATTTCGGGGGGGGTTTCGGGCTTGGGCATACAAATAAAAAATGAAATTTCGGGTTTTTTCGGGCTCGGGCCTGCAAGGTAAGTTAATTGCTCGGGCCGGGTCGGGCTGGATTTTTTAGGCCCGAACTACGCTCTAATATAAGTACGTTCAAAAATCTTCCCTGCGCAATTCCGGTGATGCAACAAATTTGGTTTCCCCTTTTGTATTATTATTCTCATGTATACCTGTAGAGAAAGCTACTTTACATTCAAAGCAATGCAGGGGGGACGAGGAACCCAAATCCGCTTCCTCACCGGAGTTATGTCACAGACATGTGCGGTTGCAATCGAGAGAGCAGAGAGATAGGACATAACATAACAATGGCTGGAGCGGAGAAAGAGGGAGTGCTACTGTGTGTAAAAAAAAAAGAGAAAGCCCTGGTCTCATTCAAAGCACTAATTAAATGCTGTGATGTTTTTTTTTGTTTGTTTTTTTAAAATATATATATCTGAAAGTATACTATTTTCATTTGACTTCAACCAGGAGTGACACAAAAGCCAATAAAAAGTTGTTTAATGTCTGACCGCTTGTGTTGCCTCATGATTCACGAAAAATATGCTTTGCTTTAGAATTTTAATGCATCCCAGGCTTTAATGCATCGCGATGCATTGCCGAATCGAACCGAATCGAATCGTGGCCCTCTGAATCGTAATCGAATCGAATCGTGAGGGCAGTGCCGATACACACCTTTATAAAATATTGCGTGTATTATGAAATAAACATGCTTTTTTTTTTTTTTGTCACAGGCACTTTAAATAACTCTAAAAAGCCTGTATAGTCCCTATAATGTTGAATGCATCATTACTTCTTCAAACCACTTAAACTGAAATTCAATATATTGACACTTACAAGATTTGGGTTTCTTGATGGACAGAGGGGGGAAATTAGGGCATTATTTTTACCGTAAAAGTCAAATGAAAAAAACACGGAGTTGACTCACAGCTCCGCAGGGAGCATTCTGGATGGTGACTGTGAACTTCCCGGAGTTGCGACTTTTGGCAAGGACATACTGGCACATTGCTGGAAAGGTGTAGATACGCCCATCGAATGACTGAAAAAACATATCGCCAGTCACAGAGCATTCCCCTGTTGGACAAGGAAGACAATTCCACATTAAGTATTTTTGAAATGATAGTTTTTTTAGAACAGAAGTGGTAATTCATTTAGGCCAACATATTTTCATCCCTACACCTTTATTGATCGGTGCAATAAATGTTCAAATCATGAATGGAATTATTGGAAAATATGAACTATGCCATTGAAAACGGATATTTTTTTGCAACTACGTTCGAATAGGTGAGATTTTGCAAAATATCACTAATCCAACACTTCTAGCTAGTTATTAGCTTGCAAAACTTGATCACATAACTTTTATTGGTTGAAACAAAAACAAAAAAACGGTCATCACCATAAATACTTCCAAAATTTTATTTAGATCGACACAAAACTCCAGCTACAATAGGTCAAACCTATGTAGCAGACATCTCCGAAGTTTCTAGTCTGTACTACAAAAACTGTTTGTTTCACTTGCGCTCAAAAAATGTGCTCCTAATGAGCTTCCCAGTGGGCACATTTGGATCTGGCGGGCAAAGTTCTAGATGACCCACCAACGGTCGTCCTGAGTGTGATTGTCTATTAGTGTCTTTACTGTTGAGGTTGTGCAGTCCCATGGGTTCTGAACTTGTTTACCCATCTGTAGATCATTGAGTGTGCAGGAAATTCATGACATCCGAACCGTTCTTTGAATTGCAATCAAGCTGCATGGATAGACTTCAGCCGAAAATATGCCTCAACTGTCAGTGTCTTTTCCTCAGTATCAGTATGGTATCTCAAAGGTCAAATTTGGTGGACTCTTAGAATATGAATTCTCCTTGTTACATCGGAAAACTGAAAAGAATTGATTACTTATTAGGGCCCGAGCACTAAGCGTGCGAAGGCCCTATTATTTTGCAAAGGATTTTTTTTTTTTTTTTCAGGGCAAATGAAAACGGCCAATTTGGAGGCCTGAACATGCACGAAAAGTCACCAAAATTTGCACATACGTGCGGAAAATTGTAAATTTCGATAATTTTGCAACGTTGAAAAAAAATGTAACAAAATGGCTCAGTGGCGCCCCCTTGAAATTTTAAAATTGGCCTATAACATTAGGGTCTGTCAACGTAGAGCAATGAAATTTGGGGAGTCTATACCTTGTCCAAAATCGCTCCAAAAAAGCATTGGCACCCATATTCCAAACCCAACAGGAAATCGTTTATTTTGGATCGAATATGAAATTTTTATCGATTTACAGGGTGCACATTTGAGGCCTTTTCGCCAAGGGAGTTAGTTGGATCATCTTCAAAATTGGTAAGATTGTTCAGGAGACATAGGAGGTCTTAAGTTTTTAAAATGGTGCGTTTTCATTCACGGGTCTGACCTGGGCGTATTGCCAAAGTCGGCCATTTTTTCGGCAAAATGACAAATTCAGTAAATGACTAATAGTTCCTTCACACAACGTTCAATCTTTTTCATATCTGGCATGTATGTGCGACATCCCACCCTTAACACGAGTGCATTGAAATATTACCCATTAGGCCTAGCGCCCCCTAGTGAGAACAGGAAATGCCTTTTTTTACGAGACAGGTTCCTCCTCTAAGGAAAAAAAATCTGTTGACCTCAAACCTGCATCAGGGGAGCCTTAAGACCTGTGTTCAGGTGCCTGATGAAAAATATTGAGGTTTCGTTGAAGCGGAGGGGTCCAAACAGGAAAGTGAAAATGACCGTCAACAATTTGTCTCGAAAAAGACTTTGAACAGTCATAACTCGGCAGATATACAACATATCTGCGCCAAACTTCCCGTGCTTGTTGAGAGTCATACTCTGAAGGGTCTGGTAGGGGTCATTTGCATCAACTCTACAGTGCCGACTAGTGGCGACGGAAAGGAGTTTTAAAAAAGGCCTTTCCTATTGGGTTTTTTCAACGTAGAGCAATGAAATTTGGGGAGTCCATACCTTATGCAAAACTGCTCCAAAAAGTCTCTTGCACCCATTTTCCAAATCAAACAGAAAATCGGTTATTTTGGATCGAATGTGAATTTTTTATCCATTTGTAGTAAAGTATACATTTGGAGGCCTGAACATGCACAAAAACTCACCAAATTGTGCACATACATGCGGCTTTGCGTGGATTTCGATAATCTTGCGGCGTTACAAAAAAATGTAACAAAATGGCTCAGTGGCGCCCCCTTGAATTTTTCAAAAAAGCGTTTCCTATTAGGTTTTTTTAATGTAGAGTTATGAAATTTGGGGAGTCGATACCTTGTGCAAAACTGCTCCAAAAAGTCTCTTGAACCCATATTCCAAACCCAACAGGAAATCAGGTATTTTGGATCAAATGTAAATTTTTTATCAATAAACAGGGTGCACATTTGAGGACTTTTCGCCGAGGGAGTTAGTTGGATCATCTTCAAAATTGGTAAGATTGTTCAGGAGACATATGAGGTGTTAAGTTTTTAAAATGGTGCGTTTTCATTCATGGGTCTGACCTGGGCGTGGTGCCAAAGTCAGCCATTTTTTCGGCAAAATGACTAATTCAGTAAATGACTAATAGCTCCTTGAAACAACGTTCAATCTTTTTCATATCTGGCATGTATGTGCGGGATCACACCCTTAACAAGAGTGCATTGAAATATTACCCATTAGGCCTAGCGCCACCTAGTGGGAACAGGAAATGCCTTTTTTTATGAAACAGGCTCCTCCTCCAAGGAAAAAAAATCTATTCACCTCAAACCTGCAAGAGGGGAGCCTTAAGACATGTGTTCAGGTGCCTGATGAAAAATACTGAGGTTTGGGTGAAGCAGAAGGGTCCAACAGGAGAAGTAAAAATGACTGAACCCATTTCGTCTCACCACAAGTTTTGAACAGTCATAACTTCTACAACACATCTGCGCCAAACATCTCGTGCTTGTTGAGTCATACTCTGAAGGGTCCTGTAGGGGTCATTTGCATCAACCCTACAGCGCCAACTAGTGGCAATAGAAAGTCACTAATTTTTTCTAATATATGTCCAGTTCTTTTCAGGTTGGTCATTGTAATTTCAAGACCTTTTGTAATACTTATTTCACGGCCCATGTCCACATGTCTCTGTCTGTTGCCGTGATGACCCTTTGTTCGCCATTAAAAGGATTTTTTTTTTCAGAGACTCAGGCAGCTTATAGAGCCACAGAATTTGGCACACTTGGTCGAATTGGCCCAGTTAGAAGATTCATTTTGGTTTTGAATAAGGGCTTGGTTGCACAGCTCAGTAGCGCCTCCTTTTTTGTAGTACTCTTTCCAATAGGGGTTTTTATCTATTAAGTGTGTGAATTTAAAGAGGCGACTTTCGAGCATGTTAGGTTCTAAAGAGGTGATTAGAGAGGACGATCTGCCACCACCCTGACCTGCACACTGTCCGAGTTGCGTGACGTCCGAGTTGCGCAAGATTGCGAGGGCCCGTTCAGTCCTGCTTGCAGGCCTAGTTTCAAATGTTATTCAAGTTTAGGGAACGACCGGGTCTTTTTTTTGTGTGTGTGTGTGTGTGTGTGTGTCACTCTGTAGTTCATATGTACGTTGCAGAGACCAACCTGGGCAGTTGTATTCGGTGCAGTTCCACAGTCCATCCACACATGTGCTAAAACACAAAGCAAAGATATTCACACATTGACAATTTGGATAATTGTGACAGATAGAATAAATAGTTAGAAAATACAACCCTGATTACAATGAAGTCATTAACTTAGAATTTTATGGCTTCAGTTGTGACAGATGGCTAAAAAGACTGACAAAGTTGAGGAATTTTCATCAAACATCCACAGAGGAACACGGGGATTGGGAACAGGCGTGTGCCATGATTGGGAAAAAACTCAGCCTGAATTGCTCAGTCGTTAACAAGCAAAGTTAGGGCAAGCTTCACCTCTTTGTGAACAAGTGCTTAAGAACATTTTCAAGTTGGGTTGGGAGGACAACAGGAGGGGCTAAAAACAACACACTATGATGCGCGGATCTCTAATATCGTGTTTAAGTGTTTGAATCTCTCTGCACGCCGCTCGGCCACTCGTCTAGAGTGACCTGCGAATGCTCGACCAGCAACCCCCTCACCTCGTTAGGCTGCTGATATTGAGGGGCCCGCGTATGATAATCCATCTAGCCCATTAGCCCATTTTAATTAGTATGAAAACAGTAACATTTTTCAATATGTTTATTGATGGCACTGTACTTAATATGAATACAGTGCATTGTGGTCATAAAGACTACTGATGCACCGATACCGATACCAGTATCGGCAAGTACCAACAAACAGGGCAACAATACTATTTACTAGTAAACACTGAACGCAGCTTTTTTTTCTCCTGAAAGTCACTGCACTCTTTGTTGTGTGATGACACGTGATCACTTTGCATGCCAAGCAGCTATCGCTATTGGCCTGCTCCAGACCAATGAGAGGGGCCAATAACCGCTCTCAACCAATGGCGGGGCAGATTTTTCACATGTGGGAAAAACAAACTACGAGGGTAAAATGTCAGCGATCTGGACATATTTCAGTTTATAATCTCCATCGAGTATAATAACTGCATGCGAGATTTGTGGCCTGAAAGTTTTGAGAGGTTGAGTTAAATCGACCACTTTCAATACCTCGAACCTGATAAAGCATTTGAAGATGAAACGTAAATGAACACAAAGAGTTTGAGGCTGCAACATCGGGGACTGCTATCCAGAGGAAGGGGGCTGGACCAGAGCAACAATCTCTGGTCAGTTCACTACGTCTACTTTACTTTTATTGTCTTTTACTGAAAGAATTGCCGCAGTAATTTGAGACCTGTTCCTAAAGTAGAGTAGCCACCTTTCAGAAATAGAAATAAGGGACTCCCCCTCCCGCCCAAAGCTGTACAGGCGACGAAAAAAGGGACATCCCGCAACTCCTAAAATGCAAAGAAATGTATCTATTTATACAGTATATATTACGTATTGGTTCAATACGAAACGCAACTTTTAATTCCCAATTCGGAATGATTCCTCATTTCAAAGGACGGGTGGCAAGCCTATTCAAAAGTGCTGTAGAAGTAAGCTAAGCTAAATGGCTAAGTTTATGTTGCTGCTGGTGCACAGAGAGGGAGGCTAATAGAGAGACATGATGGTGTGGTCAATTATTATTACTTATAATTTCATGAAAGTTGCACTGTTTGGCCTTTGACAGCAGATACTCAGGGTTTTAAAAAGTTTATTCAGTTCATTCATTGTATTTTTACTTTCTTACTGTTGCGCTGGTATTATACATGTTTTAATTTCACAAATTTAGCACTATTTTGGCCTTTGAGAGCCAAAGGTTTATTTAACTATAGTCACCCATACCAGGTATCGGTATCGGGGCCCAAAAAAATGGTATCGGTGCAACACTAATAACTTACCAGTTGTTGCATTCCTCTTGTATCATTTGTCCAGATGGATAGAGGGCACCGTGAAACTCACAAGGACAGTCAGAAGGGGGAACACAGCTCCCATTCTCAAATATCAAACCTGAGCCAGGACAAGCTATTGGTATTAACAAGCTATTAAACATTCAAAAACGGTGCAATACAAATAGAAAATGAAACTCGCCATCTTGACAAAAACATCCGTCCAGACAAGCCAGCCTGCTATCGGTGCATGTCTCCTCTTGCTTACAGGATGCTGGGCAACAGCTGATACATTCCAGGTACTGTAGACCTTCAGGACACTGCTTCACTGCTTTCCATGAAATCAGATAAAGAAAAAACATAAAAAAGTGTAAAAAAAAAAAATGTAAACTGCTTAAAACTGCATTTACATTTGAATTCTAGCCTCTGACAAAAAAAGACAGTAAATGTTTTTACATTTTGTTGGCATGGGGTCATATTGGGTAATCCAAAAGTTACAGAAAAATTGAAACATACCACACTGTGGAATGTGGTCTCTCCACTCATTCAGTGGACGGTTGGCATGGGCACAGGCTCGGGAGTACTCTATAAACACTTGACATACTGCATCACTGGTTGGACCAGACCTTTAATAGCGAGTACACATTTGGGTAAACTTTTAACGGGGTAATATCAGCCAAATTGATGCAATTTAAATCTTTTTTTTCTTTCTGATTAACGTTGTGTTACTAAAGTTATTCTTTGTTGTTGTAGAACAATAGAACTAGTTTCTTTTTTATATATACCTGTATATAATTAACATAGATACAATTTTATGCAAAGATGTACAGTGGGGAGAACAAGTATCAAACACTGCCGATTTTGCTGGTTTTCCCACTTGCAAGCGATGTAGAGGTCTGTAATTTGTATCATAAGTTCTCTTCAACTGTGAGGGACGGAATCTAATACAAAAATCCAGAAAATCACATTGTATAATTTTTAAATAATAAATTTGTATTTAACTGCATGAAATAAGTATTTGATACATTACCAACTCGTAAATATTTCGGCTCTCAGTTCTTTTTTAAGAACCCCGCCTGTTCTCCACTCATTACCGGAGGTAACTGCACCTGTTTGAACTTGTTACCTGTATAAAAGACACCTGTTCAGATGCTCAAACAAACAAACTCCAACCTCTCCACAAGGGCCAAGACCAAAGAGCTGTGTAAGGACATCAGGGATAAAATAATAGACCTGCACAAGGCTGGGATGGGCTACAGGAAAATAAGCAAGCAGCTTGGTGAGAAGGTAACAAATGTTGGCGCGATTATTAGAAAATGGAAGAAGTTCAAGTTGACGGTCAATCTGCCTCTTTCTGGGGCTCTATGCAAGATCTCACCTTGTGGGGCATCACTGATCATGAGGAAGGTGAGGGATCAGCCCAGAACTACACGGCAGGACCTGGTCAATGACCTGAAGAGAGCTGGAACCAAAGTCTCGAAGAAAACCATCAGAAACACATTACGCCGTCATGGGTTAAAATCCTACACCGCACGCAAGGTCCCGCTGCTGAAGCCAGTGCATGTCCAGACACGTCTGAAGTTTGCCACTGACCATCTGGATGATCCAGAGGAGCAATGGGAGAAGGTCATGTGGTCGGATGAGACCAAAATGGAACTTTTTGGTCTAAACTCAGCTCATCATGTTTGGAGGAAAAAGAAGGATGAGTACAACCCCAAGAACACCCTCCCAACCGTGAAACATGGAGGAGGAAACATCATTTTTTGGGGCTGCTTCTCTGCCAAGGGTACAGGACGACTGCACCGTATTGAGGGGAGGATGGATGGGGGTATGTATCGCCAGATCTTGGCTGACAACCTCCTTCCTTCAGTGAGAGCCCTGAAGATGGGTCGTGGCTGGGTCTTCCAGCATGACAACGACCCAAAGCACACAGCCATGGCAACTAAAGAGTGGCTCCGTAAGAAGCATCTTAAGGTGCTGGAGTGGCCTAGCCAGTCACCAGATCTGAACCCAATAAAAAATCTATGGAGGGAGCTGAAAGTTAGTGTTGCCCGGCAGCAGCCCCGAAACCTGAAGGCTCTGGAGAAGATCTGCATGGAGGAGTGGGCCAAAATCCCTGCTGCAGTGTGTTCAAACCTTGTCAATAGCAAACAAAGGTTTCTGTACCAAATATTGAATTCGATTTTTGTGATGTATCAAATACTTATTTCATGCAATTAAATGCAAATTTATTATTTAAAAATCATACAATGAGATTTTCTGTTTTTTTTGTATTAGATTCCATCCCTCAGAGTTGAAGAGAACTTATGATACAAATTACAGACCTCTACATGCTTTGCAAGTGGGAAAACCAGCAAAATTAGCAGTGTATCAAATACTTGTTCTCCCCACTGTACTATCGAGAATTCTATTGACATCGTGACATATTGACATATTGCAAAATGTTTTCTTCTTCCTGGGGAGGACAGAAGATAACTGAATTGCACTGCTTTAAGTCATCTCTGCTGGCAGTGATCAGAAATGTCAAATGGATTGGCCATGTATCACCGTCAATGGCACTGCAATATAATCTTTCACTTCTAGCCCTTCAACTTTTAATGGATTGGGTCTCTACCATCAACATTGGCCATCCGTGAGGTAATGAGGATGGGTGAACAGGCACACAAAAGACTAATTAGACTATTTAGACCAGCAATTTCAAAGGGTGACATCTACCTCCCTTGGGGTGGTAATATTAACCTCTTCAGAAAGAGACTTAAGACTACTTAAGATTTTTTTTTAACTGCTTATCTAACTGGCAACTTAATTTTGGTTCCTCTTAAGAAACAGGAGAAAACGTCAGAACAGTAACAATACAGAACAATACATTTCTTTTATACATACAATTTTATCTGTGATTGGCTGGCTCACCTTTGTGAGAATAAGCGGTAATAAAGATGAATGCATGATTGAATCAATGATAATATTTTTACGTCTCTAATTTTAAGTAGGTCATTAAAAGAGCCATTAAAAGAGATAGATGTACAATCCATTTGAAGTATGGTCACAGTAGAGTAATCATTTCACTAACCTAAAAATGACAATACAACCTATCATAACATGCAAATTTTTTTCTGTTTTGTTTGTTTTTTCCTTACAAGCAGATGTCGTTGAAGCAGCTGGCCATGTAGGACAAAGGGCTGACAAAGTCATGGCAGCTTTGGAATGGTGGATCCAGTAGCATTAAACATATTTCCTCAACTTTCTGGAAAGAATAAGGAGTGAATTACAATCATATTCAATTTTGGAAGTAAATCTGAAAATTATTGAAGGGGAGAATGTTCCCTTTAACCACAATTAAGTGTTCCTCCACCAGTTGTGATACTGTAATACTACAAGATCTGTTTCCATGAAAAACAAATAATCATGAATAAAAAAATAAATAATAACAAGTTCCAATTAATAAGCTTGGTTCAAACAAAACAGCTGATGGTTTTACAGTTTTTAGAGTTTTTTTTTCTTTTCTTTTTAATGTGATTTTTGGGCTGCACGCCCAAATACAACAGCAGGTGAAGGATAATGGCAATGTGACCAATGTGTTTGGTAAAATCTCACCAAAGGATACATATAATTGGTCATAGGTTATGATTTTTTTAAGCAACTTGATAGTCAATTTCTGGTATTTGTAAATTTTATGCATTTTCATCTGTTTTACCACATTGATAGATGTCATGCGCACTGTAAATCAAAATTGCAGAGGGGGTACAGAATTTAAAAAGAAGACGTATTTTGGATAATTTTTTTTCTGTTAACAAAGCGGTCTGTGACACTGCCTCATACCAGCATGACATCCACACCCAACGCTATACAAGGTGAGGGGAAACTAGAGGGAACCATGGGACACTGGTCCTGGAAAGGTGCTGTCTCCAGCCAACTGTTTCCAAACATTTCTATTTCATGAGTCAGCACACCTGCAAAATAATGCAGAAGTTGCCACATTGAACACATTTTGAGGAAAGATCTACAAAAAATGACAATAAATATTACCATAGCTTGTCCTGAGGTCATCCTCTATATCTGCATTGAAGTTCCCACAGAGGCCACATGTTCTTCCCACAAATTCTGGGCTGAGTTTAATGTAGACTGAGCCACTCTTTCCCTCCCAGGCCAGCATGAAGCCTTGTGGCTGTGTGACTAACACATACTGAGAGAGCTGCTTTAGATGAATGTCATGGATGTAAGTCGGAAGCTGCAAACTGGATATTAAAAAATAAATAAATTTTAAAAATTGACCAAAATCATTTAATTACAAATTAATAAATAAATTTAAAAAAACAGCCGGACAAATTCTATTCCTTTTTCAACATTTAAATAAAATGTTGTTAGTGCTTGAGGAAATATGAAAATAATTTCTTGATCAGTCACTCAGTTGTTTTACTGTGTAGGAAAAAATATGCAAATTATGAACAAGACCCAGGACATGTATATTATTTCCGACCAGGTGGAAGGAAAGAATTATTGAAACACTCAATTCCGGGGAAAAAGTTATGGAATCATCCCTGTAAACTCAAATTCCCCAAACTAAAGCCTGAATCCGATTTGATCAGCTCATTAGTCTGTAGTTAAAAAGGAGTGATCACACTTACAGTAGGTGAGCTGTTGCACCAAAATGACTGACAAGAATCATGGCTCAAATACAAGAGATTGAAACAAAGGAGAGGATTATCAAAATTCCTAAATTAGGTAAATCATCGCACAGTGTTGCAAAATATGTTGACTGGTCACAGTGACAGTAGTATGAAAAAGTATCTGAACCTTTTGGAATTTATAAATTATTTCACAAAATATTAAATGTGATGGTTCACTGACTTACTTTTCCCCCCTCTGTTATTGTTTGCATTGTTTATTTTGTTTTGCAAAATATTTTGAAAACCTATAAATGTTTGGGTGGTTTTAGTGAAAGCAGACACTGTTTTTTTATCTGTGTTATTTTGACAAAGATCAGATCATATTTGATGGTGATTTTATGCAGAAATATGAGAAATTCCAAAAGGTTCAGATACTTTTTCATACCACTGTAGCTGTCCCTAAAATCTGGATCGAGGACAAATTACATGGGAATGTTGTCAAAGGCAAGCAGAATGGATTGACAGCAAAGTGTCAAGACAGAAAACTTAGAAGACTTACAATATGTCTCAAAAACAGAATGAATAAAAGAAAATGAACAAATGGGACGAAATGGAGTCAACATATAGTATGTTACTAAAATGTGAGATACCAACGAAAGTAAATGTGATATACATACAGTAAAACCAAAGGAACGACATCGTGAACACCTGAGGAGAAAAGAACATTGTCTAAGCAAGGAAAAGCTGTTGATGGCTGGATGAAAGTCATAATTATTCCGTGATTGATCAATGGTTAGCTTCTGCAGCTGGGGTCGGAGCGCCAAGGCCCCCGCCTTTGGCTGCCGCCCAACTCCCTTCGCACCCGACCCTTTGGCCCATCCCACAGGTGGTGAGTCCATTGGAAGGGGAACCCACGTTGCCTTTTCGGGCTGTGCCTGGCTGGACCCCATGGGGACAGGCCCGGCCACCAGACGCTTGCCTTCGAGCCCCACCTCCAGGCCTGGCTCCAGAGGTAACCCGCGTCCGGGCAAGGGAAACTTACCCAATGTGCCCAACCAGTCTACATGTGTTTTGTGGATTTGGAGAAGGCGTTCGACCGTGTGCCTAGGGGAGTCCTGTGGAGGGGGTCGGGGAGTACGGGGTACCGAGCCCCTTGGTAAGGGCTGTTCAGTCCCAGTACGACCGGTGTCAGAGTCTGGTCCCCATTGCCGGCAGTAGGTCGAATTCGTTCCCAGTGAGGATTGGGCTCCGCCAAGGCTGCCCTTTGTCACCGATTCTGTTCATAATTTTTATGGACAGAATTTCTAGGTGCAGCCAAAGCTTTGAGGGTGTCCGGTATGGTGGCCTCAGCATTGCATCTCTGCTTTTTGCAGATGATGTGGTGCTGTTGGCTTTATCAAGCCGTGACCTCCAACTCTCACTGGGGTGGTTCGAAGTCGAGCGTGAAGCGGTTGGGATGAAGATAGGCACCTCCAAATCCGAGACCATGGTCCTCAGCCGGAAAAGGGTGGCATGCCCGCCCTCTCCGGGTCGGGGATGAGATCCTGCCCCAAGTGGAGGAGTTCAAGTATCTTGGGGTCTTGTTCACAAGTGAGGGTAGGAGGGAGCGGGAGATTGACAGGCGGACCGGTGCAGCGTCTGCAGTGATGCGGACTCTGCACCGGTCCGTTGTGGTGAAGAAGGAGCTGAGCCAAAAGGTGCAGCTCTCGATTTACCGGTCGATCTACGTTCCTACCCTCACCTATGGTCACAAGCTGTGGGTCGTGCCCGAAAAAACAAGATCCCGGATACAAGCCGCCGAAATGAGTTTTCTCCGCAGGGTGTCCGGGCTCTCTCTTAGAGATAGGGTGAGAAGCCCAGTCAGGGCTTGGTGTCGATCCGCTACTCCTCCGCGTTGAGAGGAGTCAGTTGAGGTGGCTCGGGCATCTGGTTTGGATGCCTCCTGGACGCCTCCCTGGAGAGGTGTTCCGGGCATGTCCCACCGGCGGGAGGCCCCGGGGTCGATCCAGGACACGCTGGAGAGACTATGTCGCTCGGCTGGCCTGGGAACGCCTTGGAATCCCGCCAGAGGAGCTGGCTGAAGTGGCTGGGGAGAGGGAAGTCTGGGCTTCCCTGCTAAAGCTGCTGCCCCCGCGACCCGACCCTGGACTAAGCGGAAGATAATGGATGGATGGAAAGATGATCAATAGTGAATCTGCACTGGGCAAGGTGATTATGTTGCAACTTTTGATTTGGTGTCATTCCAATGAAGTATATGAAGACAACTGCCTGCCAACATGCCAATTTCCACAGTCATTGATAACACAGGGCTGCATGATCGTAAAAGGCATTGGGGAAAATGGCTGTTGTTACATCTTCAACAAATGTACAGGTTCATGTTGACATTTTGGACTTAATCTTATCCCATGAGTTGATAGGATGTTTAAGGATGATGAACTCATTCTTCAAGTTGACAATGAATCTTTCCATCAAACAAAAACTGTGAAAGCACACGTATTAAATGTACGCCACGGCCTGTATATGGTCAAGATCTCAATCTATGTTGTGGAATTCGTCCATGATAAAGTTCCAACATGAAAAGCTGATCCAACAAATGCAATCAGAGAAAGTTAGAGTCAGTTTGATTGGGTGTTTGTCACCCATTAGGTCCATGCCTCCGAGATTTATTGAAACTAAGTATTAGTTGTGTGTTTGCTTGATCATTACATGTTTTTTCCCCTCAGAATTGAGTGATTCCATATTTGTATCTCTTAGCTGGGATGGAAAAAGTTAACATTACTGCGTACCTACCAAATTTCTTTCCTCTGTTTTTCTTTGAAAGAAGTAAAGTTGCCTTTTGACATTACTTTTTGTCATTTCTATTTATTTATTTATTTATTTATTTTTGTACACAGTAAAACAGAGTGAGTGAATATGTACCGGGACTGTTGATTTCATCATTTGTTCGGTATCAGTTTGTAATAAAAGGGAAACATATTTGGTAACAGGTGAATTCACCAGTTTAATAAATGCTGCTGTAATGAATATACAGTGATACCTCGTTATACGAACGCATCAACATACGATCCTTTCGACAGTGGACGTAAAATTTGATTTGCCATTCGTCTCGACATTCTGTGCGCTCGAAATACGACGATTTACAAAAGCATCCCAATTTTATTGTTTTCCCGTAAGACATCAGAACGGCGGATTTCCTTGTGAGAGAAATCAACATGGGTAAAAAAAAAAAAGGAAAAAGATGACACTCACCATTGAAATTAGGAAGGAAATGATAGAAAAATATGGGCGTTGGGTGCGCGTCAGTGAACTGGCTCGACAATACGCATAGGCGCAGTCTGACTTTTGGGTCAGGGGGCGGCACAACATGTTGATTACCCCGCAACAAAAACGCTTTTTAATTTACAATTTATTACTACTGTTATTATAACTGTGATTAGTATTTGGAATGTGTTTTGCCATGTGTAATTGTACCTGCAGTATTTGTTAAGGAATTAGCATAGGTTTTTAGGCTGTGGTACAAATTAATCAAATTATAATGTGTTCTAACGGGAAAATCCCGCTCAATATATGACCATTTCAAACCAGGTCCTGGAAGGAATTAAATTCGCATGTAGAGGTACCACTGTAACATGCAAAGGAACTCATTCATATAAAAAAGTCCTGAAAATAATAGATTATAACCGTGTTTCCACTCCTAACCTTTGCCCTTTGAATGTCACGTTGTTGGCGTGCAACCGGATCTCACCCTCCCACGTAAGGAAGAGGCTGACCGAGCGCTGGCAGCTGTAAGGCTCAGAGTCACAGCCCGGGTCATTGTGCACCTGCAAACAAAAGGATGCTTTGCAACATCAAAACACGTCCATTTAAAAACTCAGATATTTGGACAATGATAACATTCTCATTACATTTTGATTGCTTGTCATTGCTGGTCTTCAAAAAGAAATTTTATCACGTTTTAACCCATTTGTTCATCAGTATGTGCAGCAGAAAAAAATAACTAAACTACAAAACCCCATAAGCCATAAAAGTAATGTTAGTTAGGTGGGGTAGTTTGTGGCAACATTCAAAAGCCTTTGTTAGTTTTATCATTATTCTACAAAGTAAAAATAAAAAAAATAAAAGGATTATTCCTAACCCTGAGAACTCACCTGGACAACAATGCTTGCTTGTGTAGTTTCCTCACAGTCTTTCAGCAATGTGTACGTACATCGGCCAGGAAAGTAGTAGTAGAGGCCGTCAAAAGTCTCAAAGTTATATTGACCCCAGGTCCTGCATGTCATCTCTCTCTCAAAGCCACGATTTGGTACTGAACGAATGAACCAGAAATTAAGAAATAATACCATCTCAAACACATATGAAAGTGGGAGAGTGATAAAATAATGTCATTGTGCATTGCTGACAAGCAAACATAATGTTGTTTTTTTTTAATGACAGGTTACAAGCAGCTGATTCCCGTTTTAAATCTGTAATTCCACCATCTAATTGATTTATAGTTATTTAATCTCAACGAAAGCATGATCACAGATTTTTAAAACTTGGTATACCTGTCTGACACCTGTTTCCAGTGGCCTGAAATAAGCTGCAGTCACATGATTTTGACTGAGTGCACCATCCACCGTTCAGACAGTGAAAGGAACACGATGCTACAAAAAGATAAGAAAGTAGTTGAAGTTCACAGTTGCTAAGGAACTTAAAGACCTGGTAACAAGTTCATAAATGCATGGATCACCAACATTTCCAGTTATTGTATTCTTCAAAACAGTTCAGAGTACGCTAGGGTGACCGTATTTTGATTTTTTTTTAAATGAGGACACTCGGCCCAGCCTCGCGATACTTCAATTTTACTTGAAGTTAACTCAAAGATGCCTTTTAACCTTAATATATTTTTTTTTATAAGTGTGCCTCTTCCGTCTGGATAGAAAAATTCAGTTTTATAGAAAAAAATAATAATAATAATAGCTATATAACCAAAAAGACAAATTCAAATTCGCTGAGGTTACCTAACAGACTTTGTTATTCCTAAAATAATAATGCAAGAAAACACTGGAGTTAAATAGTGATTTTTTTTTTTTTAAATATGCCTCTTCTGTATTGGTGAATCTTTGAATCCTTGAACAAAACAATAGATGTCTTTTCAATTCTTACTGTACAAATAAATCATCTAAAACAATGTTCTAAATAATACATCTTCTGTAGAAAATCCAGCTATAACAAAATGCTCATTTCTCTTTCCAGTAAAATAATGTATAATAATATACAGCGGGGAGAACAAGTATTTGATACACTGCCAATGGGAAAACCCATTGCCAGTGTATCAAATACTTGCTCTCCCCACTGTACATATACATACATATATATATATATATATATATATATATATATATATATATATATATATATATATATATATATATATATATATAATATATACTGTATATAATAATGTAAATTAAACCGTAGCCTCAAGACTACCACAACAAATGTCATTGACAAATTCTTATTCCCACTCAATTATTATTTTCATTCAATGTTCTAGATTACATGCAAAGAATAACCGAAATAAACAGAAAAACATTTCAACCAGCATGTTTCCAACCCAGCACTTAAAAATGGCATAATGCCTAGCGCAGCTTAGCTAACTGACAGCTAGCACCGGTAGCCGAGGCAAAAATCAAACATTGGTATAAAAGTTTACGCAAGTTTGTATTCAAAGTAGAATAAAGGTATTTTTGACTTAATAACACTTTTAGGTACATGAGCATTTGATTATATATGTATTGAACACAAGTCATAACAACTGAGCAGGGTCTTTTGGAATATGTCACTGGCCCGACAGTATCGTAGTATTCTGAGCAAATTGCCAGTCAAAAAAAGCAGACATTTTCATGAATTTATAAAACCCCGCTGGACGCCCAGAACAGGATGTAAAAAGTGGACATGTCCGGGCAAAAGAGGCCGTTTGGTCCCCCCAGAATACGCCCCGCCTCTCGCACATAGTTAGCTGGTATCGGCTACAGCTCACAGGAGACCTTAACTAGCATAATTGGTGTACTTAGTTAATAAATGGCAATACTTTTTCAATCATATTGGGGGAAAACATATTTAAAAGGACTTTTATCCTGAGATGATCGACCTATTAATTTCCTTTCTTTGGTGTAAAACCTGGGTTGGTCGATAAGCTACCTGCCTTTTTTCCCCCCAAAATTCCAATTTGAAAATAGTCCCCATCTGTCTTTATTGGGGGTTTTCAATTGCCAGTCCTGGACACATCAACTCAACTTTTCTTCCAGCCTGTTTCACCATCTGCTCAGTGGGTTCACAGCATGTGCGTCCACTCAGCCGCATCACACACGAGTGCAGGTATTATACAGGGGGGTTAATTAGTGAAGCAAAGACTGTTTTCCACCTGTTCACTAAGTGGGGTCCAATAGAGAATGAATCTATTATGTATTGAACTGTAGATGCTGGAGTACTAGGAGGAAAATCACTTTAGGTGTTTTTTGATTGCGATGTCTCAGTATTGGTTTGTCCGCTATATGTCGACCATTGAGATTGAAGACTGAATTCTCCCAAAAACACAAACCAGAGACATTATTGGGGAAACTGTTCAAATTAACACAAATTCTATTAGTGAATGCATACATTCATTCTTTGATTTATGAAAGTAAAAATTTACCTGAAACCCTATGAAATCGCAGGGCTTCTTTGGCCATTCTGGTGAAAACTGAAGCATTAATTGGCCGCTCATCTTGTGAGAAGATTCTGCTTGCAGGGTTTCCTGTTGTATTACGAGGTAACTGGCTTGATGGTTTGACCGAGACAATCTCAGATTTTCCAGAATGTGATGAATTTGACAATGGGTTGGAATTTGTGGTCAGTGTGTCTACTGTTTGTAAGATGTAAATGGATTGATTAGCTGTGTGGTGACGAGTTAAAGAAGCTAATGAATGGTTACCAGGTAATTCGCTTGTTGATTGGCTAAGAGTTGACTGGCTTGTCTGTATTTTTGTATGAGTAGATGAGCTGACTGGTGGTTTGTTGGATAATGCAGTGTTTAATGAAGTTGTATTAGTGCCTAATTGGCTGAATGAGGCTACAGTGGTTGGTGATTGGCTGCTGAGCACTGTCTGCGTAGGGGATGGCTTGGATATTGCTGGAGTGGTTAAGGCTTGTTTTGGTAGTTCTTTGGTGGTCGGGCTCATGCTGGATGCTTTTGTCCAATATGGGAACTGGCTGAGAGATTCTATGGTTGCTTGTAGTTCCTTGTAATTTTGTTTTCTTGATGTTAATCTACTGGATGGTCCAGTTTTTGAGGATTTGGTGAAGGTAGATTCCAGGCTTCTTTGTGGGACAAAGGATGTCTTGGATACGTTTTTGGAGGTCATATTGGATGTGGTGTTTCGATTGTTTCGATATTCCATGGATGGTGATGTGCTGGGAACTAATGGAGAAGCTGTTGATTGAAGTTCCTAAAAGAAATGAAATTGACATGCCAATGTTTTTTAGATATACCAATAACAAGAAATTATTTTGATCTTGACAAAATCTGGTAATAATATAGACAGTTACAATATGTGAGAAGGTATATAGACCAGTGAAAAGATTAGATTAGAATGATTGTATGAATGGTGGTTTATTTTTAATCAATGCTATGTGTAGCAATTGAAGGTTTTTGTATATATCAAATTGACTCTATTTGTCTTTGGATTGAGAGTTTATTGGCTCAGGGATCTGAGCATCTTGCAAGGGTTTAATTCCAACTCAATTACAAAAGGGCAAAATATGTCAGAGTGACGGGAAAGCTCAAAGCAGTTACTCTGTTGAGCTATTCAGTCATTCTGTGCTTTGTTTAGGGTACATTGGCCGTGCTCATGAATCAGGACAATGTTATGTCAATAAGTCCCAATCTGTTGTTGTTGTTTTTTTTATATATTCATATTCAACAAACATAACGAATTGCAATGATTTAGGTCACTGATATAAGACTGCTGGTAAAAGTGGCTTGTCTCTTCTCTACAGCATCATCGTGAGCATCATTACCTCACAGTATAAGCCATTTCTCACTCTACACATGATTTTTATCTTCTCAATTCACAGTTGCAGCTATTATTCAGATTTTTTCTTGAATGTTGAGCAAGCTTCTAACTTTGTGGGTTAAATACCACCACTTATTTTGCTCTGAAATGCACTCGAGGGCCTGTGACAAAGATGCAACATTGGTATGCACTAATACCAAAGAGTCAAAGACTAAATATTAAGGATGTGCCCAGTCCTACCACATGATCGGAAATCAGGCCAGATTATATAATTTTCAGAGGATTGGATTCGGTTGTAAAAAGATTGTGTTTTTTAAAAGTATGTATTTATTTTTATGCATTAACTTATTAGCTGCTATTATAAATACATATAAATTGTACACATGCATACATACATACATAAATTGGTATTAAAAAGTATCTCGACCTTTTGAATTTTCTCACATTTCTGCATATAATAAACATCAAATGTGATCTGATCATTGTCAAAATCACACAGATGAAGAAACAGTGTCTGCTTTAACTAAAACCATCCAAACATTTATAGATTTTACATATTTTGATGAGGACAGTATGCAAACAATTACAGAAGGAGCGGGGGGTGAGTAAGTGAACCATTAATATTTTGTGTGTCCCCCTTTTGGCAGCAATAACTTCAACCAGATGCTTCCTGGTAGCTGTCTGGCACATCGATCAGGACTAATCTTGGCCCATTGTTCTCTACAAAACTGTTGTAGTTCAGTCAGATTTCTGGGATGACTGGCATGAATCGCTGTCTTTAGGTCATGCCACAGCATCTCAATGGGGTTCGAGTTTGGACATCGACTTGGCCACTCCAGAACGTGTATTTTGTTCTTCTGAAACCAATCTTGATGAAAGTTGATTTACTTCCGTGTTTTTGATCATTGTCTAGTTGTAGCATCCATCCTCTTTTTAGCTTTAACTATCTAACAGACTGCCTCAGGTTTTCCTGCAAAACATCCTGATAAACTTTTGAATTCATTCTTACATTAATGATTGCAAGTTGTCCAGATCCTGAGGCAGCAAAACAGCTCCAAATCATGATGCTCCCTCCACCATGCTTCATGGTGGGGATGAGGTGTTGATGTTGGTGAGCTGTTCCATTTTTCCTCCACACATGACGTTGTGTGTTACTCTCAAACAATTCAACTTTGGTTTCATCAGTCCACAAAATAGTTTGCCAAAACTTCTGTGGAGTGTCCAAGTGCCTTTTTGCGAACATTAAATGAGCAACAATGTTTTTTAGACACCAGTGGCTTCTGCAGAGGAGTCCTCCCATGAACACCATTCTTGGCCATAGTTTTACATAGAGTTGATGTGTGCACTTAGATATTGGACTGTGCCAGTGATTTCTTAAGCAGACACTCTAGGGTTCTTTTTACCTCTCTGAGTATTCTGTGCTGAACTCTTGGCGTCATCTTTGGTGGACGGCCACTCCTCGGGAGAGAGGCAACAGTGCCAAACTCTTTCCATTCGTAGAAACTTCTCTGACTGTCGATTGATAAAAATCCTGATTTTTAAAGATGGTTTTGCATCCTTTCCTAGCTTTATAAAAATCAACAAACCTCGATCGCAGGTCTTAAGACAGCTCTTTTGACTGAGCCATGATGCACATCAGACATTGCTTCTCATCAAGACAATTTTTACCAGGTGTGGGCTTTATAGTGGGCAGGGCAGCTTAAAACCACTCATCAGTGATTGGGAACACACCTGACTTAAATTGTTTGGTAAAATTGGTTTCAATTCCTTAGGAAGAGGGTTCACTTACTTATTTTTCCCCCCTTCTGTCATTGTTTGCATGCTATCCTCATTAAAATATGAGAACCTATTAATGTTTGAGTGGTTTTAGTTAAAGCAGTCACTGTTTTTTCATCTTTGTGATTTAACAAAGATTAGATCACATTTTATGGTGATTTTACGCAGAAATGTGCGAAATTCTAAAGGGTTCAGATACTTTTTCATACCACTGTAACTGTGACTGAGGGCTTAGGTTCTTTGGATACCTGAGCTCTCAAATTTTTTCTCTTTCTCTTTCTCTTTAATCTCAAATAGTAAAAAAAAAAAAAAAAAAAAAAAAAGCAGATGGCAAAGGTGACCGTTTGGGGCAATAAGGATTCTCTATGCAATTAATTATTCAAAGATCAGCATCAGAAACCTAGCATGAAGCCACAAAAGGTCACAGTGGAAATGACCCAGATGTCAAAGACTGAACAATCAGTCTCATGCGAAACGACAAAGGTTTTGTTGATCAGACCTAAGATAGATCTGCTCTTTGCACATGTGACCTGGTACCTGTGCTACTAATCGTTTTGTTCCTTTTTTATATCTACTCTAGTCTGGACTGGATTCTCACCCCTTTCTGAGCCAAAGGAGAGTTGGACAAAAGGAACAACCACATTGGGGCTGATTGAGGCTGATAGTGAGACAAGAGGACTGCTGCGTATTCCTGTAGGGAATTTCTTACCAATTACTCATTGTTGTCTTTTTTCAATACAATGTCAATGCATTTTTCAGCGTGATTGAATTTAATAGAAACACTTTTTCAGCTATTTTTTATGCAAGATTTTTGTTTTTACTCCTAGATTTCGTAATCAAATCTTTTACCCATGTTTACTCGTAAAATTGGGCTAATGGGGCCTATATAAAGAAATATACGAAATATTGACAGCTTTTGGGGGGTTTGGTTTTTAGTAATTTCTCCCTAAATGCTCTTTATATACAGAATTGAAAAGGAAGTTAAACATGGAGGCAAAATATACTCCACACCTAAAAAGTGGGCAATAAATGAGACAAGCCTATCAAAAAAGTTGTTACATTCCTCTCTGAACTCATATTTTGGTCTGACTAGTCATACATTTTTATGGGTTCTCTCTGGTCCTGTCAACTCCATCAGCAAAGATGGTGAATATCGCAGCCTACCTGCGTTCCTTGGGAAGTGGTGTCCCATTTCTGCTTCTTTATCCTGGCGCTTTGGCTGTTAGGAAAAAGAACAAGGAAAGGTCTGTTCCTGTGGCTGCTTTCCCCCGCGAACCCCCATTAACCAAACCACCAGAAAACCGAACTGTCAACTGTTTAAAATTATTTTCCAAAAACCAAAATAATACATCAAAATTGTGCCAGCTACTTTCTGTTTCATATCCTCTGCTAAAAGAATAAACTGATGAACATTTTAGCAATTTAACTTTTTCATTTTCATTAAAAAAAAAAAAAGTGCAATATTTGCTGAATAACAGGTAATTGAGAGTATAATAACTTAAGAGTTTAAACTTATTTTTCCAAAATATCAAAGATGAAACTGTAGAACATAGAGGGAAAGTATTTTTTAACTTACCTATTCAATTCATCTGAGTTTGAATGGTCTACTTCCACATCATTCGTTGATAGTTGCACTGCAATCAAAGTAAAATAAATAAGGATGAATAAATGTACTGTATTTACAAATACAGGATGTAAATGTAAGTGCATTTTATCACCTGTGTTTTTCTTGTTATAATGAAAGCCGATTAAAGTTACATACGTATGTCAACATGACTCACCTTGATAAATTAAGATAAAATATACAAATAAAAAGTGCAACAGCCTTTCCCAGCTAAGTCCTAAGTGGGGGTCCATTCGCGTTTTGCAGCTCCTCAGTCAGTCAGGTTTAGACAGCATCACCTAGTGAAACCCTCTCGGCTGGACTCCCGCTGCTGCTTCCTCTGCTCCATCCGGCTCATCCGTGAGGTGCTTGTCGTGCGCCTCAAAAGCCGGTGCACTTGCTCATTAGCATAAAATATGCATTAGAGGATGAGCTGGTGGGCTGGGCTAAGCGAGTGCAATTTCTGGAGTGCCTAGAGCAGGGGTGCCCATTACGTCGATCGCAATCGACCAGTCGATCGCAACGCTAGTGTGGGTAGCTCGCGGCATCAAAAAAAAAAAAAAATTTTTTTTTTTTTTTTTTATGTACATACCTCATATGTTGCTCACAAAGCATAATTACTGTAACTGTACATTTAAATTTTTTTCTTTTTTTAGTTCACCCTCCTCTCTTAAGGTAGATCGCGGGAGGTTGTCTCATTTAAAAGTAGATCTTGGAGCAAAAAACATTAAGCACCCCTGGCCTAGAGAAATCTCACAAAACCATGAGGGGAACATGCAAACCCCACACAGGAGTTTTAGGCCACGTCAAGGATGGATGAATGATTAAACAATGGTTTCGTGTTCAGACCAAATTTCTCGTACTTTATGTCACTTTTATATCAGAAAGTCCTTTTATACCAACTGTCTACTATTGCTGAACACTTGAATTGTTTATTTCATAAGATGCTCACTCCCTGCTGCCCAACTACTGTACATCCATGTAAAAAAGCCATGTTCTTTTCCCAATTTAATATTATTCCTGTATTTAAAAACAGTAATTATTGTTTTTCACTAATTTTACAAAAAGCAATGTGTGACTGTATGTTAAAGAGACTTTAAAGTGTTTGTCACTTTTTTATTTGCGACTCCACCGCTGTCCTAAAGTGTAACTGCAGCTCGTGGATGGCGACAAGGGCGTAGGTTTGGTCTCAACATTGGTAGGGACCATATACTGTAACAACATAACATGCATGTACATTTTTTGCTGGGACAAGACAATAATAAGACCAAACAAATTGGGTAAACGGGGGTCGGGCTACATTTCTCACGAATATGAACGTAATTAATTGATAGGCTAAACGATCAATGCAAAAATAAATCTGTATTGACTTAAACTTTCATGTGTATTGGTTCAGGTGACACACTATTCGATTAAACCTTTGTTTTCAAAAACTGCAAAAGAATCATTTTGAAAACTTCCAGAATAAATTTGGGGATTTTATTTGCAAATTTAAATTGCAATATTTGAACATAAATTATATTAACATACAGAACAAATACAAACTTATCAATAATCTCTTAACTATCCAGGAATGCAAAAAAAAAATAAACATTTGTCTTAAGACCACTCAACATTGTCTGTCTTAATAAATAAATAAAATATAATTGGGAAAAAAAAAAACTTCTTGTCAGGGTATAACAAAAATAAAAATGGAACATTCCTTCAAGTAAAACACTACTGCTTTTGTCCACAAGCACAGCTAGAAGAAAAGAAAAAATTATAACGTTTTACCACGATTATGACTAATGTATGATTATCTGAAAACAATGTCTGTATAAGCTATAAAATAAAAATATTTTTAAATTAATAATGAAGAAAATAAATACTTTTTAAATATATGTAAGCAATGCAAGGCATCAACCAATCAAACGTGCGTTTGGGCAGAAAAAATGAACCGGCACATTCAGCAAGTGAAAAGGGGTAAATGATAATGATAGGGTCAATTCTATACTTACAACATATGGGAAGACAATTTAAATTACCTATGTAACTGAACTCATTATACGTAAAATACAAGTAAAGTTGCTTAAGAGTTGGTGGGGATAATTTGAGCATCCTGAAAAGTTGGTAGTGTTATGTCCCTACCGTCCCTATGCAAACCTACACCCTTGGATGGCTCGCATGCTTGTACAAGCACAAAAATAAAGCAACGAGCGTTTGGCCCATCAAATCAGCACCAGAAACGTAGAAACAGTTAGTAGCAAGGTTTAAGCGGGTTAGAAAAGTGTTTTTGCCAAGCAGAGACTAGACAGAGGCTCGGTGAAACAGCGCTGCTGCCGCGGGGACGTACACAGACTTTTTTTCGTCCTGAGTAGTCGGCCCAAACCCTCTGTATTGAAGGTAACAAAGATTGCCATTTGAGGCAGTGTCGGTTAAAATGTCAGGGCTCTGTGTAATCATCAGGCCATTTTGGTATTTTAAATTACGTCGAGGAATCCCGTATGTATTCCCTTTAAATCACACAGATTGGGATGTAATACATGTGCGTCTTACTCCTGTTCACACTTGCCAACTCTGTGGAAATTTGGGCCCTGTTTTCGGCAATGGGAGGTTTGTTAACACTAGTGTGGTGAAAGAATACAGGAACAGGAAATCCAACTGTTCCTGATCACCCCTTTCGCCGTCCTCCTTCTCCAAACCTACTTGTAAAATGATCTTCACTCTGAAGAACTATCTGCCTCTGTTGACGTTCCTTGAAAGCCAAACGAAGCTTAAATCCTCCCAGGCTTCTAAAGACTTCGTGCACTTTTGCACCACATTATGTATGACTTCATTTAATACTCCCCAATCGTTTGAATTCAGTATGGCTATTTCAGAAGTCAGCATACAGTGGTATAATAAAAGTATCGGAACCTTCTGGAATGTCTCACATTTCTGCATTAAATCACCATCAAATTTGATCTGATCTTTGTCAAAATCACACAAAACACCCAAACATTTACTGGTTTTCATATTTGAATGAGGATAGCATGCAAACAATGACAGGGGGAAAAATAAGTACCGTATTGGCCCGAATATAAGACAGTGTTTTTTGCATTGAAATTAGACTGAAAAAGTGGGGGCCGTCTTATATTCGCGGTTTAGACATTATACCCATTCACGATGCTAGATGGCGCCAGATATCATTGAAGCGATGTTCTGTCGTGACAGATCTCAGTTACTATCAAGTTTAACCAGTTTGTATTATTTTATTGCAATGTTTTTCCTTATTCAGATTTGTTTCAAGACTACAGTTACAGTTCACTTTGATGGTTAAAGCAGTTATTGCAATTTTGTTGTTTTATCACAATACATCGGTTTATTTACATTTCAAAAACCAGAAGCCATTCATTTACGAATGTGATTGCACTTTAGTTTACATATTTAAATGTTCACATATTAAGATTTGAATGAGGCAAAATAACATGCTTTTTTTCTCAAATATATTGTTATAATCATTTGTTTCAGATGTACTGTAATTATTTTCTGTATAAAAATCAATTTGGTGTTCAAAAAGTCTTTTTTCAAACTTGAGTCTTGAAAAAGAGGGAGTCGTCTTATAGTCCGGCCAATGCGGTAATTGAACCGTCTACCTAAGGCAGTACTTCTCAAATAGTGGGGCGCGC
The DNA here is from genome assembly GCF_030265065.1 of Corythoichthys intestinalis. Classification (NCBI taxonomy): domain Eukaryota; kingdom Metazoa; phylum Chordata; class Actinopteri; order Syngnathiformes; family Syngnathidae; genus Corythoichthys; species Corythoichthys intestinalis. Next base: position 65,531,270 of record NC_080395.1, read on the forward strand.
CCCCCTGGGGGGGCGCAGAGCGATGCCAGGGGGGGCGCATGTGACCTCGGGGAACATGCATTTTTTGTTTTTTTTGCCGTACTGGAATAAAGTGTACTTGCACATCCACTCAGTAGGTGGTAGTGGCGCTCTCATTCTCAGAGCGCGCGCAGTATTTTGAACTAAGGAAGAGCACTCAGCACACACAGAAAACAGATATGAAGAGCAGTGTGCCACCGCCGTCTTCGAAAGCCGTTTTCCGACCGGACTCACTCACGCAGCGACCCACAGTCTTGTCCGGTTCTCACGTCGCCGCCCGAAAAGTGCCATTTTCGGCTTGGGATCGTCACGACGACCGCCCTCACCTACGGTTCTACCTCGGCCGCCGAGAATGCGCTTTTTTCGTGCAGTTTGCCTTTTAGCTTTGACTTTTAATATAGTGGGTGATGAGGAAAGACCACTGTTTACTGTGTCTAAAAATAATTATAGCAGACAGCCAGAAGCCAAATCAATTAAGACGCCACTTAAAGACATTAGACCCCAATCTCATTGATAAGACGCTTGATTGTTTTTCAGTGAAAACGTGCCGAATATTGCCAACAATCGTCCTGCTTTGTCAGTGTTATATCAATCAGTAATCCAGTGAGCATTGTTAGCATGCTAATTGCAAAATAACTCCACACCAATGCAAAGGAGGTAAACACTGTGAGCCGCAAAAATAAAAGCTGTCCTGTCCAAGGACACTTTTTTTTTTCTTTTTATTCAGTTTTGTTTTTTCGGTCAAATTTTTTGGCATATTGTCCTCATGAGTGAATGTTTCTAATCAATTTTATAATTTGTTATTATTTACTGATTTTATTACATTTTATATTTCTGTATGGTCAAAAATGTACCTTGAGTGTATTTTTTACAGTTTGGATGTGACTTTTTTTTTAATTCAGGCACGTCAAGTCTTCTCTGCTACAAACAAAACAATGTTAATAAAGTTATACTTTATTATAAGTTGATCTATGTTACTTTTTCTCTTTATTAGAAAAAAAGGACACAATGTTAGGCAGATGCGTATTTATAATAGTAATTTTATAGACAAATGATACTATTTACAGTGGCGGCAGAGAGTTTGGGGGGGCGCGAAACATTTACGTCTTCCTTGGGTGGGGCGTGACAGAAAATAATTGAGAAGCACTGACCTAAGGAGACTTAAAGAGCAATCGAAGCCAGTTTTTACGAAACAATTTAGGTTAGGTGTGTGCCCAATCACTGATGAGTGGTTTAAAGCTGCTCTGCCAATTGTAAAACACACACCTGGTAAGAATTGCCTTGACGAGAAGCATTGTCTGATGTGTATCACGGTTCAGTCAAAAGAGCTCTCTCTGAAGACCTGCGATCAAGGATTGTTGATTTGTATAAAGCTGGGAAAGGATACAGAACCATCTCTAAAAGTCTGGATGTTCATCAATCAACAGAGAAGTTGTCTACAAATGGAGAGTTTATCACTGTTGCTTCTCTCCCATGGAGTGGGCGTCCACCAAAGATGACGCCAACAGTTAAGCACAGAATACTCAGAGAGGTAAAAAAGAACCCTAGAGTGTCTGCTATAGACTTACAGAAATCACTGGGACAGTCCAATATCTCTGTGCACACATCAACTATATCTATAACTATGGCCAAGAATGGTGTTCATGGGAGGACTCCATGGAGGAAGGCACTGCTGTCTAAAAGAAAACCATTGTTGCTTGTTTAATGTTCGCAAAAGGCACTTGGACACTCCACAGAAAATTTGGCAAAATATTTTGTGGACTGATGAAACCAATATTGAATTGTTTGGGAGTAACACACAACGTCATGTGTGGAGGAAGAATGGAGCAGCTCACCAACATCAACACCTCATCCCTATCGTGAAGCATTGTGGAGGAGGCGTCATGATTTGAGGCTGTTTGGCTTCCTCAGGGCCTGGACAACTTGCAATCATTAAGGGCAAATGAATTCAAAAGTTTATCAGGATGTTATGCAGGAAAACCTGAGGCCGTCTGTCAGACAGTTGAAGCTAAAAAGAGGGTGGATGCTGCAACAAAACAATGATCCAAAACAAAGAAGTAAACTTCCAAATGGTTTCAGAAGAACAAAATACATGTTCTGGAGTGGCCAAGTGGCATGACCTAAAGACAGCGATTCATGCCAGACAGTAGAGAAGAATGGGCCAAGATTAGTCCTGATCGATGTGCCAGACTGATCTGCAGCCACGGGAAGCATCTGGTTGAAGTTATTGCTGCCAAAAGGGGGTGGCACAAAATATCAAATGTGATGATTCACTTACTTATTTCCCCCCATTCTGTCATTGTTTGCATACCATACTCATTAAAATATGAAAAACTATAAATGTTTGGGTGGTTTTAGTTAAAGCAGGCAGTTTTTCATCCGTGTGATTTCGACAAAGTTTAGATCACATTTGATGGTGGTTTTATGCAGAAATGTGAGAAATTCCAAAAGGTTCACATACTTTTTCATACAACTTCACTTATATACAGAATTTTAAAATAAATAAATAATTTTTAAAAATAACAAACTGTCATTTCTGGATTTTCTTTTTATTGTCTCTCACAGTGGACAGTCACCTACCATGAAAATTTCAAACCCACCCATCATTTCTAAGTTGGAGAACTTCGCAGCATGTTCAAATACTTATTTTCCTCACTGTATTTTGGACTACATCTTTTGTACAACTACTGTATACAAATTGCTCTTTAACATGATCGAAGGTGAGGTAAAAGTAACTTTTTTCCTGCTTGGTTATAGCTGATATACAGCTCTAAGATGTGTCATATTTTCAGGGGTTTTTTTTGTAATGCCGTACACTGGCTCACAATAGGTATGCACTATAGATAACAACAGCAATACTTATATACAGCCAATATTTGAGTTTGCCAAAATTTCAGTCCATGACGTAACCAAGTTTTGGGTCAATGTAGTGCTGAATAGTAGCGCAACCACTTTAAAAAGTAAAAAAACTCCCATAAAAATAATTTTTCGCTGAATCTATTGACACCCACAATTTATCCCCCCCAAAAAGATCACTTGAATTAGTGCTGCAACAATTAATCGATTACCTCGAGTATTCAATTAGAAAAAAAGATTTGAATTCAATTTTGCTGCTTCGAGTATTCGTTTAATTAAAGTGGCGTTGTAATGGTTTCATTTGAAAGTGTTTTATTTAGTTTTATTGATTTGGGTGGATACTCTGCCCTCTCGTCTGCCTCATTTCACATGGCTGAATCTAGCTGCTCCATGTTAAGAGCAACAAAAAGTTTTTGTTTCAGCTGTTTTTTTTAATGTATTCGTAATTTAGTTTATAGGTACATTTAGCCATTTTTGTGAGAATATGTGTCTGAAAGATTTGTTAAGAGCATTGTTTAAAAAAAAAAAAAAGTTAGCGTTTCATAGCATTTAAGCTAGCGGACTTTTGCAATGTAAGTTAGCCAATTGTTCTTTTGTTGTACATGGATCCTTATTCTTTTGTTGTTGTTGTTGTTTTTAAATACCATTTGAGGTTAAGCTCAGGTATTTTAATTTTTCATGTTCCTTATCAGATTATTTAATTGTTCAAACTAACTAGTTCATCGATTAATCGAATACTAAAATAATCGATAGCAGCAGCCCCAATTTGAGTATTGAAGACTTATGCGAAGGGAAACATGTTGAACTGAATTTTTTGGTTTGTTTTTGTGATTTGAACAATAAAATCTCAAAGTTCCCCCTCATGTTCGTTCATAAGAGGGTAGAAAGGTATTAAGGTCCAGTCATGGCAGTAAATTCATGGCAATGGTTTGTAGGTTGTACTACCCAAGTAATAGGAGTAAGACAAAGTTTACTAAATATTTCCATAATATTGTATACACAAGTTTCCAAACCAAGGTAACATTAATTACAAGAAAGCGCATTTCCTTTAAAATAAAAAGATAAAGCTGATGCAAAAACATGAATGATTTCAAATCAGATGACAACAAATTTATTTGAGAAGATTGCAGCATGAACAATAGATCTCTCCTACATCTTACTTGTTCGCAGAAACAAAAAAATACTATGAACCACCTAGATCTTTAGCTGAATATTGCAAATGCTAACACAAAAAGATTGGCACACTTCCTAAAGTCCCATAATAAATGTTCCATCCTGCTATTTAAAAGGTCCCATGACACACTTTTTTTAAAACCACTGTTGTCCTTTTATCAGGTTTGCAAGATGATTTGGTTTAAAACGCTACTGTTCGGTCAACTGTAATTGGTCCAAGTTGATTTTGGTTGAAATTATCATTAATATTTGATATGAAAACAAGCTTTGCTGTGACACTGTTCTCCGTGTTTTGAATGTGGGAAAACAGCATTATTATTTTTACACTAACCATGGTGCTAGTTTTACTATTGGAAGATACCACTAGGTGAACTCAGATTGAGATGCAGCTGGCTAAGAAGAGGAAAGTGCGAAGAATAAAAATATTTTTAAAAAATCAAAGCCTCAGCCTGATACATATCAACAAATATTATTGTCACACAACATTACATGTGTAATCTTAATGAAGTCAACCATTAATGAAATTAATCTAAAACAGTACAATTATTGTTCTGGCTCCTCTTGGCAGTTGATGCCAAGTTTTAGCGTTGCCTAAGATGTTGACGATGCTGATTTTCTCTCAACTGAGTTCGTGGGTCCCAATCATGAGGTGGGTAGGTATTTGAATAGATGCATTTCTACACCGCAAATAGTTCAAATTTAAGACTCGTTTTGACCTTTCATACATAAAACAGCAGTGAACAGTGGATTTCAATTGCATGGGACCTTTAAATATAATTCAGAAAAAAGGAATGCTGTAGAATTACACTTAACTTTAAAACACATTGATTAAAATGACTAACAAAGCTGTGAATGTCCACAAGCAACCAAATCATATTCAAGGCAATACAGAAGCAAAACATTCAAAAAAAATTACAAAACATTGACAGTTTGCTTTGTTGATAATAGAAACGGTTTGGAGATGGCTTTCATTAATTTTTTTTTTTTTTTTTTACTTGTACAAACAGCCATCTCATAACTCTAGGATGTCAAGTATTTACAGTACTTAGAGGAGATTATGTCCATTACACACTTTTTTTTTAATTAATATTATTTGTTCAAAACTTACCCTATGAAAAGTGTGATCCAATAATAAAAGATGACAAATTAATTACTGGTTCAGAGGCTCAACATTGAATCGTCCGTGAACATTGCAGATAATAAAATGCATTAGCCAGTATTACTCTGCACAGGCATATGATAAACCCTATTCACAGTGATGTCACTCAACTTCCAGGTTAGCGATAGGATTGTGACTTCAATACTTCTTCAATGGCGACTGTGTGTACTGCTCCATAATCCAACAAGGGCAATCAATTCAAAAAAGGTACAAGTTAACTTTAATATTTTTTTCCGTTCGTCTTGATGTTTAAGGCTGAAGCTATCGATTATTTTAGTAGTCGAATGTACTAGTTAGTTTGAATAATCGAGTAATCGGATGAGGAGCAAACATTTAAAATACCTGTGCTGAGCCTCAAACGGTATAAAAAAATAAATGAATGATGATCTAAGTACAACAAAAGAAAAATTGGCTAACTTAGATAGCAAAAGTCTGCTAGCTTAAATGCTGTAAAATGCTAACTTTTATATTTACAATGCTCTTAACAAATGGTTCAAACACATATTCCCACAAAAAACGGCTAAATATACCTATAAACTAAATTACAAACGTATTAAAAAAACATTAGCTCAATCAAAAACTTATGTTGGTGTTAACAGGGAGCAGCTGGATTCAGCTATGTGAAATGAGTTATATTCACTGTAGCCACTAGAGGGCAGTGTATCCACCCAAATCAATAAAGCTATACGCAAACACTTTCAAAACAAACCATGACAACGCCACATTAATTAAGATAATACTCAAAGCAGCAAAATGTAATTCGAATCTTTTTTCTCATCAAATTAATCGAGTTAATCAATGAATCATTGCAGCACTAATAATGTTACCTGTATTTTATGCTTTACCATTAAGGAATTATCCATAATTCGCCTAGGAATTAATGCTATAAACCAATGTAGTGCTGCAATGATCAATCGAGTAACTCAAGTAATCCGAATTGGAAAAAAAACTTCGAATCAAATGATGTTGCGTCGAGGATTCATGTAATTAGAAAGGCGTTTTAATGGTTCGTTTTGAAAGTGTTTGCATTTCTTTTTATTGATTTGGGTGGATACACTGCCCTGTAGTGTCAACACTGAATTTGACATAACTCATCTGGCTGGATCCAGCTGCTCCCAGTTAAGACCAACATAAGGTCATACGTTTTTGTTTGAGGTAATATGTTTGTTTATGTGTTTGTAGTGTAGTTTAGAGGTATATTTCTAAGGTCTTTTTTGTGGGAATGTTTGAACGATTTACTAAGAGCATTGTAAAAAAAAAAAAAAAAGTTAGCATTTTGTACGTTTTAAGATAGCGGACATTTCCTATGCAAGTTAGCTAATTGTTCTTTTGTTGTACTTCAATCCTCATTAATTTTTTTATACTGTTTGAGTACAGGTATTTTAACATATTTTAAATGCATTTATTGCTCTTGTGAAATAAAAGTGCAATTCTGAAAAAAAGCTCAGGGATTTTATTTTGTATTCACATTTAATGCTATTTTGAAAGTTCAACTTAGCAAGCCTTTGTTTTCCATATCCTAATATTTATTCTGCGATGCATTAAATGTTCCTAATCAGATTACCCGAATATTCGAATTTACTAGCTGATAGATTAATCAATTGCATAACCGATAGCTGCAGTTCTAAACCAATGCTAGTTGTCTGCCTGTGTGTATCACAGCCTTATTTTTGTTGTTGTTATTATTAGTATTTTAGAATAATAAAAGTAAAATAGTGATAGAACAGCTAAAGTAACAATAAGGATTTTTTGTGTTATCATTTTAGCTTAAATGTGGGACTGCACGTCATGCTGTATACATTTCAGTTGGTGGCTTTGAACCTTTTTCCAAATTAAAGAGCCATTATTTATTTGACATTTGAGTCACAGATTAACACATGATAAGATTTATTAATATTAAAAAGGAAATATATAATGAAGTGAGGCTTTACACAGACGTAGGTTGATAGCATTATGAGTGTTACTTATCTTCCACTTCCACCTAACCTAGAAATGTTCATTATAGTTAAATTTGAAATATGTATACATTAAGCAAGACAATATATTGCCTTGTCGTAAATAATATTAATCTTAATTCTACCTTTTGAAATTGTTTTTTCCAAGTGGATCCTGGTGCTCCATATAAACTCAATGGAGTTTCACAGAGGGATACACTTCTATCAGCAAACCCGGAAGAGGGTATGACATCATGTGAATAAGCCCTATTGTGAGCAGAACCACATTTTACATTAAACAGACAAACTGAGATTTACCACTGAATGTGAATCCCTCTCAAATGTTTCCTCTGCAAAGCAATCACTGCTTTTAAAGATCTTCAAAAAAACAGACGGGTCTTAATTCAAAATTCAGTTAAAAGAGGAATAGCACTCTCTCAGTGTGCTCAGTGCGTGTGTGTGAGAGACAGAAAAAGATCTTTGGATGGAGAGTCCGCGCTACAGTGATGCGTTATCTGGCCCTGTGATTGGCTAGCAAAAAATCTTTGTCTTTACAGGTCAGGCAAAGTTTGAGGTTCCTGAAAGACCCTCCAGCAGAGTAAAAGGCCCACACGCCCATGAGGAACAAAATAACATAGGTAGGAACCAAGCTGGCAACATACTCCGGATTCTGGAAAGTCTGTAAGAAGAGAAATACATCAGCTTGTTTGTGTCTGTTAAGGATTGGCACTATTTACGAGACATACAGTATACAGTCATATATCTGTTCGACATCCCACGTAAAATTTGACTCGTCATATGACGACATGCTCGAAATACGACGATTTATGACAGCGTTGTAATTTCATTGTTTTCCCACATGTCCGATGTAGGGCGGATTTTTTTGAGGGAAAAATCAACATGGGTCCCAGGAAGGTTAGTGCAGGTGTTGAAAAAAGGAAAAAAGCGATGCTTAGCATGATAGAAAAATATGAGTGTAGTGTGCGCGTCAGTGAACTGGCCCGACAATACGACCGAAATATGTCTACCATCTCGACGGTCCTCTTCCGACCTTCGTTCACCAGTCTTTATAAGTTAAGGTGACAATTATTATTATTGTACCATCGGCAAGGAAGTCGGCAGCTTCGTCAGGTTTTTAATCATTTATTTCAGAATTTGTGCAACAAAACAAGGCCACTGTCCGCCGTAGTTGACGACGACAACAACAACATGAAAATTAAAAACTCTTCTGCACCTCCCTCACTCTGTCATCAGTCACACGGTGCATTCAGGAACAGCATGCAAAACACAACCACCACATTAGAACCTGATTCGTTACATAATAATTTGTTATTATTATTCTAATTGTATTAGGGCTGTCAGACTATTAAAATGTTTAATCGAGTTAATTACAGCTTAAAAATTAATTCATCGTAATTAATCGCAATTCAAACCATCTAAAAAATATGCCATATTTTTCTGTAAATTATTGTTGGAATGGAAAGATAAGACACAAGACGGATATATACATTCAACATACGGTACATAAGTACTGTATTTGTTTATTATAACAATAAATCAACAAGATGGCATTAACATTATTAACATTCTGTTAAAGCGATCCATGGATAGAAAGACCTGTAGTTCTTAAAAGATAAATGTTAGTACAAGTTATAGAAATTTTATATTAAAACCCCTCTTAATGTTTTCGTTTTAATAAAATTTGTAAAATTTTCAATTAAAAAAATAAACTAGTAACCCACCATTGTTGATGTCAATAATTACACAATGCTCATGGATGCTGAAACCCATAAAAACAGTCGCACCCAAGCGCCAGCAGAAGGCGGCAAAACACCAAAAAACAAGTGGACACTGTGCTGTCATTTTAATCTGTTTGAGGGGGGCACGTGCGTTAAATGCGTCAAATATTTTAACGTGATTAATTTTACAAAATTAATTACCGCCCTTTAACGCGATAATTTTGACAGCCCTAATTTGTATAAATAATTCGTTTTGCTACTGTATGTGTAATCGCTATTGGTAATTGTACCAACAGTAGTTATTAAGGATTTAGCGTAGGATTTAGGGCTGTGGAAGGAATTAAGTGCATTTTAATATATTCTTATGGGAAACTCCCGCTCGACATACGACCATTTCGACGTACAAACCAGGTCCTGAAACTAATTAACTTTATATGTGGAGGCACCACTGTATTTAAAATACCTATTACAATTACTAAAATCTGTACTGTAATTGGTATGTTTAGTAAGATTTTTAATGCCCTTATATTTTGAATCAAACGACAAACTACTCAAGGGCTTAAAGATCAAAGGCATCCAGTATAGTTTTTCACCCTTGGCCCTTAGATTGTTCCAGATTCTCCAAATCTTTGGCTGTTATGCACAGTGGACGATAACATTAAACTCAAACATCTTTCTGTGCAACATTTGAGGAATTGGTGATCGTTTAGAGTTTTTATAATGTGAACTTGCTTGATAGCGACACAGCTATGGTGTAAATCTTTCCAGCGTGAGCAGTCAACCCTGCTCTTCACATCACTCACCAGACAAGAAACGACCAGGTGGCTGATAACAACAGCAGCAACTGCCCACCATTGCTGCTTTTCACAGGCATCAAAGAAAACCACACCCCAGAACATGTGGAGAAGGATAATGGCCATTGTCATGAATGCTAGGAAGGGAAAAGAAAGAAAGATGTCAGATAAGAGTGAACATGTATCTTGAAACTTTACATCCTGTTACAAACTTCAATTAACTATTTAAAAATGATAATCGTGAAATTTTTGTCCATTTTGCATTTTGGTGTTCCTGTGCCTCATTTAACAAGAATACATCTTTTTCAAAAAAAAGTCATTCGCAATGGGCTTTACATTTCTCGAGCAGTGTTATATTTTCATTCAAAATTTGAAAGATCTGCAGGAAAAGAGCCATAATTGGTACCTGAAGACAGGAAGTAGTGCTGCGAGTCCCCATGGATTCCAATAGTGCCAGGGCCAACAGAGTCAGCCAGAATGTTCACCACGGAGAACGCGCCACTCATGAATCCAAAGCCAAGGCCAGACACTGAAACACACCACAGCAAAGAACAGCCGTAAGCCCTATTTAAGAAGCTTTACATCTGACGTAGTGAGTTTGTGGTTGTATTACTCAATAATAGTAATTATAATAAAACAATACACGTCATTTCAGTCATTTCAGAAGCAACTATTTTAGTAAATGATTGTGTGAATCTGCCTGTCTAATCTGTTTGTACGAATCTGTTAAGTAAGTATCACTAAGATGATATTTTAAGGTTTAATACTACAAACCCAATTCCAATGAAGTAGAATTGTGTTAAACATAAATAAAAACAGAATACATACAATATGACAATTTTCCTGAATGTACATTTGGAAGGATTTCATCATCTACGCTCCATAATGTCATCCAAAGGTTCAGAGAATCTGGATAAATGACTGCATGCAAGCAGCCAGGCCGAAAACCAACATTGAATGCCCCTGACCTTCGATCCCTCAGGTGGCACTGTATTAAAAACTGACATCAGTGTATAAAAAGGGTATCGCTGCATGGGCTCAGGAATACTTCAGAAAATCAATGTCAGTAAATACAGCCGGTGCTACATCTGTAAATGCCAATTAAAATCATGCTATGGAAAGCAAAACTATCCTATCCAAAGCAAAACCCATTTGTCTATCATACCATGAAACCCTGTTGTTCCTCGATTTTTGTTTATTTTTATGTAATAAGGAAACACAACAGAAATTGTACATTTTTTTTGTATTATGTTGAAAGAACAATATGCTTTTCAATAGAAAGTAAATTTGAAAAAGAAGAAACCCCGTTGACTCATCCGGACATCTAAGACCATGTCTACACGTAGCAGGGTATTTGGCAAAAATAACAACTTTTTCTATGGTTTGGCCTATCATCCACATGCACATACACATTTAAACGAGGGTTCTTGAAAACTGCGCCCAAAGTGAAGACAAGCGATTTCTGCGTTTGTGGCGCCATCATGTGGACACTGATAAACGAAGATTTAACTGTGGAAACGTCACTGGCTGCGACAAACTTTGTACCTACGTCACACATTAGACCAATGTTTACATTTGGAGTAAATTAGACAGATCCTTTTTTGTTTCAATTTATTTACAAACTCTCGCAGTGCTTCAAATTGAAGAACACATGCGAAGGGTCGGGGTATTATGGACAGTTATTTTTCACGCATTGTTATGAATGCACAGCACTTAAAAATGAATGAATGCGGTTGGCTGTGGAAGCTTTTTTTTTCTACAAACGTGCTGGTGTAGATGTAATTATTTTTTCTCAACGTATAAAGGCAGGATCTTCGGTCTAAAAAAAAAAAAAACTACTTGGTGTAGACATGGCCTTAGATGCACTGATGCAAAGTGGAAATGTGTTCTGTAGTCTGACGAATCCACATTTCAAATTGGTTTTGGAAATTGTGGACGTTGTGTCTTCTGGGAGAAAGGGGAAAACAACCATACTGAATGTTATGAGCGCAAAGCTCAAAAGCCAGCATCATGCCAATGGCATGAATGACTTACACATCTGTGAAGACACCATTAATAATAAAATATACATATAGGTTTTGGAGAAACTTATGCTGCCATCCAAGAAAAAAAATCTTATTCATGGATGTACCTGCTTATTTCAAGAAAATGCCAAACCACAGTCTGCACGTGTTACAACGTGACTTCGTGGTAAAATAGAGCGGGTACTAGCAGGGGCGCTGGAAGTCACTCACAGCAGGGGGTACTGAGGATCTTTTTTAAGTTTTTCCCCATCCAAAAACAGCCGTTTCGGTCCAAATTTGACATGCCCGTGCGTTTTCTCCATACAAAACGTGCACAATGGCAGTACACATGCATGTTGGATAGTTTACATACTACAACAAGGCTACAACAAAGATAGCGTTCTATTTCACCTACAGTGTGCGTTGGAGTTTTAGTATTTGAAATAAAAGCACCATTCCCCGCACCTAGACAGCGCAATGACACATGAACATATTCGATAACTAAAAGGGCCAAAAAGACTCGGTTTAACGCACACTACACAACATTAAAATACATTGCACACGAATATCCAACAGCGCTCTGCATGACGGCAATAACATCCAACAACCGCAGACAATAATATGGCTACAATGCAAGCATGTTTTATCTATCAATTTCGAATTGAATCTTCGAAAATTTTGTAAAGAAATTTTTCTAAAGAAAAATTGCAAATCTCGTTTAAATTAGTTTTTGTGCCATGTTAACACCTCCTTTACTTTTCCGTTCCAATAGCACCTTATTCAACGTGACAGGTAGCAAGAAAGAGTTGAAAAACTTTTCAACATATATATTTAATCCCCAAAGGTAAAAAAGTTATTGTTTCAATATGTTTTATCTATTTTTAACAACAACAAAAGAATGTACCAAAACACTTTTTTTCCCTCTTCAACACCACGGGGTGCTGCAGCACCCTCAGCACCCCACTTCCCGCGCCACTGGGTACAAGACTGGCCTGCCTGCAGTCCAGATCTGTCTTGCATTGAATAAGTGTGGGACATTATGAAGCATAAAATACGACAACATAGGCCCAGACTGTTGTACAGCTATTCATCAACTAAGAATGGGAAAGAATTCCACCCGCAAAGTTTCGATAATTAGTGTCTTCAGTTCCTAAATGTTTATTGAATGTTGCTGACAAAAAAAAATGCAATGTAACATCATGGTGAATATTGCCCCTTTTTTTGAACTTGTTACAGCCATGAAATTCTAAGATAATGATTAATTTCCAAAACCTTAGTTATCTGGTTGAACATTAACTATCTTGTCTTTGTAGTGTATTCTGTTTAAATATAAGTTGAACATGATTTGCAAGTGATCATACATATTGTTTTTAATTACATTTAACACAATATCTCAACTTCATTGAAAATAGGGTTGTAATTAGTAAATTGAATAACCACATCAAAAACGCCCAGTTTTCTATCTTTATTTTCCTGCAAGAATACTCTCTATGTGCCAACAGTTACTAGTATATGACATCGATCTGCAGTATATAAGTTTATTAACGAAATGTTAAAAACATTTGGGAAGGTTGGTGACATTAATTTCAGTCGCCAGCAGAGGGCAATATTGGCCTACATAGTAGTCCCATGAGCTTGACAATTGTTTCTTTTTATTTCATGTTTTTATGCCTGAAACGTAATATTAACCGAATAAAACAATGTGGTAAGTCGTGGCACATACATAATTTGTTAAAAACTAATTTGGGTTTATCCAAACTTACAGTATGCCAATTTAATCAAAATGTTGATTGTTTTATTCAACTATGCAATAATTCAAAACCGGATTTTAATATCTGTTGTGTTGTTATTTTATGTTTATGTTAAGTGTACCGTAGGCCAGTTGTCGTATGGAGATGGGCATAGTTTCCTCCTGACTGAGGGTGAGAAGACCTTCATTTGCTTTCCTGCAAACAGAAACACCATACAACAACAAACTAAAAAAAAAAAGACATAAGAAAGGAACATTTATGCCACTGGCTGAAAGATATGTGGTTTGACAATGATCCTTCGGGTTTTTTCAACCCTTTATTCACTCCAGTTATTTTCCTTAAGTACTTTGGTCACTAAATACATTCTGGACAAAAGTAATGAAATACACAAATAAATATTCTAGTAGTCAATCATTAGCCAAGAACCTTGAATGATTTTCAGTTTACAAGGATTTCTTTGAATTCCAATTAAGAGTATTACGTTAAACCAGAGGTGGATAGAGTAGCCAAATATTTTACTCAATTAAGAGAAGCATTACTTCAAAATAATATTACTTAAATAAAAGTAAAAGTAGTCATCCAAAAAATGTACTCAGGCGCAAGTAAAACAGTATTTTGAGTAACTGCTTCAAATGTTGTGTTTTTTTTTTTTTTAAACAATGGTTGCTTTTTCTCAGCTCAAAGTTATCTATATGGACTGATATCATTACACAGTACTATAACATACAGTGGTACCTGTACATACGAAGTTAATTCGTTCCGGGACCTTGTTTGTAAGTCGAAATGGTCGCATGTCAAGCAGGATTTCCCCATAAGAATACATTATAATTCCATTAATTCTTTCCACAGCCCGAAAACCTACACTAAATCCCTAATAAATACTGCTGTTACTATTGCAAATAGTAATTACAAAGAGCAAAACAAATACATTATGAATACAAATCGGAATAATACCATAATAACAGTAACAATAATAATAATACCTGTAATAATGTAACAAATCGGGTTCTAATGTGGGTGGCAGTCGTATCTTGTGTGGTGAACCTGAACGCACCGCGGGGCTGACGGCAGAGTGAGAGAGTGCAGTTGAGCAATTCCTTTCACTTTTAACGTCCTATTGTTGCGGGCTGTTGGCGTGTTGTGTTGCACAAGTTCTGAAATAAATTATTAAAAACTTGACGAAGCTGGCGATCTCTTTGGCAATGGTTGTCACCTTTACTTATAAAGACTGGCAAAGAGATGTCGGAGGAGTATTGTCAACAAGTTCAAAGACGTGAACCCCACGCTCATATTTTTCCATTGGTAAGCCTCACCTTTTATCTTTTTTCACCACCTGCTTTATCATTCTTGGAACACATGTTGATTTCTCTCACAAGAAAATCTGCCGTGTGTGTGTCTTGCGGGAAAACAATGAAATTGCGACGCTGTCATAAATCGTCGTATTTCGAGCATTTCGTCGGATGTAGAAACAACAGAAATGAAGCATTATTCGTCCAAAGAGCATGAAGTGCCCTAAACCTATTTCCTATTATGAAAGTAAAAGGATCATATTTCCAGTTTTACGTGGTAAATTGGTTCCCAATTAAAACTGGGAGGGGGTTAAAATCCGCGATTTCAAGTCATGCAGACGGCGGCGCTCTATGTCAAATACGATTTTTTTTTTTTTTACTGTGCTTTAAAGACGCCATGTGATTGAACAGGCTGGCGTGATCAATAAACGGCAAGCTTGAGTCTGATTGGTATAATGGAGTAATGTAATTATTATTGCGACGTCTCATCAGTGAAACTGGTTAAGCCACTGTTGGCGTCTCTGGCAAAAAAAAAAAAAAAAGTCTAATATGTACAATAAAGAGGAAAAAATGTAACGTTTCTTCTTCATAAATCTACTGAAGTAAAGAGTAAAAGTACATTTTTCTCAAAAACTTAAGTAAATGTAACAGAGTAAATGTAACGCAGTTCTACCCACCTCTGGTCAAAACATGCTTGATTACACACCAGTATCAAACAATTTCAGCTCCGAAGAAGTCCTGCTCTTCAAAAATCAAATATTCTTCTCTGCTAACATTTCATTAATATGCAACACTATTATGAAATTATATTTCACATCATGTGGTGTTTACCTAATTTTTAATGTTGTTGAGTTCTGTTACCTTTCTGTTGGATGATGGTATCACAAAAACTATGAATAATCAAATGAAAATCTCAACAAATGTGAAGCTAATCGTTTAGAAACCCACAAACTAAAGACTTACACAATATGTTGTTGTAGTGGTTTAATGTGGTGGTGGGGATGGTGTTATACTTATATAGCGCTTTTCCACCTTTCAAGTAGAGTAGCCTGATTTTTTTAGGCATATAATTCCCCAAATATTTGTTAGTCTCAAGTTGTTCAACTTCAAAAGCATTTATATTTAGCATTTCCACTATATTTACTGTTGTGTCAGTGTCAAACAATATCCTAGTTGTGTATGATTACTTACTTCAACAGTTTATAGTAAGCAAAGCGGAAAGTTTCCTGCAGGAGGACTGACAGCACAACGCCAAAAATGAGGAGGCCTTTCTGCTGAGCTGCACTGTCCTTATTACTTATTTGAACAGAGATGAACCAAACCAGAGAGGAGAGCAGGAGGGACACTAGCCAGAAAAATGCCCTAGAAGACAGCAAGCACACAAAAGTTTTTAGACGTTCCTTAACAATTACACTTCAGATTTGTAGGCAACAACAGATTTGGAGGCAATGCAAACAGAAATTAGGCTGAGGTGCAAATATTGCCAAACAAGTCAACCTCATACATAGGGAGCGTTTACCTTTTAATTGACATAACGGGCATGTTTTTGGAATGGATATTGCTACATTTTGTGTACGATTTGGTCAATGAGTACATTTTTGACTAATATTTTTTTGTAGATTTTGTCTAATGGGATGACTGAGTGTCTGTGAGGCAGTAAGGCGAAACACTACCCTACTGAGCCGTCAAAGTGGCTCATAAAACACAATAATATATTAAAAAAAGAAAATCCTTGCACAGGTACGGTATGGGAATGCTCGAGCCCGTCTCATCTGACTTTCGGTGAAGGTGGAGTACTCACAGCAAGCTAAACATTCTCTTAAAAGTCACATCCCCTGATTTTCAAAAAATGATCATTTGGCTCACGAACAGTGATCTAAATTAGTTTCATCAAGTTTGAAAATGATCACTTTGCAATAATCTCATGTTTACTCACAACTGAAATTTAAACATGTCACAATGTTATTTACATCCCCCTTGGAAATAGGAGATTGATATTAAAATATATTCAGTTTGGAAAAAAAAAAATCAGTGAGGGTGAGGTGAGAAGCAATTGACGCATGAGTGAATGCCTAAATTTCAATTTCATTTATTTAAATAGGGACAACACATAATAAAATATAAATATGGCAGATGTAGTCACTAGGCCAGTCAATTCAAATTAAACAGATGATCATGTCGTTGTTCTAATGTGCCACTTAACACATATCTGTTCTGTAAGACACCTAGCTAGAAACAAGTGCTAGCTTAAACCTAAAGGAGGCAAGCTGTTGGAGGATCAACACAGGCAAAGCTATACCTTCAGCAAGCTACTCGAACACTAACTGGCGTTAATCAACCTTAGCACAACCAAGTTTATGTTCTCGTCAACGACAAAGATACCTAGATACATGTCTTACCCTGCTATGAGGAAGATAACTCGCAGAGGCTCCCGGGCGATGGTAAACAGGAACAGAGAGATGGCAGGGCCGAAGGCAATGAAGGTACAACCAAAAAACACCGCTGCCGTCATTTTGGTTAATTTTTTATGAATGTGCACAAAGCCGTGCGATACAGAGCACTTTGCGAGATTTTGTACGCAAGCAAATTATCGGATATTTTAATTTTGTGGCCTGCTCTTGGTGAGTGAACACATAGCACTCTCTTCCTAGATATCATATATATAAGGCTAGATGTGTGACGCGCTGTTAGCCAATGGGGACGGGTGTCGTCATTTGTCGGTCATTTTGCGTCGGGGCCTCTCGATAAGCTGA
Source organism: Corythoichthys intestinalis (assembly GCF_030265065.1). Classification (NCBI taxonomy): domain Eukaryota; kingdom Metazoa; phylum Chordata; class Actinopteri; order Syngnathiformes; family Syngnathidae; genus Corythoichthys; species Corythoichthys intestinalis. Next base: position 65,548,739 of record NC_080395.1, read on the forward strand.
TTCAACTAAAACTAATGTTCAAACAGCTTTATTTATCATAAATTTCAGAGAAGCTGTTATTTCACTGCGAACATCAATATCTAATTAATGCTACTATAATACGGTTGGTTAAAAACGGAATCGTTCGTAACTCTATCAAAAATTTAGCGAGTTAAATGCAATTTAGAATAATTTACAATGAGCCTAAATAAGTTCGACGTGGAGCCTGTTTGCTCCAAGCAAAGTGGCCGCCGGCTACTTACGCCGCCGACACAGACTTACGACATCTAGCTTTTATATGTGATATCTATGACACCCACGACTTCCGTCACTTTCAGGCTTCACTCGTGATGTCACATGAGTAACTTCGTTTGAAAAACCTTTAGCTATTGATAATTTTTCCAACTGAAGTTGAGTGACCTACATGGTATTTTTTTTTCTTATTTCAGAGTATTGTCCAAAGTTTCACAGTAAAATATATAAACTAACTTTAAAATCATACGTTGTGAATTCAGATCATATAACTCATTCACAAGGGTGTCATTTTTTTTCTGGTTTACAATCATAATCTCGACATGGTCCCTATGAAAATGGCTTTATTTAATCGAAATCTTTCAAGGCATGCTCTCTTATTTATAAGCACAATAATAATAAGGACATTTATATAAACATAAGTCTCTATTTTTGGAACAATGGTTTGGTATCAAGATTGTTTGGGTTGATCAGTTGTTTAATTTGGATGGACTTCTTAAGAATTTTTAACAAAGTATGCCATTCCTAATACTCCACGGGATTATGCCAGTGTTTTACGTGCTATAGACGTTTCCGAGGTACTTCCGCTTTACTTCCACATGTCTGCTCGCAACTTCCGTTTTATAATTTCTCCATCCAAAACAACAGTGGAGCTGGAATAACATTACTCATCAAAATCCCTTTAAAAGACAATCTGGAAATACTGCATCCGTCTGCCATCATCACGAAAGGGGAGGACAACATGTTCATTAAGGCAGATGTGGAACCAAGCTCGTGCCACCACAAAGACCGGGTGTTTTTGTAGCCATGTTGCCGTTGTGTTATGGAAGGTCTGTTCTTCCTATCCCTGCATTTTCATGTGTCCGGTGCTCAAAAAATACTAAAGCTAAAATCTTGCCCATAAAACGATTTGTTGCCCTTGATATTGTTATTACGATGATGATTGTAATTACCGTAAATTCCGGATTACAAGCCGCTACTTTTTTCCCTCATTTTGAATCCTGCGGCGTATGCAATGATGCGGCCAATTTATCAATTTTTCTAACGACCGCCAGGAGCGCTCGAGCATAAAATGCAAGCATAAGACACGTGGAATATGTGTGTCGAGGAAGACGCTAGTTGGCACTCTTACCCGTATTTTAACTTTGTGCTTTGTGCACGAATAAAAGTAGCAGATCCTCATCTTTGTGCATTAGTAGAATTAGCATAGCCTGGTACTCCAGACTCACCGCTGTTCCAGCTATTGAGTCTGGCCACCATTAAGCGGATAAAATTTTCAGGGCGGAGCAAGCCACAGCAAACAGACAGCGGAGTGGACCAATCAGCGACAGGCGGGACGAGGGACTTGCGCGCGGAAGTGAACATACGAGGAGAGCGGAGTTTATTCAACATGGCTAGCGCGAGACGGACTGTTGTCACTGACTTGTGTCGATGTGTTTTTGGTAATTTAAAACTGATTTTACCGTGGATTGGAACATATTTTCGGCTCTCCTGTTCGCCATCTGTGTTGTGGAGACGACTTCCGACGCGGAAGAGTGACACCGCTCGTTAAGAGCACGTCACGCAAATAAACAAATCTGATTTATCGATTGATTTTGTACTTGCTCGAGAGGGCGTTAATGGGCTGGGTCTCAGACTATTCTCTCAGTGTTTGAAAAACACACGGGGAACAGTGTGGCCGTGCCAGGCAAGAATTAGCATACCCGCATCATGCTAGAAGAAATGGATATGATGTGCCGAGTTGAATTGAAGGCTTGGATGGCCAGCGGCGTCAGATCGTTTACAAAAGTGGTCGTATGCGAAGAGCAACTTTTGCAAAAGTCTGACAGCGTGGAGCAGCGTGAAAAAAATCCACCATCACCAACGGGTTTCGAAAAGCCGGTCTGCTGCGTGATGAAGAGGACGACACGCTAAGCTTGAGGAGTCAGCTAAGTGCCGTGTTGCTGGCGCTGTTTGGAAAGAAAAGTTAAGGTATTGTAACGATGACAAATAGTAACCCGTTAAGTTAGGTTGCAATTCTTTATTTTGGAAACTCGTCGAACAACACACGACTGCTGCCTCTAGCAGCCGACGCACACACACAGACACACCCGCAGCAACAACGACAGCACGTCTCTTGCTCTTCCGCACCTCCCTTACCTGTAAGTCATGCGCTGTATCATAACCCGATTCGTTAAAATATGGAATTTAAACTTGGAAAACTGTGTATTTCTTTATAAATATTTCAGTTTAATATGTGGGCACACGCGGCTTATAGGCAGGAGAGGCTTATGTATGTACAAAATGCTTTTTCCTTTAAAAATGTACTGGGTGAGGCTTGTAATCCGGGGCGCTCAATGATCCGGAATTTACGGTATGATGATCTTTAATATTATTTACAACAACTACTGTACTGCTGTGGCTGCTAGCTTGTTGCTAATCAGTACATGCAGATGGCAGAACTATGTCAACCCATTAATGCAAATGTTACAAGTTTTTTGTTCGTTTGTTTACAGGTGGAAAATGCCTTTAGGCAAGGGAAGATGAGTTGATGCACCTCACAACAACAATTTTTGTATGTTGATGGATCTATATCGAGACTATGTGCGTTCTACCCGGGGGCGGCCCAGAGGCTAGGGCTGGAGACGGTGGCTCGCCTTGAGCCGGACCGTCAGCTTGATCCCGAGATCCAACTACGAGCTTTTTACCTGCAGCAACTTTATTGTAGCTGGAATTACTAAGGACAGCAGGAGAACGCCCGTCCTGAGGCCGCCGAGGGTCTCCGTAATTTCGGGTGAAAATTTGGCGAAACTCCCTTAAACTCTGCTCTCTGATAATACATTCCTTGTGTGCTCCACCTTCGTTAATATTTTTCTAATAATTTTGTAAATTGTGATTTATTGACCTGTTTTGCACATGCACAAATCGTTTTAAATAAAAGAAATGAAATCATGTTATCTATGTTTTATTGCGATCAATATCTGCAATAAAAAAGAATGACATAATATTTTTGTTTACAGTATATGTGCATAGCTTGTTGTATTTCCTTGTCAGCCCTTCTGCATTTGGGAAATGTAATATTATTTGTAATTTCACCACATTTTGGTCACTCAATTGGCCGGCGTATAAATCTACACCTCAACTCAACACAGGCTGACAGGTTGTTATAATTTTGTCCATGAATGATCAACGAAGTGATAAGAACAATCATACAATCTTTTAGGTATATCCTTAGGTTTAAGTCACATCCTTAACTTCTTGTCTGCAGCTGGTTTCGTTTTATGGCGTATGACGAGATAGATCCACACTGGCGCTTTAAAACTGGAGTCTATGTTCAAAATATTCCACTTCAAACCATATATTTAGGCGCTCACAGGAGTTGACCAATAGCACAGAAAGTCTCGGAGTGTCATCTACATCGTGCTGAATCCGTTTTTGGAGTTTGATTTTCCAGTTTTAACTTTGTCACACACTGCTTTCTCCAACTGCAATTCATGTTGTTCTTTCTCAACCGGAAGTTCGGAGGAGAAGATATTTTCCAAGATGGCGCCGCCCATATTTGGCTCAGGAAACTTGTCTTTGCGTTCTGGGCCTGGGGTATACTAGTCCTTCTAAAAAAATTTGCATATTGTGATAAAGTGCATTATTTTCTGTAATTACTGATAAACATTAGACTTTCATATATTTTAGATTCATTACACAAAAGTGAAGTAGTTCAAGCCTTTTATTGTTCTAATATTGATGATTTTGGCAAAAAAGTCAAGAAAAACCAAAAATCTAAAAAAAATTAGCATATCATGAAAAGGTACTCTCAAGAAGCTACCAACCTAATCATTTGAATCAAGGAATTAACTCAAAACCCCTGCGAAAGATTCGTGAGGCTTTTAAAAACTCCCAGCCTGGTTCATTACTCAAAACTGCAATCATGGGCAAGTTATTAAGTTGCTTTCACATTTACCCTTGTTTCAAACTCAAAATATTGCATGTGAAAATATGATTGCAAATATGTTTTCTGACAGGTTGTGGAATAAAGAGATGCACAGTAAATTTATCATTATGGAACTACTATAGAACTATTATATTTTGTTTCCACTAGCTGTAGTCTCATTTGCTGTTTTAGCTTGTGTGTCTTTTATTGCAATCATTGTGTAATTTATAGTATACAAGATTGTTGGCAATACTGAAATGCTGCTGCTCAACGCCAACTGAATACACTGGAGTTTAGGCTTCTGTTTCAAACATCTTCTTTCTGCCATCCATCCCGGCTTTGTCCTCAATTTTCTTTCTCCAGTCACCAGTTTGTTTTTCCTGAGTGAGACATACGCAATCAATTAATCGTGCATGGAAACTTTTGTTTTGAAATATTATAGTTAGAGTGTATTAGAAAAGCTAGATGAGAAAAGATATTTCTATAACAGTGTGTTCTGTTTCTTGTGTCTGAAGTACTCACCTCATCCTTCACCTCCTTCTTGACCTGCTTCAGGTTTGCTCTCAGGTCCATGGACACTTTGTGCTTGGAACCCAGCAAAGCAGCCAGCATGGCATCAGCTGACATTCGCACTTTCCTCAAAGCCGGCTTTTTAAACTTTCCGTTAAGGTCCTGTACCTTTAACTTCAGGTCATTGATCTGATAACAATTGCTTATACGTGAGTGTTTTCTCTTTTTTTCAACACACTAATATGCAATATAGATGATTTTTTAATGCAATATTTCATTAGTAACTAGTGCTGTGGAATTAAAACATACAAAAGCTGTACCTCGTTTTCAGATGTCTTCACTTTCATATCCATGTCGTACCTTTCATCATCTACCAGATCAATCTGCTTGTGAAGTTTTCGACAGAGCTCCTGGTAGTATATCATACAGATGTTGGTGAATTAGAAAAATAAAATAGATTGGATAAATATCTTTGTTGACAGTCTGGTTTTATTATTCTCTTGCCTCTTCTTAAAAGCTATGCTTCTAAATCAGGGGTCCCCAAACTTTTTCCTGTGAGAGCCACATAACTTTTTCCTTCTCTGTTGAGGGGCCGGGTCAGTTTGTAACAGAAAAAGTGTGACGATTGCAGGAGTGCCTAAATGTAAAAATGTTATTGCTTTTCAGAATCACACAATCAAATAACCCTTTCTGGATTCTTCACGGAACAAAAGTAAATTAAAAAAATAATAATAATAATAATAATATATTATAATATAATAAAATATAATATAATAATAAATAATAATAACACTATTAATTAAATAGATAATAACCAAATAACCCTCTCTGGGTCTTCACAAAATAATAATAATATAATATATGATAATATGATAAAATATAATATCATAATAAATAATAATAACACTATTAATTAAATAGATAATAACCAAATAACCCTCTCTGGGTTCTTCACAGAAAAAAAGCCAGGAAATAAATAACACTATTAAGAATTTTTTTTTTTTTAAATGTTCAGGGGGCCGGACCAAATGTGGAGGCCCGCAGGCCGTAGTTTGGGGACCGCTGTTCTAACTATTGTATGGGTGGTTTCCACCCTTTTCCATGTGATTTAAATTTTGGATTTTTCCGCATCTCTAAATTATTAGCAGGATTGGCTGTATGTATATATAAATAAATATATATATATATATATATATATATATATATATATATATATATATATATATATATATATATATATATATATATATATATATATATATATACATAAATGGCAGAAATACAGACAAGTCTGAAAAAGCCGTTTCTGCTCTTGCACCGCTCTTTAAAATAAACTGCTGTATTTTAAGCCAAAAGAACTGTTGTTTGATAGAACAATACAGTATATTCGCGATAATATCTCGTTAAAATCATGGCGTCTTTAATTCTGCTCTGGCATGCTCTAACCTCCAGTTAGGGTTTTGCTTTTTTTTTTTTTTTTTAAAGTTTTTTTTAAATGCCCTCCTGTTCAAAATGTTTCTTTCTCCAGAAAATTGAGATTTTAAGCTTTCCAATGATGTATCACACATGCATATTGGACAATTTTGAAAGTTGGCCAAATTGGGGGTCTCAGAGCGGAACTTCTAGTCACCTGAGTGTTTTCCGCCATCCTACACACTGCATTTGATGAATACATAAAAATTTGAATGTAACAAGAACTGTACCTGTGCGTAATTGAGACAACGGCATCTATTGCTTAACCATGGTATTGCTAGCCATATGTGATTCTTCTGAGTGAGATCATACAAATGTACAGGACATTTACATACAAAAAACATAATTATTTTTAAGTGAATTAAAGCTGGAACAGTGGTTGACTTGTTAATGTGGCGCCTGACAGTTCTGAGTTTTCACGTTCTCCCCGTGTCTGTTTGGAATTTCCTCCCACATCTCCAGAACATGCAGTCGAGGTACACTGCTGGCCAAAGGTAATGGTGCCCCTGCAATTATGTCAGATAATGCTCAATTTCTCCCAGAAAATGATTGCAATTACAAATGCTTTGGTAGTAATATCTTCATTTATTTTGCTTGCAATGAAAAAACAAAAGAGAATGGGAAAAAAAATAAATCATTCTCAGTTTTCACAAAACTCAAAAAATGGTCTGGACAAAAGTATTGGCAGCCTTTGAAAAATCATGTGATGCTTCTGTAATTTGTGTAATTAACAGCACCTGTTACTCACCGGTGGCATATAACAGATGGTGGCAACAACTTAATCACACTTGCAGCCAGTTAAAATGGATTAAAGTTGACTCAACCTCTGTCCTGTGTCTTTGTGTGGACCACATTGAGCAATGAGGAAAGAAAGAAGACCAAAGAACTCTCTGAGGACTTGAGAAGGACATGGGCAATCTCAAGGCTACAAGTCCATCACCAAAGACCTGAATGTTCCTGTGTCTACCGTGCGCTATGTCATCAACAAGTGTAAAGCCCATGGCAATGTGGCTAACCTCTCTAGTAGTGGATGGAAAAGAAAAACTGACGAGAGGTTTCAACGAAAAATTGTGCGGATGGTGGATAAAGAACTTTGACTAACATCCAAAGAAGTTCCAGATGTCTTGTAGTCCAAGGGTACAATAGTGTCAACCCGTACTATCCATCGGCGTCTGAATGAAAAGGGACTCTATTGTATGATACCCAGGAAGACCCCACTTTTGACCCAAATGCATACAGTGGGGCAAATAAGTATTTAGTCAACCACCAATTGTGCAAGTTCTCCTACTTGAAAAGATTAGAGAGGCCTGTAATTGTCAACATGGGTAAACCTCAACCATGAGAGACAGAATGTGGAAAAAAATTGAAAATCACATTGTTTGATTTTTGAAGAATTTATTTCAAAATTAGAGTGGAAAATAAGTATTTGGTCACCGACAAACAAGCAAGGTTTCTGGCTGTCAAAGAGGTCTAACTTTTTCTAACAAGGTCTAACGAGGTCTAACGAGGCTCCACTCATTACCTGTATTAATGGCCCCTGTTTTCACTCATTATCGGTATAAAAGACACCTGTCCACAACTCAGTCAGTCACACTCTAAACTCCACTATGGCCAAGACCAAAGAGCTGTCGAAGGTCACCAGAGACAAAATTGTAGACCTGCACCAGGCTGGGAAGACTGAATCTGCAATAGGTAAAACGCTTGGTGAAAAGAAATCAACTGTGGGAGCAATAATTAGGAAATGGAAGACATACAAGACCACTGATAATCTCCCTCGATCTGGGGCTCCATGCAAGATCTCACCCCGTGGCGTCAAAATGATTACAAGAACGGTGAGCAAAAATCCCAGAACCACACGGGGGGACCTAGTGAATGACCTACAGAGAGCTGGGACCACAGTAACAAAGGCTACTATCAGTAACACAAAGCGCCGCCAGGGACTCAAACCCTGCACTGCCAGACGTGTTACCCTGCTGGAGAAAGTACACGTCCAGGCCCGTCTGCGTTTCGCTATAGACCCTACTCACGTGACGTCACAGCCACGCCCCCGCGCCATGATGTCCGCATACTCGCCATAGAAATGCATTAGCGCTTCGTAAATTCTTCCTATTATTGCACGTTTTACTGCTCGTCAACATTAATACTCAAAATGGTGAAGTCGTGTGTGGTGGTCGGTTGCAAAAACAGAGAAGATAGACGGAGAGACTTGAATTTTTACCGTATTCCGAGAGACACGAAGAGGAGGCCGCGATTGACTGCTGCAATTCGACGAGACAACTGGGCTCCAAACGACTACCACAGATTATGTAGTCGTCATTTTATATCTGGTAAGATGCATTTAATATATATTTAGAGGGTTTCGGGCTGACAACCACAATTAAGATCATTGCTAGGCTAATCGCCGACAACATACACGTATGTATGTAGTTAGTGCTATCGCTAAACCATATAAACATTAAAAGCCCTAGCTCCATTGACAAATGACATGAAATACATTAGACTTGACAGTGGATGTTAGCAAGAACAAAAGATTTTCAATTGAAAATTTCGTAACTCACCTTCCGAGCACAAGATTCCTGCCGAATTTTCGTGTACGAGGACGTGTTTCACCTAACCAGCAACGTAGCATTTATAAGCCTCCAAGCTCTTAAAGTTTTTCAAACTTTCGTGAGAATAGGCTGATTTTGTGTGGGTATCAGATGTCAGGCGAAGCCACCGGGTCGAAAAACATCGATTTAGGCATCAAATACGGATCTGGCGAATGGATAAACTGAAGCTTTTCCACGTAACGCCTTTTATGCAACGGATCCAATGAGTTTACAGCGTCAGATAACACCGGGGCTTCCATGAATTGCTCTATAACTTGCTCGACTAATAGAAAATAATGAGAATAGGTCTGAAAAAGAGGTACAATATGGCGGCCGGAAACAGCGACACGCCCATTTTGTGACGTAGGTGAGTAGGGTCTATAGAGCATTTGGATGATCCAGAAGAGGACTAGGAGAATGTGTTATGATCAGATGAAACCAAAATAAGAACTTTTTGGTAGAAACACAGGTTCTAGCTTTTGAAGGATAAAGAATACTGAATTGCATCCGAAGAGCACCATACCCAGTGTGAAGCATGGGGGTGAAAACATCATGCTTTGGGGCTGTTTTTCTGCGGAGGGACCAGGACGACTGATCTGTGTAAAGGAAAGAATGAATGGGGCCATGTATCGAGAGATTTTGAGTGAAAATCTCCTTCCATCAGCACGGGCATTGAAGATGAGACGTGGCTGGGTCTTTCAGCATGACAATGATCGCAAACACACAGCCAGGGCAACAAAGGAGTGGCTTCGTAAGAAGCATTTCAAGGTCCCGAAGTGGCCTAGCCAGTTTCCAGATCTCAACCCCATAGAAAATCTGTGGAGGGAGTTGAAAGTCCGTGTTGCCCAACGACAGCCCCAAAACATCATTGCTCTAGAGGAGATCTGCATGGAGGAATGGGCCAAAATACCAGCAACAGTGTGTGAAAAGCTTGTGAAGAGTTACAGAAAACGTTTGGCCTCCGTTATTGCCAACAAAGGGTACATAACAAAGTATTGAGATGAACTTTTTGTATTGACCAAATATTTATTTTCCACCGTGATTTGCAAATAAATTCTTTAAAAATCAAACAATGTGATTTTCTGTTTTTTTCCACATGCTATCTCTCATGGTGGAAGTTTACCCATGTTGACAATTGCAGGCCTCTCTAATATTTTCAAGTGGGAGAACTTGCACAACTAGTGGTTGACTAAATACTTATTTGCCCCAGTGTAAAAAAGCTGGGCTGGAGTTTGCCTAAACTTACCTGAGAAAGCCAAAAACGTTTTGGAAGAATGTTCTCTGGTCAGATGACACAAAAGTACAGCTTTTTGGGAGAAAGCAAGGGAAAAAAACAAGGCCTTCAAAAAAAAGAACACGGTCCCCACAGTCACGCACAGACTACCAACTAATTTTGCAGCATAACGTAGGACCCAGTGTGAGAAAGCTGGGTCTCCCTCAGAGGTCATGGGTCTTTCAGCAGGACAATGACCCAAAACACACTTCAAAAAGCACTAGAAAATGGTTTGAGAGAAAGCACTGGAGACTTCTAAAGTGGCAAGCAATGAGTCCAGACCTGAATCTCATAGAACACCTGTGGAGAGATCTGAAAATGGCAGTTTGGAGAAGGCACCCTTCAAATCTCAGAGACCTGGAGCAGTTGGCCAAAGAAGAACGGTCTAAAATTCCAGCAGAGCATTGTAAGAAACTCATTGATGGATACTGGAAACGGTTATTTCGTCTAAAGGTTCTACCAAGTATTAGGCTGAGGGTGCCAATACTTTTTTTCCGGCCCATTTTTGGAGTTTTGTGTAAAATGATGATTTTTTTTCTAAATCCATTCAAATCAATTCTCTTTATTGTTTTTTCATTGCAAGCAGGATAAATGAAGGTATTACTACCAAAGGATTTGTAATTGCAATCATTTTCTGGGAGAAATTGAGCATTATCTGACAGAATTGCAGGGTTGCCAGTACTTTTGACCAGCAGTGTAAATGGTGAGTGTATTAGATTTTTTTTCTATATGTGCCCTATGATTGGCTGGCAAACAGTTCACGGTACTCTGCCTCCCCCCCCATAGCTCGCTGGAATAGGCACTAGCACCCCTGTTTTCCTTGTGAAGAGAAGCGCTACGGAAGTAATGAATTAATAATGAAAGAACTTGTGTTGTTTAAGGGACGATATGTCAGTACAAAGGCAATACAGTGGTACCTCGACATACGATCGCTTCGACACCCGATCTTTTCGACATCCGACGTAAAATTTGACTCGCCATTTGTTTCTACATCCGACGACATGCTCCAAATACGACGACATGACAGCACCGCAAACGAACGCATGGCGGATTTTCATGTGTGAGAAATCAACACAGATTTTCAAAACGTTGGTACAGTTGGTCAAACAAGGGAAAAAGTGATGCTTACCTTTGAAATGAAAATGCAAATTATATAAAAATATGAGCGCTGGGGTGCGCATCCATGAGCTGGCGCAACAATACAGCTCCACGGTCCTCTTCCGACCACCGTTCGCCAGTCTTTCTAAGTTAAGGTGACAATGTTATTGTGGTAACGTCGCCAAGGAAATCGCCATCTTTGTCACGTTTTTATCATTTATTTAAGAACTTATTCAACACAAAACGTCCATTTCCCTCCACGGTTGACTGTGCTCTTGAGAAAAAGAAAGTATTATCTCTACCGCACTGACCTATCTCACTGTGACGTCAGCCCCGCGGTGCGTTCAGGTACAGCAAAAAGTGTCCGCCACATTAGAATCTGATTCGTTACATTATTTACAGGAATGATTATTAATTATTATTATTATTGTTATTATTATTATTATATTATTCCGATTTTTATTCATAATTTATTTGTTTTGCTATGTTTAATTGCCATTTTTAATAGTACCAGCAGTATTTATTAAGGATTTACTGTAGGTTTTTGGGCTGTGGAACGAATTAATGGACTTATAATGTATTCCTATGGGAAAATCCTGCTCGACATACGACCATTTCGACTTACAAACAAGGTCCTGGAACGAATTAACTTCGTATGTAGAGGTACCACTGTATATTTTTAGGTAGGCTACAGTCATAGGCACATGAAGCTTTTCTTGTTCTCATTGTGCTGGTAAAATGAACCTCAGGACTTCTTTGATTCACCTTCCATTTATTCTGTGTTTGTGAGTTGGATGGGAGTAACGTGCGGTTTACCTGCAACTCCTCCAAGCAGTCAGGGAGAGAGAGAGCAGGGCAGTTTTCCTCCATATATCTGTTCTTCTCTTCTTGGGCCTGTTCAACCGCCTCATCCAACATGGATTGACCAATCTGTAACAGCAAGCTCTACGGAGAAGGCAGTGCAAACAGTTTAGAACCATAAACAGATTTGGATTTTTACTGAATTTAAATTTTGTATGGAATAAACTTCAACACATGTTGTACACAATGCCTTATTGTGGTTTAGGACAGTAGTTACTACAGCAAAAAAGACAGCTAAAATCAAATGACTAAGAATCTGATTACGGTACTAATTTTGCATGACTATGACCGTTATTCATTTCAACCATTGTACACTACCTTGAGGTAATTCCTCCGACTTAATGTCATCTTTTTCCTTCATAGAGAATTACAGAAGATCCCTGTTAGTTTAGTGCATCAACAAGCTGGATGTTTAAGGGTTGAGATGAGGACTTACTCTGCCATCTTGACACCGTAGCCAATTCCTCTGTGGCATGCAGGAAGAAGGGAGATGAATCTGAGCACTGCCCTCTTTATAGTGTGGCTGTGGGGGGAGCAACATAGACCAGTTGTCTTCAGAAACTGTGGGTAGAATGTGGGATGTAAGACTTGACAGTGGCAGCTGAGCAACAAATGTTCCAGGAATGCCTCTCTGGAAGCATCATGAGACATTATGTCACTGTCTAATCTAAAAAATAGGTTTATATTTTTAACAAAAATATTCTTGTCATTTTTTGGGGGGGCTGAGATTCATCTCTTTCTGTTACCCATGTAGTTCCATTGCGGTTTAGAATAAAGTATTTTTCTAATCTAAATCCAGGATTTGAAGCCATTGATTAAGTCTGAGGCTGGGTGTTAAGAGCTTAAACTGTACTTGACATAATGTAATGCATAAAAATTGGCAATGTAAATTATTAGTTTTTCCCCCACCTCAGTAATGTGCACCTATAGTATAAACCGCAGTTCCTTTTATATGTTGATATTTAAGTATATATGGGGGAAAAAAATCCCAGCACCAGAATAAATCATGTTATATAGAAGAGGTCCTATCAAAGAATAAGAATATCGTTTCTTTTTTTTTTTTTCCCAAATCAGTCATTTAAGAAAGTAAAAATTATTTATTTTTTAGAATCATTGTCGTGAGTTGGTAGCATGTTCTGTCTCACAGTTCTGAGATCCAAGGGTCAATTCCAGGCTCTGCCCTTCCTGTGTAGACTTTGAATGTTCTCCCTGTGCCTGCGTGAGTTCCGGTGTGGAGTTTGCATGTTCTACATGTGCCTGCGTGGTTTCTCTGGGTACATGGGTTTCCTCACTATTCCCGTAAAACTATATGGTAAGCTGACTGAAACCTGAAAATTGCTAGGTGTGAGTGTATGGGCAAATGGTTGTTTGTCTCCTTGTGCCCTGCAATTGGCTGGCAACCTATTCTGGGTGTACTGTTAAGGCAGCGTAGGCGAAGCCGATGCGGACCAAAGTGCGACCACAAAACAGATGGAGCGTGAAGGGATTTTATTCAAACAAAGACAAGGTGTTGAGAGGCTGGTGGGTGTGATGAGGCAAGCAATGGCTGTGGCAGGTGGCTTCTTCAAAACAGGTTTTGAGAACTTGACTCCCCCAGTCAAGTTCTCAAAGTCTCCTGTTTTTTTGCCATGCGTTATCCTGCTGGCAAATAAAACAGAATTAATTAAATGATTTAGAAATGAACACTACAAAAATGAAGAAGGTTTAGTTGGCCAATGTACCACTGGTGACTGGCAGAATCATCTGCATCTGGCACCTGCTTAATGCCCAGGCCCCGCCTTAGAAGCTGTGGTGATTGCTGAGGCCCGTGCACTCCCATGTCTGCCGCTTCCAGCCTGCAAAGATTGAACGAATGTCAAGAGATAAAACAGGAAGTGTAACACAAAAGTAAAAGTAGAGCGGAGTCTAGGCAAGGACCGCCACATGTATCCAGCCAACTGCCTATAGTTAGCTGGATAGGCTTCAGCACTCCAGTGACCCTAGTGAGGATAAGCGGCACTGAATGAATGAATTCATGGTGTCACACACCTGAAACTGTTTCTTTCAACTTTCAAAGATCTCTCAGTGAGTAAGCGGCAAAATCTTAGGAAAGATTTGGCAGCTGTCCAAAGGGCATATTCCTGTTGACTCAGAGCATGGGTGTCAAACCAATTCCACAAAGGGCCAAGTGGGTGCTGGATTTTGTTCCAACCAATACCGCGCAAACAGTTTAACCAATTAATTTTCTGTTGAAACAAGCAGCATCTGACAAAGTTTAACTGATTACCCGTGTAAGAGATTCATTGGTTGGAAAGAAAACTTGCACCCACTTGGCCCTTTATGGAGTCAGTTTGACACCAGTGCTGTAGAGCACAGGTGTCAAACCAATTCCAGAAAGGGCCTAGTGGGTGCTGGATTTTGTTCCAACCGATAAGGCGCAGAGAGTTTAACCAATGAACTTCTTGCTGAAACAAGCAGCACCTGACAAAGTTTAACTGATTACACATGTAAAACATCTAATTGGTGAAAAGGTCTCCTCTTCATTGGTTGGAAAGCAAACCTGCACCCACTAGGCCTTTTCTGGAATCGGTTTGACACCTGTGCTGCAGAGGAATTTAAAGAGGGGCGCTGAAAGTCACTCACAGCAGGGGGTGCTGAGGATCGTTTTTAGTTTTCCCCATCCAAAAACAGCCGTTTCGGTCCAAATGTGTCATGCTTGCGTGTTTTCACCATACAAGGCGTGCACAATGGCAGTACGCTCGCATGCTGAATAGTTTATGTAATACTACTAGGCTACTACAAAGACAGCGTTCCATTTTACCTACAGTGTGTGTTGGAGTTTTTGTATTGGAAATAAAAGCGCCCGTATATTATAATGTAATTCCCTGCAGCTAGACGGCGCAATGGCACACAAACACATTTGATGTTAGGGCCTCTGCTCCTCCCTCCTGAGTCCTGGCCCACCTCTGGCAGGTGTGCGTGTTTTCATTCTGATTACAGAGTCGACATCAGACAGGTGGAGCGGCCACAGGTGATGGCGATGATAATCAGCCCTCTTTAAAAGCAGTGGACGCCGCCAACTCGTCGCCTGATAACCGTGTGTTTGCTAAGTCATTTGTATCTCACATTCTTTAATAATTACTCTGATCACCGGTTCACGACATTTTTTGCTCTCGTCCCAGGTCCTGTTTTTTGCGTGCCCCTTGTCGGATTTCATGCCTGCCTCTTTCCCGAGCTTCATCGCCTCATGCCCACTCAACTACTCCAATCAGGGAGTTCCGCTGCTTTTGTGTTGGACACAAATAAAGCATTTTGGTTCATTGCCACACCGTGCCTGTGTCTGCATAAGGATCCCGTCCATTCCGCGAATCCTAACATTTGAAAACTGAAAGGTCCAATAAGCTTTGGTTTGACGGCCCATTTTCACATACAGCACCTTATTCAGCGTGACCCAGTAGCAATCAAGGTGTCAGGTGGTGACCATGTTATTAAAAAAAAGAAAAAAAAATTTTTTCTACATACTGTACATATAGTTAATGCACAAAGTTAATAACACTATAGTTTCAAAATGTTTTATTTGTGTATTTATTTATTTTATTCATTCATTCATTTTCCACGCCACTTTATCACGGAGGGTCAAGGAGGTGCTGGAACCTATCCCAGCTAACTACGGGCAGTAGGCAGGGTACATCCTGAACTGGTTGCCAGCCAATCGCAGAGCACTTATTTATTTAAACACCACCAAAAAAAACAACAACAAAAAAACTACCAAAACACGTTTTTTCTCCCCAACACCAGGTGGTGCTGCAGCACCCTCATCACCCTACTTTCCACACCACTTATTCAAAGAATTAGAATATTGTTTTATTTTTATTTTTTTCTGTGATATTATTCAGTCATTTAAGAAATTGAAAACTCATATATTTTATAGACTATATTATTAAATATTTTAAGCCTTTGTTATAATTTACTGTGCCATGCCGATTAAGAAAATCCAAAATTAAGTGACTCAAAAATTAGCATATTGTTAAAACATTTAATGTAAAATCATGGTGTCACACACCTGATACGGTTTCCTTCAACTTTAAAAGGTCTCTCAGTTAATAGGACATACAATTAATGGTGAAGATTTGACAGCTATCCAGAAGCCAGCAATCAATACTCATCAAAATGAGGGTGAGTCCTAAAAGGTAACTGCTAAAGAAGCTAGTTCTTCAGAGTGGTGAATCCATGTATAACCAGAATGAGTGGACGCAAATGTGGTAGAAAAAGGTGCCCCAGTAACAGGGATAACCGCAGCCTCAATCGAAGAATTTGGGGAGCTTCACAAGGAATAAACTGATGATCACTGATCACACAGACAAATATTAAAGATTGGTTACAAACGTCACATTCCTCGTGCCAGGCCACTCTTGAACCAGCGACAACGTCATAAGCGTCTTACCTGGGTTAAAAAGAAAGACAACTGCACTGTTCCCCAATGTTCCAAAGTCCTCTTTTTGAATGAAAATAACATTTTTGTATTTCATTCAGAAAATAAGTGAACGATGGATGGAGAAGCACAGAATACGCGTTACTCAAAGTCCAGTGTGAAGTTGCCACAGTCATTGAGAGAGTGCAATGCTATATGGTTGTGTTGGTCCACTGTTTTCTGAAGTCCACATTCAAGGAGCCATGGATCAAGAAACTTTGGGAGACTTTATTTTTCCCTCTGCTGGCAAGCTCTATTGAGATGTGGATTTTATTTTTTTAGCAGGACGTGGCACCTGCCCACACTGCCAAAGTTATCTAGTAGGCTATAGTGACCATGGTGTTACTGTGCTTGATTGGTTGGCAAAGTTCCCTCACCCAAGGGCGTAGGTTTGTATCGGGACGGTAGTGACATAGCACTACCAACTTCTCAGGATGCTCAAATTGTTCCCACCAACTTTAAAGCAACCTTATTTGCTATACAATGAGTTCAGTTATATGGGTAATTTTGATTGTCTTCCCATATTTTGTAAGAATAGAATCGACCCTGGCATTATTAAGTGAAATATTTTATTATGTTCAGACTTACATTTTTCCTTTTTCACTTGCTGATGTTCCAGTCCATTTATTTCCCTTCAAACACACGTCTTGATTGGCTAATGACTTGACCACGCCACGCAGACACACACGCACACTCACACAGCCCCGACATATTAAAGTCAACAAGATGACGCCTCATCCGCCCCCTTCGAAGAGGAGGGATATTAGAAGCTTTCTTTAGCCAGTATCAGTCACTGTAAGTAATATAAAATGACATCAATGTTGTGGAGGTTGGAGAAACACCACACTGAATTAGCTGCAACTTGGTCCTCAGAGCCTTTGAGCGAGAGAGGTTTGATACATCCAGAATTGGTCAGTCCGAGGGAACATATAGGGAAAAATTCTTTAAGAAATTTGAAGTATTACATTAAACTAAAATGTATATTGTCTGACTATGAGAGAAAGCCACAGTGAACTCAGATAAAAGCTGCTAGGAGATAATGCGAACTCCACACAGATCACAGTAAAGCAAAGTATCAAACACAAAACATACTGACTCTGAAGTAGATGTATAATCCATAAATTGCACTTCGAAATTATTTTGTATTTAATTTAGATCATTTCTACTGTGTAAATTGTACAAACAGTCCTAATTGGTGATTTTTTCAATTACTGAAGGACCTTAATAGCGTGATACATCTGTTAAATGCAACTTATGCAAGTTGTAACTAACACAGAGAGGAGGGCAGATTAGTATGGCTGATGAAGGGCCTGAAAAAGTCTACCAGCAGCTGTCAGTTCTAAATTTAGGAGGCTTTATTCACTCTGTACACTCTGGTGCACATATTGCCCACACAAGAACAGAAGCACTCATGTAGTTCAGTATAAATTGAGAACTACATTTTGTCTAGACAAAGAACAACAGACTGTATCTTGTTGCACAAAAACAGAAAACAGTAACTTCGATTCACTGAGAAATGAAACTTTTTCAAAACCATTCAACCATTCATTCAAATCCAGAACCATGTTCTTTTTAAGGTCATCATCACCAGTGACTACATTTATCTATCATTTTTTATCTACAATATTAGAATACGGCACCACAGCTGCCCTAACTTTATTTGCATTGGTAATTACCAAAATGATATACATTTTATTTGTATTTATTTTAAAATATAATTGATTGCTGTTATCTCGGAATAATAATTTCTTAAGAAATAATTATTCGTGGATAACAGCTGGGAATAATTACCTGAATAAAATATTTTCGGCGCATGTTTGGATTGATTTGCGTTGATTGATTTCTGACTTCTCTGAGAAACCTGTTGAGTTTGGTCAAATTGAGATGAAAAGGTGAATGGCGTACCGCAAGCAACATGTCACTTTTGCTCATTAATATTAATGACATTAGCAATTGTTGCTAGGCGGGTCAACCTCCCGTTTGTCCCTAATAGTAAATGAGTGGAAATAGTGTACGAACTAGATGTTTACTGAGCTAAACCTACCAATTCTGTCAGAAAATTATGTCCCTGGTGGCAAATTCACTGGTAAAGATGTGGAAGAACATACAAATGTTCAGTTAAAGCGATGTCTTGAGTGTCGAGGGCTGTAAACGACGGGAAAAAAGCCGACCTGATCCAGAATTAGCTTTTTTATCGACACCTTTTTCTTGTGTGCATTGCCTTACCCCACTGACAACGGCATTCTCCTGTTTCAACAATATATCTTTTACCACCATATGCTGTGTCTTTCTTATATATTATATTTTCTGGTTGTCTTACGTCTCTGACCATTCTTGGGGGCAATTTACATTGCTATTTTTTTGTAGCGATCGCAAATGCTACTCAATGACAGCCAACGAAAACTTTTAATTTTTTTCATTAATAACAAATCTTAATTCTATAATTTATTTACACTTCCCCCTTACTAAAGTTGTTTTTTTTACAACAGAAAAGGTAACAGTGGCAGTCAGATACCATTTTAATTTTTTTCAGGTCATTCATTGTCAGACAGAAGCAGCAAAAAATACCGGTAAGTAAAAATATGAAAATGGCTTACCTCTTTGTCCTCTGTAGTACCATCGCCCCCAACAAAATGTTTACTGCATATTAAATGTGAATGGTTTCACCTTGCTGGCGTTAAACTGGTCTTTTGGAAGGCCGTCCAAATGATCCATTCTTCAAATTTTTTCCTCCGAGTTTTTGGTTTCGGGAAACGTATGAAGAAAACATCTTTCATATGTCGTAATGTCTAGAGTCGTTTCTACAAGTTCCATAGGAGCAGTGTTTGATTGACATGTTCTTTTTGGGAAGATTACTGGAGAAAACAAACAGAAATAATTTGGATTATATGCGCGGGCGTGCCTATAATGTCCCACCTCTGCGTTACGATGGCGACGTCACTGTCTAAAAATAGCATTCGTGCGGTACGCTATTGAGTAAGAAATACCTTATTTTCTTAAATTTGGAAACCATATTACAGTCCATATTACAATACTGACAAAAAGGGATCCAATTCATGTTTTTTTTATGTTTTGTTATTAATTTTATTATAATTTAGTAAAAATAATTTCTGATTACATTTAAATAATTGTCATTGTCATGACAAATTTGTGGAGTCACCTATTGTGGAAAAGCTGCATAGGGTGATGGTGAGAAGTAAACATGATGAGGAAAAGTGCACACTTTTGAAAGAAAATAACTAGGAACAAGTAAAAAAAAAAAAAAAAACAGGTATGAAAAAAGTTTTATTCTTAATTACTGTAATATACTGTTATTTTATGGGAGAGGCAGTGTTCCAAATTGAAATCGTCAATAACCTGTCTTGTAATGTTTGTTAACATAGTGCTTTATGACCCATTGCAATGTCTCTTTTATTACTGTTTCATTCACTATCCTTTCCCTTACCGGTACTTCAGATAATTGTTCCACGGTATTGACTTAAAACAAAGTGAGATTGGATACAATATAATAAGTAGGCCTAACGGTTTAGTTTTTTTTTTTTTTTTTTCTTCTTTACAGAAAAAATATTGAGGGGTACGATCGGTTTGAAATTGCTCTTAATAACTTGTCAATGTTTATCAGCAGCTCGATTTTTTTAAGAACAGCATTTTGGTTTAAATTAGGGTGTCCAAACTGGTCCTCAAGGGCCACTGTGGGTCCTGCTTTTTGTTCCTACCAATCGAGCATTTTTGCTCCTACCAATCGAGCACAGACAGTTTAACAAATGAAGTTTCTGTTAAAACAAGCAGTACCTGACTACAATCAACTGATTACACTTGTAAAACACCAGATTGGTGAAAAGGATGTTGTCTTGTTTCATTGGATTAAAATCCAGTACACACTGTTTGGACACCCCTGGTTTAAATAAACTGGTATTCGAGAATGGGTGGACCATTTTAAAGTTCAGTTATTGAATAGCTACTTGACGTCGACCATTTACCAGGAACTTTTAATTAGCCTCAGCATCATGCGAATAAAACACTCAAGTTAGGAGCAGTCTGATATCACATGACCATCGTCACATGACTGACAATTTAGCCTCATGGAATTAAGGCCAGAAGTCAACACTCTTGTAGGCTACATAATTTTAATTTATTGTATCCATGACAAATAGTAACCAAGCACGCTTTTTTTCGTGAGCAAGCACACTTGGAAACAATGACCGAGTGAACTTACTCAGGCCCGCAGTCTTTGCGCAAAGCCCGAATGAACACGCGCGCACACACACACACACACACACACACACACACACACACACACACACACACACACACACACACACACACACACACACACACACACACACACACACACACACAGATCGGAAGGTCAAAGTGATTTTTATGGCAAAGATTATTAATATTCACTTTATAAATACTGACATGCTATTTCAAAAAGCACCAATTGTTTTTCGGGCTGCGTAGTGATGATTAGATGAAAATTATTGACCGGCAGTTGTGTTTTGCGTCACATCACTGACTTTTATTGTGAACTTGATGACCGGAAGTGGTGCTTTGTTGCTCTTCTAATACAGCTAGCTTAACAGTGGTGTGAAGATGGCGACGTACTGTCGCTCTCCGCTGCTTCTACTGCTGTTATCTTACGTGTGTCTCTGCAGCTTCGACTCAGTCTTCTGCTTCAAGGCCGCTAGCGGTCCCGCCGAGCCTCCGAACAACCCGGTCATCCTCAGAGCCGCTGAGCAACAAGCGAAGGATGCACCTGCCGCCGCCGCAGCCGCAGCCGCTGGGGCCTCCCAGTCTCGAAGGGCGACCGGTTGGAAGCTGTCAGAGGAGGAGGCCTGCAGAGAGGACCTGACTCGGCTCTGCCCCAAACACACCTGGGCCAATAACTTGTCCGTGCTCGAGTGTTTACAGGACCGCAGAGAGGTAAGCCGTGGCCACCTTCTTTGCTGATGCGGACTCGGACGCCGGGCCGTTGTCGTGATTTTTGATGGTGTCACTGTTTTGTCACTTGGACATGGAGGTGAAGGCGAAGCTCTATTAGTCCACCGATGGACATCTTCGTGAAGGACACGTGGTTAACCTTAAAGTACAGCACAGTATCGCATACAGTATTTTGAGGTCATTATCTCCCACCATTGTCTGTTCCAGATTTTTTTTCTCCAGGGACCAGGGATGCTATTTACACAGATTTTGAGACAAAACACATGTAATATATGGCGAAAACACTCAGGTGACTTGAAGTTCCGCTCTGAGACCCCCAATTTGGCCAAATTTCAAAATTGTCTTATATATTTGTGTGATACATCTTTGGAAAGCTTAAAATCTCGATTTTCTGGGGGAAGAAAAATTTTGAACAGGAATGGTAAATGGTAAATGGTGTTATACTTATATAGTGCTTTTCCACCTTTCAAGGCGCTCAAAGCGCTTTACACTATGGGCATTAAAAAAACAAAAAAAAAAACAGCAAAAAGCAAAACCCTAACTGGAGGTGAGAACACGCGAGAGCATAATTAAAGACACCATTATTTTAACGAGGTATTATCGCGTATTTACCTCGTTTCGATCCAAAAACTCCATGTAACATGTACCATTGAGTGTCAAGACACAGATGTGAATTGCCACAGCCAGATTTTGGGGGGACATAATGGGTGAAACATGATAATATAACAAGGGTGCAGATGCAGAAATCGCAGAAATCGAGGCGTGGTCGAGATGTTCTTTTTCATATATTTACCCTTTTAAATCTGTGTTGTTGTTTTTTTTTCTTTCAATTTTTCTTTGTTTGGATCAATTATTTATCATCTAACTTATCGGGGAAAATTCGCCAGTAACAAAACAAAATAAAATGTGAGCCATATATAAGGTAGATATCCGTGACTTATTTACTGACATCATTTTTTTCATTGTGTCGTAATTTGTATAAAAGTTTAAAAATATGCGAGTGAATAATTTTTTTCAGTGTTTTTTTTTTGTTTTAAGCTAAATATTATGCATCAATTAATGAATCTAAGCTAAAAATGACAGACATTTCGAGTAATAAATATAATTACTTACCTTCTTTTTATGGCTGGGTTGAAAGAAAAGCGGTTGCGCGACGTCCGTAAACGGGGTTCCCAGGGTAAAACGGACAAATTAAAAATAGTTCTGGGGCTTAATGTGCCATGAATCTGCTATGGCAGCATGTAGACATATTGTTCTATCAAACACAACAGTTCTTTTGGCTTAAAACACAGCAGTTTATTTTAAAGAAGGGTGCAAGAGCAGAAACTGCGTTTTCAGTCTTGTCTGTGTTTCCCACCATGTATATATTCTCTGCTGATGTGCGTATTAAGCAGAGGTTGCGCTAGACTTTTTCGTTGTCTGTCATTTTGACTGACAGTGTCATAAAAATCCGGTCATAATCTATTTTTACCCGTCACTTACATTTTTAAAATGATAATAATGACATATTCAATAGTACAGTGATACCTCAGCTCACGAACATAATTGGTTCCCAGAAAGTGTGTGTAAGGCGAAAAGTTCGTCTTCCGAACATTTATTTCCCATAAGAAACCATTAAAATGAGAATAATCCGTTCCCAGGTCCCCATAAAACATAATTTTCTACTAAATAAGCCTTAAAACTACACAAAAATATACCTTATTTTATGTATAATAAATGTGCTATTGTACTGTAATTAAAGAAATAAACTGTACTGTATAATAATGTCGTTTTATTTACCTTTGTGATGGTAGTTGATGGCTTGATGGAATGGAGGAGGAGGAGGGAGGGAGGGAGGGATGGAGTTACTGTTTGTAAGGAGAGTCGGAATAGCTTCCTTGTTCTTAAGGATGGTAGCAATGGTAGACTTAGCGTACTGGTACTGGGACGCTAAGTCACACAAACGCACACCTCGTTCGTGTTTTTCAATGATCTCCTTCTTCTGCTCGATCATAATTTTCTTTAATGTCTTCTTAGGCTTAACACTAGCCTGTGGTGGTGTCTTTTTCGGTCCCATAATAGCAAAAGTACACTCAATATGGTCCAAAATGTCTATCAAACACAAACCACGTCCGCACTCAACGAAAGGGAGGGGACGAACTGGGACGCCGTGAGCGTGCGTCAGCTTCTCGTGACCGCCACCATGGCGCTTTTCGACCGCGTGGTTTGGTTCGTCCGCCGAAAACTAGTTCGTCAGCAGAGACTATATGCTCTTGAATTTAATGTTCTTGAGGCGAAAAGTTCGTGAGCTTAAGCGTTCGTGAGCTGAGGTATCACTGTATTTAGTTTTCATTCATTTTTAATTAATATTCTGTCTGAACAAGCTTAACAAGAGGCAAACAGACAGCGAGTGCACCAATCAGCGATGGGCAGACGTGCCGTTAGCAAAGCGACGAGGGCAGGACGAGGGACTTGCGCGCGGAAGTAAACATACGAGGACAACGGAGTTTATTCAACATGGCTAGCGCGAGACAGACTGTTGTCAATGACTCGTGTCGATGTGTTTTAGCTCATTTAAAACTGAATTTACCGCGGATTGGAACATATTCTCGGCTCTCCCGTTCACCATCCGTGTTGTTGTAGAGACAACTTTCGGTGCGCAAGAGTGACGTTGCTCGTGAAGAACACGTCACGCAAATAAACAAATCTGATTTGTCGATTGATTTTGTACCTACTCGAGAGGCTGTGTCCCAGACTTTTCTCTCAGTGTTTGAAAAATGCAGGGAGAACAGTCTAGCCGTGCCAGGCAAACACTCAGTTGCCTAGACATTTTTCCGAGTAAGGCCAACGACGTCATGCATCAAGAGAGACAATAGCAAATTGATATGCTCACTCGCCACCCTGTGGTCTGAGGTGTGAATTGCAACCTGTCAAAATGACATGGACTTTTTTCCGTCACCGTTTTAAAAAAACGGTCAACGATGGAAAATATTCGGTTAACGCGACCCCTGCATATGTAACAAATTTCACAGAAAGTACCTTATGAAAATTTTAACAAAAAGGATATACCTTCTAATGGAAGTACATTTAATTGTTCTGCCAGAAGATACGTTGTTTTATTATATAGTATATTTGTTATAATATAGTTTTTTAGCAAAATAAGTGAAATTGCAAAATTTCCTGCAGGCTACATGGTGATCTTACAGCACACCAGTCTTGAAATGCACAAAAAAAAAAAAAAATAGCCGTGGAGTACGCTCTAGTTACAATATTCATTATATGGTACTCTTAATTAATCAAGTAATTGTCTAATTATGATACCCAGTATTGTATGGGCGACTGATGCAGCTATTTTTATCGTTACGAACAGTATCAGATTTGGTAACTACTAGGGATGTCCCGATCGCATATTTTTGTACGTGAGTCCAGGTCACCTGATTTTGAGAATCTGGCAATACAGAGTCCCGATCCAATACCGGAATTATTTATTCATTTATTTTTTAACAAAATTTCCAGACATGTTACAGTACTGTACTGTTGGAGTACTTTCTCTTCCCCTTTTTCCAGGAGTGTTGCAGAGTATTTTATATATACATAGCGATATCATTGTATCTCTGGATTATTCTGTTACTTTTTAGCCCTAAAAATTATAGTTTTTATTTATTTATATATTTTTTAATTAAAAACCCGATTCTTTTCACCCGATTCTGATCCTCTCTGAAAAATGGCGCAATCGGCCCAATTTCCGGGGGGCTTATGTTTTAGTTCAGTGCTCATTGTTCAGGAAACACATCTTCAATTATATTGACTAATTGATTGTGATTGACTCAAATTATATTTATTTGAAAAAATAAATATTGGCACTTTATTTGAAATCGAGACTTCTTGTCTTTGTTTTGTTCATTATAATAATGTTCATGTCATTATGATAAACCTGGTTAGGTCAAAGGCAAATTTATGTTGAATCCACCACTAGTTTTTTTAAACCTCCAGGTGTTAAAAAACTCGGGTGAATATACATTTTTAAAATTATATATTTATCAATGGTTATTGATATCGGTATCGACTTTGAGGAGCAGGAAGTTATCGGTATCGGTTTCAGAAAATGGATATCGTGCACCCCTAGTGGGAACCTCGTGGTACCTCACGATACGATAGGATTTGCGATACCAAGCTCACAATAATGATTATCTCACAATATGGCGATACGAGGATTATCGATATATTGGTCAGGAAATCATTCTAGGATAATCTACAAAACAACTAATAAACAGAAAACAAGCTATTTTCATTCTTCTATAAACCCCTCCCATGTCAAACGGGCCCCTCCCACTTCTATGGCCATCAGTGACAGCCAATGCCAAGCAACGAGGGGATTTTTGGCCCTTTCAGATCATTACCTGTTCATTTCCAGTCACTGTTGAATTTGGTGCATTTCAGGGTCACTTACTGTTTCTTTTGGGGCATTTTATGGGTCACACCCTGTTGATTTTGGATTTCAGAACTGGGAGTGACTCGGGAATCTCCCAAATGAATAGGCAGTGACTCAAGCTCAACAGGAAATAACCTGTAAATGCCCTAAAATGAACAGAAAGTGACCTGTAATTTCCACGAAAATTGGAAAGAGTGACTGTGAATGCTCAGATTTCGAATGAACGAATGCTCATTCGCCTTTTCCTGTCTTAATGGATTAGGCGTTGAGTGCCATCAATGAAGATTTTGGTAGCAACTTGTTGCCTCCTTCATATTTTTTTTTTTTTAAACATTGACACCTTTTTAAAATGATATCTTAATTTTTGGCATGAGTGTATCGATAACCTTTTGGAATGCAATGTATCAAGATACATCACCATTTCGATATTTTGTCACACCCCTACTTGAGTGACTGCTTAATAGGCCTTCAGCCTATAAAAATATGGTTTGTCATTTACTGGTTTCATTCTTTTTTTTCATGATTTTTAATTGTTCAAAAATATAGGCATCAGATCGGCATTGGATCGTTTTTGGATCTGTATTGGAAAAACATCTTAGAAAATACTGTAATATATTGATTTTTTTTTTTTTTTAAACCAAGTGCACACAGATGCATGAACCCAAGTTAATAATTTTATGGATTCAATTCCCCACAAAATATACTTAAAAATACTAAGATGTAGGGGTTGGCTCACCAATTTAATAACAATACTATACAATATTGATTCTTTAAACAACGATACGAGATTTCCTGAAATTAAAAAGTTTGCCCTGATTTGATTCAATTTAAATCAAGGGCCTTTGATCAATTTAATACTGTAATGTACCTACACATTACATTGCGTTCCATTCCTCCTAAGACAGATCTTTGAATGAAAACTTTTTAACAAAACGTCAAATCTAGAAAATGATATCTGTTTGTTTGTTTGTTTGTTTATTTTTTTTTGCTTGATGATTGATTTTGATTTGATGGTGCTTAAAAATCTAAATCCACACTGATTGATTAGTTGTTACACTCCTATTAAGATTACAGCCCATGATATTGGCTTACTTTTATGCGTTGATCAAAGAGCAGTCACTGGAATTACTTACTTTGACGACATAGGTTCCCGGTGATTAGGTGGTTTGCACAGCCGCCTCACACTTTCTAATTGGCAGTTGGATGTTAATATATAGTTCAAAAAGACTTACATTCATGCAAGACTTCAGAGTGATTGCGTGACCTTAGTGGATGTCAGAACAGATGGATGCTTTTATGTTCATGTTAACATAAACTTGATTCCTGTATAGGTTTGCACTCAAAGGCAGGAGTGTGTTGATAACATGGACGAGAACTCGTGACAAATTGGTCCACTGTTATCTCTTTTACACAATTATTGACAAAACAGCCCCTGAATTAGGGCTGGGCGATATGGCCTTAAGTACTGTTAATGATTGCTGTGACATAATTACTGTTACCTAACACAAGTGTTTACTTCAAGGTTTTAGGTGCTTTTCCAGAGCATTTTTTAGTACGTGTCAGTATATGAGCACTCTATGGTGGATCTGCAAATTACATCAAAATTTAGTGTTTCAATTACTGTACCTTGATACTGTACCTGGCTAATAATACCTCTAGTCAACATATGCATGTACAGTAAATTATCTTCTATTTAGGGTTACAGAATTAAAATGTACAATCATAAACAAAAACTGTAGGCTATTTACAGAGGGGGGTAGAGTAGCTAAAAATTTGACTCAAGTAAGAGTAGCGTTACTTCCAAATAATACTCTAGTAAAAGTAGTCATCCAAAAATTTACTCAAGTACAAGTAAAAAAGTATTCATTAAAGGAATACTCAATTATTGAGTAACATTGTGAGTAACTGTTTACAATGTCTGATTTTTTTAAATTAATGGTATATTTTTTCTTAGCACAATGTCATCTACAGTATATGAACTGTTATTATTATGCTGCGCTATGGCATATTACATGACCATATTGAGCCAAAAAGATGACACAAAAATAATCAAATTCAGACCAGAATAACGTATGAAAAATCACCCATCCAAAGAGCATGAGCATCCTCTAGTGGAGAAAAAACATTATGTTACCTTTGATTAGTGTAATGGCGCTTGTGGTTATTGTTGCGATGTCTCATTGGTGAAACTGAGATAGCCTCTGTCAGCATCACTGGAAAAAATAAAGTCAATATGTAAAATAAAAATGTAACGACTCCAGTGGAGCCCAAAACAGTGGAGTAAGAGTAGTGTCACTTCTTCACAAATCTACTCAAGTAAAAGTATTGCTTTGTAAAACTACTCTAAGAAGTACATTTTTCTCAAAAAGTTACTTTAGTAAATGTAAATGAGTAAATATAAAGCGTTACTACCCACCTCTGGCTATCAATTTACTTTAATGGACAGAAATTTACAATTTACACTGTCATTTATCATAATAGGGTGTGGCTTTCAAATGTTTTTTGAACCAATTGGCACATTTGATAATTGGTACATTTGTGATCTCTCTTAAGGCTGGAAAAATAATACGGTTAAGTCCGGTATGTCGACCTATGAGGCAGGTGTGTCGACCACAAAAATAGGTTAGCACATAGGCCTTCATTTTGTCCCGAAGCTCCGCCATGTTAATATTATTCCAGAGGGACACACATTCATTCATTCATCATCTGTGCCGCCTATCCTCACGATGGTCGCCGTGGTGCTGGAGCTTATCCTACCAAACTATTGGGCAGGACGCTGGGTACTCCTTGAACTAGTTGCCAGCCAATCACAGGACACATATATTACAGACAAACAACCTTTCACACTCATAATTACACCTGGAGACAATTCAGTGTTCAATCAGCCAAATCCTCTCCCAAAAGCTTACTGAGTCATGACTCTTTCACAATCAAGTCATTTTTGCCTACTGTATATGATGAATTTGCTGGTGGCCTAAGTCTATAACTTTGTCCCAATTCGGGGTCTGCCCACTAATAGTGTGCATTGGAAAGCCAGTTACGTCACAAGACCGCTCGAAGGCCTGTCCCAATCCATTAAAACTTAGAAAAGCACTCAGAGTAGGGTCTTTTCATGCGCAGTTTTGAGATGATTTTGGCGGACGCAAACGCTACTGCAATCAGCAAACAGCCTTATCCCCGATTGCTTTTCGTACTACTGCCACAGCTGAAAGAAATTATCTTGAATGGATGCATCTACTGGTGAATTTCAAATTAAAAAAAAAAAAAAAACGTCCAATGCCACATATTAACCAAAAGCCTTAAAATTCGGTTGAAACATGCAACGTTATATGATTTTACTATATTTCACTTGATCTAAACTAAAATTAATATAATTGCTACATGACACAACTCGGAAATACATCGCAGGTTAGACAGTCCATTTGGTTACCAGGGAGGAGGATCCTCCATCAACTGCGTCCAGTAGTGTCCTCCGCCAATGGAAGATGACTAGAGCATGAATTGGGAGTGGATTTTCACTCCCTTACACTCCGGCTCCCAAAATTCCCATTCCCAAAATGATTTCTCTCTAAAGATTACCCAGTGACCTAATGTGACCTAAAAAAAGAAGGTTAACTTCCCTTTAGTAGGCAGTTCGAGTCAAGCTCACTTTTGTGTCTGCTTGTTAACAGAAGGCTCACGCAGGTCATGACTGGCATCACCAACTACAGTGGGGCAAATAATTATTTAGTCAACCACTAATTGTGCAAGTTCTCCCACTTGAAAATATTAGAGAGGCCTGTAATTGTCCACATGGGTAAACCTCAACCATGAGAGACAGAATGTGGAAAAAAAAACAGAAAATCACATAGTTTGATTTTTAAAGAATTTATTTGCAAATCATGGTGGAAAATAAGTATTTGGTCAATACCAAAAGTTCATCTCAATACTTTGTGATGGTTTGGGGCTCTCGTTGGGCAACACGGACTTTCAACTACTGTACCTCCACAGATTTTCAATGGGGTTGGGATCTGGAGACTGGCTAGGCCACTCCAGGACCTTGAAATTCTTCTTACGAAGCCACGCCTTTGTTGCCCTGGCTGTGTGTTTGGGATCATTGTCATGCTGAAAGACCCAGCCACATCTCATAATCAATGCCCTTGCTGATGGAAGATTTTCACTCAAAATCTCTCGATACATGGCCCCATTCATTCTTTCCTTTACACAGATCAGTCGTCCTGGTCCCTTTGCAGAAAAACACCCCCAAAGCATGATGTTTCCACCCCCATGCTTCACAGTGGGTGTGGTGTTCTTCGGATACAATTCGGTATTTTTCCCCTCCAAACACGAGAACCTGTGTTTCTCCCAAAAAGTTCTATGTTGGTTTCATCTGACCACAACACATTCTTCCAGTCCTCTTTTGGATCATCCAAATGCTCTCTAGCGAACCGCAGACGGGCCTGGGCATGTACTGGCTTCGCACAGGGGACCCGTCTGGCAGTGCAGGATGTGAGTCCCTGGCGGGGCATTGTGTTACTGATAGTAGCCTTTGTTACTGTGGTCCCAGCTCTCTGTAGGTCATTCACTAGGTCCCCCCGTGTGGATCCAATGAGATCTTGCATGGAGCCCCAAATCAAGGGAGATCATCAGTGGTCTTGTATGTCTTCCATTTTCTAATAATGGCTGCCACAGTTGATTTCTTTTAGGGCTGCAGGTATCGATTATTTTAGTAGTCGATTAATCGATGAACTAGTTAGTTCGAATAATCAAGTAATCGGATAAGGAACAATAAAAATTAAAATACCTGAGCTGAGCCTCAAACGGTATTTAAAATTTTTTTTTTTTTTTAAAAGAGCATCGATGGACAACAAAAGAACAATTGGCTAACTTATATAGCAAAAGTCAGCTAGCTTAAATGCTATAAAATGCTAATGTTTTTTCTTTTTTTTACAATGCTCTTAAAAAATGATTCAGACACATATTCCCACAAAAATTGGTTAAATTTACCTATAAACTAAATTACAAATGCATTGAAAAAACATTAGCTCAAACAAAAACTTGGCTTACGTTGGTCTTAACAGGGAGCAGTTGGATTCAGCCATGTGAAATGACGCAGACCAGAGGGCAGTGTATCCACCCTAATCAATAAAACAAAATGCAAACACTTTCAAATCAAACCATTACAACGCCACTTTAATTAAACGAATACTCGAAGCAATAAAATTTAATTCGACTATTTTTTTCTAATCGAATACTCAAGTTAATTGATTAATCGTTGCAGCACTAATTTCTTTACAACAAGCGTTTTACCTATTGCAGATTCAGTCTTCCCAGCCTGGTGCAGGTCTACAATTTTGTCTCTGGTGTCCTTTGACAGCTCTTTGGTCTTGGCCATAGTGGAGTTTGGAGTGTGACTGACTGAGATAGTGGACAGGTGTCTTTTATACCAATAATGAGTTTAAACAGGTGCCATTAATACAGGTAACGAGTGAAGCCTCGTTAGACCTCGTTAGAAGAAGTTAGACCTCTTTGACAGTCAGAAATCTTGCTTGTTTGTAGGTGACCAAATGCTTATTTTCCACTCTAATTTGGAAATAAATTCTTTAAAAATTAAACAATGTGATTTAATTATTTTTTCCACATTCTGTCTCTCATGGTTGAGGTTTACCCATGTTGACAATTACAGGCCTCTCTAATCTTTTCAAGTAGGAGAACTTGCACAATTGTTGGTTGACTAAATACTTATTTGCCCACAAGTCTTCGTGCCTGTTAATACTTGTGTGGGTACATTTTCCAGGTAGCAACGATGACCTAACAGAGTTTACTCACACAGGTCACAAATTCACCAACTATGTCTAGTGATGTGTAAAATATTGAAGTGTTAAAGGACCATAGTTTATGGTATATTTCAGGTTTTAGTGTAGTAATATAATTATAAACATTTTTGAGTCAGTGGTGTCACTGTAAATTAATGCTTGTCTTTTCGCACTATTTGTGGCAAACCGTGGCTAGCTCCTGCAAATAGCTGGAGTAATCGATTTTGTTTCACACTTCATACTCAAGTCATTGTCCTTGTCTCTTGTCCCATAAAAGTCTGTAGCTAACTAGGATTTTTCTCATCGCGTTCATTCATAATCCTATCAAATACGGTTAGCCTGTGATGTTTCAGTTCTTTGATCATTTGCATTGATAAATCCACTCTTGGTTCCGGGGCTTTGATCCAAACAGAAAATAGGGCTTTAATTAATAACTCATAGTCTTGCTAATTGGTAATTTATATCTTGGGCGCAGCCGAGAGTCTTCTGCATCATTACCCTTGTTGCTCTGTCCTTTTAACATTTAGTGGACATGACAGTTTAAAGTCAAGAGCTAGATTTGTGTCCCTCCTCTTGCAGTCGTAGATGGATTTGGATTATGTGCCTCTGCTTCTTTGTCTTTTCTATGCTGAGCGAAACTGTATGATCAGCATCTCCTGCTGTTTCTTGTGATGATGCAGAATTTGTAGAGTTAGAAAAGAACTTCAGTTTGCTTCTTATGTTAATGAAAAATCCCCACACTCTTATCCTCAGTTTATCTCAGGCTTTTAAAATCACAATTTTGCATTACAATTAATACATTGCGGCCTTTTTTACATATTCTGTATTATAAAGGTGAACACAATTTACAAATTACATATCATGTCAGCTAAATTAAGGCTTAGTGGAGATTTAGTCTTTGCCACATTTCTAAATATTTCATTCCCAGCTATATTTGTGTTGGAAATGTTGTGTTTTTTGTATGCAAATGTTTATAGAAGTTTTTGTTTGTCTGCAGGAAACTGACATGGCTCCTGATTGCAACCATGTAAGTACATAAAAACTTGATCACACTTGGAATTAGAAACATGTTGTCTGAGTCCTGTGAGACTTAATGTAATATGTTTTAGTTTTTTGTTGTTGTTTTTAATTTATTTATGGAGTGGGGTGGGAGGGGCATAAAAAAGCACAAGGCTCACAATTGCTGCATACATTCCAGATGGCAGCTTTTCTCAAGGAGCTATTAATCCCTAATACTCGTCTCAGCACTTTACAAACTGCCAGTGAAACACCCCAGGGTTAGTTGAGAATTTGGACAGTTTATTGCATAAGTAAAAGGGGTGGCCACAATTTGAATGTGTGTCTGAGAGAAACACTGAAACCCAGCCTGTCTTGTGTAACCATTGTTATATTCTGGGTGATATGCAGTGTCACTCGCTTTTATCGGATTTTTCTTGCAAAATGGCCTTTAAAAGAACACACAAACAAAAAAGACATGAGGAAAAAGGGGGATTTGAAGGGGAAAAAGTCACTTCGAAACCTATTTCCATAAACATTGTCCTGAGTTGACACTGTTTGTCAAGTTAAAAAATATAAAAAATAGACCCTTAGGTAGACATTTGTAAAATTACCCAAAAATAAGGAGAGAAGACACTCAGTTTTCTTGGCCAAGGAGAGCAAAAGAGTGACCAGACAGAGAAATGCTAGATTACGCTGTATGGTCACCAAAATTGATCTAAGGAAAAACCCTCCTTGCTATTTTTATTTAGGGGTTTGTCCTAACACAGAAAATGTGCCGCCCTGAGGGAGGGGAGAGCAAGCTGGAGACACCCATGTGATTTTGGTTGGATATGTGTGAGCATGTAGGTGGAACTAAGTAAGTACACGTATGTAAGCAAAGGCTCATGTAAACAATGGTCAAAATGACCCAGACACTTCAGTTATGCAACGCTGCGGCCATGGAAGATGTCCTCGGATGGAAAATTGTCCTCGAAGGTCTAGACGAAAGTCCAGACGCCAGGTGCTGAAGATGTCTCGGAAGGTCTAGTTACGCAATGATGCGGCCATGAAGCAAGGCAGTTGTCATCCCGACCCTCTTTACTCTTTGTAACACTTAAGCATTATACTACAACCTAGTATAGCAAGCAATAATAATTTACTGGTTATATCAATAAGAGAAAAATATGGCAATATGTATTATTTATGGTATATATGAGCACAAGCAAATATTCAATCAATCAAGCAAATATTTAATCAATCAACCCTCGATAATTACTTCAACACTGTTGTTATGTAACTCTGTTTACTATATACAATTTGTACTTTTTATAAAACTGGCATTTTATTGATTTGTATGCTGATTTAAAAGTGAACTTCTTAAGTCTGAGTTATGCTTCTGCGTTGCGGTGACAGCGTAGCAACAATGTAGACCCTACGGCGTCAATGAGCATTCGATAGTTCTGCGGTAAGGGAACGCGTTGCTTTGTAATTCACCGCCAAGCCACTAGGGGGGTGTTGCGTTTTATTCGTGCAGTTTTGGAGGACTCTTGTTGAATTCCTTGAATATTCCTCCAGTTAGACATCAATGGCAATGGAGATGGAATGCTTGAATGTGGATCTTCAGCTCATCAACATTAAACAACAAATGTTGATCGTACAAATGTTGAGGGGCAGGCGACGCAAAAGACGGTTGCGGAGGCGGTCTGTCCGACTGTTGATGCTGCACAGAGGCTGACAGTCACATTACTAATTCTAGCACCGGGTGGAAGCCAGCAAGCTGCGTTGTCCAGCGTTTTGTCCATTTTTTGACCGTGTCCTACAACCAGCCAGTGGGAAGCCACAGCAGATTTCTGGTGACTATGGAACTTCCCAAACTGCGTTGGAAGCCTTGATGGTAAACACGTTGTCATAAAAGCACCGAGGCACTCTCAATCAGTGATGATGTATCAAGTGTGTAAACTAAACAACTCTTTTGACACCAAACGTGTGCTTTATTCTTCATTTACTTGAAGTGTAAAATGTAAATAAGTCTCAGACTCAAAGCAAACATATACAGTATACAAAATAAATGATAAAGTACACCAACCAAAAATACGACATAAAGTGATAAAAAAAAAAAGCTGGGAGTTATTGGCCGTCTGGGTCACCGCATTGTGTGGCCATTGTTCCCAACACGAACATACTTGTCTCGGAGGTTCTTCCATTTTTTTCATGGTTTCGCTGACTTCCAGCCCCGGTATTTTCAGCAATCTCTTTTCACGAATTACTTGCCTTTTGGCAATCTTTATAATGCCTTGACGAAATATTGTACATGTGGTTGTACATACTGACCTCTTCGATGACCCTCTCGTCGGCTTGGTCCATTTTTGAGTGTAGCGCTAAAATGTTTGTGAATGGCGGCGATTTCGCGCTAAACCAGGAACAACAGTGTGAGCGGACCAATAACAGTCCATTTACGTCACGTCACCACGCGTTGACGTGACGCCTAGTCAGGATTTTGTGGAGGTGCACATCAGGCAACAGCGGAGGGTCGTATATAGGGTCTGCCTTGACGGCGTAGGCCTGCCTCAGAAGCATAACTCAGCCTTTATTAGTCTGGTCTCAGTAAAAGTTTATAATCTGTTTTAATGTGAATACATTATCCAAATAAACCATCTCTGGCAATGAGCGCTTTCTTACCCGCGTCAAACTGCAACATGTTATATGTAGCATATTTGTTCACAGTCTTCACAGTCTGCAGTTGACTGTTGCGGGCAAATGTTTTTACAGATTCAGTGCCCACAACTTCAAAATGCCTCATGACGCTTTTGTTTAGCATTCAAAAAAATGTTGATTCTTGAAGTGAACTGGACAGTTGTGCAGTAATGTTCTTAAATAAGCATCCCTATATACAGTATTTCACCTTGCATATGCAGTAGATACGTAGGAAATTCAACATTTTTTTACGGTACTATTATTTGTGAAAAATACAAATAGAGTGATGCATTTTTGTTTGGGTTGTTTGGGCTTCCACACTGTTTTTGCAAAACTACATTATTTTGTTAAAAATGATTCCTTAATCTCTTAAATTGCCTATTAACTCACATTGTAACTCTGAATAATGTAGCCATGTAAATTATCGCATATCTTTTAACATTTGGGTGAAAGGCAAAGTTGTTTGCAACCCTGAAATATTGTAGTTTTACCATCATGTCCTGCTGCCTTTGTACTCTCATGAGTGCTTCATTTTCATCTTTTGTACAAAGGAAATTATTTTTAGCAGTTTAAAATACTGGAAACATGGCAAATATGAATAATAATGATTAATATGAATAATAATCTCTCCTTCAGCTGCTGTGGAACTACAAATTCAACCTGACCACGGATCCAAAGTTTGAGTCAGTGGCCATAGAGGTTTGCAAGAGCACTATTGCTGAGGTCAGTCATTTGCAAAGCTGTCTCAATGATACACTGTATTTGCGATCTTTTTCAAATTTTAACTTTTATGTGAAGTTTCCCTGAATTGATTTTTAAAATCATCAAAA
This sequence comes from Corythoichthys intestinalis, assembly GCF_030265065.1. Classification (NCBI taxonomy): domain Eukaryota; kingdom Metazoa; phylum Chordata; class Actinopteri; order Syngnathiformes; family Syngnathidae; genus Corythoichthys; species Corythoichthys intestinalis. The sequence continues at coordinate 65,584,782 of NC_080395.1, forward strand.
CAATTTCAATGTCAGACCAGGATAACACAAGTGTGCGTGAAATGCACTTTTAAATGGTAATTTTATTATCGGGCTAAAAAAAGCTATTTCAAGCTACCTGGCCGTGTATGGAAAAAGCACTGTAGGTATGCTGCTTAAGTAACATTTGTTTCCCCTTAAAATTATACGTTCTCATTCACTTCTGACCTGTGTTCTATTCTTAATAAAATATTGACATTTTGCACTTTCACATAGTTGCATTCATATTTCATTCACAACTTGTATAGTGTCGCAACTTTTTTGGAATCCGGTTTGTAATATGTTAACGCATTTAAAATGGCATCAACCAACAATGAATGTTGCATTTACGTGAAATAAAATAAGCTTGACATTGTTACTGCCACTCTATCTGTGCTTTCATCTTTCTAACCCAAAAACTTTTAATTTGAATAGTAACATTTGTCATATTCAGGCTGTTGCTGCTAAGTTTACAGTTATGCTTGCCTATTAACAATTGGATTGAGATTTTATCATTTGTACAATTTAATGATTTTTTTTTTTTGCATAAACTCAGACTAATTTATTTGTAATGTCAAATATTTATTTATTTACAAAAGATTTTTTTTTGTAATGAAAATTAAGCAAACCAAGTACTTCACTACTCATACTGCTACGACTAATGCCTCATATATTTGGGGCTTTTTTTCAAACCTGTTATTCCTCTTCCTTTGAAGGGAGAGAAAGCTCAATTTTCTTTTTTTAAACCCCCACCCTATATTAGAACTGAACAATATTGGAAACAAGTGACATTGTGGATTTTTAGGGGTTTGCAATATATTGTGGTATAAAGGGAGTTACGACATACGCAACTTTCGTGATTTTGACTATACGACGGCAAAGTCTCGTCCGCCATTTTGTCTCCAATGTTTTTTTTTTTTTAAGTCGCGTAAACAGTACCTAGTTCCAGTTGCCGTTCTTCATGTCAGGATCCCCCTCCTACCCCAGCAGCGTCGCCGCTATCTTGCAGTTCCTTTCGGCCAGGAGAGCTGCCATCAGGCTCCGCTTTCTTGTTCTCATGCTGCTGCTGCTGTCCCCCCCCCGGCACCGACTCCTCTTGCGAGTCCCGATACGTTTTTTTTTTAGTTCGGACAGCAGGCTCGCATTGAGAGAGGCGACGCTGGCGACCTGAGCGGCCATGACATCCCTAAGACTTCTTTTAACCAATATACTTCTGCATCTGGAATAACTTTCGTGCACCACCAAACAACGCACAACTTGAAATGGAAATATATGTTAGCGAAGTCGGTAATTAGCATAGTGCTCGGCGCTAACTAGTAACATCGCAAAAACAGCAATAAAGGCTAAACGGTCAAAGAGGGTTTGTGTACTCACCTTTAATAGACGGACACAGGACATAGCAAAACACTAGCGACTTTTTCCAATTAACACAACTTGACCCTAATGCTGGACAACTGAAAGACAAGGAACAACAAACAATCTCTCTTCCCCTCTCCCTCTAAAAAAGAACAGAAGAGGACCCAAAGCGCCTGCCTGTCTCATACACAAATTTATTTTTGAGTCTTTTGAAAAGGAGTAAATCTCTCACTCAGTAACCAGCTGCATCCATCATAACGTTGTGCGTGCGTCCGTTAAAGGTGTGGCGGCAGGCGTGTCTTGAATTTCGTTCCGCTACTAGCGGCTGTCATAAAGTTATTAGGGAAAATCATCGTTTTTGATCATTTATGAATCATTATAGAATCGTCACGTGTCGAATCGCGATGCATCTAATAATCGATTTTTTTTTGGCACACTTTTATGCATAATACATGAATAGTTATTTTGAGATTTAGAGAGTACTCAGGGGTACTTAAGGGTTAAATTCTGATTTATGCAGCAATTTAGGTTACGTCGCCATTGTAGGAATGGAACTTGTGTCAAGTAACGCTGGTAGGCAGGTGGTGTGGACCCAATTGCAGGAAAAGAGAGGTAAGGCAGACCGGCAGTGCAATGTGATTTAATTAAGGCCAAAAAAAAGCACAAACTAAAGCTGAGGTGATCCAAAAAAAAAACACAGAAGCAAACAAAACTCAGGTTACTGACAAAAGGCTGGTTATCAAAAACTTACTGTACTTAGGGGAACATGAGGGCTTGGATGGAGAAAACTGACAAGAACAGATGCTGACGTGCAACGGGGAGCTTATATATACACAGACATGGGGTAACGAGCCGGCGAGGAACATGTGGGTGACACAGGAGGATGCAGGTTGGAGGATACAGTAGGAGCAGGCCCAACAGGTGAAATCAATGAGCAATCACAGGGACAAGTCACACTAGGAGGAAACAAACACAAAACCTAACAACTTGTTCGTAACCCGGGGACAACCTGTGTACTGCTATATTAAAACTAGGGGTGTCAAACGATTAAAATTTTTAATCGAGTTAATTACAGCTTAAAAATTAATAAATCGTAATTAATCGTAATTAATCGCAATTCAAACCATCTCTAAAGTATGCCATATTTTTCTGTAAATTATTGTTGGAATGGAAAGATAAGACACAAGACGGATATATACATACAACATACTGTACATAAGTGCTGTATTTGTTTATTATTACAATAAATCCACAAATGGCATTATTAACATTCTTTCTGTTTAAGTGATCCATGGATAGTAAGACTTGTCGTTCATAGAAGATAAATGTTATAGTTACAAGTTATAGTAATTTTATATTAAAACCCATCTTCATATTTTCGTTTTAATCAAACTTGTACAATTTTCAATCAAAAGTAGAGTTAATATAATAATAAGAAGAATAAAAATAACAATAATAAGAATTGAGTGACCAAACTCTGAGTAATGCCAGTTCACTTTGCATTGTTGTTTAGCTGTGTGAGAATAGGGCCTCATTACTACAGACTGAAGTGCTTTTCTTTTTGTGAACATTATTTTTTTTGAGAGATAGCAATATTATTTTTGTTGTGCTTTCATTAAATGATACTTCTGTTTGTTGTGAAGGAGTTGCAGAAGCGTATGCCAATAAACGGCGCAGCCCAAAGAACGCCTGTGTCCACTCGCCTTTATAACAGATATATCTCTGAGCATATCTTACCCGAAATACAACAAGAGACACATAATTGCCACTAAAAGAAAGCAAACTTACCGAAATATGTGTGGAGCACAAAGCAACAGCATAAACGTCTCACAACTACTAATTCTCCCACTATTAGAAGGAATAGCATTAGTATGGAACGGCGCTGCGCTGCCCCCAAGCGGCCGGTGGTATTCTCTTCACTCTTAATGTCCATAAACGGCCTCATTGAAATCTCTATGAGGCGATGCGAGAGTGGCTCATTCAGTGCATGCGTTAATTGCATCAAATATTTTAACGTGATTAATTTAAAAAATTAATTAACGCCCGTTAACGCGATAATTTTGACAGCCCTAATTAAAACTAGAGATAAACCGATTATCGGCGTTGATAGTTAGAAATTTGACGTATATTGGTATCGGCCTTTTTTAAATCCGAACTCCTGATATGAAAAAATCAACTTAAAACTGGGTTATTTCGGCTCAGATGCAGCCACGCCTCTCTCTCCTACCTGCTGTCTCCTGCACTAGTATTCACTCCGTCCTCTAATTGGTTAATTGGTAATGGTAAATGGCGTTACACTTGTATTGCACCTTTACACCTTTTAAAGGCCCTCAAAGCGCGTCACACATACAGCATATATCCTCATCTACCTACTGGTGACGCATCACCAGGAGCAACGTGGGCTTTAGTATCTTGCTGAAGGATACTTAGACAAGGTCATCATGGTTTTCTGTTCAGTGGAAATTTTTAAGAGAGCTATTTATTTAACATTTTATTCAACTTTATAAGAGATGTTTCTGAGTGTAGGGAATTTAGGCACTTCTAGAGCTATTATATTCTATTTGTGCGATTCAGTAAACATGCTTTAGGCCAGGGGTCAGCAACCTTTTTGGTGTGGCGTGCCACTTTCAAATTTTCTTGTCAATCAGTGTGCCACACCAAGATTAATGACGCACATCCGAATTTTTATATCCAACAGAGCTGTAATTTTACTCCAAAGAAAACAACATGAACATACGTTGAAATCTTACAACTACCATTCTTCTTTATCAAATAACTAAAAAATAAAAGTATATTGTAGAAAATATAAAAACTTGAGCATCATCTTATGTAAACATATCACACACACACAACCCAGCAAGAAAAGGGGAAAAAGCGTGATTGTCAGTACAGGTCTCTCACAGTACAGAGCGGGCTGTTTTAACCTTCAAAGTCAGAACAGGCGACTACTTTGTCTTTTTCACTAACAGTGAATTCTATGCACAATTTTAGATTTTATATAACAAATACAAAAGATGCCTACCTTAATGTGATCCCTGGCCCTGTTTTCCATGAATTTCATGTTTTGTCTCTTAGTGGCGTTTGACACTTGTTGTGCGACACACACACAACGCTCTCGAGGCATAATGCACAGAGCAAGCGGAAGTAACCAGCCAACCAGTTGTTACCGGCACCCCCAAGGGGCCGCTGTCCCCTACAGTATGACCAGCTTACTAGTTAAGCGTAAGAAAAAGAGAGGCAGGGAGCAAGGTGTTGAGAGAGTTGAGTTGTGCGAACAGCGCCATGAAAAGTGGCTGTGTCCCATGCTGGTTTTAGTTTTGTTAATAAAAGTCTCCAGCAAAATACCATCCAACATGTCACTGTGTTTTTATACACATCACCGCCTCTCTGAAGTAAGCACCGGGCGAATCGACGACAACAAGCCACGTTAATCGCCTGTCCACTACACACTACGGTGCAGAGTTGCAATTACCAAAAAAGTGCAATTGGTAACACAGTGTACTTCCGCCAGCTCTCTGATTGGTCGGCTTCGTGACATGTTAGTAGCGTGGGCTGAATTAAACGCGCAGAGAAAAAAATCCGACAAGCGCAGGAGTCGAGAAATTGGGGAAGAGCTGGAGGTGTGCTCAAAATCCATTATTGCTCGCATATAACGCCACAGGCAAAGTGGGTGAGAGGGACGGTCCCTTAAAGCCCCTAGATAACAGGGCGCGCAACTGAAAATGCCTTAATTTCCGGTAAAAAGGCGCATTGTAAATGGGCTCGCTTCCACTATCCAAACAGCTAAACATGAAAAGGTTCACACTCTGGATGTTTTCAGTAATCCTTTATGTGTCTCTTTTCTTTTTTGTGAAACTAAAACAATGAAAAAATACATGCAATCAGCAACAATGCTGCAAATAACAAAAATGCCATCCATATATGCAAACACAATTAGCCTGTATTTAGTAGTTCTTAATTAGAAATATCAAACACATTTCCCTCAAACATGCAACCTAAAGACAATATAAAGAGTGTAATTCTCAATTTGACAACAAAATACTCACAGACGTTGCTCTAAAGAACACAAATGCCACTGAAGTTGTGAGAGTGGAGCTGCCATGTAACACACTGAATCACATTTGAAGAACTTCCTATTTGCATTTTTCTTCTACTGTTTTAGAACCAATAAATAAAACGGCCACAAGATGGGGCGCTTCAGCAACTGATAAAGATACAACCGACAATAAACATAACACGCTTTTTTTTTTTTGCCATGCCCTCGCGTGTCACTGGTTAACCCTTCCCGTGCCAGTGCTGACACACGTGTCATAGGTTGCCGACCCCTGCTTTAGGCATTTAAATACAGTTCAGTGTTCGCATTATTCAAATTTTTTACGCCAATTTTTACACTTTTACTTCAAATGAATATCTGTTCCAAAAATCGGTTAAAATCAGCCCCACTAATTTATAATAATTGGTTTCGATCCTGAAAAATCCATATCGGTCGATCTCTAATTAAAACTAGCTCTAACTTTCACCAGATGACTTGAATAGCTCTGTTTGGGATTTTGGTTCCTTGCCATGACCACGTTGTATTTATATAATACCATTTAATCCAGGCTAAGGGTGTTCATCTGTGAATGATGAATATTGCTATATTTAAAAAGGATCCAGGAAGCCATGTACAAGCATAGCAAAAGTTTTATGAAGCAAAACAAACAAAGGAATTTTCGTTGCACATGTGTAATGACAAATCAAGAACACCCCCCCCCCCCCCCCCCCCCACCGAAACTGAACCAAAGGACATTTTAGGCTACCGCTACAAATCTATTTTTCGTACAAAATAAATATAACCCAATAAAACAAAATTTTAGTAGCATTGTTATCTTGTGTGGTAGGCCTACCTTTAAATAGTAATTTCCTATTATGGGGGCAATCCAAAGATCTTTTTTTTGCCATTTCCTAGGCTGACTTCCCTCTTATTAAAAACAAAAAAGCACACAAAACCAAAAAGCTGAAGGCACGGTTGCCCTTAACTAGATTTTTGGGATGCCTACTGTAAATTTCAACAAGATGGATTTTTTCAGCAATTGAAAGAAAATCTACAATATTTGAAAAAAATCTTTGCCTCTCATTTAATACCTACAGCTGAAAGAGTGCAACGAGGAGGAGCGTGGGAGGGGCTACCTTGTGTCTTGTCTAGTGGATCACCGTGGAAACATCAGCGAGTTTCAGTGTAACCAGTATATCACCAAGATGACCAGCATTATCTTCAGTGACTACCGACTAATTTGTGGCTTCGTGGACAAATGTAAAGATGACATTAACAATCTACGCTGCGGAAGCATCAACATAGGACACAAGGTGACCTTTAGTTAAATTGAATGCTTCACATATACAGAGCAATGAACTTGTGGATAGAATTTTAACAGTGTAACAACAACAATTGGTACTTTTGATTTCATTTTTATTCTTGCTTTTGCTGCTGTTTTTTTTCACTTATCAGGACATCCATAGCCAAGGAGAAGTCATTGCTTGTCTGGAAAAGGCTCTTGTGAGGGAGGCAGAGCAACAAGATCAAGTCCGACCAATCAAAGAGGAATGTCAGAAGGCAATTCTACGTGTTGCTGAACTTTCATCAGATGACTTCCATCTTGATCGACATCTCTACTTTTCCTGTCGAGACGACCGTGAGAGATTTTGCCAGAATGTATGAATTTTTCTTCTCTGGAATCATTTGAATTACCGTCATTAGAATGAATAGAATCTGGCAAGTTTCTATTTTTTATGACATTTTTTGCACTTCCCTTTGAAGGCAATTTCTAGAATACAAATTCTTAAAATTTGTGACCTTAATGACCAGAAGCAGTGTAGAAAATGGATGTATTGATTAGGCCTGTCGCGATAATAAATTTTAGTGTGCGATAATTTATCTCATAAATTATTGCGATATGTGATATTATTGCTCCCCCCATTTTTTTTTTTTAAACCAATTTACAATGAGTGAGAATACAGTATATATTAATAGATCAAGTACACCCATTTAAATGCGATAAATATTTACTCTTAAATTCAAATATACTTTTTAAGAAATCACAACTAAAGATTTTCGATCCAATTCAATACATTTGATGCTCTGGGAAAAAAAAAAAAAAACTATTATATTTTTTGTTTAGTTTTTTTTGCTATCGAGCAAAAATTAAGTTGCAATCATATAAACATGCATTTTAGTGCATAATATTTATGTGCTTACTTCTTACTGATCTGAAAAAAATTTGTATAAAAGTGCTGAGAACAATCTTTACTGTTTGTAAAGTGAGGCGGGGCACATTGTTGATTGCAACAGCTCTCTTTGCAGCTAGGTTTACTGCATGAGCAAGACATCCTATTTGTGGTCCGAATCCATCTGTGTCACGTACTGAATTAACAATATTTGCAACATTATCTATAGTCACTGGTATGGATTGATTTGGCCTTCTTAACTTCCATTCAGTCATGACAGTTTAGAATTCATCAATGTAGTATATGGACTACGTGCCCCATAATGACTCTGGGGTCACGTAGCCAATGGCATGGGACGAAGCACATCTAGTTTGCTATTTCATGATATCTAGTGTGCGCGCGCATTAAAAAAGTTAGCAAACGCCGCTGAAGTTGCGTCTGCTCATTACTGCACAACACCAGCATATGACAATTGACTTTCATAAACAGGACGAGTTTGAAGCACAGCGCTCTTAATTAGCCACTCATTGTTCATCATTTCCATTCAGCTGTCCGTTGTCAAAGTGAGGTTGTTCTTAGCAGCCAAGTCGGTAACGTTTTGGCGGACTTCGTTGTAAATATCCGGCGTTGTGGCAAAAAATAGCCGCCCCGTGTGAAGTGTCACCTCTGACGGGAGCGCCCACACGTCAACAACACCAGCGCGCCGGAGATGGTCCGCAGTCATTCCGGAGCACTGACGCGGCCGGTATACGTTGATATAATGGGAACAATTGGCTCCGGCGCTATTTTTTTGCCGGACCTGGAATGAAGATGCATTTTGCGCAGTTGGTAACAAGGAATCCAAACTTTTTACAGCACGTCTGCCACACGCGCGCACGCACGTGCATGCTAGGCGATAAATCGCAGCGGAAAAATTACCGCCTTCATTTTTATTTATCGTGCGATAAATGGAATTATTGCATATTGCGACAGGCTTAGTATTGAAGAAGAACCTCAATTCTTAATTCTTAATTCTATTATGTTAAAAGATGGTTCTGTTAAGGAAAAACAGATGTTGTCTTTTGATACTGTATAGAACTATGAACCTTTTCCATTATTTTAGATTCAGGCGGGAGAAGGAAAAGTCTACAAGTGTCTGTTCAACCACAAGTTTGAAGAGGCCATGTCAGAAAAGGTGCATCCACCTCACAATTCGTTGGTTGTGTTTTTAGGGTTATAATTTACAGAAAATATTTTTTTTTCCTTCTAGTGTAGAGAAGCTCTGACAACACGGCAGAAACTGATCTCTCAAGACTATAAGATCAGTTACTCACTAGCTAAAGCCTGTAAGCTTGACCTGAGGAAGCATCGCTGCAGCCTTGACACCAACCTGCCACGAGCCCGTGAGGCCCGTCTGTCCTACCTGCTTCTTTGTCTTGAGGCCGCCGTGCACCGAGGTGACCTATTATTGTAGCGTTCCTCACATTCTTATCTTTACAACAGCACAATAAAATATCTTTCATTTGTTTTCTCATAAGAGCTAACATTGATTATCCTGAAATTTGTAGGGCGACAACTAAGGCTGCAACTATTGAGTATTTTAGTAATCAGTATTCTACTGAAAATGATGATTATTGGAGTTATCGGATAAAACTTTTTTTTTTTTAGGTAAAGAGCAATTATAAATGTACATGAGGGAACAAGATATTTTACCAAATTTTGAACCATTTTTAGACAATCAATGTCTTTATGTTAGATTTACATTGTTGAAAACAGCCAACAATTGCATCTCAGATGTGACTAGAAAAAAGCAACAACAAATTCACTGCTTTCACTCCAATAACTTAAGATCTTATAAAAAAAATCTTAATCTTCTAACCTAAAAGTGTCATTACACTTGATAACACACATCACTTAAAAGTTAGTTCAATTCAATATCCATTTGTGTCGAGCTCTTTTTAATTTTAAGTCTAAATTGTAAGTCCTGATAGGATTTTGAGTTTTTGCAGTGTTCAAAATAAATGTATAATACCTGCTGTGTTGAAGCACATTAGGCACCAGTGCTACTTGGTGTTTTGTCCATCAATGACTTCCGAGCTAAAATTGACAGTTAGTTTTATTATGTTTTGATTTTTCGCTGTCATCACTCTACAGCGCTGTGCTTTTACAGATTAAATAAAGCCTGTATGAAAGACATGATAGCCACACATCGACAGCAGTCATAATTAATGAAAACCTAATGTTGGTGGCTTAGTGGTAGTGTAGCCGTTCCCCAATCCAGTTGTGGGTTCAATTCTCCCCCCTGATGAACTCGTCTAAGTATCCTTGAGCAAGATACTGAACCCCACGTTGCTCCACGTGCTGCGTCACCAGTAGGTAGATGAGGAGACAGTGTAAAGCGCTTTGGGGGCCTTAAAAAGTTGGAAAGGCGCTATACAAGTGAAACCATTTACCTTGTCCTGAGTATCGCTCCTCCGCTATCGGGTAAACGTGTTGCCTTTGGTGGAGCGGGGGCTAGGCGGGTGGGTCACACGGTGGCGCCCGGCCCTGGTTTCGGGACTGGGGGTGCAGAAGTTGCGGCGGGGCCGCAGGTAGCCGTGGCTGGGCGGGGGTAGTGTTATGCAAGCGCTGTTTTACAATTAATACATGAAACAGTGTTCGCCTTGGTTTCCAGCTTGAAATACTCCCACACTTTTGACATTTTCTTGGTGTCTTTGTCTTCGCTTTCGTCCGCATCTTCGTCGTCAGCTCTATATTCATGCGTGGTTCAAATCAAATATATCCGCCGTCTCACCCTTGTTTGAAATCTTATAAAATCAAGTTATTTGAATTATTCAAGTAATTGTTTCAGCTCTAGCTACAACACAAAAATAGTGTGACTGAGCTTCAAATGGCAATGTATGGTTACATGTTTTTCATTTTAATATACAGTATGGTGACGTTGTGCAACCTGACTTAATAGCAGCCAAAGATGCATTATAATTCCACCAAAAGGGTTTATCAAATCTTCTAGATTAATGATTATACTTTTAAGACCTTTTTTAATGTCATTTCAACTGAAAATTAATACTTTTCTCGCACCCATTATTTAGATCATATTGAATCATATTAAATAAATAAAGCACTGAACATCAAATTTAACCACAATTACTAAGTGTGTTTGACAAAAGAATGCACATATATTGAAGATACAATTAAAACACATTTAAAATAACATTATAAAGTCTGTCAGAATTTTTTTAAACACACACGCACACAATAATTATGGACAAAAAGAGGAGGAGGACAGGACTCAGACCAGCCATCTTCTGTAACAGGCTAGCCACTAGTGCACCTGCCAAGACCCCAGTGAACATGGCTAACTCTTGAGTTAAACGGCGAAATTCACATTAATTCAAAAGGCAAACCGAAATGTTTAAGCAGGTCCACTGCCTTCGCATGACCCATAAACTGCAACCTAAAGTATCTGGATGCAACTTGAGCCCCTATCACATACTCCAAAACAATGGGAAAATCGCGGGACTTAACCGTGCAGCAGTTGTGTGTGAAAACAATTTCCCGTGTCGACTGACATGGGAAGCAGTGTGCGTGAAAGCAGGCGTTAAATTCCCGGGTCACAGCAAATGGCTGATGACCTAAATATCATAGCGGCGGCCAGTGTAACTTCCTCCCTCTTCGCAGTAAGACGAAAAGCGGTAAACAAACATCGCAATTATAAACATAGCAAGCTGGACACAGCTAAATTAAACTGAAAACATGACCAAAATTAAAATGTCAATTATTACGTCGGGCCGGGCCAGGGTTCTGTCTCGCTAACTTTTTGAAATAACTATATATTAACAATGTATGAATGATAAACTAAGGAATACTTGTTATAAAGTAAACTTGCCTTGCCTTGCCTAATTTGGGTAAAAAAAAGAAGGCACTGTATGGTCATTGCAGAGCCAGAGCGTGCCTAGACGTCCTTTTTAATCTTTCCCTCTGCGAGTCCGCAAAACCGCATCTGTTTATTTATATTTAACAAACTTTTCCAGCGTTATTTCGTTGTGTAAAACAATTTATAATGATCATAAAAATATGTAGTCTATTTAAACACTGAGAAAATGTGCGTTTTTTTTCTGCCAACCGAGAATTCGTTTTAAAAGAGAGCCTTTTATGCAGACATCGTCACAAATGTTATCACACAAAACGCGGGGCGGGCTTTAATACCCGCGGACCAGTTCGGGTCGGGCTGGACTTTTTAGGCCCGATTTTACCTCTATCTTAAAGTCTTGATGAACTGAAATTGGCTGCAGTTACGAAGTCGGGAATGCTCCCTGCGGGAAAAAAAAAAACACGATTTGAGCAACGTTATGTTTAACAAACTTTTCCAGCGTTATTTCATTGTGTAAATGCATTCATAATGATGTAGACTATTGAAACATTGAGAAAATGCGCGTTTTTTTTCTGCCAACTGAAAATTCGTTACAAAAGACAGTTAAAACATCGGGAATGCTCCGTCTGGAACAAAACGCAAAATGACCAACATTGTGACAGCCGATGCCGACCAAAAATGACATAATATCCGAAACAGATCACCAATGGACTCATTTGAAGTATATGAATGGTGGTCTGTTTTGGTGTTCAGAATCCACAATACTTCTGCCTGCAGGGTTTTCGTTCCACCGACAAACGGACGCATTCCCGATGCAGAGGTGGATGGATTCTCCGTTTTGCCGGTTGTGGTGGTTTAGCACGCACGAGTTGCATTTTGATTTGTAGTGCAGTGCAACATAAAAATTCTATGCGTCATCTTTGTTATGGATTAAAAAAAAAAAAACTTCGTCACGGATATAATTTAGGTTGCACTGAGATGTTCTTGAAAATTAAGACCACGATGAAAAAATTCCAGACATACATCAGCTAATTTAATACTTTTAATACCTTTAATAATGGAAAACTAAATTCAATGCTTTTTTAATACTTTTAATTACCCGCGGGTACCCTGATGTAGTTATGATACTTTGTGGATCCTCAGCTCTGGAAATCACTTTGAACATGTAAGTAGTTCTGTTTTAAAATGTAATGGGCATATTTTTTATATTGCTAGTTGGTCATGACTGGGCGATGTTCAGATGCAGGTCACCAGGTCACAACAACTGAGAGCCAATGTTATTCTGGATGCAGAGAAGTGATGTTGATGAAGTGAGCCCTAATGTTGTCATGTAATGGTTATAATCATCATCTAACAATATCTTTTTTATTTTATTTCTTTGTGTATTGTGTAGGCCGCACGGTCACTGGCGAGTGTCAGGGTGAAATGCTGGATTATCGGCGGATGCTCATGGAGGACTTCTCTCTCAGTCCAGAGATCGTACTGCATTGCCGGGCAGAGATTGAGACTCACTGTTCTGGCCTTCACCGCAAAGGTCGCACTCTACATTGTCTGATGAGGATCGGCCGTGGCGACCGCAGCGCCTCAGTCGACGGCGTATGCCAGAGTGCTGTAAGTCACAGCAATTACACAAGGCAATGAATACAGAAACAGTGGTTGGAACATTTGCTTTTCGGTATGTTTTTGTTTGTGCACACCAAATGGTTACAAATAAGATTTGTAAACAGGAGGAGATAAAAGACAAAATCAGAAAAAAGTCATATTGTGTAGTCTTTTCCAGCTGCTTCTATTATTTTCATCAATTTTGCTTCCACTGCAGCTTCAGACACTGATCCAGTCAGCTGACCCTGGCGCTGACTACAGGATCGACCGAGCGCTCAATGAGGCCTGTGAGTCAGTCATCCAGACAGCCTGCAAACATATCCGCAATGGAGATCCAATGTAAGGGGGCATGCAAAAAAAATATATCTAAATATTAGTCATGTCAGCCAGATGAATAAGTATTTTCTATTGTGTATGTGTGTACATGTGAAGGATCTTGTCTTGTCTGATGGAGCATCTGTACACAGAAAAGATGGTAGAGGACTGTGAGCACCGACTTTTGGAACTCCAGTATTTCATATCAAGGGACTGGAAGTGAGTGTTACCCTTCATATTGTGTTCAAGCACATGGTTGGTTTACATACCAAAGTGCAAAGATACTCCAGTTGAAAAACAATTTTAAATGGTGTTTTCCCCCAGATTGGACCCTATATTGTACAAGAAGTGCCAAGGCGATGCCGCACGACTTTGCCATACGCACGGCTGGAATGAGACCAGCGAGTTGATGCCGCCAGGCGCCGTCTTCTCCTGCCTGTATCGCCACGCCTACCGCACTGAGGAGCAGGGCCGTCGGGTATGACATAAAGCCAGAGATGCTGATCTGAGTTTGACATTGTATTGGAGGAATTGCAAGTTCCCTCCGTAATTATAAGTCCCAAACTGTTACCCGTTTTTTCATTAAACAGGTAAACGCTGACAATCAGGTAAGTGTTCAACAACCTCCCTCAAACAATATTCTGCAAAACATTAAGCTAATGGAGGGTAATGATGATGGTGAATCATGGTTTTGAATGACATTTTCGTTTGTCTGGATGATTGCATCCGTGATATTCTTTTCAGGGATTTTAACTCACTCACTGCCATTGAAGGTGATAGACGAAACAGAGCTGCTCTTAAAATGAACCATTTTTCCCTTCACTGCATAGTCAGTAGCTGCTATTGGTGCCAACCCCTTCCAGTCAAAATGGATTGGACTTCTCTGACCGACATTGGCACTGAAACACGATCACGTAATGCTAGCCATCTGGGTTGAAATGGATTTATTGTCTATTGCTGTCAATGGCAGTGAATAAGTAAGGGAAAAAAACCATAATTACCAAAACAAAAACAAAAAAACGGATGATATTGATGCAATACACAAACCAGCCAAAACATTATAACCACTTTAACAGTATAATGAAATTCAATTCAACAACTCCAATAAAGTTGGGACGTTGTTACCTAAACAGAAATAAAAACGAATACAATGATTTGCAAATCATGTTTGACCTATATTTAATTGAATACACTACAAATAATTTTAATATTCAAACTGATAAACTACTGTTTTTGGAAATTAATCATTATCTTAGAATTTTATGGCTATAACACGTTCCAAAAAAGCTGGGACAGGGTCATATTTAACATTGTGTTACATTGCCTTTTCTTTTAACAATGTTCAATTCACGTTTGGGAAATGAGGACACTAATATTTGAAGCTTTTTTTGATTAAATAATTCCCCATTCTTGCTTGATAAACAGCTTCTGCTGTTTATTAGCCCGCGGTCTCCGCTGTCATATTTTACGCTTAATAATGCACCACATATTTTCAGTGAGAGACAGGTCTCAACTGCGGGCAGGTCAGTAAGTCTAGTACCAGTACTATTAGCACAATTTTACTGTGGTTTGGCGTTATCTTGCTGAAATAAGCAGGGACATCCTTGAAAAAGATGTTGCTTTGATGGCATCTACCTTTCAGCATTAATGTGCCTTTTAGATGTGGAAGTTACCCTTGCTATTGGTATAAACAAAGCTCCCCTACTATTGCAGGTTTCTGGGTGTTGTTTTACTTTGCATGATCAGGGCTCCAGACTGCAACCAAAGGGTTGCATTTTGCGACTAAAATTAAAGCCAGTACGAGTATTTTTTTCAACTTGAGAGGTAGAAAAGCGCTATACAAGTATAGCACCATTTACTATCTAATCGCACATGCACGACCAGTAGCTGTATGGCTGTCGTGGAATCACATTTGAAAATATGTTGGATGTTTTGGCTCTCTTGATCAAAAAGGTTCCGGACCTCAAACTTCAACCCATGACTATCTTTAGATTCTGCTTTTTCAAACTTGAAAATATGTTGGATGTTTTGGCTCTCTCGGTCAAAAAGGTTCCCGACCTCAAACTTCAACCCATGACTATCTTTAGATTCTGCTTTTTCAAACCTTCATAGATATATTTTTGTTTTTGTCATGAAGGGGACACTCCGCATCCATGTTACAACTGGGTCCTCCCCCAAAAAATTCCCATGTTAACCTAATTTGTAATCAAGCAAACCGGTTGATGTCAAAACTGATAGAGAATAAAATATAGATTTACTGAATAAGTTTGTAATGTTATGCATTTATTATGAAAGTATTTATCGGATAAACAGGAAAAATTAGGAAAAATTGCATGTTGATTTACAGTGATTTTACAGTGTACACGATTTACAGTGTACACTGAATTAAGTAAGGGCCACTGTGGTCCTAGTAAAAAATGTTAGCCCTGATAATGGAGTTTTAAAGTGCATGTGATACCATAAAAAAAATCTTAAATAGCATTATTATTTGAATTAAAATCAGATTTTGACACGATTCGACTAGTACAGCAATTTGGCAAAGCGCAGATGACGAGAAATCTTTTAATCTGCCGTTTAGCCCCGCTTGTCATTATAGCGCTCTAGCGCCTCCATCTGGGTGATGCAGGCACGCGAGGAGGAGCGAGGGGGTTGGAAGTCTATACAGTTGAGAACCGGAGACGAGAGCGGGGGGGCTCCCTGGGCCCAAGCTGAGGATAGTGCTCTACAGGCGGGCACACGTTTTATCGGCCGGCGACCATAGTGTGCGACAAGCCGTCGGCTGAGTGGCCTTCTCGGTGGACAGGGTGCATTGTCACCCACAAAATGCAAGCCACCTCCTTATTAATACGTTTGCCATGATCCCAGTATTTGACATAACATAAAACACGTAGTTTACTCACTTAGTCATCTGTCCGATGGTCTCTTGATTGTCGGACATGTTTTGCCCATTATTCGCAGTGAACAGGATCTTTTGGAAAACCAAAAAGCCTCACACCGCTCTCTTTGGTGTAGCAACAAAAGCCTGCAGCACATTGGCCTGGCATGACGCAAAAATTAAACTAATTAATCCGCAAAATCAGCTTAATCCGCAGTCCTTCTGCGTACGATAGTAATGGCTGTATTGTGAAAATGATTCGTCCACTGACTTCACATTTGCCTTCTTCCTCAATCTGAAGGTCATGGGCATCCAAGGTTTGCTTACATGCAGTTTCCCCAGTTTCCCTGAACCTTTTGATCATTTTATGGGCTGCATGAATTCCTTGCAATTGTACATTGAGGAAAGTTGTCCTTAAACTGTTAAAGCTATTTTCCTATGCACTTGTTCAGAAAGAGGTGAATCTCACCCCTTCTTTGACTGTGAAAGATTGAGCATATCAGGGAAGCTTCTTATATACCAAAGTTACTGAATTTTGACTGATTATTACAAACAATAAAGTTTATCAGTTTGAAATTGAAATATCTTGTCTATGAAGTGTATTCAATTAAATATAGGTTGAGCATGATTTTCAAATGATTGTATTATGTTTTTATTCTTTTTTAACACAACGCCTCAACTTTTTGGGAATTGGCATTGTAATTGCCTTACTAAGGTGACCATTCTTTGTTCGGACTTGATGGTGTTCGATCAGTCTAATTTAAACATCTCTATTATGGACACATTATTGTGCTTGCTTGGTCCACATTAAGATAGCAATCTCTATCAGTATTCTGAGTCTTAATTGGCCTTATAAGCATTTGGGTTTTGTTCTCACCATCTCAAATGTATCTACAGTATTCTATCATGTGCCTATAGTTATCGCGAGACTGCAAAGTGGAGGTCCAGCGAATTCTCCACCAGAGGGCGCTGGATGTGAAGCTTGACCCTGAGCTGCAGAGGCGCTGCATGACGGATCTGGGCAAGTGGTGCAGTGAGAAGACGGACACTGGCCAGGTCAGGTTTAATAAACAGTTCCTGCATTACGCCACACTTAGATTTTATTTTTTGAATCCCAAATATATCCAAATTATAATGCAACTTTGTGCACTCTATACTCTATCTGCTGTATGTATGAATTACTTGTGTGTCTGGCCGGCCTGAGCTGCACATTTTTGACAAGGATAAAGACATTTCTTCAAAGGGTGATTTGGCAATTGCTTTCCAGGAGCTGGAGTGTCTGCAAGAACATTTAGAAGATCTAGTGTCCGCCTGCAGGGACGTTGTCGGCAACCTGACAGAGTTGGAGTCAGAGGTCAGTAATGTGTTCACTTGAATAGTTGGCTGAGATTATGAAGTTTACCCGTTAATTGTTACCTCGTCTCACACAGGACATTCAAATAGATGCACTGTTAATCAGAGCGTGCGAGCCAATGATCCAGGCGCACTGCCACGTGAGAACATTTCTCCCTTTTTTCTGAGCACACCCAACCTTAACACTAAATATCGCTGTCTATGTTGGATTTTCATTGCACTTGATAGCTCCTAAAACCTAAGTACAGCGGTAGAAAACAATAAGCCTTCTGTTGTGTGTGTAGGATTTAGCAGACAACCAAATCGATACCGGTGACCTTATGGAATGTCTGGTTCAGAACAAACACCAAAGGGAGATGAATGAAAAGTGTTCAGTTGGCGTCACACACTTTCAGCTGGTAAGTTTCTTATGATCTTCAAGGTTTGCTCAATTACTTTCACAAGAGTGAAAAATAAAGGAGCGATTGCTTTTTCAAACCAGTGTTTTTGGCAGCCCTTTTAATTTTCGCCTTAGTCTTTTGGACGATAATACTTATTAGTCTTAGTCATATTTTAGTCATCTCAAAATGTGTTTGCCTTTGTCTAGTTTTTGATAACCAAAACCCAGGACTAATTTCTTTTAGTTTTAGTCGACTTTTACTAAAAATGTTTTTGTCTATAAAATGTTTAAAAGTTTACTCGATAAATAAATAAATAAATAACTGTTTCCAACTATTTCGAATGAACATTGACAGACGAGCACATATAGTAGCGTCCACAAGGACAACGCCAACTTGGTGATTATTTTCTCAGCAGGAAAACGTTTCATTATTTTCATTTAACTCATTTGCTCCCAGAAACGTATAAAGACGTTCTATTTTTAAATGCTTAACTGTCCCACAAACGTATTTATACGTCTTTTGCATTTTTTTGTACAAGAAGCATCTAGAGTAGGCCTGTCGCGATAACAAATTTTAGTATGCGATAATTTATTTAATAAATTATTGCGATATGCGATATTATTGCACCCCCCCAATTAAAAAAAAAATTACAATAACACTGTGAGAATACAGTATATATTAATAGATCATGTACACCCATTTAAATGCAATAAATGTTTACTTTTAAATTCAAAAATATTTTTTAGGAAAAGACAACAATATTAATACTGCACAGAAACACAGAAGAAATAAAATGTGTTTTTTAAGAAAAATAAAATTCCACTTAATAATTTAAGCATCTAGGCAAATGAAAACATTTCCCCTCATAGCTTCTGCTATGGCGTTTAATGTGTAATACAGTGGTACCTCTACATACGGAGTTAATTCGTTCCAGGAGCTTGTTTGTAAGTCGAAATGGTCGTATGTCAAGCAGGATTTTCCCATAAGAATACATTATAATTCCAATAATTCGTTCCACAGCCCAAAAACCCACACTACATCCTAAATAAATACTGCTGTTACAATTGCAAATAGCAATTACAAAGAGCAAAACAAATAAAATATTGATAAAAATCAGAATAACAATAATACAGTACAGTACCTGTAATTATGTAACGAATTGGCTTCTAATGTGGCGGACTTATTTTTTGTGTACCTGAACGCACCGCGTAATGTGGCGGACTTTTTTTAGCGTACCTGAACGCACCGCGGGGCTGACGGTGAGCAGGAGAGCGCTATTTTACTTTGTTTCGATCCTGGCGTCAACAGCAGTGGACACTCGGCGAGTTGATGGAATAAATGATTTGAAACCTGACGAAGCTGGCGATTTCTTAGGCGATGTTACCACAATAAGAACTGTCACCTTAACTTATAAAGACTGGCGAACGGAGGGGGACCGCCGGCCGATATCGGCATTCTACGACCCAGTTCATGGATGCACACTTATAGTTTGCTATCATTAACATCTTCATTTCAATGGTAAGCGTCACCTTCTTTTTTTTTTTTTTTCTCCACCTGCACTAAACTTAAACTGCACTAAACTAAAAACAGAACTAAAATGCATTTTGCGTAGTTGGTAACAAGGAAGCCGAACTTTTAAAAGCACGTCAGCAGCACGCGCGCACGCAGGTGCACGCGAGGCGATAAATCGCAGCGGAAAAATTATCGCCTTCATTTTTATTTACCGTTCGATAAATGGAATTATTGCATATTGCGACAGGCTTAATCTAGAGCTTCCGATCTATCGCCCAAACAAAAAACAAGCCTTAAAACCAATTTTAAAGCAATAAAACTGGCCACCGGAGGGCTGTAGCACATTTGTTAAGACCTCACAACCCAATTCAAACAGTACAACTTTATTAGGGAAGTTAACAGAGCCCCTCCGCAGCTTGCTGCTCAGGTCCACCGCACGCTCGAGTGTCCTGCACGGAAACACGCACGGCCAAACCAGTCCCCCCCCAGGAACATAAGTTCCCCAGGCAAACGAGACAGTGGTCACCACAAAAAAAAAAAAAATCCATCTTTACGAGACAGTCGGCAATGAGGGAAAAGTTTAACCGCTGTTGCAGCCACCAAACGTCATCTCTCAGTTAGGTAAGTGTGAATAAATTGTTACTTTGCTATCAAAAGCTCTATTTGGCTGGTTGTTCATGTTATTTTGTAAAATGAAAACATTATTCAGATGTTTGGGATGTCACTGAAGCAAAAAATAGCCGTGTTAAAGTCAAAGTTATGTTTGAAATTTTTGCGTTTACAAAAAGCTCATTTTCTCCGTTTTTTTCATCAGAAATTGGAAAATTGCTCAAACTAAGCTATTTTCTAATCCTGATTTCTAAAGAATGGAAAAAGATATGAACTTACTTTTTTTCTGCTGAAAGAAGAGAGTCTAATCTTTCTTTTGGTGGGTTCCATGTTTATATAGCAATAGAACAGAATTTTTTGTGGGCCTTGCAAAATCAGTCAAAATCCAGTAAAATGGCCGGGAGCGAAGGGCCTTGCTCCGGTGAAAATGGCTGGGAGTGAATGAGTTAATTATACCCACCTGGATGCTAAATACTATATGTAAAAAAGCTGTTCGAGAGTTTAGAAGGACACGCGTAGTTAGCATTAGCCTAATGCTACGAGTTACATTTAGTGTGTAATGATCAATCAGGAAAGACCTTTAAAAGCTAATGCAACATTGCATGGTCTCTCTGGCCAAGAAAACAAATCTTACCTGTGTGCAAGCCTGCATATATGGAGACTGGAGACTACATACTGGTGAGTCGGGAGGGGCGTGGGGAGCGCAGCACATCACGGGTGACACAACCAGACCCTGCAGGCTAACTACACATTATATGTCACACATTATGAACATGTTACGAAAACAAGTGCTTATTAGTTGATTTATTTGGGTTAATAGGTAACACTTTATTTGACAGCAGAATCATTAGACCGTCATAATTATGACATGACACTATCATGGGCATTACTAAAAGCTTATGACAGATGTCATTAAGTATCATTTGGCAAATTATGTCATTAACTCCATTTATGTCCACCTCGGATCTTTTACATCCATTCAAAGTGAGATAATTTGCCGGATAACACTCAATTACATCTGTTTTATGCATTCAGTAATGCTCATGTTAGTGTCATGTCATAGTTATGCTTGTCTCATGACAGTCTTTAGGCGCCACTGTCAAATAAAGTGTTACCAAATACCATAACTAGCAATGAATGAAACAACTAGAACAGTAACTGAAGAAATAATCAGCACAGAACAATGAATTTTTATTGTTATTTCCATCTGTAGCGCTGCAATGCATGCTAGGAGTCATGTTGGTTAACAACAGTGTTGACAGCAGGTGGCAGCAGAGGTTGAATGTCTCCCCCAAGGGAGCAGTGATCGCCAAATGAAGCTTCTTGAAGCAATACCCTCTCACCCTCCCTCCTGTTCATGGTGGTTCATTTGGTCTTACGATAGTCGTATGATTCTGCTGTCGAATAAAGTGTTACCGGTTAATATCTTATGGTGTAAATATCCCATAATACAGTAAGGACAGCTGCGGCTTATAGTCCAGTGCAGTTTATCTATGAACAAATGGCGTTTTCAAATCAAATTTGGTGGGTTGCGGCTTATAGTCAGGTGCGTCTTATAGTGCGAAAATTATAGTAATTTTTGGGTGTTGATTTATTACGCCCAAAGTGTGAAATGTTTTTTTTTTTTTTTCTATGAAGGGGAGGGTGGTATTCTTCATATTTATATTCTTGGTTACCAAGAACTGACTGTAAATTTCGTAATGTTTCCCCACTTGTCTTATATATTTCAATCTTTTGTGTCCTGGTAAAGATTCAGATGAAGGATTTCCGTTTCTCATATAAGTTCAAGATGGCTTGTAAAGAAGACGTGCTTCGTTTGTGTCCAAACATCAAAAAGAAGTACGTATAATAATATTTGCACTTTCAAGTGTTGTGTACGGCATTTTCTTGGTGTCACATTTCAAAGAATTATACAATATTTCTGTCTCTGTTTAAATGACATAGAATTCACCTATGTGCTTAAAAAATAGAATTGCTTAATCTGATTGCAAATGAATAATGATCCTGTCTAACATCTAGGGTGGATGTGGTCATCTGCCTCAGCACCACTGTGAGGAACGACACGCTCCAAGAGGGCAGAGAGCAACGGGTTTCCCTGAAATGTCGTAAACAGCTGCGGGTGGAAGAACTGGAAATGGTTGATATTTTTATGATGGCCTATCAAAAATGAATTTGTGCTTGTTGAACCAAATCCACATTAAAGCTAAGTCTTGCAACTCCTCTTCTAGTCAGAAGATATAAGGTTGGAACCAGAGCTGTATGATCCTTGTAAGTCCGACATCAGTCGTCTGTGTCCTAACGTGGCCTTTGGCAATGCTCAGGTAAGAATAAGGTGGAACATAATGTCTTTAAGCCTTTCAATGACTCACTCTTCACCTTCCACGACAGATGATTGAGTGTCTGAAGGAACAGAAGAAGCAACTCAGTCAGCGCTGCCACCAGCGAATCTTCAGACTGCAAGAGGCCGAGATGACAGACCCAGAACTTGATTACCAACTTATGAGAGTCTGTAAGCAGATGATCAAGGTAAGGAAAAGCAAAAGCGTTAGAACTAACGAGTCGGATGTTTTAATGTACAGTGTATCACAATCTCTGCAGATTAGGCGGCACGGTGGCTTAGTGGTTAGCACATCTGCCTCACAGTTCTGAGATCAAGGGTTCAATCCCGGGCTTCGGCCTTCCTGTGTGGAGTTTGCATGTTCTCCCCGTGCCTGCGTCGGTTTCCTCCCACATCCCAAAAACATGCATGGTAGGCTGATTGAATACTCTAAATTGTCCGTAGGTATGAATGTGTGCGTAAATGGTTGTATGTCTCCTTGTGCCCTGCGATTGGCTGGCAACCAGTTCAGGGTGTCCCCTGCCTACTGCCCGTAGTTGGCTGGGATAGGCTCCAGCACCTCCGCGACCCTCGTGAGGAAAAGCGGCATGGAAAATGAATGAATGAATATAAGCTGCACACAGACTACTTTTAATTGTGTCAAAAGGTCATTTTGTCAGTGTTGTCCCATGAAAAGATATATTTAAATATCTGCAGAAATGCAAGGGGTGTACTCACTTTTGTGATACACTGTATAATCAACAATGTGGAGAAAAAGATTGATGAAAGTAGAAAGATTAATTCAATTTAGTAAAATTAAAAAATACAGACTGTAAGAAGAAAAGAAAAAATTGAATTTTCACTTTCAAGTCTACATACATGACCTGTAGGCTTCACCGATATATCATTCTAACATTGTCATGGCGATGTGCGGATGTGCAATACCTGCAACGCAATGACGTGCAATATTTTAATTTGTTTTTTGAACACGCAAACTTGTTTTTCTGCTTCATGCTCATAAAGCGCCACAGCCTCTCACCCTCCCTCCTGTTAAGCAGTGTGGCTAAACTGTTTTTCTTGGTCACTAATGCAGCTGACGTTTGGTACTTAAGGTTAACGATGATTGACAGGTTTGTAACTTTGAACTGGCCAGAGAAGACTAGGTAGCTCTACTATCAAAGGAACAAATGTATTAATAATTAAAACTTGTTACACACTTGCTGTAGTCCAGTCGAAGTTTGCTATGGCAACTTATTCATAATGTGAGTGAGAGGCTGTTCTCAGCAGCGTGAGTGTCAACGCGTGAGTGAATTTGAGTGGACTCACTCAATGAAGCATTCTATGTTATGCTTGTGTAGATATAATTCATATAATGCAGATGGCATGGTGTGATAGTGGTTTGCACGTCTACCTCAGTTCTGGGATAGTGGGTTCAATCTCGGCTCCGGCCTTCCTGTGTAGAGTTCTTGTGCCTGCGTGGGTTTTCTCCGGGTTCCTGCCACATCCTGAAAAACTGATTAAACACTCCAAAGTGTGTGCGTAAATGGTTGTGTGTCTATATGCCCTGCGACTGGTGGGCAACCAGTTCAGGATCTGTCCCGCTTTCTGCCTGGCGTTAGCACCCCCGCGATCCTCGTGAGGATAAGCAGTTCAAAAGACGAATGAATTATATGAATGTTATGTAGAGTGATTAAAAGTATGGCGTTAAAGGTGTACCTACATTTTATGCTGGTGCACCTTAAGAAAAAAGTAAGTGTGGAGCTGGCAATACATATCAGAATGTTAATTTTTTTTCCAATATAGTTCAGGCCTCATGACCTCTTTTAATTGCACTGCTAATGCCACATTTTCACATAGAACTCACTAATATGTTCTCAGACATCTGTCTCAATTTGGGTACTGCATATGCAATATTTGAACTGATACATTCTTGCATTTTTGCATGGTTACATCAACATCTATGCAGAAACTGTCATTTGCAGTAGCATATCAAGTCAACCATCTGCCTCCTTGTCTTGAGTACTGTAAGTTGTAATACATGCACTGTTATATTACTACTACCTCACCACTTGCTGCTAGTCATTTATTCACTTTATTCTATATAATTCGTGTTTTATATTAGTTTTATTGTACTTTTGTTTTATTTGGTGCATGTAATGGTTCAGCTTTGAATCTTGTACAGTACTCTACATTGGCAATAAAAAAAATCCATTCTATTCTAATATCAAAAACTCACTTCTGCAGAGGTTCTGCACCGAAGCCGACGCTCGGAACGTTCTCCAGTGTCTGAAACAGAACAAGAACAGTGAGCTTATGGATCCCAAGTGTAAACAGATGATCACCAAGCGACAAATTACGCAAAACACAGGTACTCAACATTACTGGTCAAATGAGCTATGCAACAACATTTGGAAGAATCTGACTGAAATATGAATGTACACCCTTCTCCAGACTACAGGCTGAACCCAGTATTAAGGAAAGCTTGCCGAGCTGACATTCCCAAATTCTGCCAGTCCATCATTAACAAGGCGAGCGAGGACAACGAGCTGGAGGGTCAAGTGATCGCCTGCCTCAAACTTAAATACGGCGACCAGGTCAGTCCAATAGTAAGACATTTATAGTCATCCTTACTATTGGCAAAGTTAGACTCTCTTACGTCGCCCATTGTGTGTGGCTTCGTTTCAGAGATTGTCTACTGATTGCGAAGACCAGATCCGAGTTATTCTCCAGGAGTCTGCTCTTGACTACAGATTGGACCCGCAGCTGCAGATGCACTGCTCAGACGAGGTGCACACATCTACTAATCATTCACAAAGACCGGTGCTATTTCTTTTTGAGGTTCACTTTATGGCATTGCATTTCCTCCTCCAGATCTCCCGACTCTGTGCGGAGGAAGCGGCCGCTCAAGAGCAGACGGGTCAGGTGGAAGAGTGTCTGAAAGTCAACTTGCTCAAAATCAAACAGGAAGCCTGCAAAAAGGTACATTTGAAGACCAAAGCACTTCCCTTTTGAAAATATATTCACATTGATAAATGCTGCTCTATACAGAGAACCAGGAGTTGCAAAATGAAATACCGTCATTTTCAAACCTTGTGTCTTATCATCCAGTGTGGCTTATATATACAGTGCTGCTCAAAAGTTTGTGAACCCCACAGCAATGGTCAGATTTTTTGTAAAAAAAACTAAAATAACCTTATTAAATGTTAACTTATACCCAAATCCACAATACTGACATTCCAAATAATGGACTGAAACAAAAGAAATAGTTATATTGTCATTCTTTATTTAACAAAAGTGGTTGATTTAAGAAAAACTCAGATATCATGTGTGCAAAAGTATGTGAACCCCTTCAGTTAATAGGATATTGCGCCTCCTTTTGCAGAGATTACCTCAACCAAACGGTTTCTGTAGTGACTAATCAGCCTCTCACATCTACTTTGGGGGATTTTTGCCCATTCTTCCTTGCAGAACGCAGTCAGTTGAGAGAGGTTTGATGGGCGTCTGGCATGAACTGCTCGCTTCAGGTCCCGCCACAGCATTTCAATGGGATTTAGGTCAGGACTTTGACTGGGCCAGTCCAGAACACGAATCTTCTTCTTTTTCAGCCATTCCTTGGTTGTATTGCTGGAATGCTTTGGATCATTATCATGTTGCATGATCCACCTTCTGCCAAGCTTTAACTTCAAAACAGATGGCATCAGGTTATGTTCTAGGATTTGACAATATTCCTCAGAATTCATGATTCCCTGGACTATGTGGAGTTGTCCAGGTCCTGAGGATGAAAAGCAAGCCCAGATCTTGACATTCCCACCTCCATGCTTCACTGTTGGGAGAAGGTTCTTTTGGTGGTATGCAGTGTTGACTTTTCGCCAGACATGGCGGTTTTGGTTGTGACCAAACAGTTCAATTTTGCACCTACATCAGTTGATGAAAACTCTTTTTAATTTAGTCTCGACAACACAACTGTTAAAAAAACAAAAAAAAACTACTGAATTGATTGATTAGGAAATCAGGTTGAAATAATAGAAAATTCCAAAATGTTGAGGGGGTTCACAAACTTTTGAGCAGCACTGTAGATTTTTACTGGCCGATGAACTTTCATGTCTATAGTAGGGTTGTTATTAGTATGGAAAAGTAATAAAGTATCAATACAGAAACGTAGTATCCAGTAGGGTTGGGCATCGACCATTGAGCATCTAAGGGACCCGGTTCTAACACTCCAGTTCTCCCGGAACCGTTAGAATTTTTAAATTTCATGTTTCGATGCCAAGATCGCCGAGCGGGAAAAAAATGCTGCCGAAAACCACGAAGAAGCCACAAGAAACTAGATCTGAAACGAATTCTCGAGCAACTCGAGTAACTCGAATTTAAAAACTGATCGGAGTAATTTTATTCACCTCGAGGAATCGTTTAATTTTGCCAGCTCTAAGCATCACGTTTTGCCCGGACTACTTTTAATGCTGGACAACGCGCTGATGTCACATGCGTAGAGGAAGAAGCAATAAAAAAAAACTTTCTGCAGCCGACAGCCGCTACAAACTACGCCGTGGTTGCTAAAAACTAGCCCGCATGATGCGGTGGTAGCAGGTAGCATCTGATGCGTCTCATAGATATCACATGTATGTTGAACTAGATGCGAAATGACATAGTCAGCAGTGTTAGTAAACAGCCGCCATCTTAAAGCAGTACACTTCTCAGCGCTAACGTTAGCCCTGCGGAGGGCTAGGTTTCTATTAAGACCACTGTCGATGCGTGGCTAACGTGTCTTACATACAGACTTTATTTAATCTGTGAAACATAGCGCTGTAGAGTGATGAGGGTGTAAAATGAAAATATAATAAAGCTAAAGCTGTCAATTTTAGCTCAGTAGTCATTGCTGGATAAAACACCAAGTAGCACTGACCCCTAATGTGCTCCAATACAGCAGGTATCATACTGTAACGTTGACAAAGAGTCGCCCGCTTAGTTAGGTTCAATTATTTCTTTTTGGGGAACTTGTGGAACGACAACAACAACAGGAAGGCACGTCTCTTGCTCTCCCGCACCTCCCTCACCCCCGCACGTCACGCGGTGCATTCAGGAACGCATGCAAATATCCCCGCCATATTATAACCTGATATGTTACTATACATTTATTTTGAACACTGCAAAAACTCAAAATCCTATCAGGACTTACAGTTTAGACTAACTTAAAAATGGCTTGACACAAATGGAAATTCAATTGAAACACGTGGGAAAAACACCTAACTTTTAAGTGATGTGTGTTATCAAGCGTAATGGCATTTTTAGGTAAGAAATATATATATATATATATATTTTTTTTTTTTTTTAAGATCTAAACGTTTTTGGAGTGAAAGCAGTGAATTGGTCTTTTTTTTTATTCTAGTCACATCTGAGAGGCAGTTGTTGGCTGATTTCAACAAAATAAAGACGTTGATTGACTCAAAATGGTTCAATATTAGATAAAATGTTTTTTTTCTCATGTATATTTATAATTGCTCTTTACCTAAAAAATGTTTTATCCGATTAATCAGTAGGATTTTCAGTCGATTACTCGATTATTAAAATATTCGATATCTGCAGCCCTACAAGAAACGCGTGTTTGTGCATTGCAACTTGATTACATGCATGGACACAGTGCGTCGGTGCTCAAATGTTTGGCTTAACTTTACCAAAAAAAAAAAAAAAAAGACCAGTCGGCTCAGTGCAACATTTGCAACACAATTGCCGTATTTTTCGGGCTATAAGTCGCAGTTTTTTTTTCATAGTTTGGCTGGGGGTGCGACTTATACTTTGGAGCGATTTATGTGTGAAATTAATTACACATTTATTATATCATTTCACATGTTAAACTTGTTAGCATGTTCTTTATGCTATAGTTATCTGAATAACTCTTAATAGCTATGTTACGTTAACATACCGGCCACGTTCGCAAATAAAAAAACAAAATGTCACTTATATGCCACTTATTCTCCGGTGAGACTTATATGTTTTTTTGTACATTTTTGAGCTGGTGTGACTTATACTAAGGTGCGACTTATAGTCCGAAAAATACGGTATGTCATGCAAAGGTGGCTGCACGACCCAATTTTGCATGACCGGCTTCATGGAATATAGCCTAAGTGCCAAGTACAAAGCTAGCTGAGTGCGACGTAGTTGACACGCTGGCCGTCAGAACCAATTACCGTAATTTCCCAAATATAAGGCGCATCCGTGTATAACGCGCACCCCAAATTTACTTGTAAAATCTAGGGGAAATTATTGTACCCGTGTATAACGCGCACCCTAATTTTAGCATCACTAATTGGAGGTAAATAGAAGAATACAAGAAAACAGAGCTCGTGTACAGATACAGAAATGTCATTTTACTGACTGGTGAAACACAGCGCAAGCATAGCACATTGGTAGTTCAAAACATTACCGTAAACTGACAATATGTACAGTAATAATATGATCTGATAACTTCTTCAACTTACCAGAATCCAGGAGAAAACAAAACAGATTGGCTTTTCTTTTAAAGGCTGCTGTATAACTTGTTCGTTTCATCATGATGAATAAATGTTATCTTCATGGATCTTTACGGTAAAATGAAAGTGAGAATGTAAGACGGAAATCCGAGAGAGCTTATCGCTGTAGACACGACAGTAACAATAGGAACTATTGTTATTTGGGTTTGAGTTTCCCGAGGGACAGATATAGTTGACGGACACAGGAAGTCTGTGTTGTGTTACGTTTGTTATGGTCCGAGTTGCGGAGCTGCAATAAACGTTGACTCAAATGAGTTCAAGAAACTAAATTCTGTGCTTTACGAAGAGTGAAAAAAGCAGAATTTAACACAGACGAAATCATTCGACCGATATGAGTGAAGTGTTACTGAAACAAAATGGTGACGTCACGTACCGTAATGGTCTGCTACGGATCGCCGCATCCGTTTCTTCAACACAACATGGCCGTGTCAATTAAAAAAAAAAAAAAAAAATCGTTTTATATATATTTCTGTCTCCATCCCTGTACACGTGTATAATGCGCACCATGATTTTACAAGTTGATTTGGGGGGGGAAAGTGCACGTTATATTCGGAAAATTACGGTAAGTAAAACAATACATTATGTCTGTTGTCCCAGCGACCCGACCCCGGATTAAGCAGCAGTTTGGGTGGGGTTGGTTGGATGGATGGATGGATGGATGGATGGATGGATGGATGGATGGATGGATGGATGGATGGATGGATGGATGGATGGATGGATGGATGGATGGATGGATGGATGGAGTACGAGAATAAATCGTATTATTACTGTACGTCGGGCTATGGTTGATATCACATGTAAATAGAACTAGATGTGAAATGACAGACTCAGCGGGGTTAGAACATATAGAGAACTAGATGTGAAATGACAGACTCGCTGGCGTTAGTAAACAGCCGCCCTCTTAAAGCGGTAGACGCCTTCGTTAAAATCAACAGTATTAAAAGGATTTTTGTTTTGGAACCTGTTATGTTGCTTATTTAGAAAGAAGCAGCTATATGAAGCATTCGATTACTTTTTTAATGAACTCGTAGCAGTGAAAACATAGCATCACATCACAAAGCATCCTAGATCGCAAAAAACATTTTACTGGGGTACGTGTCCGAGTATTGATCTGCAGTGCCGCAAGATAAATATCAGCGGTTAAAAAAAAATTTTTTTTTAAATCTTGAAGTTTTAAGTCTACATAGCATAATCTACAGAATGTGCCCATTTAATATGGTCATATTACTCTTTTTCCACTCCATATACGCAATCTGCATAAGGCTCCTTAATATGGTAATTTATGCGCGTAACCTTGGCTGTGATAGGCATATGATTGATAATTCCGCAAAGCACCTTCAGGAGAGATGCTGCGCTCATGTGTGCCGGGAGATCTGATTTCCCAAATTGGAAAATCGTTCTAAAGTGTTGTAAAGTCGTAATGTGGGTTAAAAACATGGATGATACAAAGAAGAGTCGCCTATTTTAATGCTCCAATGATACATCACAAGTTGAGTGACTTGTTAGCGCTTTTTATAGACACCATGTAAAATAGTGATTTTTTTTTTCGATTACTCCTACAACACGTGAATGAATGCAGCATCAATATTACAGTGCAAATTACGTCTTCCCACCTGCTTTACATGTTAATGCCAGATAAACTGTCCACCCTTTTTGTTCATTTTCACCTTTGTGTTGATGTTTGTTTGGTCACCTATGCCCATTAATTGCTAATTTAACTGGTTCAACTTTACTCTTTACGTATCAGGCGGTTAACTGCAGTAAACTACTATGGTCGCAAACTGAAGTAGCAGATTAGCTGCCATCTTTTAGCAAACTGGCTATGAATACAATGACAATTAAATGCAATTTGAGTGAGAGGCTCTCACTCAAGAGCTTTGTCTAATATTGTGTTAATATAATATGTGGTATTTAAACTGTATCAATAATAAACACCATTTCTTGCTATTTGTTTATATGACCAAAATGAATAGAATCAATCTGTATGAATGAATTGCCTGTCTTTGGGATATAACTTTCAACAATTTTGTATGTGTGCTCATTATAATTTCCAGCCGTTTTACAAGCATTTTATTTGTTAATGCAGGCCCTGTAATCTGTAACAAGCAGAGGTGGGCAGAGTAGCCAAAAATTTTACTCAAGTAAGAGTTGCGTTACTTCAGAATATTATTACCGTAATTTTCGCACTATAAGGCGCACCTGACTATAAGCCGCCACCCACCAAATTTGGCACGAAAACGGCATTCGTTCACAGCTAAGCCACACTGGACTATAAGCTGCAGCTATCCTCACTGTATTAAGGGATATTTACACCAAAAGATATTAACAGGTAACGCTATTTGACAGCGGCATCATACGACTGTCATAAGACCAAATGAACCACCATGCAGCTTTGAACCAATTGGCTGCAAAGCTTCATTGCTTCAAGAAGCTTCATTTGACCGTCACTGGTTCCCATGGGGGAGACGGTCAACCTCTGCTGCCACCTGCTGTCAACACTGTTGTCGTCCAACATGCCTCCTAACATACATTGGAGCGCTACAGATGTAAATAACGATCAAAACTAATTTTCTGTGCTAAATATTTCTTCAGTTACTGTTCCAGTTGTTACATTAATTGCAAGTTATGGTATTTGCTAACACTGTCAAATACAGTATATACCATAAGACTGTCATTAGACAATCATAATTATGACATGTCACTGTCATGAGCATTAATGAATGCTTAGAACAGATGTCATTTTGTGTTATCTGGCAAATTATCTCACTTTTGAATGGATGTAAAAGATCCAAGCTGGACATAAATGGAGTTAGTGACATAATTTGCCAGATGACACTGAATGACATCTGTCATAAGCATTCAGTCATGCCCATGATAGTGTCATGTCATAATTATGACAGTCTTATGACCCCGCTGTTACCTATTAACCCAAATAAATCCGCAAATAAGACGCACTGGAGCCACAAGTATCAATATGAAGGAAAAAAGTAGCGGCTTATAGTCCGAAAATTAGGGTACTCAAGTAAAGGTAAAAGTAGTCATTCAAAAAATGTACTCAAGTACAAGTAGATAAGTATCCAGTGAAAAGAATACTGAGGTAATGTATAACATTGTGACTAACTGCTTATTATTAGTTTTTTTTAACAATGGTATTTTTTTCTCTCAGCACAAACTTAACGATATTATACAATAACCCATAACAGAAATCCAAAAAAAAAAAAATTTGAATTCCGGCGAGAGAAAAAAGTAAGACAGGTATGAAGCATTTTTCTTCCAAAGTGCAAAGTGCCCTCTAGTGGAGAAAACAGTTCCTGGTCTGAATAGTGATTAGTTCTTTCATAGCTACTATTATGAAATTAAAAGGATCATATCTACGATTTTCTGTGGTTGATCGATGCCAAATAAAAACCGGGAGAGAGGTTTAAATCCGTGCTTTCGATTCATGTTGAGGGCAGTGCTCTATGTCAAATACTTAATTTTTTACGGTGCTTTAAAGACGCCACGTGATTGAACAGGCTGGCGTGATCATAGAACGGTAAGCTTGCGTCAAATTGGTGTTATGTAGGCATGTGATTATTGTTGCAACGTCTCATTGGTAAAATTGATAGAGCTCCTCTTGAAATTGCTGGCAATTTTTTTTTTTTTTTTTTAAATCTAATAGGTACAATAAAGAGGAAAACTCTTTAACTACATAAATATGTCGTCAGTTCTGCCCTTCCAATTTGAACCCGAGCAGTGAATCACAGCAGTTTGATTATCACACAAAAACGTTGATAGTTTGCCTCTACTGAGACGTCTAATGACGGCTTACCTTATTTTTGTCTCGTAAAAGCGCTCTCCACTTTGATGATCATCCTGCCTGTGTTCTCATTTTATCAGATGTTGCTGCTGAAGCTTGCTTTCCAGTGAATAAGCGACACTTAAAACAAATTAATAAATGTTTTAAACTTACAGTGGGGCAAATAAGTATTTAGCCAACCACTAATTGTGCAAGTTCTCCTACTTGAAAATATTAGAGAGGCCTGTAATTGTCAACATGGGTAAACCTCAACCATGAGAGACAGAATGTGGGGGAAAAAACAGAAAATGACATTGTTTGATTTTTAAAGAATTTATTTGCAAATCATGGTGGAAAATAAGTATTTCGTCTATAGCAAAAGTCAATCTCAATACTTTGTTTTCTACCCTTTGTTGGCAATAACGGAGGCCAAACGTTTTCTATAACTCTTCACAAGCTTTTCACACACTGTTGCTGGTATTTTGGCCTATTCCTCCATGCAGATCTCCTCTAGAGCAGTGATGTTTTGGGGCTGTCATTGGGCAACACGGACTTTCAACTCCCTCCTCACCCTGTGGCGTCAAAATGATAACAAGAACGGGGAGCAAAAATCCCAGAACCACATGGGAGGACCTAGTGAAAGACCTACAGAGAGCTGGGACCACAGTAACAAAGGCTACTATCAGTAACACAATGCGCCGCCAGGGACTCAAATCCTCCACTGCCAGACGTGTCCCCCTGCTGAAGAAAGTACACTGTAGTCCAGGCCCATCTGCGGTTCGCTAGAGAGCATTTGGATGATCCAGAAGAGGACTGGGAGAATATGTTATGGTCACATGAAACCAAAATACAACTTTTTGGTAGAAACACAGGTTCTCTTTTTTGGAGGAAAAAGAATACTGAATTGCACCATACCCACTGTGAAGCATGGGGGTGGAAACATCATGCTTTGGGGCTGTTTTTCTGCAAAGGGACCAGGACGACTGATCTGTGTAAAGCATGGGTGTCCAAACCTGTCCTAAAGGGCCGCTGTGGGTCCTGGTTTTTGTTCCTATCAATCGAGCACAGACAGTTTAACCAATGAAGTTTGTGCTGAAACAAGCAGCACCTGACTGCAGTCAACTAATTACACTTGTGAGACACCAGATTGGTGAAAAGATGTCTTCTTGTTTAGTAGGAATGAAATCCAGCACCCACTGCGGCCCAATGTGGAATAGTTTAGACACCACTGGTGTAAAGGAAAGAATGAATGGGGCCATGTATCGACTATCGAGAGATTTTGAGTGAAAATCTCCTTCCATCAGCAAAGGCAATAAAGATGAGACGTGGCTCAGCAAGACAATGATCCCAAACACACAGCCAGGGCAACAAAGGAGTGGCTTCGTAAGAAGCATTTCAAGGTCCTGGAGTGGCCTAGCCAGTCTCCAGGTCTCAATCCCATAGAAAATCTGCGGAGGGAGTTGAAAGTCCGTGTTGCCCAACGACAGCCCCAAAACATCACTGCTCTAGAGGAGATCTGCATGGAGGAATGGGCCAAAATACCAGCAACAGTGTGTGAAAAGCTTGTGAAGTGTTACAGAAAACGTTTGGCCTCCGTTATTGCCAACAAAGGGTACATAACAAAGTATTGAGATGAACTTTTGGTATTGACCAAATACTTATTTTCCACATGATTTGAAAATAAATTCTTTAAAAATCAAACAATGTGATTTTCAGTTGTTTTTTTTCCACATTCTGTCTCTCATGCTTGAGGTTTAACCATGTTGACAATTTCAGGCCTCTCTAATATTTTCAAGTGGGAGAACTTGCACAATTAGTGTTTGACTAAATACTTATTTGCCCCACTGTAATTTGATTGCTGGCTATTCCTTTATCATTTTCTGCCCAACAGACTATAATGACGCCTTATTTCGCACATTGAGATCTTAAGAGGACTGTCGTGTACTTTATTTGTACTTAAAGCACGTGAGACACATTGTGAGCGAACGTGATTCTTTTATTCCACTCCGCACTGACGCTTCATTAAGGGAGCGTTCAAGACCACACTTATGGCAATAATCAAGAAACACCACAATGACCATGTTATTTTTTTCTTCATCGTTAGTGTGTGTATTGTTTATCGATCAATTAGCTGCAATCAGTAACTCAAGTCCTCGGATGAAAGCAAAAAAGGGTCCGCGGAAGCGGTGCTTGATCACAAAGCAGACAACAAATGCAGAGGGGTTGCTTACAAGGGTTTATTGAACACACACAAAAAACACACGATCGCGAAAAGGGACACAATAGGAAAAAAACAGAGGGAAAACCGCGTTGAGAAGCCGTAAAAGCAAGGCGAAAAAATAAATAAATAAACAAAAATACCTGCACATGATAGAAAACCAAAAACCAGGGCGGCAGGCAAACGAAAAAACCCAGGCAAAGTCGCTTATTCACCGGGAAGCAAGCTGAGACAACTGTGAGCAACTGCAGGATGATCATCGATGTGGAGTGCGCTTTTACGTGACAAAAATAAGGTAAGCCGTCATTAGACGTCTCAGTAGAGGCAAACTATCAACGTTTTTGTGTGGTAATCAAACTGCTGTGTTTCACTGTATACCCTAATCGTATGTAAAGCACACAACAGCTCTGGATGCTAACTATCTCCATCATAATATTGGAATAAGTTGGATCACACAATAGTTTTACCGTGAAGATCTGCAAACATTTTTTGACATCACTCTCCTGCTCCGTCACTAGAGCAGGAGAGTGTTCGCTGTCACTAGCGAACTTGACACATGTAAGCTACTGGTCTCATCCCGTCTTTCCTGTTCATTTTGCTTTTACTGCTCATTTTGTGTTAAAATCGACAGGGCTGTCCTTTTCATTAATATTCTGCTCGGCTTCAAATTGGAAGGACGGAACTGACGACATGTTTATGTAGTCAAAGAGGGACACTGTGGAAGTCCGGCAGCGTGCCAATGTGACGTCACCACCCTGCGACGTCAACAACAATGGCAACCTAATAGTTAAAATAATTTTACAAATGTTATTAAAACGAAAACATTAAGAGGGATTTTGACATCAAATTAGTATAACTTGTTCTAACCTTTATCGTTTAATAACTACATGTCTTTCTATCGATGGATCCCTTTAATTTTGCCACTTCTGGTGCTCCATACTTCTCTCCGCTCTTGCATGCACGCTCAGTTACGGTTTTGTTTCCAGCGTTTCCATCAAAAGAATGAATGAGATAGCAGATCTTTGTGCTTTGGATTGTTTTCCCCAATTTGTTGTGCTTGTGTGCAGGAGGTTCTGAACATGCTAAAGGAGAGTAAAGCAGACATCTTTGTGGACCCGGTCCTCCACACAGCCTGCGCCTTGGACCTCAAACATCACTGTGCTGCCATCACGCCGGGCAGGGGAAGACGTGGGTGACTTCAAATATTCCATACTATACACCAGCAGGACTTGCTGTAATGTTCTTCGTTTTGCCACACAGAAATGTCATGTCTGATGGAGGCCTTGCAGGACAAGAGAGTTCGCCTGCAGCCAGAGTGTAAGAAAAGACTTCAAGACCGCATCGATATGTGGAGCTACGCTGCCAAGGTGACCACTAGATGGAGCCATTTCCACCCAAGTTTTATTTAACATTATGTGCTCCTTTGCCATGTAGGTGGCACCGGCAGAGGGTTTATCAGACCTAGCCGTGCAGGTGATGACGTCACCCTCTAAAAACTACATCCTGCTGATGATCGCGCTGAGCCTGTGCGTCCTCTTTCTGATGGGGCTGCTTTGCGGTCGAATCACCAAGCGCGTGACCAGGGAGCTAAAAGACCGGTAGAAGCGCCTCCACCTGCTTGGGCCCCTTTGTCCTCGTCCTCTTCCTCCTCAGTCTGCCAACATGCCCAGTGCCAACGCCCAGCGCATCTCTTTTTGAGCTTCGCTGTAATATCGCCCATCACGGATTGTCTCACCAAATCAAAGCATCTCCCCTTTGAGTAAATGTACGCCTCTTCCTGAGGATTGGAGTTGGACATGAGATGACTCGGTATCAAACACAAAAAAAAGAGCGCTGCTAGTGGCGTGACTGAGGACTGCTGAGGCTAGGACATCCTTCTTCTTGTTTTTGGTCATGTTTAAAGAAGACTGGAGCATGCAGAGCCTCAAGTGATCTTTTTCCTTGATTTTTGAAGAGACGGCAAACAGCAGCTTGAAATGCGAAGTAAACTTTCAGACGTTTTGCTGTTGCTTTGAAACAAATGGAATGAATTCTGCAGTCCCGTCCTCTTTTCTCGTGTACAGGATCTGCCATGGCTCGCCACATTCAACGAGATCCAACAGTCCATGATCATTTTCATTTCTATGCCTTTTTTTTTTGTACGGTTGATCATTTCTGATGAGATTTTCATTTGTCTAGTCAAACCATGCAGTACGAAGTCTAAGTTTTGATAGGGGTCGCAATATTTAATACCTGATCACTAAGGGTGTAACGGTACATGTATTTGTATTGAACCGTTTCAGTACATGGTGCTCGGTTCGTAACGAAGGCGTACCGAACGAGTTTCTGACAAAAGGTAACCCTTACTGTTCGAGGCCGTGAGTCGATCAGGTTAGTTTCTTTGTGTAGATTATATTTACTCCGTCTTCTCGACTATAATGTGGACCATCACGGTTGGACAGTATAACCCAGAAACACCAACGGCGCGTCAACGTGGCCGCCGCGAGAACGCAGTGAAACGCAGGCGTTAAAGTCAATCAGCCAGTGCACACCAGTCGCAGTGCGGCCGCGTGTTAGACGCGTCCCAGAAGCGGCTCAACACAACGCACGCAAAAAGAACGGCAGAGTTTATTATTTGACGCGAGACGCGACCCTCCTGCGTCAATACTACTACCGGTAGCTAAGATCGGGCAGGCCGGAAGTCACTTGTGTAAAAATACGGTAGATCCGGTCGATTTTCAAACTAATATGCAATCGTAACCCACTTTTTGAGTCCATCAGATCTGTTGAGTGGTAGATCGGGGCACAGTTGACTTGTCTTTGTTTATTTACTGCTGTCTTCTCTGCTATAATAATAACCAACACGGCCCCGTGTTCAATACAAAACCCTCCTACCACAGCAAAACAAGTAGGAACTAATATTCACATAGGAACTAAACTTATACAACATAAAATATATATACAGTGCCTTGCAAAAGTATTCGGCCCCCTTGAATCTTGCAACCTTTCGCCACATTTCAGGCTTCAAACATAAAGATATGAAATTTAATTTTTTTGTCAAGAATCAACAACAAGTGGGACACAATCGTGAAGTGGAACAACATTTATTGGATAATTTAAACTTTTTTAACAAATAAAAAACTGAAAAGTGGGGCGTGCAATATTATTCGGCCCCCTTGCGTTAATACTTTGTAGCGCCACCTTTTGCTCCAATTACAGCTGCAAGTCGCTTGGGGTATGTTTCTATCAGTTTTGCACATCGAGAGACTGACATTCTTGCCCATTCTTCCTTGCAAAACAGCTCGAGCTCAGTGAGGTTAGATGGAGAGTGTTTGTGAACAGCAGTCTTCAGCTCTTTCCACAGATTCTCGATTGGATTCAGGTCTGGACTTTGACTTGGCCATTCTAACACCTGGATACGTTTATTTTTGAACCATTCCATTGTAGATATGGCTTTATGTTTTGGATCATTGTCCTGTTGGAAGATAAATCTCCGTCCCAGTCTCAGGTCTTGTGCAGATACCAACAGGTTTTCTTCCAGAATGTTCCTGTATTTGGCTGCATCCATCTTCCCGTCAATTTTAACCATCTTCCCTGTCCCTGCTGAAGAAAAGCAGGCCCAAACCATGATGCTGCCACCACCATGTTTGACAGTGGGGATGGTGTGTTCAGGGTGATGAGCTGTGTTGCTTTTACGCCAAACATATCGTTTTGCATTGTGGCCAAAAAGTTCAATTTTGGTTTCATCTGACCAGAGCACCTTCTTCCACATGTTTGGTGTGTCTCCCAGGTGGCTTGTGGCAAACTTTAAACGAGACTTTTTATGGATATCTTTGAGAAATGGCTTTCTTCTTGCCACTCTTCCATAAAGGCCAGATTTGTGCAGTGTACGACTGATTGTTGTCCTATGGACAGACTCTCCCACCTCAGCTGTAGATCTCTGCAGTTCATCCAGAGTGATCATGGGCCTCTTGGCTGCATCTCTGATCAGTTTTCTCCTTGTTTGAGAGGAAAGTTTGGAAGGACGACCGGGTCTTGGTAGATTTGCAGTGGTCTGATGCTCCTTCCAGTTCAATATGATGGCTTGCACAGTGCTCCTTGAGATGTTTAAAGCTTGGGAAATCTTTTTGTATCCAAATCCGGCTTTAAACTTCTCCACAACAGTATCTCGGACCTGCCTGGTGTGTTCCTTGGTTTTCATAATGCTCTCTGCACTTTAAACAGAACCCTGAGACTATCACAGAGCAGGTGCATTTATACGGAGACTTGATTACACACATTTGGATTCTATTTATCATCTTCGGTCATTTAGGACAACATTGGATCATTCAGAGATCCTCACTGAACTTCTGGAGTGAGTTTGCTGCACTGAAAGTAAAGGGGCCGAATAATATTGCACGCCCCACTTTTCAGTTTTTTATTTGTTAAAAAAGTTTAAATTATCCAATAAATGTTGTTCCACTTCACGATTGTGTCCCACTTGTTGTTGATTCTTGACAAAAAAATTAAATTTCATATCTTTATGTTTGAAGCCTGAAATGTGGCGAAAGGTTGCAAGATTCAAGGGGGCCGAATACTTTTGCAAGGCACTGTACAATATAAATGAATACTACATCACATTTGTAAAATATAAACACATAATAACATAAATAATAGCCCATTTAAATAAAATAAATTGAAATGAGCTAAAAGACCTGGAATTAAATAATAAGAATAATACACACATCCTGCTTACACAAATAAATTTATTAATTTCTGTGTGGCGCTTTAACTTGAGAAAATCCACCATTCAGCAAAACTGTTCATAAGAAGAAGAAAAAATATTCACTGAGGCATTTCATTTGTAAAATACATGTTAAAATCTTTTTGGGATTGGGATTGCTTTTCTCTTTAGCACAGGACTTCTTTTTTCTTCTTTCTTTCAGAAAGAAAGCTGACCAATACGCGGGGGTCTGAAAGGCAAATTGTTGTTGGATTATCTTTAAATACCCGCTACTTTTTGAGCAGAATTCTAGCTTTATAAAGGCTAATGTTCCTATTGTTGAAAGCACAAAGGTGTGTAATAAACAACTAGCACATTTATATTTTGCATTTTGTTTTCTTACTGTACCGAAAATGAATCGAACCGTGACCTCTAAACCGAGGTACGTACCGAACCGAGATTTTTGTGTACCGTTACACCCCTACTGATCACCAGAGTGCAAGCCAAAATCATCAGGACTTGTTAGTTTCCTGCGTTTTAGTCACTCAACAGCAACAGCAGGCATCCCGCTCTGAACTTTTGTGGAGATTTGTTATTGTACTGCAGATTGATCACGCAATTGTTTAATTTATGGAGATGTCTTCTTTCTTATGTCAATAGCAAGTCAAAACTCCAAATGTATGTATAACATTTACTCCATGATGAGGAAAATCAATGGTTGCCATTGTCATCATGTCTAATATTGAATAGTGACTTACGTGGCACAAGTGTTTTGCATTATTTGCCCATGTACAGTTGAAAACCCATTAAAGAACTTTTTCTTTATCAGCAAGCTGCTTCCTTCTGACAAGCCATTTGATTGAGCATCCCTTTCCATCTGCAGCGGAAGAGCCATGTACTACACTAAAAACACAGACCTCCTTAAAACTAGTTAAATTCCTTTGTTTTTAGTGTTCTTAAATTAGTGCAATTATATGCCAGTGCCAGTTGATTTAGATTTTTTTAAATAAAAATCGCAAGCTGAAAATAAGCTTGATTTATTTTAAGCAATAAATTAGTACATTTAATCTTAAGAACAACCATCATTTTCGCACTATAAGGCGCACCTGACTATAATTCGCCACCCACCAAGTTTGACACGGAAACGTTTATTCATAGATAAGCCGAACTGGACTATAAGCCGCAGCTGTCCCCTCTGTATTATGGGATATTTGCACCAAAAGATATTAACCAGTAAC
Source organism: Corythoichthys intestinalis (assembly GCF_030265065.1). Lineage (NCBI taxonomy): Eukaryota > Metazoa > Chordata > Actinopteri > Syngnathiformes > Syngnathidae > Corythoichthys > Corythoichthys intestinalis. The sequence goes on from NC_080395.1 coordinate 65,625,597, forward strand.
ACTTTATTTGACAGCGGCATCACACGACTGTCATAAGACCAAATGAACCACCATGATGCTTTTAACCAACTGGCTGCAAAACTTCATTGCTTCAAGAAACTTCATTTGGCCATCACTGCTCCCTTCGGGGAGACTGTGAACCTGTGCTGCCACCAACATTATCGTTGTACAACATGCCTCCAGTTGTTTCATTAATTGTTAGTTATGTATTTGGTGACACAATTTTAAAGCGGCATCAGACTAAATGAACCACCATGATGCTTTGAATCAACTGGCTGCAAAACGTCATTGCTTCAAGAAACTTCATTTGGCCATCACTGCTCCTTTTGGGGAGACAGTCAACGTCTGCTGCCACCTGCTATCAGCACTATTGTTCAACATGCCTCTTAGCATGCATTGCGGCGCTACAGATGTAATTAATCAAAATTCATGTTCTGTGCTAATTATTTCTTCAGTTACTGTTCGTTTCATTAATTGCTAGTTAAGGTATTTGGTAACACTGACACTGGGGCCATAGAAATGTAATTAGACAATCATAATTATGACATGACACTGTCATAAGCATTAATGAATGCTTACAACAGATGTCATTTAGTGTTATATGGCAAATTAGCTCACTTTTGAATGGATGTAAAAGATCTGAGCTGGACATAAACAGTTAGTGACACAATTTGCCGGATGACACCCAACTCACTTCATTCCCAGCCATTTTCACCGGAGCAAGGCCCTTCGCTCCCAGCCGTTTTACTGGATTTTAACAGATATTGCAAGGCCCACAGAAAATTCTGTACTATCGCTATATAAACATGGAACCCACCAAAAGAAAGATTAGACTCTCTTCTTTCAGCAGGAAAAAGTTATATTTTTCCAGTCATTAGAAATCAGCATTAGAAAATAGCTTAGTTTGAGCAAATTTCCAATTTCTCATGAAAAAAGAGAAATTGAGCTTTTTGTCAAAGCATACATTTCAAACTTTGACTTTAACACAGCTATTTCTTGCTTTTGTGACATCCCAAACATCTGAATAATGTTTTCTTTCTACAAAATAACATAAACAACAAGAAAAATAGCGCTTTTGTTAGCAAGGTAACGATTCATTTACACTAGGGCTGTCAAAATTATCGCGTTAATGGGCAGTAATTAATTTTCAAAATTAATTACGTTAAAATATTTGACGCATTTAACGCACATGACCCGCTCAAACAGATTAAAATGACAGCAGTGTCATTTCCACTCGTTACTTGTGCTTTTTGGTGTTTTTTCGCCCTCTGCTGGCGCTTGGGTGCGACTGATTTTATGGGTTTCAGCACCATGAGCATTGTGTAATTATTGACATCAACAATGGCGAGATCCTAGTTTATTTTTTGATTGAAAATTTTACAAACTTTATTAAAACGAAAACATTAAGAGGGGTTTTGATATGAAATTTCTATAACTTGTACTAACATTTATCTTTTAAGAACTACAAGTCTTTCTATCCATGTATTGCTTTAATAGAATGTTAATGCCATCTTGATTTATTGTTATGATAAACAAATACAGTACTTTTGTAAAGTATGTTGAATTTATATATCCGTCTAGTGTCTTATCTTTCCATTCCAACAATAATTTACAGAAAAATATGGCATATTTTAGAGATGGTTTGAATTGATTGATTACAATTAATTTTTAAGCTGTGATTAACTCAATTAAAAAATTTTAATCGTTTGACAGCCCTAATTTACACATAACTAATCTATTGAACTGAGAGATGACGCTGTTGTGGCCGCAACAGCCAGGGTAAACTTTTCCCTCATCGCAGATTGATAGGATGAGCTATGTCATCCTAGATCGATTGGTTCACCCTGGGAAGCACATTCTTGTTTAACATGTCTCGTCTGGGTCTGCGGGGAATATATGTTTTTGTTTGATGTGTGAGGTGCAGTGCAAAGTAGTGAGATTAAAGACGTGTGCTACACGGTTTTCATCCACAACGGCCTGATCATTCTAATATTTATAAGTAACAAATACACAATAATCGCCGCCCGTCTCATCAAGATGGATTTTTTTGGGTCTTTCTTTTGTGGTGACCACTGCCTCATGGCAGAGTTCGCCTGGTGAACTTGTGTGGGGCATGTTGTGTTTCTTGGGGAGGGGTGGGGGGCTGGGGGGTGGTTTGGCCTTACTAGAGGGTAGCGGGGGACGTGAGCGACCGAGCACGGTGGCGCGGGCTCTGTTCGGCGAGCAGCACGGACTCAATGGCATCGTCCGCTGCACTGGTGGTCCCGGTCGTCCTGCCCGGACTTCCCACACCTGGCGTCCTGGTCGTCCATTCGGTCATCTTCCGCCGGGCCGAGTGGCCCGGCCGTTTGTTCCGTCGAATCGGGTTGCGGGTCTTACAAAATGTGCTACTCCCCTCCAGTGGCCAGTTTTATTGCTTTAAAATGAATCTTCAGCTTTGTGCTTTGGGGCTAAGTTGCATCAGAACCTAGAGATGTCTCTTGAGGAAAAAAAATGTAAAAGATGTATAAATACATCTTTGGGATACTGAAATGATTAAAAATAGAAGGTATTTATATATTTTTTGGGAGCAAATGACATGTCATAAGAATTCAGTAATGCCAATGATAGTGTCAAGTGACAATTATGATTGTCTTCTAACGCCGCTGTCAAAAAAAGGTACCTATTAAATCAACAAATAAGCCGCACTCGACTATAAGCAGCTAGATTCAAAATGGAGGAAAAAAAGTAGCGGCTTATAGTCCGAAAATTACGGTAGTTGAATTTTTCTTATCCCAGACAAAAATTATAGGTTGTTTTAATTACCTGTCATGTTACAATTATGATTGACTTATAATGCCGCTGTCAAATAAAGTGTTTCCCATTAACTCAAATAAATCAACAAATAAACCGCACTGGACTTTAAGCAGCAGGATTCAAAGTGTAGGAATAAAGTAGCGGTTAATAGTCCGAAAATTAAGGTAGTTGAATTTTTCTTTTATCCAAGACAATAATTATAGGTTGTTTTAATTACCTGACATGTTCGGTGAACACTTCTGCCTTCATCAGAGAGTCACTCGTGTTGGTGTGACGCATCTTTATCAGCTAATGGATGAAGGCGTAACTCACCAGTCCGATTGACAGGCGAGTCACGCCCTATGCTGATCATTCACTCTTCCAGGATGCTGGTCGAGATAGTGGAGCATGTGTAAACCCCCTCGTCCTGGTCCTCGGGCCCCTGCAGATCTCAGTGGCCTCCATGATCCGCAAGCGGGTTAGTTTAGGGTTAGGTTCGGCGCACCTAGTCGCATCACTAATTGTCTGAGATAAAAGAAAAATTCAACTAGACAAAATGAACTTAATACAACTATTTCAACAGTACACTATTACAACATTTCAAAGCTTTAATTCATTAATACTGTTCAAAACATTATTTGAAAGCCAATTTATCTTAAGGTGAAAAATTACAAACTTTTAGATGTATGGGTTTAAGTCAGAAAACTCATATTTACATAAGTAGAATAATCTGACGCATTTATCTATTAACCATAGTCTTTAACACTAAAAACAAAATTGAGAAATTTGACTAGATTCAAGAAAAATAATCTGATTAAGATGTTTGCAGTGTATTGGGACAGGGTTCCTACAGGTTTCCTCAAGTTAAATTTAGGACCGAATAAAAACCATTAAAAAAAAAAAAAAAAAACTTTCACAGCTGAAGGAATCTGACCTAGCCAGACCGCCGGAATTGCACCAGCTGAACCGCCGGACCCGCGGTGGCACAGACAGATCCAATGAGCCGGACCGGCGGGATCCCGGCAATCCGGCCAGAAGGCCAAACTCTACACATTCACCTTAGTCTTACCCTTTGTACTGACTCCATTATGAAAGGTTTAAAGAAGGATCACCGAAAACAAGTTGACAAGTTATTCAGGTCGACAGCGATCAAAACGGCAAGGTGAATCCGAACCACTCAAGCGGGGAGGCAAGGTCACCCTATCACGCGTCAACAAAATGATCACGATTAAACATTGTCTTTTGAGGGCTCTCGCTGGGCGGCCCGTGGGGAGAAAGAAGGGTGTGTTTGAGCGTAGTTTAAGATTATTGTCTGTTTGTGGATTGGACACGAGGGTTCGGGAGATACAGTTGTCAGGGCAACGAGGGTTGCGGATTTTGCCACCTCCGCGTCAAATGGGGTCTTGGAGTCTTGTCTGTCGTGTTATCAGTTGGATATCGGGCGTTGGTTTTCCCTGTGTCGGGACAGGGCATCCTGCCATTTGTTCTGGACTGTCCGGAAGAACCGATTGCGGGAGTTGGTGCGTCAATCTTGCTCAGTCAGTTGAATGACCCACGCGCTGGGCTTCCGTGATACGAAGGCGTCATCTCTTATGCCCTATATTCTGCTTGTTTTCCTTGGCTTAGACTAAGGTATAAGTGCTAGTTATTTTATATTGGGTGTGTTAGAGTAATACAAACAGTCAAACAGTAAATGAGAAACAATACCATTCCCTGATTGATTATATTAAGTGTGTTAGAGTAATGCAAACAGTTAGATGGTGCCTATGAGCAAAGGTACCATCTCCTTCACAGCCATACCGACAAAAATGAACACACGTTCCTCGGCATCGTCGTTTTTGAAAGATTACCAGCAGAAAAGAAAAAAAAAAAAAGTGATAAAATGAGTTGTATGCGAGGGCATGTCTGTGTTGACCAACTTCTTGGTTAATATGGTGACGTGCGGCCTAAAAATAGCATTCGCTATTAATTGGACACAAACACCAATTGAAATGTGTAGGAAGAGGTTTATTGTTGCTTTTCACAACTTGATGCACTGTTCCGATTACACACCAGGGGAAAAAAAGATGGACGCAGAGCATTTAAAGTGTTGCTAGAAAGGTTTTAGCTATTTGGTTAATGTAAAGCAGAGGCTCCCTCTAGAAATGTCAATAAACTTTAGTCAGAAAAATCCCAAACCCAAAATAGTTCATGGAAACGTTGAACACAGGTGCATCCTCTGCACTCAAACTTGCACCGTACCACCTTTTGACACTTAAACGAAGACTAGTCCCCAACACAGTTAAGGAAACCATAACCGATATAAAAAAATAAAAATACCAGCTTCATATTCAGAGCACAAATCAGCTGATACGACATGCAGCTATCACATAAAAAGGTGAAGTGAATGCAGTGTCACATTGAACCTAAAACCAGGGGAGCTTAACAAAAACATGAGGTGAGAGGACAGTGGCAGTCAGATTGACTTGAATTTATGTCCCAAACTGTTCCCCAGAGCAAACATGACACGTTTTTGGAAAAACCTGTTGGGATTACAGGAACATGATAGCACACAGCAAATGATGTCATCGCAAACAGGGCAGCGGTGATCTAACAAAGAAAGTAAAGCAGACTATAGCGAAACTCAAAAACTTCACCTAAAATACTACTTTGGTTTTCAATATCACTTTTTGGTTTGTATTAACTAAAACCATTTCTGATTACTACTGCATTTCATAAAAGGGATGGGACTCATGTTGCTGCAAGTTATCTTAGCTTGGCCCCCGGCTAGGAGATGTTTCCTAGATGTAAAACGACATTCTACCAATATGTCAAAGTATGATGACAGGTGTAACTTGTGGCTGAGTTTATACCCTACTCCGTTCCCTCGATTTGAGGGATTTCTTCTTTAGTTATTGAATCGCAAAATAACTCTGCACAGGGAAATCCAAGTTGAAAATTGCTTCTTTCCATGTTTGAAACTTAAGACAGTCTTTCTGAAAGGTGAAGTAGAAAAAATGTCCAAACTCTTTGATGAGTTTAGACATGAATCCAGAATTGTCAGGGTGTGCCTCAATGACAACACTGATAGTTTTCGGATTGGTACCATCGGCCGTGTGAACATAAAAGGTCGGGTCATCAGGAAGCACCCAGCTGGACATAGTTGGCGGGATAGAGGCCCACCCGGCCACTGACCAGCTGTCCTTTACACCAGCCCTGCTCGTCTTCCTCTCCCAGCTTTAGCAGCTCGTCACCTGAAAGAAGCGCAAAGGAAACACGGTTACATTCACTTGCACTTGCACCAACTGCAACAGGGTTTCCAGTCTTTCGTCTACGTGTATATGAGGCAACCTTTGCACACCTAAGTTGTTTAACTGAGTAGGGTGAAGGCTGTGACACCATGGCTAAGTTCACACCGCAGGGTCTGGATGTACAATTTTTTTTCCCGTAGCCGTCAATAGTGGAAAATCTTGAACTGCATGTTACTTACGTATCACGGTGTTTACAGAGGTAAATTTGGTCCCTTCAAGAGGTCTTGGCACTCACACTTTTGTGGCAACTTTTCAAATTTTATACAACTAGAGCCAACGCTTTTTTTTTAACCTGACAGCTTCATCATCAAATGTGATCTAAACTTTGTCAAAATCACACAGATGGAAAAAGTGTCTGATTTAACTAAAACTACCCAAACATTTATAGGTTTTCATATTTTAAAGAGGATAGTATGCAAAACAATGACAGAAGGGGGAAAATTAAGTAATTTAATATTTTGTGGCCCCTCTTTTGGCAGCAATAACTTCAACCAGATGCTTCTTGTAGCCGCAGATCAGTCTGGAACATTCATTAGGACTAATCTTGGCCCATTCTTCTCTACAAAACTGCTGTTGTTCAGTCAGATTCCTGTCTTTAGGTCATGCCACAGCATCTCAATGGGGTTCAAGTCTGGACTTTGACTCCAGAACGTGTATTTTGTTCTTCTGAAACCATTCTGAAGTTGATTTACTTCTGTGTTTTGGATCATTGTCTTGTTGCAGCATCCATCCTCTTTTTAGCTTTAACTGTCTCACAGACGTCCTCAGGTTTTCCTGCAAAACATCCTGATAAGCTTTTGAATTCATTATTCCATTAATGAGTGTGAGTTGTCCAGGCCCCGAGTTAGCAGAACAGCCCCAAATCATGATGCTCCCTCCACCATGCTTCACGGTGGGGATGAGGTGTTGATGTTGGTGAGCTGTTCCATTTTTCCTCCATACATGACGTTGTGTGTTACTCCCAAACAATTCTTTTGTTTCATCAACCCACAAAAATTGTGCCTAAACTTCTGTGGAGTGTCAAAGTGCCTGTTTGCAAACATTAAACGAGCAACAATGTTTTTTTTAGATAGCAGCGGCTTCCTCCGTGGAGTCCTCCCATGAACACCATTCTTGGCCATAGTTTTACATATAGTTGATGTGTGCACAGAGATACTGGACTGTGCAAGTGATTTCTTAAGCAGATACTCTAGGGTTCTTTTTTACCTCTCTGAGTATTCTGTGCTGAACTCTTGGCATCATCTTTGGTGGACGGCCACTCCTTGGAGAGAAGCAACAATGCCAAACTCTCTCCATTTGTAGACAACTTCTCTGACTGTCGAATGATGAACATCCAGACTTTTAGAGATGGTTTTGTATCCTTTCCCAGCTTTAGACAAATGAATAATCCTTTTAAAAAAAATGTTTTTTTTTAAACCTGTCCTGTTCAGCTGTTTGACACGGAGAATGGAAGTCTTAGTGCCCGGATGGTCTGAACAGTTTTAATGTTTCACATTGGGAGTATGACATACTCCCATTGTGATCATTCAACATACCTCGTTTATTATGACAAAGAAACGAACAGGAAGGGGTTATGGGGGAACAGAAGAAAAGAAAAACACGAGAAAAGAAACACAAACAAAAACAAGAAATACATTGAACGCCTACACTAACTATGAATATGTTGGTGCTATCGTCAGCTAGATGTATTTCCGGTTGACACTATGTGGGGGGCCTGTTGACCAAGGAAATAAGGGGAGGAGGTGGGGGAGTCTATACGCTAAGTGATCGGGAGGGGTGGAGTGTACACAAACCATGTCTGTAATCTAGAAAACAGTAATCGTGTGAATGCCTTGTGAGTGCAATATAGTGGGCAGGGCAGCTTTAAACCACTCATCAGTGATTGGGCAGCTTTAAAACACTCGTCAGAAATTGGGCACACACCTGACTTAAATTGTTTGGTAAAAATGGGTTTCAATTGCTCTTTTGGTCTTTAAGGCAGGGGGTTCACTTATTTATTTCCCCCTTTCTGTCATTGTTTGCATGCTATCCTCATTAAAGTATGAAAACCTATGAATGTTTGGATGGTTTTAGTTGAAGCAGACACTGTTTTTTCATGTGTGTGATTTTGACAAAGATCAGATCACATTTGATGGTGATTTTGTGCCGAAATGTGAAAAATTCCAAATGGTTCAGATACTTTTTCATACCACTATATCTAGCCCAAATTTTACTTGTTCAGGGATTTTGTCTTACTTTAAGAGTAATTAGATGGTTTTTTTTTTAACTAGAAATTAGACAAATATTCTTGCTAAGAGTTTGAGATTTGTAGTGCAGCATCAGTAACTGGAAGAGATCGGCCCGGTTTCCGAAAACGTGATCTGATGGGGACATTTCTAATCAAAACATTTTACTGAAGACCGCTATGACCAAGTGACAAATGACGAGTTGTCAATGAAGAGTTGTTAACAATGACATTGGAACGAAACAACAAAGCTTTAGGCAGTGTTGTTGGCCAAAAGCATACCAGTAAAAAATTCTGGTGTTAATATTTTCAAATGCTAAATTATTAGTTTTCCAATCCATGCAGTTGTGTAGAGTCGAGAGGCGTAAATGTAAGATATTTACCATTTGGCGCCCGAGACATGATGATAATGGGAGTCTACTTGCCTCATGTCTAACGCTTTCTCTCTGCCGCCCGCTCGCCCTCTCACTCGTGCCGTGTTATGGTGAATTTCTGCCTTCGGTTTGAACTTCTATGGGAAAATCTCCCCAAAACAATGTTCTTCGGGACTTACTTCGCCCTCTGACCCACTTTCAATTTCTTATTGTGGCACGTTGCACAAAAGTAAACAAGTCTAAACTGCTGTTTCAAATTGAGTAAGATGGCTTCTGCCAGAGTCCTCGTCTTTGACTACTTCGTTGGTTGCAGCGAAGCAGAGACAAACCGTAAGTAAAATTATTTAATTGCACAATTTCTATAGTTATGGCTCCGTGAGTGTCTTGATAATGAATTTTTGAATACTCTAACAAAATTCAATCATTTAAGTAGTGTGGAAAAAAACACGATCGGGACTTTAATGTCAATTTCAATATTAGACCAGTGTTTTTCAACCTTTTTTGAGTTGGCACGTTTTTGCATTGGAAAAAAATCTTGCGGCACACCACTAACCAAAAATTTTCCAAAATTATTTTCTGTACAGTATACTTAATTACAAAATGATTTCCCAGTATGCATACTTACTCAGTGTGAAACTTGAGCCCGTTTAGATGAACACAAAGCCAATATTCTTATTCTTCAATAGCTCTCCGTCATTCTCTCTTTTTATTTTATTTTTTTTATAGCAGTTAGGCTTGAAAAAGCTCAATTATCAGACAGGGGGACTTGAGCAATGTCTTTAACCGCATCAGGGCCGAGCATCTCGCAGACAATGGCTTTGCAGGCAGGTAGTATTAATGTCTCTGTCACAGTGTGGGACTTTTTGGATTTAGCAGCAAGTTCAGCAACAAGGTAACAGGCTATGAGGGCTTTCTCATTTACCTTTGTAGTTTTTCTCAAAAAAGTTGCATGTTTCTCTGTTTTCACAAAGGTGAACAAAACAGTCCATCGACTTGTTTTGAAGCGACAGGTGTTTCAAATTTGCTTGGCACCATGGCGCTTTTGGATAGCTGCTCGTGTCGCGTTCAAGAACTGCTCGGATATCTGGCCATTAGCCACCTTGCTGTCCTCAACAATGTGTTGGAATAAAACACAGGTTGGAGGATTGATAGTTGTCACATATGGATAAAATAGAAAGGATACTTTCGGGTATGTTGACACACAACGAGTCTAACCAAATGATGTGCAGTAGACGTGCTAGGGTCCACATTGTCACAGACAGCAAGGTTTTTGAACGTGACGCAAGCAATGCCTTGCTCATCTGCACATGACCTAGAACTTTCCACCTACTCCTACCTTCCGTAAAGTGCGTATGACAGGAGAAAAAAAGTCCTAAATAGCATTATTATGTGAATTAGAATCATATTTTGAGACGATTCGACTATATACAACAATTTAGCAAAGCGCAGATGACGAGAAATTATTCTTTTAATTTGCCGGTTAGCCACGCCTACCCTTATAGGGCTCTAGTGTCCCAAACAGGTGGATTACGTCAGCAGAGGAACGATTTCATCTGATTTAGTATGCAGCCCGTTGAGGGGGAATTATTCAGAACGAGTTAAACGCGACAAAGATAGCTGCAAAATGTCATTGTTTCAGTCTCTCTACTCCAATATTTTTACAGGATATTCATTTTATCCAAGTATTTTTCTCCAATAGCTAAATAAATGGCATGGTCATGACAAATAACAGTCTTGTGCTAAATGGAATATGAAATAATAAAAATGCATTTATTCAAGACGACATGGCAAAATTACTCCATAATTGTCAAAACTGTCGACTTCACCTTTACTGTCGCACCTCCCGAACGATATTTTATGCCTCCTAAGTCGGGCTTATGTCATTTCCCTTCCCCAGCTTCGGAGAATGTAAACAAACCAAGAGACGTGACAGCTAGCCGACATGCTAACCCAAACCGAGTGATGTTTCAAAGTCTTCGAAGCGGAAAATCACACATAACTAGCCCGGATCATTTCACATGACGACTGGGTTGTCGATTGTCTTCGCTGATCGGCAAACCGCCCGGCGGAGAGCAATGTACAGCTCGTTCCCCTGCTACTACGGACAGGAGAGCTCGCAGGTGAAGCAGCTGGACAATGACCGTCGAACAAACCTGCCGATGTCGGAGGAGCGTGTAGCTGCCAAATGGTCAACACGAATATGGCAAAATAATACTTTACTACACGGCGAAGACGTAAACAGCGAGAGTCATACGAGGGCGGCTGCAGTTGTTGTGCAGCTAACATGTGCAGCTTAAGTGTATGAGGAGAGCTTTTTACATGTACATCCATGATCAAACGCAAGTAGTCCTTTATTTCAAGAAAGATTGTAGTGTTTACTTTGTAATCGCTGCATTCGCTGCTATTTTTGAAACAAAGTTGCAATTTCTGATCAGTTGGAAAATTTGACAGAACACCGGGCACATGAAGAGGGCAATAAACCGAGTATAGTGCTCTCCCTGCAAGGGGATGTGCGACAAGCCGCCGGTCGTCGGCCGAGGGGACAAGGGAGCATGTAAGCCACAAAATGCAAGCCACCTACATATTAAAATGATCCCAGTATTTGACATAATACAAAACACGATGTTTACTCACTTCCTCGTAAGTCCCATGGCCCCACAGTAGTAGGGCTTGTTTTGGCCAAAATCCACCAGTGAATGGGAACCTTTTGAAACCCCAAAAAGGCTCAGACAGCATCGGACAGCAAGATTTTTCTGCAGCCGTTTGACTGCCGTGATGCGAAAAATAAATGAATTAATCCGCAAAATCACCTGAATCCTTAGTCCTTCTCATACAACAGTACGGCTGTATAGTGAAAAGGAAGCCGGAAGTCTGTCATTTTCGTAGCGCGAAATAAAAAATTGAATAAATATATCGATTGCTTTTTCACTCATCCAAGTGGTCCATTTCATTCAGGGGCATAAAACATCGCGTGTATTATGAAATAAACATGCTTTTTCGTGTCACATGCACTTTCCTTCCTACTGCAACTCCGCCCGACGATGTAAAAAAAAAAAAAAAAAAAAAAAAAATTATATATATATATATATATAATTTTTTCATATATATATATATTAGGGCTGTCAAACGATTACAATTTTTAATTGAGTTAATTACAGCTTAAAAATTAATTAATCGTAATTAATCGCAATTCAAACCATCTATAAAATATGCTATATTTTTCTGTAAATTATATATATATTCTGTATAATAATTTGTTGGAATGAAAAGATAAGACACAAGATGGATATATACATTCAACATACGGTACATAAGGACTGTAGTGGGCATTTCACTCTACTGTCATTTAAATCTGTCTATGCTGTCCTCACTCCGAAGCGTCTACTTTTTCCAAAGCTACACAGCTAGTGAACGACGCCTTAATAATTAGACTTCTTCCTTTTTCATCTGATTTATTAATAAAATGGCCTCAAACCATTGTCCTCTTTAGACCGTCGTAAAACTACAAAATAAAAGTACACAAGCACTGCGTTAGCAACAACGTTAGCTTAGCACGCTATACAGGTTCACTAAACATAAACAAAAAGCGTCTCATACAAAAAATATAACATTTCGCTTACTAACATAATATGTACATTCTTTACAACAACCATACTTACGGACAAATCTTGTCCAAGGATCATATAAGCACAACATTATCAGCCCGAGACGTCGTGCAGCCATAATGAAGAAAGAAAAGAAGAAAATAATAAACCATGTCGCAAAGCGACCACAAGAGTTCGCTGTTGGACAGCGCAAAAAGTCTCGCTGTAAAACTTACCAAAAGGCAGAATACTTTCTGAGCGGGACATGTGCGTTAATTGCGTCAAATATTTTAACGTGATTAATTTAAAAAATTAATTACCGCGCGTTAACGCGATAATTTTGACAGCCCTAATATACTGTATATATATAAATATATATATATATATATATATATACACATATATATATGTATATATCAGGGGTCGCGTTAACCGAATATTTTCCGTCGTTGACCGATTTTTTAAAACGGTGACGGAAAGAACTGAAGTCCATCTGTCATTTTGACAGGTTGCAATTCACACCCCAGACCACAGGGTGGCGAGTGAGCATATTAATTAGCTATTGTCTCTCCTGATGCATGACGTCGTTGGCCTTACTCTGAAAAATGTCAAGGCAACTGAGTGTCCGAAGTTTCTTCAAAAAGCCCCAAAACGACGATGGTGTTGATAAAAGAGGTGAAAAAACAGGGACTGCACAAGCGGGCACGCAATTCAAGTCCATGCGCACCAGGAGGAAGGTGTAAGACTCCATTCAGGCCACAGCAGGTGAACTGTTAATTTCATTGTTCCATATGTAGCCTGACTACTGGAGCCACAGTCAGCTGTTTTTGTCACTGCGGAGAAAAAGTTACATATTCATCTGCTTGATGTGTGATGGCACGGTGTGGATTCTCTGTTAAGCTTGTTCGGACAGAATATTCATTTAAAATGAATGAAAACTAAATACTATTGAATATGTTGAAGCGGTATGCAATGTTAAGAGTCTTGTTAGCTCGAATTGCTGTGTCCAGCCGCTGTAGCTCTGCTGCTCTCTGTGAACTCTCTATTCAAGTCGGAACGCGCGCGGCTCTTAAAGTGCATGTGACACGAAAAAGCATGTTTATTTCATAATACATGCGGTATTTTATGCCCCTGAATGATATGGACCGTTTGGATGTGTGTGGAAGCGATCGCTATATTTATTTAGTTTTTTTTTTAATTCCGCGCGATGAAAATGAGTGACTTTCGGCTTCGGTCTTGCATTGAGGAGGAGGGCGCTGTGACGTGTACGGTAGAAGACATCCTCTTCACTATACAGTGTATTGTTGTGTATGAGGACGAAGGATTCAGCTGATTTTGCGGATTAATACGTTTATTTTTCGCATCACGCCAGCCAAACGGCTGCAAAAAAATCATTCTGTATGCGGGAGAGGCGTGGGTATTTACTGTGGGACCATTGGACTTACGAAGAAGTGAGTAAATATCTTGTTTTGTATTATGTCAAATACGAATACAGCGATTACAAAGTAAACACTACAAACTTCCTTTAAGTAAAGGACTACTTACGTTTGAGCATTGATAGGCATGTAAAAAGCTCTCCTCATGCTCATTAGCACCACGTTAGCTGCACAACAACTCCAGCCACCCTCCTCCGGGGAACGAACTGTAAATTGCTCTCCGCCGGGCGGTTTGCCGATCCGCGAAGACAATCGACAACCGGGTCGTCATGTCAAATAATCCAGGATAGTTATGTTTGATTTTCCGCTTCGAAGACTTTGAAACATCACTCGGTTCGGGTTAGCATGTCGGCTAGTTGTCACTCCTTCTGGTTTGTTTACATTCTCCGAAGCCGGGGAAGGGAAATGACATATGTCCGATTTAGGTGTCATAAAATATCGTTCGGGAGGTGCGACAGTAAAGGTGAAGTCGACAGTTTTGACCATTATGGAGTAATTTTGCCATGTCGTCTTGAATAAATGGATTTTTATTATTTCATATTTCATTTAGCACAAGACTGTTATTTGTCATGACCATGCCATTTATTTTGCAATTGGGGAAAATACTTGGATAAAAAGAATATCCTGTAAAAATACTGAAGTAAAGAGACAGAAACAATGACATTTTGCCGCTCTCTTCGTCACGTTTTCCTCGTTGTGAATAGTTCCCCCTCGACGGGCTGACTGGTCCTTCTCAAGCCATTTATATAGCTATTGGGGAAAAATACTTGGATAAAAAGAATATCCTGTAAAAATATTTGAGTAGAGAGACTGAAACAATGACATTTTGCAGCTCTCTTTGTCGCGTGTTCCTCGATCTGAACAATCCCCCCCTCAATGGACTGAATAGTAAAACCGATGAGCCCAGTCTACCGCTGACGTCATCCACCTGTTGGGGACGCTAAAGCCCTATAATGGTAGGCGTGGCTAACCGGCAGATTAAAAGACTAATTTCACGTCATCTGCGCTTTACTAAATTGTTGTATATAGTCGAATCGTCTCAAAATATGATTCTAATTCACATAATAATGCCATTTAAGACTTTTTTTCTCCTGTCGTATGCTCTTTGAGTGTCTCTGTCACGTGACTGTGTCGTAGCCGGTAACACGCTCAGCCAAATGGACACACAAGTACGGAAGGTGAATTATGCCAAACAAAGGGTCACCACAATGTCATTATCATCATTTCAAAAATTTAAGTGACGGGTAAAAATAGATTATGACCGGATTTTTATGACCCTGTCAGTCAAAATGACAGACAACGAAAAAGTCTAGCGCAACCTCTGATATATATATATGCGACATTGGATCATTTCTCGCAGCACACCGGTTGAAAAACACTGTAATAGACATTTAACAAATATTGAAGTGCAATTCTTAAGTATGGCCCCTTTAATCTATGAAGTAGCAAAATGACAGTTCATCAGGATGATGTTGCTTTCCACTTCAAAAGTCACACAGTCGGTTGTGAGATTGGGTTAGCTGTTTTTAATGTCCCTTCATAAGACCTTGAAAACGCCACTAAAAATAGGAGGTGCAATGTTAAGATGTGCCCATGCTTAACATCTTGAAGATCTCAAAACATGCCCACACAAACATGGTCCATTTGAAGTCACAGCATCGAACGACTCCTCAAGTTTGAACTTTTCAGGACACAATCAAGACTATGATCCTTGCAGGGTATAAATGAGCACAAGTGGTTGCTTGCTGTAACTTTAAATGAATTATTTGTACAAAAATAATCCATTTTCGACAACTTTCACACACGGGACAAACACGCAGACGAAAGTGAAGTGTTTGCTGCGGTCGTCTTCCCTTCGCATTATACACATTTCATCTACATTCCTCATGTAGAACGTCGAGGTTTGACATGAGTTTGTGTGAAAATGTGCACAGAGGAGGCATCACAACAGGAAATAAGTCTCTGTGACAAATTATATTTCGCGAAATTAGTTTATCCATTGCAGACGTCCTCCAATCCATTTGAACTAGGAGGGTTTGGCAGCGAATTTATTCATTTGCTGCCAAACCTCCCAGTTCAAATGGTCTAGTGTCGTTAATGACAACCAATGAATTAACATGCACACTTTTTGGAAAAAGTGACACCGGAAAAGTTAAATGATTGCCCTATAAAGGCATAAAAGTTTTTGAGGTGACAAAAAACATTTTGTGAAGTATGCTTACCAAAATATACAGTGCCTTGCAAAAGTATTCGGCCCCCTTGAATCTTGCAACCTTTCGCCACATTTCAGGCTTCAAACATAAAGATATGAAATTTAATTTTTTTGTCAAGAATCAACAACAAGTGGGACACAATCGTGAAGTGGAACAACATTTATTGGATAATTTAATCTTTTTTAACAAATAAAAAACTGAAAAGTGGGGCGTGCAATATTATTCGGCCCCTTTACTTTCAGTGCAGCAAACTCACTCCAGAAGTTCAGTGAGGATCTCTGAATGATCCAATGTTGTCCTAAATGACCGATGATGATAAATAGAATCCACCTGTGTGTAATCAAGTCTCCGTATAAATGCACCTGCTCTGTGATAGTCTCAGGGTTCTGTTTAAAGTGCAGAGAGCATTATGAAAACCAAGGAACACACCAGGCAGGTCCGAGATACTGTTGTGGAGAAGTTTAAAGCTGGATTTGGATACAAAAAGATTTCCCAAGCTTTAAACATCTCAAGGAGCACTGTACAAGCCATCATATTGAAATGGAAGGAGCATCAGAGCACTGCAAATCTACCAAGACCCGGCCGTCCTTCCAAACTTTCTTCTCAAACAAGGAGAAAACTGATCAGAGATGCAGCCAAGAGGCCCATGATCACTCTGGATGAACTGCAGAGATCTACAGCTGAGGTGGGAGAGTCTGTCCATAGGACAACAATTAGTCGTACACTGCACAAATCTGGCCTTTATGGAAGAGTGGCAAGAAGAAAGCCATTTCTCAAAGATATCCATAAAAAGTCTCGTTTAAAGTTTGCCACAAGCCACCTGGGAGACACACCAAACATGTGGAAGAAGGTGCTCTGGTCAGATGAAACTAAAATTGAACTTTTTGGCCACAATGCAAAACGATATGTTTGGCGTAAAAGCAACACAGCTCATCACCCTGAACACACCATCCCCAATGTCAAACATGGTGGTGGCAGCATCAGGGTTTGGGCCTGCAGCAGGGACAGGGAAGATGGTTAAAATTGACGGGAAGATGGATGCAGCCAAATACAGGAACATTCTGGAAGAAAACCTGTTGGTATATGCACAAGACCTGAGACTGGGACGGAGATTTATCTTCCAACAGGACAATGATCCAAAACAAAGCCAAATCTACAATGGAATGGTTCAAAAATAAACGTATCCAGGTGTTAGAATGGCCAAGTCAAAGTCCAGACCTGAATCCAATCGAGAATCTGTGGAACGATCTGAAGACTGCTGTTCACAAACACTCTCCATCCAACCTCACTGAGCTCGAGCTGTTTTGCAAGGACGAATGGGCAAGAATGTCAGTCTCTCGATGTGCAAAACTGATAGAAACTTACCCCAAGCGACTTGCAGCTGTAATTGGAGCAAAAGGTGGCGCTACAAAGTATTAACGCAAGGGGGCCGAATAATATTGCACGCCCCACTTTTCAGTTTTTTATTTGTTAAAAAAGTTTAAATTATCCAATAAATTTTGTTCCACTTCACGATTGTGTCCCACTTGTTGTTGATTCTTGACAAAAAATTAACATTTTATATCTTTATGTTTGAAGCCTGAAATGTGGCGAAAGGTTGCAAGGTTCAAGGGGGCCGAATACTTTTGCAAGGCACTGTATATTGTGATGCCTCCGCTCTTGAAACATTAGTGAGGGTTAATACCTGCTTTGAAGCTGAGCTCGTCAGCCTCCTGGCCCGAGTAATCATAGAGCGCTAGGACTCGCACGCCCTCTACCTGCTCCTCTTTGTCCCCCGTTTCGCCGACACCGTTCACGGCCAGTTTCTTTGGGTTCTCCTCTTCTGACCAGTCTGAAGAATCATCTTTTACAACCCTAAAGGAGTAAAGTGATGGTCATTGACATTTTATTGCAACTGACACTGCTAGCATTGTTTAATGGTTCATTATAAACAGGCGTCAAACTTTCCAAGGCAAGAGTAAAACACGTGTAACTACATAGCTGATGTCAGCCACATCACATCCAGAAACACACAGACACACAATCACACCAGATCTTGCCTTTGGTTGTAACGTGACAGATCAATAATATCGAAACGTTTTGGTGTCACTGAAGTGTTTTTTCCACGTATAAATATGATGTTCTTTAATTACGTATGCCAGCAATTTTTGTGTTCAAATACATTTGGAATGTGTTTAAAATGGTTGTTTCACAATTAAGTGTGTTTTAATATGCTTGAATTTACAACTGTTTGATAATGATCCTAAAATTGTCCCGTGGCATGTGCCAGTAAAATATTCTGACAGTATGATAACCTTAAGCCAAAATATGTCTGTATCACGGTATTGCAATTACAGCTCTAAAATGTATTACTTTGAGATATCTTAAAAAAAAAAAAAAAAAAATTCCCAGTGAACAGGATTTTTATTTTTCAAAACATTAGCAAACTGGAACATAAGTACAGTCATGGACGAAATTATTGGCACCCCTGGAATTTTTCCAGAAAATACAGCATTTCTCACAGATATTAGTGCAATTTCAGTAAGTTTTCAGTATGCATGTGTTTATTCCTTGGATGTGCATTGGAAAAAACACAAAAAAGCTGACGAGAAAAGCCAAAATGTACACAATTTTACACAGAATGCACAAAATGGGCTGGACAAATTGTTGTCACCCTTTATTGGGTTGCGCTTCTTTTAGAAGAAATAACAGAAATGGCACCCCACTTGACAGTGTGCAAGGAGTCATGAAATATGGAGACTATCAAAATGTTTTGGGCCAGTCATTGGTGTTCCAACAGGACATTGACCCAAAACATACCTCAAATAGCACCAAGAAGTGCCAGAAAAAGAATGAGGCCAACAAAGAAAAGAACACAGTGCCTATAGTCAAACATGGTGGTGGTCCAATAATGTTTTGGGGTTGTTTTGCTACCTCTGGCACTGGGTGCCTTGACAGTGTGCAAGGAGTCATGAAATATGGAGACTATCAAAATGTTTTGGGCCGGAATGAAGGGTCTAGTGTCAGAAAATTGGGTCTGCGTCAGAGGTCATGGGTGTTCCAACAGGACAATGACCCAAAACATACCTTCAATAGCACCAAGAAATGATTGGCGAAAAAGCGCCGGAAAATTCTGATGTGGCCATCGATGTGTCCGGATCTAAATCATATTGAACACTATGGAGAGATCTTAAAATTGCTGTTGCAAAAAGGGACTCTTCAAATCTGAGAGACCTGGAACAGTTTGCAAAAGAAGAGTGGGCCAAAATTCCATCTGAGAGGTGCACGGAACTTGTTGATGGTTATAGAAAGCGATTGCTTTCTGTTATTTCTTCTAAAGCATGGGTGTCCAAACCTGTCCTCAAGGGCCACCGTGGGTCCTGGTTTTTGTTCCTACCAATCGAGCACAGACAGTTTAACCAATAAAGTTTGTGCTAAAACAAGCAGCACCTGACTGCAATCAACTGATTACACTTGTGAGACACCAGATTGGTGAAAAGATGTCGTCTTGTTGTGTAGGAATGAAATCCAGCACCCACTGCGGCCCTATGTGGAATAGTTTGGACACCACTGTTCTAAAGGATGCGCAACCAAATATTGAGTTGAGGGTGTCAACAATTTTGTAACAGGGAAAATTTTTGCGGTTTTGAAACCTTGACGTTTTCATAATACTGTCTACCACGAAACCGGTAATCGGCACATGTCTATTCCAACTTCAAAAATTCGATACAGATATCAAACAGATACCGATATATTCGGTCGTGGAGTTAACATATTATGGCTGATTGTGTTGTGATGCCCCACTGGATGCTTTAATTATGATAAATGTAACAACTTCAAGGTTTTCCAAATAAACAGTCTGAAAAAAAGAACAACTTCAACAGAAGTTATGGGGAAAAGTGCTTATATTGCACCACTATATCAATAAGCATAACTGCTGTTCTAGGCTGTGAGCAGCCCATGTAGTAAGGCAGGCTTCTTCATTCACATTGAAGGCAACATGCACATTGGCCCAAAACTGATGTTGATATTATCCAATGTCATTTTAAAATGCTTTTATCAGCAATTATCGGCTACCCGATACAGTAATATCGGACAACTCTACTTGAATGTGTTTAAGTGACTGGAAGGAGTAAAAGCATTTTTTAATTAGATGTTTCTTTTTTTCAAGATAATTTCTTTATATCATACATTTTTATCTAATGCAAAACCTGCAATTTCTCACAATTAGCGGCTGACATTTTAATGGCGTAATGCACTCCTGAAAAATGTACAAAGTACTGAAAAAGTAGAGGAGGCCCAAGTGTTCATAAAACGCGAGACCGAGTTTGTCCCCCTAAATGAGGTCATATTATCAGGTTTAAAAAAGTGATATTCTGAGAAAACCAGCAGTAAAAAATTATCCCGAGACTACAGACCACAAAAAAACAAATACAAATTGACCCCAAATTAATGGAACATTTCACATGAAAAGATTTATAATTTCCAACAAGAAAAAAAAGATAATCGAAATCTAAGAACAGATCATTTATCAAGAATAAAAATCAAACTGTTTAAACCAAAATCTTTGGGACAATAGAAAGAAAAACAAGTTGAAAATGTTATGTTAAAAAATGTCAATGCCCCCCCCCCCAAAAAAAGTGTCAAATTGGATTGGACATTATTGACCGTCATTGGCAGTGAAACATGATCACTCAATGCCAGCCTCCCAGTTGAAATGGATTTGATGTCTATCGCTGTCAGTGGCAGTGAATGAATTCAGACACTTTCTCAAACAAAAAACATTTAAGACTATTAAAAACTTTTTAAAACCCTGCGGGAACCCAGTAAATGCAACTATGTTGAACTTAAGTCAAATACAACTGAACTTTACTTAGTTAATCATTTGCGTTCCACAAAAGGGAGCCTGGTAATTCATGTATTGATATTGTAACAGTACGTTCTAAACGACCAAGGAAATTATGCTAAGCTGAGCGGAATCACAGTGCTGTTTCCAAGTGATATGTAATTACGTTCCCTCAGCATAAAAGAAACAAACCAGTAACACCACCTGAGGAGAACAGTACGTGGGTCTGAGTCACATACTTCCCGAAACACTTTCAATGTGGCGCTGTGCCTGTCTAGAGAAGACGCATGGGTGTGATGTGTTTGACTCTTGAAGACCAAAATGCTTTTTGCTCGAGGACAAACTGAAAGGGAAGGGCGAACATGGGACTAATAAAGTCTTTGGTGCATATACTTTTCAACTAATTACAATGTTATGCAGACAATGTTAACGCCTTAGGGGCTGTACTAATATTAACAATTCAAATGCTTAAGAGGTAAATACAGACTTGACTTCCTTATTTCCTATATGCATACCAGAGGTCTCTGACTTGTTAAGTATTATATTTAAATGGGGGCTTCAATATGTCCATATATACAGTGCTTCTAATATAAAAAACATGTTTTGAAATGATTTCCACATTTAATCTAATGATTACATTATAACTACATTTAACACCTGAGCCTATTTTGTCCAAATTTGCATGCCTTTGATGTTGCCAATGCTGACATGATATTTTGGAGGGAAAATGACAAGCAGAACTCAATTTGAACATTTAGGGATGTACGTAGTTTTTATGGGGTGTACTCACTTTTGTTGCCACGGGTTTAGATATTTATGGCTATATTTTGAGTTATTTTGAGGATGAAATAAATTAACTCTTATATAAGCTGCACACAGACTACTTTTCATTGTGTCAAAGTGTCATTTTGTCAGTGTTGTCCCATGAAAAGATATAAATATCTGCAGAAATGCGAGGGGTGTACTCACTTTTGTGATACACTGTGTATATCGTAATGTTAATTTTTTCCAATATCGGTCTGGCCTAATGACCTCTTTTACTTGCACTGATAATGTCACAACATTGTGACATACAATTCACTAAGTAATATGTTGTTCTCAGACATCTGTCTCAATCTGGGTACTGCATATGCAATATTTGCACTGTTACATTATAGCATTTTTGCATGGTGACATCAATATTAATGCACATCATGTCATTTGCACTTCCTCATATCAAGCCAACCATCTGCCTCCTTTTCTTGAGTACTGTAAATTGTCATACACGTACTTTTATATTACTACTACCTCATCACTTGCTGCTATTCATTTATTCACTTTATTGTACTGTACAAATTGTAAAGATTGATAGTGAAAAAAAAAAAAAATCAAACATTGAAAAAAAGTTTTCAAAAAAATTGACAATAAACTAACTCAGTTCAATTTTTTTCAGGCCACTCAGTTTCACCTTGAAGATGACACAGAGCTACGTCACACACTAGTCACACAATCCAGCTCTTCCGCCGTTTCCACGCTGTTGTCACTTCTCTTGCCGACTCATCCGAAGAAAACTGACAAATCTGGCTCATTCTCTACCTCGAGTTGATGAAATAATGCATTAGCTTGTGCAAAATGTAGTTTTCGATTCATTCCGCACGTTTCAAAGACGCTTGCTCAATCCAACCGGCAGTCGCTCGCTACCGCTCGTTTCACTCTCCTTAGGTGGCGCCCCGCTCTGTGGTTTATTTCAAATGTTCACATTACGTCCGTCCTTCATGACATCACAATGGCTCCGGGGATATGTTGTTTTTCGTAGTGCTTTCGGTTTTGAAAAAGGACAAGAAATGATGGAAATATGGACATAAACACATGGTCCATGCAGCATTTTAACATTTATGACTGCAATAAAACTATAAAACTCAAATGACATTATCGCCAATTTTACTTGGTCGACTGACTTCAAGTTCAAGTACAAACGGGCTTCAACTTCCGCACTTTCAAATGAGAGTAACGGCACGTGGGTGACGTAATTACAGCATGACCAGGCTTCAAAGATGATCTGCGTAAACGTGTCGCCGCCGAGACGTTCGTTGTTAAAGGGTTAAAGAAATTAAAAACTACGTAAAAACAGGAATGAAAACACTGAAAAAAAAAATTGACATTGCAATATCTATCCCCCCATTTTAAATCCCATAAGCCCTTTTTATGTTACATTAAAACTTAAGTAACCCACTTGATGACTTTATGCTCAAGCTGCGTTCAGACGGACACATTCTGTCACGTGACATCGCGTCGCCTTCGATAATGGCTGTTATGTGCTCACACTGACCTTTTCGTCTCCAAATGTTGGAAGTCCACGTACCCCGAACAACTTCCGGTTCACGTAGCGTAAATGATAAGTAATATAACAACTTTAATTTCATAATTTTACCATTTTTCTCCTAATACAGGGTGTCTGTTGGTTTCAACAAGCCAAATTTAAGACTCTACGACTTTTTTAAAGACCATAATGAAAACAATTTAAGACCCATTTCACATCAATACTGGAAAAAAAGCATAAAAGACTTGAAGGAAACTTGGAGGCAGGGAATTACTTGCAAAGTATATGAATTCAGTCACAGCTCTTTCACATTGCAATACAAAATCCTTAAACTAATTGAAAACACCAGGAATTTCTCTGTTGTGAATCACGACTTGTTGACTCTACAGCCAATGGCCATTGGCCACTTACCCATGGATGCAAGTACAGTGATGCCTCTACACATGAAGTTAATTCGTTCAAGGACCTTCTTTGTAAGTCGAAATGGTCTTATGTCGAGCGGGATTTTCCCATAAGAATATATTATAATACTATTAATTTGTTCCACAGCCCAAAAACCTACACTAAATCCTTAATAAATACCGCTGGTACTATTACAAATGGCAATTACAAATAGCAAAAAATGAATTATAAATTAAAATCATAATAATAATATAATATCGTATTTCTCGGACTATAAGTCGCAGTCTCCCCCCCCCATAGTTTGGCTGGGGGTGCGACTTACACTCTGGAGGGACTAATGTGTGAAATTATTGACTCATTATTATATCATTTCACATGTTATTTTGGTGTTTTGGAGTGACAGTGATGCTTTGGTAAACTTGTTAGCATGTTTTTTTATGCTATAGTTATCTGAATAACTCTTAACAGCTCTGTTACGTTAACATACCGGCCACGTTCGCATTTTGTTGTCCATGTATCATATAATCAATCAAATCAATCAAATTTATTTATATAGCCCTTTACAAAACCCGAAAGGTCCCCAAAGTGCTTTACAACAAAGACAAACATGGGGCATAGTAAATAAAAGGCAGGAAAGTATTATACAATGACATTAAGAAAAAAAAGAAAGAAAAGTAACAAATCAACGCATCACGATAAAAGTCAGACAGCAAACAAAACAATAAAACGGATAAAATCTGAAAATATTAAAAACCCTTAAGAAATAAAACCAGGCTACACTAATCTGGGGGAAATGAGAGTCTAAAAAGGTGCATCATTAACTGAGATTTAAAAAGGCCTAAATTCGTAGTGGAAACATTATCATACTGTATACCTATTGAGCATGTTGTTCTCTATTGTATTTTTTATTTTAAATTGCCTTTCAAGATGACATATCTGTTCTATGTGTTGGATCTTATCAAGTAAATTTCCCCCCAACATACGACTTATACTCAGGTGCGACTTATATGGGGTTTTTTTCCTCTTCATTGCGCATTTTTGGGCTGGTGCGACTTGTACTCAGGTGCGACTTATAGTTCGAAAAATACGGTAATAATAATTCCTATAATAATGTAACTAATCTGGTTCTAGTGTGGTGGACGTGTTTTGTGTGCTGTACCTGAACGCACCGCGTGGCTGTCGTGACAGTAAAAAAGGTGCTGTCGAGATTTTACTTTACTTAATGTTTTGTTGTTGGTGTCAACTGCAGTGGAAATTCTGAAATAATGATTAAAAACCTGACGAAGCTGGCGATTTCTCTGGAGATGTTACCATAATAAAAATTGTCACCTTAGCTTATAAAGACTGACGAACGGAGGTCGGAGGAGGACCATCGAGATCGTAGACATTCTACGGCTGTATTGTCGACCCAGTTCACGGACGCCCGCACCACGCTCATATTTTTCTATCATTTCCAACTTCACTTCAATGGTAAGCGTCACCTTTTTCGTTTTTTCACCACCAGCACTAACATTTTTGGAACCCGTGTTGCTTTCTCTCACGAGAAGATCCGCAGTGTGTCCATCTTGTGGCAAAACAATGCCACAAAACAATGGCAAAACAATGACAACGCTGCGGCGCTGTCATAAATCGTCGTATTTCGAGCATGTCATCGGATGTAGAAACAAACGGTGAGTCAAATTATACATCAGATGTTGAAAAGATCGTGTGTCAAAGCGATCGTATGTCAAGGTACCGCTGTACTGTAATTCAGTTTCGTTTAAACTTTTCTCCGTTACTATGCTAACTAAGCTGTCAACTAGTGCTGCAACGATTAATCGATTAACTCGAGTATTCGATTAGAAAAAAATATTCAAATTAAATTTTGTTGCTTCGAGTATTCGTTTAATTTAAGTGGCGTTGTAATGGTTTATTTTAAAAGCATTTGCATTTAGTTTTATAGATTAGGGTGGATACACTGCCCTCTGGTCTGCCTCTTTTCACATGGCTGAATCCAACTGCTCCCTGTTATAGTAAGACCAACGTAAACTAAGTTTTTGTTTGAGCTAATGTTTTTTTTAATGCATTCATGATTTATACAGTTTTAGGCTCAGCTCGGGTATTTTAATTTTTCATGTTCCTTATCCGATTACTCAGTTATTCCAACTAACTAGTCCATCAATTAATTGACTACTAAAATATTTGATAGCTGCAGCCCTACTGTCAACACACAAGCGCAAGCAATAGCTGGTAGTGTTTGATAAATTCTGACCGAGTAGCAGAGGTTGTTCCGCTTTGTAGTTACGTTATAGCGTCCCCAAAAATCAAAACTGAAGTTTATGCATGTTCAAAATACAAGTAAATAGATTTTTAAGACATTTAACTGTCGTATTTAGTAGTTCTTATGAGATTTTAGGCGTATTTTAGACATTTTAAGGCCATATATTGATGTAATTGGATTTCAGGGTTGTTGTTTTTTTTTTTAAAGACTTTTTAAAACGACACGGGTACCCTGTAATATTACTTCAATCACCTAATAGTGCAGCAAAAGTAATTTTGTGTTAATAAAAACTTTACGTCGGTAAAAGTGTAAAAGTAATTTTAAGGTAGAAAAAGCAACAAAACGACTTTAATCTCATAGTACTTCAATTTGAATCCTTTAATTTGACCATATTTGACAATTCTTGGAATATTATGACTTTAATAATGTAATATAACAACGTACAGTGAAACAGTTTTCCTGTACATTGCGGTAAACAGCCGGGTGGAATTATAACATTGTATGTAATCCAACCTTCATAACATTGTGTGTATGTCATGTATTATATAAATTTATATGAATTTAAATTTTAAATCCTCTAAACTTAAAATGGGAAGTAATATAGTACATTGTCTTAACACACAACTGTGAGTTACAATAACACAGAAATGTGTGTGTTTGTTCAACTAGCTAATCAAAGTTCCGGTATTGGTGACATACAGTAAATTTAACTTGCATTGGAAAATTGACACAACAAGTAATTGCCTTTTTTTTTTTTTTTTTTTTTTTTAAAGTTGTAATGTTTTGTTTTAACTCAAGGTATCAAGTTGAGACAGCAAGTGATTAAATGTTGACTCAACTTTCCCAATGTGAAAAACTATGTTCAGTCAACAACAACAATTAGAGATGTCCCGATCCAATATTTGGATCGGATCGGACGCCGATATGGGCAAAAAAATGCGGATCGGTATCGGATTGGCCGACAAGGAAAAATTCCGATCCAGACTTCCGATCCAGTTTTTTTGAAACTCCGGTCCTGGTTTTCCAGCGCACCGATATACATAATCCATTCCAGTTTTTGCTTCGGTTTCCCTAAAATCCGGTCCGCATTTTAAGGCACACTTTCAACACACTACATTACCGTCTCCCAATTTACCGAGAGACTTTATCTGTAAAAATGTCAGCTGTGTGGGATCATTTCACCTTAAAGGACGACAAAGACAAAGAGGCAGAGTGCAACATATGCCACAATAAAGTCAAGCGTGGTGGTAAAGCTATAAGAAGTTTTAATACAACCAACCTAATCAAGCATTTAGCGACATACACATGCATTGAAAACTAGGTGCGTTAGTAAACAGCCGCCATCTTAAAGCAGGAGACTTCCCTTGTAGGCTGTTGTAGTGAACCTTCCAAGCGAACCTAATTAACTTTTTATCTAAAATACTCCTTGTTCTGCCCTTCATTTCGCGATTTACCATGTGCATTTTTCGTTCCTGCTGTTATTTTGACAGCCGTCCAACAGGAAAGAAGTAGCGCGGCGGCCATGTTTGTAGTCGTTTCGTCAGTCCGCCGTTTGACGAGAGCTGGGCAGCATTGTTTACTGTGCTCACGCTATCCTAAACTTGTCGTGTTGTTTGCGCCTTCGAAGGCATCGTCTGTAAGTACAACATTTTTTATATATAGTATTAGCGATTTATGTGCCACATTTGGAGCGTTTTGACCACTTTGTAAACTTTGGCACCTGCTGCATGCTTCATTTGCATATTAGAATATTGAGAGGCATTGTATGGGAATTGGTTTCGTATATATTTGACATATATAGCATATGGATAGTCAAACCTGTCAATCATTTTCGTTCTGTACATTATATTTCTTTTAGTTTCACCTGGGTTCATTTTTGGATGTGACAGTGCAGCTAAATAAAAGCACCTGGAGCTTGGATGCTACTTCCTGACTCCCGCGTTAATTTTTGAATGGAGTTTGGCTTGCTGCGAACTTGTGTCCGCTTACACACACAAGGGGAGCAGTATACTCCTAAATCGGCAAAATCTTGACTTGAATCCATCTTCAAAACAGTTTTAAAACTTTCACATGTCAATAGTAGACAGAAGGGAAATTATGGAATAACGGGAACAATTTTAACAACTTAAACAGTTGATTCGCAAAATTAAATTAATTGAATTTAGTTCAAAGCTGCTGATACAGAATGGGGACTGGAGTATTTTATTTACTGTTTTAAAATGTAAACTTGATTCTGAAATAGTCGTTTATTTAAACCTGAGAGGCTTTTTATACAATTTTTGTAACTAATGCACGAAACATTAAAAGCATCTAATAGCTTGGGGGGTTTGTGGGATTTTCCACTGTCAGTTTACAATATTATTTGCACGTTTTACTGACTGACTATGCCATTTCTGTTTGTCATTTATAATGTTTTGTGTTTGTCACTGAATAAACAGGTCAGTTTCTTGTTACCAACCATTGTGTGTTATTCAAACTCACCTAATTCAGCTGGCTAGTTGTTATCAAGAGTACTAAAACCCTTTTAAACATGAGTCTGACAACTAAGTAAGGAGGCTAAATAACTTTAAACTTTAATACATGCTCAGATAGGCCGGTATCGGTATCGGCCAGTATCGGTATCGGATCGGAAGTGCAAAAACCTGGATCGGGACATCCCTAACAACAATGTTGTACAATTAATTTTTGAAAATAATTAATGAGTTACAACGAAGATACCGGTAAACCTCAAATTGAGTCAACATGTGTTTTTAAGGCAGCAGGTGGACTTTCATTTGTAAAGTTTAACTAGTTTGAAATGTTTTGCAGTGAAGTGGGGTTTGTATATGAAACATTTTCTTCTGATCAGGCTTTTAATCTGAATGAATTTGTCTATTTAAACAGCCCCTGACTGAACATTTTCTTAGCACAAGGTGAAGAGTGTCTTGTACCTGTTAGCCTTCTGGGTGGTGGGACTAGGAGGGATGTCATTTTCTCCGGAGGATACTATGTTGGTAAGGGTGACTACGTTGTCCTCTGAGTGTCTAGATCGCTCCTTCCTGCTGATGGTCCGGATTGTGTCTGGTGTCCACTCCTGTACGAGCATATATGCATTTTTACAAAGGATATTTCAAATATTTCAAAAGTTTTTTTTTTTTTTTTTTTAATGTCAGGGGTGTGATTTGTTTGTCCAGCTTTTTAGTGCATCAACATATCTCCGACTCTTTCAAATCTTTCAATTTTTATAAAGAACATGCAATTCTTGGGATTGTTTCTGTAAATGAATTTATGCATATTGTTTTATTTCATACTGTAATGTCCGTAACTATGCACAGTCCCTTTAAGAGACGCTGGGACTGGAGAGCTGTGAGTTAGTAGGAAGCCAAGAGGGGACCGGAGAGAAGCAAAAGTTAGTGGTCCAATGTGGCGGCAGTCCGCTGTTATTTTGTTTATTGTTTTCTCATTGTTGCACAATAAAGTGGAGAAAGCCATCAATTGCCACGTTTACATGGAGCCAAATATTCCAATTACAATCGGAATATTTGTTCAAACCGAATAAATGTGTTCCATATAAACAACTCATTCGGAATGAACAGGCCCAAACCGAATGGAATTTCATTCCGATTCACAGGGGTGGAATATTCCTTTTCCCAAACCGATTAGAAGTAAAATTATATCATGTAAACAGGGAAGCAGAATGGTGTCTGGTTGCGTTCTTCCTGCACATGCTCCGTACTGACGTGGTGACGTCACTTGGTGACGTAAGTAACGTCACTTGCAACATGGCTTCCAAGCACACGCACAGCGCACCCACACAACTTTTTAAATGAACGGCGTGTCATTCTGAAGTTTTGTTTCCACTCGAAAAGTTAAAACAGCAGCTGATCTGACGATCGATCTCCATGTTTTGCAACGTGACGCTTTGTTTTGATTAATCGGCGCATGTCAGACGGCAGTTGTCAAACGTCCTTTCGGAATAAAGGCAGACACATGTAAACGCTGGATCGGAATAGATGAAGTGACATGTAAACAGCTGATGTGAAATTTCCATTCGGAATGATTTGAATCGGTATGAATAAAAGTCAGCATGTAAACGTGGCTAATGACCCCACTCCTTCTTTCCCCCATTCGGGGCTATTACAGTACATTTTTAAAAAGTGTTTTTATATCATTATTATTTTCTATACACGAGAGGTGCTGGATCTGCCCAAATAAGTCCCGGAATACAGGAAGGCCAAAATCAAGAGGTGCCGGATCTTGTTCCGGCAGGATCCGGCACAAATTAACCACTGCTAATACTGTCACATAATAGTTTATAGTGTAATAATAGCAGTTCATATAGATGACATTCAAATCAAATCAAATTTATTTATACAGCCCATTACAAAAACCTGAAAGGTCCTCAAAGTGCTTTACAACAACGAAAAATATACTTCATGATAAATAAAAGGTTGGAAAGTATACATTAAAATTGAGGGGGGAAAAAAACAAAAACAAATACATTGCATCGCGCTGAAAGTCAAAACAGCCAATAAAACAATTAAATAGATAAGACGTAGTGCTGAGAAAAAATATACCAAGCAAGATACCCAGGGCATATTAAACATTTGACATGGTGTATAGAGACAAAATAAGAAATATCTAAAAAACACACACAGCCAAAAATGTATTTGGAGCTTAATGAGTTGATTTGTTTATATATTTTTTTTGAGATTCAAGAATTTGCACATCATTTAATGTTTTTGTCTGTGTGATAAAATAAATAAAGATGCACCGATACCAGTATCGGCAGGGGGGGGGGCCGATCCGGCCCGAAATCGTGGTATCGGTATCGGCGAGTACCAACAAAGAGGGTGCCGATACCATTTACCATTCCAGTATTATAACACTCGACCGCAGCCTTTTTTTCTCCTGCAGTTCACTACACTCTCTATTGTGTGAAGACACGTGATCACTTTGCATGCCAAGCAGCTATCACTACTGGCCTGCTCCGGACCAATGACGGTGGGCCAATAGCCGCTCTTAACCAATGCCGGGGCAGTTTTTTTTATATGTAGGAGAAACAAACTACGAGAGGAAAATGTCGGCGGTCTAGAAATATTTCATTTTATCATCTCTGTCGAGTACAATGGCGGCATGCAAAATTTGCAGACTGAAAGTTTCGAGAGGTCGCGTTAAATCGGCCGGTTTCAATACTTCCAACCTGATAAGACATTTGAAGACGAATCGTGAACTAACACTAAGACAACAGCAGCAACTGCTACCAAGAGAAAGGGGGCGGGACCGGAGCAACAAACCCTGGTCAGTTTACCTTATCTACTTTACTTTTATTGCCTTTTACTAAAAGAAATGCTGCAGTAATTTGAGACCCATTTCAAAAGTAGGGTTGCCACCTTTCAGAAATAGAAATAAGGGACGTCCCCCCTCGTGCCAAAAGCCGTACAGGCGATGAAAAAAAAGGGACATCCCAAAACTCCTAAAATGCATAGAAATGTATCTATGTATATTCTGGAACGCAATTTTAAAATCCCAATTCGGAACGATTCCTTATTTCAAAGGACGGGTGGCAAGCCTATTCAAAATTGCTGTAGAAGTAAGCAAAGAAAGCTAAGCCAAGTGGCCAAGTATGTGTTGATGCCAGTGTACAGATAGGGAGACAGGTTGCTGTGATCATTTATTATTGCATATAATTTCATGAAAGTTGAACTGTTTGGCCTTTGAGAGCCAAAACTATTGGTTTAAAAAAGTTTATTCATTATTCATTCGTATTTTTACTTTCTTACTGTTGGGCTAGTATTATACATATGTTTTAATTTCACGAATTTAGCACTATTTTGGCCTTTGACAGCCGAAGGTTTAGTTAACTAGTATATGTATATATATCAAACAAAGGGGAATGGTATCCGTATCGGTCGATACTGCACAGCCAGGTATCTGTATCGGGGCATAAAAATGGTATCGGTGCAACACTAAAAATTAGTCATCATGAGTATTGTTTTCACCAAATGCTTTTTTTACTTGTACTTAATTTTTTGGGAAGACTAGTGTTGAAACAGAGAAGTACAGCAGACAGGAGGCTTAGCTCATGCTTCTCGTGTGGGCCATATTCAATTAAATTTTCATAATTTCCTGGGGGTCAATAAAAACTGAGACACAGTTGGCCCACGGGCCGTAGTGTGGACTCCACTAATCTAATTGAATCCTGCAATGGATTAGGGCTAACCCTTTTTTCATTGTTTGGTAGTTGTCCAATTGTCCAGTATGTAAATATGTGTCCCTATAAGACCAGTCCAAAAGAGTATTTTTCATAGTAGCTTTCCACTGAAAGTCCGAGGGGAACTCTCTGTGTGTGCGTGTGTGTGCGACAGCATTCCATTGACCCACTCAAGACTTAGTAACAACAGGGCTTTCATAGAAACAGCCTATTTAATATTCAGTTTTGTCAGAAGCTAACACACAAAAAAAAAATGGAGAGGTTAAAGACTGTCAAGTTTTTTGACAAAACATGATCTTGTTTAGTCTTTAACTCACAAAAGAAAGTAGGGTTGCTTGATTATTTTCAAATTTAGCTTTTAGTGGACGTGAGTGATATCATACGCACTATAATCATGACATCTTTGATCAATAAGGTTTTCAATCAGAGGTTTTCTAAGTGTTAAGTTCACAATTTTGCTTACGGAATGTTTGGTTCCCTTTTTATTTGTGTTTATATTTTAGTGGTGATATATTTATGCATTCCCACCTCAAACTGTGGCCAGTTCATGCTCATGCCTGGTCCGTGGGTGTTTCTCCACCATCGAAGATCTTCTGTCTCATTTGCTGCTCGAATGCTCTGACCCAAGTCCTGGTACAGCTCTCGGAACCTGCAGATAGGTTGCCGGGTTAATTCTTTACTCACATTCACACAATCTATGCCCTTTATAGTTGGCTACGGCAGCAGGGCGCCTGGTCCTTTGGATGCATTATCGGGTTATTTTGATCAGTGACTCCCAATCATTATGCCGTAGCACATCATAAGAGTCATTAGTGTCATAAGAGATCAGCAGATATGCTATGTTAATTATTCGATAACACTAATTTCCACAAACATTAGTTTTAAAAATAATAAGTTACTCATGTATCACTGCCAAATTAGATGAATAGTGACAGATTCAATTATTTTCAACCTAGGTCACATTTTGTGTAACATGCCACATTTTGTTCAATGATTTTCTTAATGTGAAATATGTGCCTTGGTTCAAGAAGGTTTAGGTGACACTCCACAATAGGCCGGCACCTATTGCGATCTTATAAACCTGGAAGGCAGGATTGCAGAAGCAGAAGCAAATCCACATGTCATGAGGAATTGATTTGAAACAAATTTTAAAAAATGCAACAATACAAACACTAATAATGACACAAACAGCTTTAATCTTTTTAAATTCAAAATAGTTATTGTATTTTTATATCATTTTTTATAAACACAAATAAGTCAAAATGTATTCAGATTCAGAATATTTATTGTCATTGCAACAAAAAAGCACAACGAAACTTTGTTTGGAGCATCCATCCAGCTCATACAGCTAAGTTGGTAAAGTGCAAAGTGCAACCCCATAAAATAAATACCCATCAGTACCAAGTGTAAACATTGGTACTGATGGGTATTTATTTTGGACATTTAAATTGGACATTTAGCAGCCAGAGTTGAAGGAGTGCATTGTTTTTTTTTTCTTCATAACTTGTGTATGAAAGGGCTAATGTCATTTCATTATTTTGTTGATTTTGTGTAACTACAAATCAGAAATAACAAGCAGTCCACAGCTCCATGGCTGTGAGGCGCTAACTTGCCAGATATAGAGCAAACAAGACAGCATTATAAGAAAGCAATAAGGTAGTCCTCGGGTTGCGAATGAGTTCTGTTCCTATGCTGGCGATGTAACCCGAATTTTCACGTAAATTGGAATTAATCCTTTAAGTACTCCCGAACACCCCAAAATCTCAAAATAACAATCCAAAGACATGTATTATACGTCATATTAACAAACTAAAGTAAAAAATAATATCAAGACTGGTGACAAAATGGCAGACGAGACACTGTTGCACGACTTAAGAATTTAAAAAAAAAATGTTTTAAACACTGGGGAGAGAAAATGGCAGACGAGACTCCGGGGTCGTGAAGTCGAAATCAGGTCGGGTGCGTTGTAACCCGGGGACTACCCTTTGTAGGACTTTGACTGTTAAAAATATTTCCTTGCTCCAAAACTTTTTTTTTTTTTTTTTTTTTTTTAAAGTAGTCCAAATTTTGCCTTTTGCCAAAATACCTAGCTATAATTAACATCTTTATTACTCATTTTGCTGTAATTTCTTTAATCAAATCATATCAATTAATATTATAATCTTATGTGTTGTGTGTCTTTGAACTGACAATTTTTTACTAGTATTTACTCTTTAACACATTAACAATTTTTCCTTTTAGCTTTTCCCTTCAGGGGTCGCCACGTAGAATCAATGCGAATCAATGAATCCATTTAACAAGACAACATGTTAAAGTACTGAACTTGTGTCACATCACTTTTGTGGAAACTGTCGCCCTTGCGAAATGCCTTACCACCCCTAAAGTTAACCTATCAATATATATATATATTTTTTTTTAACTACACGGAGAATTTGTTTATAGATTTTAATGGTATGCCTTGCAGTTCTGAGATCAAGAGTTCAATCCTGGGATCCAGCCTTCCTGTGTGGAGTTTCCATGTTCTTTCAATGCCTGCGTGGGTTTTTGCCGGTTACGCCGGTTTCCTCCCACATTCCAAAAATATGCATGGTAGGCCGTTTAGACACTCCAAATTCTCCATTGGTTTGATTTTGAAAGGATGTTTGTCTATGTGATTAGCTTGCAACCAGTTCAGGGTTTACTCCAGCATTCCAGTGTCACTCGTGAGGGAAAAGTTGTACACAAGATAAATGAATTTTAATTATATATGCTTCATGTTTTATTGGGTTTACAGTTTAGAATTCACTGCATGTACACAGATCCCCAATATTTTAACTGAATTTGCCCCAAAAAGCACTTTTTCTTCCCTTCAGTGGCTGGGCAAACACGCGCTTGCTGTGATGGTCCAAGCGGCAGCATGTCCGTTTCCCTGAGCCTGCGCTTAGTCATCGCTTGGCAGAAGCACTTTTATAACCCACTTAAGACTTGCTACTAACAGTATGAACACTCATGTTTGCTGTTTTTACATTTCTGGTGGTGATTTGATGGGCCAAACGCTTGTTGCTTTCATACGCGCCATGCATGAGCTTAACACAGGCTACAGTTACGCTTTAGGTCTATACGTAGGTGGCAATCGCAAGTATATAAGTGACAAACTCCATAAAAACACCCTTTAAAGAGAAATGGTTGCCTCCAACCATGAGGAAACGTCATAGTGAGCCTATCTGTTATTTAGAAATTTAGCAATTGAGTCTCCTGCCATCCCAGGTTAAGCTTTATGGAACAGCCACTGGTATGACGTCTTGACAAAATCAGAAACGCTAACATTGGGAACTGTTGCAGCTCTACATCCAAACCATAAGTTCACTTGAAACAATGTTTATTTAATGCTTCCAAAGCTTGAGGAAACAAGATGCGAAATGAAAGTGTAAAGCTACGTTTGAACCTTAGAAATGACTTCTTTTTGGTCACATGCAAGCAACAGGCAGCAAAGTCAATCCTCTTAGTGATCATGCTGCTGCAGCAGCTAATTAAATGCAAAAAGCAGAACATCATTTTTTAATTTGCAAATACATTTCGCTGAATATTTCCGACTTGAAAAGTGTTATTGAGTGTGCTAATAATTATTGGTATTCGAACGACAAATGTGTTTACTACATGCAATTAAGTCATGCACTTAGTGTGTGTTGAGAAAATGAATACCTGTATTAAAATATTAAGGATGCCATGTGGCATAGCTCCCATTCAAAAGTGCTGTGAAGATTTTCTGTTTGTGTCACAATGTGCTCAGCAATTGATGACCAGCATTGCTTGCTTTCTGCCCACACAGTTGGGATGCAAACTCTTCAAAATAATAGCGAGGAATTAAATAAGAACTAATTACATGGTTAAAATATTTGGGGGATTTTAAATGAACTTTGAACAACAAAACACTTATAACACAATCTGATAGAAAATAATTGTACAAAATGGTATAGTAAATACTTGTTTGATGAATATTTTTCATAAAGATATTGATTCATTGTGTCAACAGTTTGGAAATTTAGTGTCATTATTGGAAGACTTCGTAAAAATGGAAAAGACTCCATATCAGGAAAACCGTTCCTTCTTAGGTGGTAGTGTCAATATTTAGATCTCTGGTTTTAACTATATGTAATGAGATCAATCTTATTATAAAATTTACATACAATTCAATTTTATGGAGCTTCAAAACTTGTTGAAGAGACTTAAAATACTAAATTCAACGACAGCCTCAGTAACTGCAATTTGTGAGAGCAGAAATCAAAGTTCTCCCACAAGTAGGGGGGTAACAGAAAGAAGACAAAGGTCTTTCGTAAGCCACGCAGTGATCGGAACTCATACACTGAACCCTTCACAGCTACAGCATCAAATTGACTTTGTTTTGTTTTTGTTTTTTAAATCTGGAATCAAACATTAAAGGCAAATAAGTCATTGTTGCATTAAACCTGCTGTAGAATGTCTATAAGAAGGAGCCAATCCAAAGAATGTGCTCAGGTTAACAAAAGAATGTGCTCTTGTTACAACCTCATTGGACAATGCAATCTGGGTTGTCATGGTAATGGTGGTCTGTTTAAACAAATGTTGAACCAAGAGTTAATGGACAACAGCAAGTTTTCCATTAACTTCAGTGTCCACACACAAGCAATACCTGCATTCTTTTAATATAAAGTCATGAATGAATCCTCATCGAAAATAAACATGCTTTATTTTTTACTGAAGGCATAAGGAAAATTTCCATGTCTTACAAATAATAATAATAATATGTATGGCAATGTGTCACCATCTTAAATCGATAAATAATGCCTTGTTTTTTCACAATGAATGTAGAATGCTGCACCCCATTTCCAGTGACGTGCAGTGAGGTTCATGACGATTTAGGCACTGACTTCCAGTCAGATTTACAAACACACACAAAAAAAAACATATAGGGCCTATATATATTATATATATACTGTATACACACACACACTGTATACAGTGAAGAAAATCCAGATGTCACAATGTATGATTTTTTTTTTTAACGATTTGTGTGATACAGCTGAAATAAGTATTTGAACACCTGAGAAAACGAATGTTAATATTTGGTACAATAGCCTTTGTTTGCAATTATAGAGGTCAAACCTTTCTTGCAGTTTTTCTCCAGGTTTTCACACACTGCAGGAGGGACCTTGGCCCACTCCTCCACACAAATTTTCTCTAGATCAGTCAGGTTTCTGGGCTTTCGCTGAGAAACACTGATTTTGAGCCCGCTCCAAAGGTTTTTTATTGGATTTAAGTCTGGCGACTGGCTAGGCCATTCCTTGGTTTTCCTGGCTGTGTGCTTCGGGTCATTGTCATGTTGGAAGACACAGCCACAACCCATCTTCAATGCTCTGACTGAGGGAAGGAGGTTGTTCCCCAAAATCTCACCATACAGGGCCCCAGTCATCCCCTCTTTAATACAGTGCACTCGTCCTGTCCCATGCACAGTAAAACACCCCCAAAACGTGATGCTACCATCCCCATGCTTCACAGTAGGGATGGTTTTCTTGGGATAAAACTCATAATTCTTCTTCCTCCAAGCACGATTAGTGGAATAAGGACCAAAATGTTCTATTTTGCTCTTACCTGACCACAAAACTTAATCCCATGACTCCTCAGCATCATCCAAATGGTCATAGGCAAACTTAAGACGGGCCTTGACATGTGATGGTTTAATCAGGGGAACCTTCCGTGCCATGCATGATTTCAAACCATGACGTCAGCGTGTATTACCAACAGTAACCTTGGAAACGGTGGTCCCAGCTCTTTTCAGGTCATTGACCAACTCCTGTTGTGTAGTTCTAGGCTGATTCTTCACCTTTTTTAGGATTACTGTGACCCCAAGAGATTATATCTTACATGGGGCGCCACTCCGATTGAGATTGATCGTGATGTTTAGCTTCTTCCATTTTCTAATGATTGCTCCAACAGCGGACCTTTTTTCAACAAGCTGCTTGGTAATTGCTCTATAGCCCTTTACAGCATTGTACAATTGCACATTGTACAATTTTGTCTCTGGTGTCTTTGGACAGCTCTTTTGTCTTGGCCATGTTACAAGTTTGAGTCTTACTGATTTTATGGGGTGGACAGGTGTCTTCATGCAGCTATCGACCTCAAACAAGTGCATCCAATTCAGGAAAATACATGTAGTAGAGGATGACTTTTAATAGGCAGACTGGACTAACAGAGCTTTCAGGGTTAGAATTCTAGCTGATAGACAGGTGTTCAAATACTTATTTTAAGCTGTATCACACAAATACAGTGGGGCAAATAAGTATTTAGTCAACCACCAATTTGCAAGTTCTCCTACTTGAAAAGATTAGAGAGGCCTGTAATTGTCAACATGGGTGAACCTCAACCATGAGAGACAGAATGTGGGAAAAAAACCTGAAAATCACATTGTTTGATTTTTAAACAATCATAAAATATATACTCTATATCAGAGGTTGCGCTAGACATTTTCGTTGTCTGTCATTTTGACTGACAGGGTCATAAAAATCCGGTCATAGTCTATTTTTACCCGTCACTTAAATTTTTAAAATGATAATGATGACATATTCAATAGTATTTAGTTTTCATTCATTTTTAATTAATATTGTAACGCTTGCTTGGCGGCGAAAAATTAGACACGGAAGTCGTGGTATTTTTCTCCCTTTTTACTCTGCTTACCGCCAACAACTCCGCCCCCAAAGAAAAGGAGTCAACGATATAGACCCCAATCACCAACGTCACACAATGATCTTAATTGTGGTTATCAGCCCAAAATCTTCTAAATATATATTAAATGCATCTTACCAGATATAAAAAGACTACTACATAGTCTGTGGTGATCGTTTGGTGCCCAAATTTCTTGTCGAATTACAGCAGTCCATCTCGCTCTCATCTTCGCGTCTCACAGAATACGGTAGAACTTCAAGTCTCTCCATCTATCTTCTCTGTTACAGCAACCAACCGCCACACACACCTTCACCATTTTGATTATTAATATTAACGAGCAGAAAAACACGCCGTAATAGGAGGCATGTACGTAGCGGTAATGTATAAACATGACGGGCTGACACACACTATGGCGGCTCCGGTCAGGGGGGCGGAGTTGTGACGTCATGTGATTGGGGTCTATACACAGGCGGCAATCTTGTCCATCAATTGGATGACGCGCTGGCACACCGGGTGCACCAATAAGAACCTCGCGTTGATGTGTCAATCACGGTGCCGCCGCCAGACCCCGGTTACGCTACAATATTCTGACAGAATAGCCAACGACGTCATGCATTAAGAGAGACAATAGCTAATTAATATGCTAACTCGCCACCCTGTGGTCTGGGGTGTGAATTGCAACCTGTCAAAATGACTGACGGACTTCAGTTTTTTCCGTCACCATTTTAAAAAACCGGTCAACGACGGAAAATTTCCGGTTAACGCGACCCCTGCTCTATATATATAAATAAATATGTAAATATTTCCAAATTAAGAGTGAAAAATAAGTATTTGGTCACCTACAAACAAGCAAGATTTCTGGCTGTCAAAGAGGTCTAACTTCTTCTAACGAGGTCTAATGAGGCTCCACTCGTTACTTGTAGTAATGGCACCTGTTTTAACTCATTATCGGTATAAAAGACACCTGTCCACAACCTCAGTCAGTCACACTCCAAACTCAACTATGGCCAAGACCAAAGAGCTGTCGAAGGACACCAGAGACATAACTGTAGACCTGCACCAGGCTGGGAAGATGAATCTGCAACAGGTAAAACGCTTGGTGTAAAGATATAAACTGTGGGAGCAATTACTAAAAAATGGAAGACATACAAGACTACTGATAATATCCCTCGATTTGGGGCTCTATGCAAGATCTCACCCCGTGGTGTCAAAATAATAACAAGAACCGTGAACAAAAATCCCAGAAGCACACGGGGGGACCTAGTGAATGACCTACAGAGAGCTGGGACTACAGTAACAAAGGCTACTATCAGTAACACAATGCGCCGCCAGGGACTCAAATCCTGAACTGCCAGATGTGTCCCCCTGCTGAAGCCAGTACACGTCCAGGCCCGTCTGCGGTTCGCAAGAGAGCATTTGGATGATCCAGAAGAGGACTGGGAGAATGTGTTATGGTCAGATGAAACCAAAATAGAACTTTTTGGTAGAAACACAGGTTCTCGTGTTTGGAGGAGAAGAAAATACTGAATTGCATCTGAAGAACACCATACCCACAGTGAAGCATGGGGGTGGAAACATCATGCTTTGGGGCTGTTTTCCTGCAAAGGGACCAGGACGACTGATCTGTGTAAAGGAAAGAATGAATGGGGCCATGTATCGAGAAATTTTGAGTGAAAATCTCCTTCCATCAGCAAGGGCATTGAAGATGAGACGTCGCTGGGTCTTTCAGCATGACAATGACCCCAAACACACAGCGAGGGCAACAAAGGAGTGGCTTCGTAAGAAACATTTCATGGTCCTGGCGTGGCCTAGCCAGTCTCCAGATCTCAACCCCATAGAAAATCTGTGGAGGAAGTTGAAAGTCCGTGTTGCCCAACGACAGCCCCAAAACATCACTGCTCTAGAGGAGATCTGCATGGAGGAATGGGCCAAAATACCAGCAACAGTGTGAGAAAAGTCCTCTTCCAACTGTATGTTTTTTAATGCTGAAAAGGACCTAGTTTTCAGACTTTTAACGTGAGGGCCTGATTATTCGTGCTTCTGGACAAATTCTTCATATCGCAATATCCGCATTGTGTCCAGACACTGGCCCTTGTTAAAAACAGAAGATGGGAAGCAGAAAAGGTGGTTTCTCGTAGGACATCCACACAGTCAGTTTTTTTGAGTGTACCACTCGAAAAGAGCGGTTGACATTTTTTCTTCTTTCTTTTCTTGTCTTCTTCGTTGAAGAAAGCGGATCAGTTCACAGGCTAATATTCCACCTATGATAGGCGCCCTCTGCAGCCCCGTGGGGCAGGCCTGACAGAGTTAATTATCTACAGCTGTTTTATAATTCATCCACGAGTTTTAAAAACGCTTTAGAAAAACATTTCATACATTACCCAGAATATGGAAATACAGGGCCTATCATCGGAGTGTTTTGTTATATGTAGAGGAACAGAGACGTACTATTTCCCGTGCATACAAACAAGGTGACAGAGATTACACCGCATACCAAGCAGCATAGCAAGGACCAGCCTCACAGCGCATTTCCTTCCCATTTAGAACAGGAGTTATGGAGCGTAGAAAAATTATTATTCCAAATCGGGGGGAAAAAACATTTTGATTCGAATGGAAAACTGTTTATAAATACATACCAAAGGACAAAAAATTAAAATGTACTATATACAGTGCCTTGCAAAAGTATTCGGCCCCCTTGAACCTTGCAACCTTTCGCCACATTTCAGGCTTCAAACATAAAGATATAAAATTTTAATTTTTTGTCAAGAATCAACAACAAGTGGGACACAATCGTGAAGTGGAACAAAATTTATTGGATAATTTAAACTTTTTTAACAAATTAAAAAACTGAAAAG
The DNA here is from genome assembly GCF_030265065.1 of Corythoichthys intestinalis. Taxonomy (NCBI): domain Eukaryota; kingdom Metazoa; phylum Chordata; class Actinopteri; order Syngnathiformes; family Syngnathidae; genus Corythoichthys; species Corythoichthys intestinalis. The sequence continues at coordinate 65,667,005 of NC_080395.1, forward strand.
TGGGGCGTGCAATATTATTCGGCCCCCTTGCGTTAATACTTTGTAGCGCCACCTTTTGCTCCAATTACAGCTGCAAGTCGCTTGGGGTATGTTTCTATCAGTTTTGCACATCCAGAGACTGACATTCTTGCCCATTCTTCCTTGCAAAACAGCTCGAGCTCAGTGAGGTTGGATGGAGAGTGTTTGTGAACAGCAGTCTTCGGCTCTTTCCACAGATTCTCGATTGGATTCAGGTCTGGACTTTGACTTGGCCATTCTAACACCTGGATATGTTTATTTTTAAACCATTCCATTGTAGATTTGGCTTTATGTTTTGGATCATTGTCCTGTTGGAAGATAAATCTCTGTCCCAGTCTCAGGTCTTGTGCAGATACCAACAGGTTTTCTTCCAGAATGTTCCTGTATTTGGCTGCATCCATCTTCCCGTCAATTTTAACCATCTTCCCTGTCCCTGCTGAAGAAAAGCAGGCCCAAACCATGATGCTGCCACCACCATGTTTGACAGTGGGGATGGTGTGTTCAGGGTGATGAGCTGTGTTGCTTTTACGCCAAACATATCGTTTTGCATTGTGGCCAAAAAGTTCAATTTTGGTTTCATCTGACCAGAGCACCTTCTTCCACATGTTTGGTGTGTCTCCCAGGTGGCTTGTGGCAAACTTTAAACGAGACTTTTTATGGATATCTTTGAGAAATGGCTTTCTTCTTGCCACTCTTCCATAAAGGCCAGATTTGTGCAGTGTACGACTGATTGTTGTCCTATGGACAGACTCTCCCACCTCAGCTGTAGATCTCTACAGTTCATCCAGAGTGATCATGGGCCTCTTGGCTGCATCTCTGATCAGTTTTCTCCTTGTTTGAGAAGAAAGTTTGGAAGGACGGCCGGGTCTTGGTAGATTTGCAGTGGTCTGATGCTCCTTCCATTTCAATATGATGGCTTGCACAGTGCTCCTTGAGATGTTTAAAGCTTGGGAAATCTTTTTGTATCCAAATCCGGCTTTAAACTTCTCCACAACAGTATCTCGGACCTGCCTGGTGTGTTCCTTGGTTTTCATAATGCTCTCTGCACTTTAAACAGAACCCTGAGACTATCACAGAGCAGGTGCATTTATACGGAGACTTGATTACACACAGTTGGATTCTATTTATCATCATCGGTCATTTAGGACAACAATGGATCATTCAGAGATCCTCACTGAACTTCTGGAGTGAGTTTGCTGCACTGAAAGTAAAGGGGCCGAATAATATTGCACGCCCCACTTTTCAGTTTTTTATTTGTTAAAAAAGTTTAAATTATCCAATAAATGTTGTTCCACTTCACGATTGTGTCCCACTTGTTGTTGATTCTTGACAAAAAAATTAAATTTCATATCTTTATGTTTGAAGCCTGAAATGTGGCGAAAGGTTGCAAGATTCAAGGGGGCCGAATACTTTTGCAAGGCACTGTATTACAATTACATTTTTAATTTTACATGACTGAGAGGTTAGCTCTGCCTCCCCTTAAAGCACGTCACTGCCCATTTCCTTTAATGTGCCGGTGTCTTACCCTTCTTTGCTGGACAGGTCGAGGTGTGAATGGATCTCCAGCAGGACCTCTTTAAAGAAGCACAGTCTCTTGCGCTCAGCTTCCTGAGTGAGGTCAAAAACCTGCTCCATGTCTTCCATGTAGCGAGGGTTACAGCGGTTCAGCTCTTCCAGGGTCTTTTCATAACGCTCTTTAGCCTGCAAAACACGTACACTGGCTATTAGTGAGAGACTTGCTATACTTCATTACTGCACATAATGACCTCTGAGGAGAGAAAAAGAATGGATTTGTATTCCATCTTGTGTGGTTTAACTGACTGTTTATATTGTGTTTTTCAAATTCAATTGAAATGAATAAAAATACTCTGGTTATGCCTCCAACAACACTTTTATTGTAGTATTTAAATGAGTGCCTAATAAAGGTTTAATTCATGATCGAGATTCAGTATACAGGGCGTTTCAAAATGAATGTGGCCAAAGCAGCATGCAATTTTTCAAAAACGAAAAACAATAGAAAACTCTCTTTACGTCATCAGTATTTACCAGAAATCGACTAACAGCATGGCGGACCGCAACATCCTGAGGTGCATTTGAGAAGACTTTTTATATCAGGTTGATATCGTTCGGTGGTGGACACATTGAGCACTTGTAAAATATTAAATAATAACTTGAATGTATTTACAACACAAATGTCCAAGTGGGAGTTTTGCTATTGGGTTTTTCATTTTTTTTTTAAATTGTGTGCCGATTTTGGCACATTGTTTTTGCAACACTTTGTTCGTTACAGTCTAAATTATAGATAAGGTAGGAAGAATAAAATATATTCAGGGTTTCTACAGGTATCAGCAAATCTCATTTAATGCTTTTTAATCTCTATTAATGCCACTTTAAACTAATGTCCATGCCCAACTGCAAATAGTTTCAAACACATAAATTGTAAGTTATTTTTTAACCAATAACCGATGTTATCCAACTCCAAAAATCCAATATAGATATACGTATGGGGTCGAGGACTTCCTCCTTATCCACGGGTAGAAAGACTTGTAGTTTTTAAAAGATAAACTATGAGTTAAAATAATTTGATATTAAAACCCCTCTTGATGTTTTTGTTTTCATACAATTTGTAAGATTAGTTTAACTAGTAGGTCGCAATTGTTGTTGACGTCGCAGGGCGGTGACTTTACGTGGTTACACTACCGGGCTTCCAGAGTAGGACTCTAGCGACATAAACATGTCATCTGTTCAACAGTTTCAATTTGAACCCGAGAGGAACATTAATGAGCATCACAGCACTGTCGATATTTGAGAAAACGAGTAGCAAAAGTAAAATGAACAGGAAAGACGGGAGGAGACAGGACAAAAGTAGAGAAAAAAAAATGGTGTTCTGCCAAAATGTGCTACACCGGCAAAACGTCCTATAAGAGGCGAATTTGACAGCCCAAGTACTACCGTGCGCTTTCAGCTTGTTCTTTTTTTTAGATGCATACAGACAGAACATACTAAAGATGCCTTAAGAAACATTGTTAAACGTCGTAATATCAAATAAGGGTGATTTAAATATGCTACATGACTAATGTGTGATCAACAATCTGCTTTAGAGCTACCACAAGAAAACAATGCTTAGACGAATGAGAGGGAAACATGTCCAAAAAGTATTTTGAGGCAACGTTAAAGGTAATAAAGGACTCAATAAAAACACTAATAGTAAGTGCTCGCCGCTTTAAACCGATGAGCGCATGTGTTGGACGTCTCGCCGCGTAGACGTCTATGTCATCACAGTCATCCATTGCAGGTATAAAAACATGGCGCCCTCCGTAGGTCAAAACATGTACTAAATATTATAGGTTTTTCAATCATTGGCAATATTTTATGTTTTTCTGATAACATTTTCATAAAAGCGAACAATTGTGGCTTATTAGAGCCAACAAGTCTTTAAGTCTGAGGTTCCCTTGAACATATTATGGCTAATTGTATTGTGATGCCCCATTTGATACTTAAAAAATGATAAATATAATAACTTTGTGGTATTTCAATAAACATTCTGTGAAAAATAGGAGAACTTTAACTCAAGTGCAACTGCAAAGTGCCAATAAGGCACTGCCCTATCACATATGGCTCACAGGCTCAGCTTCAGTACAGTGAATGAGATATGTAATGAGTTTATAATTCATTATTTTTAAATCATTTATTGTTCATTTAATTTTTTCGCCATGAATGCAAATGGTCTAGATATGTGACCAAAAATTTGGCGCCGAAAACTACAGGCCGAAAATAGCTAAAAATGCATTATCGGCAGAGATATGACCTAAAATTCGGCGCCAAAAACTATGGGTTGAAAATAGCTAAAAATGCATTATCTGTTTTCGGTTTTTAAAACCGAAACTTTACCAACAAATAGTGAAAAGCACCTTAGTCCTCTTGTGATGTCATCAAAACACGGAGAGAAGCAACACGCTAGCTTCAAAAAAGAAAAACCGATAATGCCTTTTTAGCTATTTTCGGCAGAAACTTCGGTCACATCTCTAAAATGGTCTCACATAACAAATCTCAAGCTTCTTAGTTTGTAGACACCTAATGGTCAACAAGCACAACTGCTGGGCTAAGCTGTGACCAGCCCTTGTACAAAGGCAGAAGGATTCTATATTCACTTTGAAGGAAACACGCATATTGGCCTTAAACCGATAATGAAAAAACAATGTCGACATTATTTTAAAATGCTTTGCTCGGCTGATATCGGACAACTCTAATAAACTATGTAAAAAAGTTTTGTTTTTGTGTATTTTTACCATCAAGCTTATGTAATTTTTAATGCCAAGAACATTTAGTTTAATGCTTTTTAAGGCCTGAATTTTGACAAAATCCATTTCATGACTTTCAATGCTTTTTAATGACACGGATGAACCCTGATATTACTATGTAAGGATGTCATGCCAGAACTGGACTATTATTCTGCACTTTGACTGTGAAGAGTTTTAAATATAGACTATTTTACAGAATTGAATCAACATTTTTATCTCATCTCCCTCTTCCTGGAATCATCATGCATGGTTCTTGTAAAGAGCTGTTGGCCTTCTCACACATTTCTGTGTATTGACCGATCTAGAATTTGTCAAAGGATTTCCCTATGTTTGTTTGATCATTTCCCTCTTCGCGACCTGGAGCGTTCTGCCGTTGGAGAGTAGAAAACACAGGAAACAAGTGTGGTCATGTTTCAAAGTCACAAAAACACAAATGCAGGCTTTTTTGAACTCCCTAACACACCCAGATTGGAGTAAGACTTCCACATGTAGTAGGCGTGCGTGCGTCAGCGTGCAAATATTTATGCACTAAAATGTCTTGATCCCTTTTTCACCTCAAGATTATTATGAAATTATATTGATATAATTTCAAAAATCCAGAAAATCAATGACTGTATTGGGGTGCATGTAAGCGTCATACTTTTTCAGCCTCTTGGTTGCAGCGCTCCGCACGGGCCGTATATTTGCGGACTTCTTCTTGGGACTTGGATGGATCCGCCTTAGCATGCGTTTCCCTGTTAATGGCTGACCACTCCTCCTTCCGTGCCTGATGGTAGCTCTTCTTACTTGTGTCCAGCTAGACAAGAAAATAAACAACAAATGTGTAATACTGCCACTGACAATAACACATACCCAATAAGTCACCCTGATAAGGGTGAGAGGGTGTATCAAACCTCTTTTAACTTGCGGACCCACGGCTTCTGAGCTTTGCGAAAGCCATCGTCAGCCTCTTTTGTCTCCCTGAAACCTCCAATCATCTGCTTGTGGAAGACTTCTTTCTGCCAATTTCTGACCTTCTCGCTGTCTTCTGCCACTAGCCGGTCCCGGAGTTCCTGATGCAGCTCACTGAGCCGATCGGCTGCCTGCATGAACGCATGCCATGCCTTTTCCAGTGTACCATATTGAGGCCCTGTGTAAGAGTACAAAAATATATAGTTGTTCCAGGTGCTGAATTTTATTAGACAAACTATGAAAGTCTGACATGAAAAAAGTGATATAATTTCCGGTTCCATCACCAATTTTCCTTCGCCTCTTTCCTACCAGAAGACACACAGAGTACTCTGCTGCTGTCCTCCTGCCCACCCAGAGCCTTACCTGTTCTTCAAAAGATACACAACATTCTTCCTTTCTTAGCTTCCACTACATGGTTCTCTGCTCGGTTTTTGTCTTCTCCATCATTCATTCATCATAGTTATGCACTCCCCTATCACTTACCTTACTATCAGTAACCTCTTCTGATTACATTGTTTGAATAAAATGCAAACCACAAGCATAATTCTACCTCCTCTCTTTTAAGTCATCCTCTTTTGGAAGAAAGTGTTCCTGACTTCCCTATCCATCCATTTGGCAAGGTCAACCACCATATAATATGAATCGCACCCTCAATTTCACGCTTTAGCTTTTTTAAGTCCCCACTTTCAGTTTTAGGCTTTGCGCGTCCCTGTTTGCTTTCAACCTATAAACCCACTTTTCCTTCCTCTTGAACTAGCTGAATTTTCAACGACACCCTGAAAGTTAAGTGTGCCCATGGTGGTCATAGTTACCCATTGGTGCGAATGATGTCGTATGCAATTCTTAGGACTAACGCTCATATATATAAATATATATATATGGCGGAAAACACTAAGGTGACTTAAAGTTCCGCTCTGAGACCCCCAATTTAGCCAACTTTCAAAATTGTCCGATATGCACGTGTGATACATCATTGGAAAGCTTAAAATCTCAATGTTCTGGGAGAAGAAAAATTTTGAACAGGAGGGCATTTAAAAAAAAAAAAAAAAAAAAAGGGGGGTTTAAACAGCAAAACCCTATCTGGAGGTTAGAACACGCGAGAACAGAATTACAGACGCCATGACTGTAACGAGATATTATCGCGTACTTACCTTGCTTCAATCCAAAAACTCCATGTAGCATGTATCACTGAGTTTCAAGACACAGCTGTGAATGGCCACAGCAGGATTTTTGGGGGATTTTATGAGTGAAACATGGTAATGTAACAAGGGTCGCGATGCAGAAATCGCAGACATCAATGAGTGGTCGAGATATTCTTTTTCATTTATTTACCCTTTTAAACGTTTTTTTTTTTTTTCAACTTTTTTTTGTTTGGATCGATGATCATCTAACATATCGGAGAAAATGCAAAAGTAACAAGAAAAATACAATTAAGCGATAGTTACGAGGTAGATATCCGTGACTTTTTTACACACGCCATTTTTTTCCATTGTGACATGTTTTGTTCAAAAGTTTAAAAATATGAGTGAATAATTTTTTAAAGTCGCTTTTTTTTTTTTTTTTTTTTTAAACGAAACATGAGACATCAACTAATGATTCAAAGCTAAAAATGACAGACATTTTGAATAATAAATATAATTAATTACCTTCATTTTATGGCTGGGTTGAAACAAAAGCGGTTGCGCAACGTCTGTAAACGGGGGTTTCTAGGGTAAAACGGACAAATTAAAAATAGTTGGGGGGCTTAATGCGCCATGAATCTGCTATGGCAGCATATAGACATATTGTTCTATCAAAACCAACAGTTGTTTTGGCTTAAAATACAGCAGTTTCTTTTACAGAGGAGTGCAAGAGCAGAAACTGCTTTTTTGCAGTCTTGTCTGTGTTTTCCGCCATATATATATATATATTTTTTTTTTTTTTTACTAAGTGTGCAGGCGAATGCCATTCCTGCCTCAACATTCTCATTCAATTAATCTGGGCTTGGGAGTAGGCATGAGTCGGTTCCGGTTTCAAGGTTTACCGTGGTATAAAAAAGTCACAGCTTCAAAACCACTAAAATTTTCGTCATACTGTAGTACGGTATTAGCCGTTTTTTTTATGTCCCAAAAATGCAGCGAGAAATCCGTGGCTTGGAGAGGCAGGGCTCACCCCTCACCCTCCAGTTGTTGCTCTGTCCTGTGTCTGTTGTAGACACTTCTCTGTTGCTGTGCTGTAGTGTAGACAAAAAGCTGAAGGTGGTAAAACTACACCTGAGCTTTTATCCCCTTCAAAAAAGAAAGTCGCTACTATGGGAGTACTTCGGCTACCCAAAAGAAAGACAGCCACGGTTCAGAGGAGGAAGGACAGCAGGCCCTCCAACATGATTTCACATTTACGTGATCATCATCCGTCACTTTACACAAAATTTAAGTAAACGCTGTCATGAACATTTGCCACCAGCTACAAGAGTTCACTCCATCGTGTTTAGTGTGTTTAGTGATGGTAAAACAAATACTATAACGTAAGCTTGTTAATGAGGCAGATAATGTGGTTAATTAGTATGCCAAGACGGCTAAGTAGTTTCTTCACTACCATTAGCCTATTTTTGTAAAGTCTTCCGTCATTGTTCAAAAAAAACATTTTCATAATACAGCCTGTGGTGTTTTTCACTCTGGTGACTTTCTGTGTTAGAGAGGGTGGGGGTGGGGGTGTGTATAATGTGTAAATAATGATACGAATCATACACACGCGCTCCATCTCTTGCTCTCCATCAGTATTCTATTAATTAATATTAATAGTATCAGTGTTATGTGTTTTACATAATATATGATCAATTTGATTTTAAGTCCTTTTTTTCCCTCTCTTGTTCTAATGTTGAGCAACTTAAGGTGTGGCTGTGGGATTGGTCTACAAGTTCAGTTTATTTCTATTTTATTTAAAATATTTCAGTTTTTTTATTTTAACACTATATTCATGTTGATGTTCCATTTAGCAAATATGTTGTGAAAAATTTAAAAAATCATGTTCAATGGATTTTTTTCCCAAATTTTTTTTCAACCCGTACAGCTCAAAATAACATTTTTACAGCTATAAAATTCAATACCACGAACGCGTGAAACCTTTGTATTTTTGCTTAAGGTTATTATACTGTCAAAATCTCATAACGGCACAAGCCTACTTGGGACTAGGGGGGAACCTCTGGATACCTTCCAATACGATTTGCGATACAATGCTCATGATCACGATTATCTCATAACATATATATACTGGACTGTCTCAGGAAATTAGAATACACAATATTCTAATTTTCTGAGACAGTCCTGTATATTGTTCTATGTAAAGGACGTCAGCCAAGGTCGGCCCCCCACATTTTTACCATGCCAAATCTGGTCCCCTTTGCAAAAAGTTTGGACACCCCTGCTTTAAATGGTGGATTAATGTACAGGACTGTCTCAGAAAATTAGAATATTGTGTATTCTAATTTTCTGAGACAGTCCAGTATATATACAGTGCCTTGCAAAAGTATTCGGCCCCCTTGAATCTTGCAACCTTTCGCCACATTTCAGGCTTCAAACATAAAGATATGAAATTTGATTTTTTGGTCAAGAATCAACAACAAGTGGGACACAATCGTGAAGTGGAGCAGCTAAACTTTCTTCTCAAACAAGGAGAAAACTGATCAGAGATGCAGCCAAGAGGCCCATGATCACTCTGGATGAACTGCAGAGATCTACAGCTGAGGTGGGAGAGTCTGTCCATAGGACAACAATCAGTCGTACACTGCACAAATTTGGCCTTTATGGAAGAGTGGCAAGAAGAAAGCCATTTCTCAAAGATATCCATAAAAAGTCCCGTTTAAAGTTTGCCACAAGCCACCTGGGAGACACACCAAACATGTGGAAGAAGGTGCTCTGGTCAGATGAAACCAAAATTGAACTTTTTGGCCACAATGCAAAACGATATGTTTGGCGTAAAAGCAACACAGCTCATCACCCTGAACACACCATCCCCACTGTCAAACATGGTGGTGGCAGCATCATGGTTTGGGCCTGCTTTTCTTCAGCAGGGACAGGGAAGATGGTTAAAATTGACGGGAAGATGGATGCAGCCAAATACAGGAACATTCTGGAAGAAAACCTGTTGGTATCTGCACAAGACCTGAGACTGGGACGGAGATTTATCTTCCAACAGGACAATGATCCAAAACATAAAGCCAAATCTACAATGGAATGGTTCAAAAATAAACATATCCAGGTGTTAGAATGGCCAAGTCAAAGTCCAGACCTGAATCCAATCGAGAATCTGTGGAAAGAGCCGAAGACTGCTGTTCACAAACACTCTCCATCCAACCTCACTGAGCTCGAGCTGTTTTGCAAGGAAGAATGGGCAAGAATGTCAGTCTCTCGATGTGCAAAACTGATAGAAACATACCCCAAGCGACTTGCAGCTGTAATTGGAGCAAAAGGTGGCGCTACAAAGTATTAACGCAAGGGGGCCGAATAATATTGCACGCCCCACTTTTCAGTTTTTTATTTGTTAAAAAAGTTTAAATTATCCAATAAATTTTGTTCCACTTAACGATTGTGTCCCACTTGTTGTTGATTCTTGACAAAAAATTTAAATTTTATATCTTTATGTTTGAAGCCTGAAATGTGGCGAAAGGTTGCAAGGTTCAAGGGGGCCGAATACTTTTGCAAGGCACTGTATAGAAAAACAAGCTCTTTTCATCACTCTGCTGTGATTTGAATTGGGTTTATCACTTTTAGACGTCCAATTTGTTTATGATGGGAGGGTGGCGAACATTCATCCATTCGCCGTCATCCCTTCAACTTCAAATGGATTGGACTTCTATGGTGGTCAATGGCAACCAATGAGTTTGGCATTTCAAGTCAATTGCTGCTGATTTTCAGTCACTTCCTGTTAAATTTTGGGGCTTTTCTAGGTCAGTCTCTGTGGATTTTGGGGCATTTATGGGTCATTTCATGTTCTGTAACCCAAAATCAACAGGTGGTGACAAGGGAGTCTCCTCAAATGAATAGACAACAATCACATAACGTCACAACTCCACCCCCCTGACTGGAGCCGCCATATTGTCCATCAGCTCGTCGTGTTTACACATTACCGCTACGTACATGCCTCCTATTGCGGCGTGTTTTTCTGCTCGTTAACATTAATAATCAAAATGGTGAAAGCGTGTGTGGCGGTTTGACTTGAAGTTCTACCGTATTCCGAGAGACCAGAAGAGGAGATCGAGATGGACTGCTGCAATTCGACGAGAAAACTGGGCACCAAACAATCACCACAGACTATGTAGTAGTCAATTTATACCTGGTAAGATGCATTTAATATATATTTAGAGGGTTTTGGGCTGACAACCACAATTAAGATCATTGCTAGGCTAATCGCCGACAACATACAGTTTCAAATTCAAGATGTTTATTTCTTCCGCCATCATTATTTTTTGAATAATATTTAGCTGGTACCAAGTTAAAGAAGCTGGCCTCGTCTACGGATCATCAGTTAAACAGGGGTGTCCAAACTTTTTGCAAAGGGGGCCAGATTTGGTGTGGTAAAAATGTGGGGGGCAACCTTGGCTGATTTACGTAGAACAATATATTAAAAACAAATTTTAGCAAACCCTTCTGTGTGTCACATTTGCTTTATTATTATTTTTTTTTTAAATCATAATTTCAACAATCTCGCCTTTGTGGCGTTCTCTTTCGACACTCGGGCTCTTGCGAAATACTGCTGATGTGAAATTAAACTAGCTTCAAGTTGCTATAATTTCTCGCTGCGTTTCTTCCCTGTAATGTTGTCGTACATGTCAGCGTGTATTGTTTGGTAATATCGTGTCACATCGAACTCTTTGAAAACAGCGACTGTCTCTTTGCAAATGAGGCAGACACAGTTGTTGCGTATTAGACATATCAGTGTTCGTTCATAGCATGCTTTTCGTCACCACAAAACTTAAACCAAGGACCCCCTGTAATACTGCGTTAAAAAAGGGAAACATTAAATACACACCAAGAGCTTGTCAGCAACTCACAGTTTTTTAAATCACATGCCAAATTAAAGACATACCACTTGTTTGGAAGAAGAAAGGGTTAATAATTGTTCAGGTGGCCTTTTTCCCTTTTAAGGACATACTCAATTGTGGCTGACCATTGTCTGGCGAAACTAACCTTTCTCAACCACACCTCTCCACCTCTTGGCCCAATCACTCAGCTGAGTAGCATAGCTCTTCTCAATCTTGGCCCGCTCCTGGAAACAGCTGACCAACTCATTACACAGTCGGTGGCCATCATCTACCCGCTTCACGGTCCTTTTGTAGTTTCCCGGCTTTATAGGACACAAAAAAAAAAAAAAAAACAACAAAAAAAAAAACAAGGAAATCACTCAAATGTTTTATTCCCCCAATCAGTTCAACATTTTTATGACATAGCCAACATCTGATGTATACAGTTTAATTACAGTATATCCTTTATGCTGCGTGCAGGATGTTATGTGATGATCTTAATAATATACTGAATGTTTTGGTTGAGGCTGCAACAACTAATCGATTAAAGTCGATTAATAAATTAGTTGCCAACGATTCTGATAATCGATTTTTGCCGGCAGCTATGAGCAGTCCCTTTTGGGTCCTTGTTTGTGCGTAGTTTCGGCCAATGATTAAAACAAGAGAGTTCACTGTTACACTCACCATTACACTCAGGGGTTGCTTAATCAATAATATTATGAAGTATGAATATTATGAAGTGTCAAGAGTTAGATTGGCATTTGTGTTATTAGATCCACTGATCCTCTGTCAGAGGCGAGTAAATGAAGCCAATTGTGTTGTTTGTATTCTTTGTTGATGAGACGTTACTACTTAGCACGGAGCGCTAAGCTAGTAGGCGATTATGCTAATCGGTGTCTTACGTGTCCTTTTGTATTGTTTTTGAGAAGCAGATGAGCACTTGAGTTACTGTTAGATCTTGATGGAAATCTCTTCAACATCAGAAGGCTCCAAACAGTCACAAAAGTAAGTTCAGAGCAAGTCATCGAACTCCAGTATGCAGACAACTGTGCAGTTGTGGCCCGCACACCCGAAGCACTGCAAGCTAGTCTCTCAGCAGCTGCAAGTGCCTATGGTAGACTGGGCCTCTTTGTTAATGTGGCAAAGACTGAGGTTATATGTCCTCAAACCTGTGCTTTATTATCCAAATACTTGAAGTGTGACACATAAATATGTCACAGACTCGCAGCAAACATATGTAAACAATAAATAATGAAGTGCACCAACCAAAAATACGACATAAAGTGATAAAAAGCTGGCAGTTTTTGGCCGACTGGGTCACCGCTTCGTGTGGCCACTCGATTTCGAACACATACGTCTCAGTGGTTCTTCCGTTTTTTTATCCAATCGCTGACCTTGCCATTTGGCAATCTTTATGATGTCTTGACGAGACTTGCTCTTCGATGATACTCCTGTCGGCTTGGTCCATTTTTGCATGTTGAAAAATAATGTTTTACAATGGCGGTGATTTACGCGCTGAACCGGAAAAAACTGTCTCAGCGGACTAATCACACTCCATTTCCACCACGTCATACGCGTTGACGTGACGCTAGGGTTTGAAAAATCAATAGGTACACGTCAGGCTACAGCGCAAGGTCATAAATCAGGTCTTCCTTAACTCAGCCTTAAGACTGCGTTTTATCGAGCCGTTGTTATGACTACTCTACTATACAGCTACGAAGCATGGAACCTGTACAGCCGCCAACTCAAGATGCTGGAGGCCTTCCACATCAGGTGCTTACAATGCATTCTGGGGATATGCTGGAAGGACATAGTCCCCCACACTGAAATACTCTAAAACTAACTCCACCAGTGTGGAGGCTACAGTCACCTAGCACCAACTTTGCTGGCTAAGCCATTTCGTTAGGATGCCAGAGGAGCGCTTGCCGTGAAAGGTGCTTTTGGTCAGCTCCATCTTGGCTGTCGCTTGGAAGGACGGTTAAAAAAGCGCTTTACAGACAAGGTGAAGGCTGCCATAAAAAAAAAAAAAAAGTGGTCTTAATCCAATCCAGCTGGAAACCACTGCAGCACAACGTTCCATCTGGCGGCAGCTCCTCCAACAAGGCCTCCAAAAACTTGGGGAGGTCGAGGTGACTGACAGACCAGGAAACGTCAAAAGATACATGGAGCCAGTGCCACACACACACTCCCAGTCAATGTCCTCACCTTCTCTGCCTGTGGCAAGCGGTGTGAATCTCGGATTAGGCTACACAGCCACATAAAGTGGACTCACAAAAAAATGGAGTTAGATTGTCATCATTGTACGATGGACAACCTTAATAAAACCTAAACTATTGTTAAATCGTAAAGTTGGCTCATTTCTTTTTATAATGAAACCACACACATAAACCCATTCATGTCACAGCTCAGAGTCTCCTTTCAACACAAACTCCCACTCAAACTGTAAATTGTCATACAAGAGAGAGTGCCTTGAAATTGGATTGTATTTATGAAAAACTGTTTGATAAAGAAAACTGATTCATTACAGTCTGCCTCCCTCTTATTCAATTTTGTTGTTTAGTTTCAATGAAATAAATGAGTCATTGACAATTTATATCAGCACTTTGCCCACAAGAAAAGAAAATGTCACTCAGCAGCACTTTTTTATTTGAATGAGCAGGATTTTTGTCTGATTTGTGTACTGACAAGTTTTTTTGTACTTAAAACAGTACAGTTGTAGACTACAGTTAAGTCCGGAAGCTGAAATAAAATATTATTTTTGAAGGATATAGTCATCCATTTTGTCTTCATTGTTATTTACAAAATGCCGAAAACAACTTCAAGCCAAATTGTGAAGGTGATTTAAAAAACATTTATCCGATTAATAGATTATAAAAAATAATCGTGAGTTGCAGCCCTAGTTTTGGTGGTTGATAACAGTGTAGCAATGTACGATACCATATATGATGAGAAAAAAGTCATGTCTTGACCGGAAATCCAAATTTTGACCAATTTAAGTCTAGCGTTGCCTTTTTTATTTATTTATTTTATTTTATTTTATTTTTGCAGACCTGGGATGCCCTATAAAACTACATCAAATTTAAATTCTACAACGTAAGGTCTAAAAACTTATAATTTATGTGTGTTTTGGCCTTAGCTATCACCACATCTATGTAAAAAAATTACAGTCGTGAACTGTGTCGGAACCACAATAAGTTGCAGTGGCACATAGTCTTAGTAGTAAAAACAATTCTTGTGAAGCGTTTGTCACTCTTGTAGCTACTGTACCTCCCAGAAGCTGTCGCTGCTCCCAAGGTCAGCGAGGTCTCCATTGGAAGACATTCTGCAGTCAGCCTTACAGCACAGAATGATGGCGGCTGGAGCAGAAACTGAGAAAAAGATAATAATGATTACAAAATTTAGATAAGCAGTAAGGCAACACAAAAAAGTAAAAGATAGATGAAAAATATATAGAGATTGACAAAAGAACAAAACAAACAAAACAAAGTAATTTAACAGTCAAAGGTATTTAAAAGTATTTTTTTGTAATCCGGGGGCAGGGAGACTATAAGATATTCAAATAAATGTGTGATGTGTATAAATTGATAAATAAGGAGCGAGGCAAATCTTATATACCCTATCAGTTACAGTGGGGTAAATAAGTATTTAGTCACTCACTAATTGTGCAAGTTCTCCCACTTGAAAATATTACAGACGCCTGTAATTGTCAACATGGGTAAACCACAACCATGAGAGACAGAATGTGAAAAAAAAAAAAAAACAGAAAGTCACATTGTTTGATTTTTAAAGAATTTATTTGCAAATCATGGTGGAAAATAAGTATTTGGTCAATACCAAAAGTTCATCTCAATACTTTGTTATGTACCCTTTGTTGGCAATAAGGGAGCCCAAACATTTTCTGTAACTCTTCACAAGCTTTTCAAACACTGTTGGTGGTATTTTGTCCAATTCCTCCATGCAGATTTCCTCTAGAGCAGTGACGTTTTGGGGCTGTCGTTGGGCAACACAGACTTTCATCTCCCTCCTCACCCCGTGGTGTCAAAATGATAAGAACTGTGAGCAAAAATCCCAGAAGCACATGGGGGGACCAAGTGAATGACCTACAGAGAGCTGGGACCACCGTAACAAAGGCTACTATCAGTAACACAATGCGCCGTCAGGGACTCAAATCCTGCACTGCCAGACGTGTCCCTCTGCTGAAGAAGGCACATGTCCAGGCCCATCTGCGGTTCGCTAGAGAGCATTTGGATGATCCAGAAGAGGACTGGGAGAATGTGTTATGGTCAGATGAAACCCCAAAAAGTTTTTGGTCGAAACACAGGTTCTCGTGTTTGGAGGAAAATGAATACTGAATTGCACCATACCCACTGTGAAGCATGGGGGTGGAAGCTGGAAGCTGATTTTTTCCCCCACATTCTGTCTCTCATGGTTGAGGATTACCCATGTTGACAATTACAGGCCTCTCTAATATTTTCAAGTGGGAGAACTTGCACAATTAGTGGTTGACTAAATACTTATTTGCCCCACTGTATATCACAGATAATCAATGCACCTGCACACCTGGAAAAGCAATATTACAAGTGGAATAAACGATGAGTGCCAAATAGTTGAGCTGGTAGCAAAAACGTATTTTAACCAAGTAAAACGTCATTAAACTTGACTCAATCTGAAATTTGGAATGTAACCACCAGAAAACACCATCTGAGGAGAAAACCGGACTACGGAAAGACATTAAGACATGAATGCAATTTTTTTTCTAAATTCATTCTATTGATTAAGAAATTTTCTTTGGTGTTCAAGTGCTGGAGTATATCTGTCTATGAACTCTGCCCAGAGTTCAACGTGACCTGACTTCTCTATACATCCACTTCCCGCGGTTTGGTCATTGGACAGCACCTTCTTTCAAGGCTAAACAACTTCCTGCTGAAGACACAACAACTTGAGTGAAAACAACCATTGCTCAAGGCCCAAGTCCTGACTCCATTATCTAAATTTGGGCGTGTTTGGCATGGTAGCTGTATGGCATTCCAATCATTTATCCTGCAATACACTGTACTGTAAATGCGAGCTGTGAACAGTAAGCTGCTTGCATGAAAATTATACAATTGCTTTGACTGTAGTTCTCAAAATGAATTATCACCGGTAATACATTCTTACATACGTTTTTTTAATATCATCTCTTAGGTAACTTTTTTCAGGCATGAAAATAGGTCAGGGGTTAATAAGGTGAGAACTGTGTGGAGGTAATATGTTCCGGTACGCCCAAAAGACAAACTTTTTCCCGATTAGTCAGCCGTCTATTTTTACGATTAGTCGACTAATCTTTTTTTTTTTTTTTTTTTTTTTTTAAACTAATTTAGCAATGAAATTTTTGATTACTCTTAATACGGTAATTTAACAAAAACATTTTGGAACACCTCAATTCTTTATTAAAGTATGAATAAACACGTAAATAACAACAATAAATCACAAATAAACAATGAGGTCAAATGCTGATAGCATTAACTAGTGCAAAATAATGGAATGTAAACATACAGAATACTGACTTCGCCTTTCAAACATGATTCAAAACAATTCTTTAAAAAATTTCTAGCATTATTATTGTGGTCACTGATCATTACCAATCAGATTTTTCTTAAAGGGTGTCATTTTAAAGCTATTCTTAGTGTAGAATCTGAATTCTGAAGTATGTGGGATTAACTCCAGAAATCGTTATTTATATGACAAACATGAAGTGCTATTTTGAAATGTTCACCGGAAGTACGTTCGCTAAACCGCTAACAGTAAGCTTTACACTCCGCAGAAAAAAAGCTCCTTTTGTCATTGCATGTGGTGTCAGTAATAATTGTTTTTCATTTTTTTCGTTTGCAAATGCTGTTAACCTGTGGCCTGTACTACCAAGCCAGTTTTCTGGCTTAGCGGGGTAACTTTGAGGGTAACTTCATCACGTGCAGCATAATTTATCGGGCAGGGTAACTTTGAGGGTAACTTCATCACGTGCAGCATAATTTATCGGCTAAGTGGGACTACGAAAGGTGGATATGTTGAAACCAGGGAATGTTGCCATGGCAACACACGCCACACGGCAAACCTGGTCGTCTCAGAGTTAGATCTTGCTTAACCCCAGGATTCCAATTAACCACGCTCTATTTAAACAGCACTCCTCCGCGGACGTGTCCTCTTGACAATGACAGCGTACCTGGACGACCCTTACGACATTGGCGCACGGATTGTGAGGGGCTCTCTTCAGAGGGCACGGGTTTTTGGAGACCGCCAGAATCCGCTGGTGTACTCGTATGATGTTCTGCATGAAAGATATAGATTTTCAGCTGAGGGAATTCGTTACCTGTGCCAGCTGATCGAGGCGGACATCAGTAATGTAACCTGCCAAAGTCAGGCCTTCACAACCGCGCAGATTCCGCTCTTTCGCCAGCGGACAATATATGTATTCCATCAGTGATGCTGAATATCTGAGTAAGAACACTGTATGTCGTGCGATTCGGAAAGTGGTAGGAGTGGGGTATGGAAACGCTTGAAATTGATTGTTGAAAATGCTATTCAGAAACCTGTGTCGGCTTCGCTGAATGTAAACGAATGTGGAGCTTTGCTCTAATACAAGAAATATATTTAATAAACTTTTCCATCGTCATTTCGTTGTGTAAATGCATTTATAATAATCATAAAAATATGTAGACTATTTAAACATTGAGAAAACTCGCATTTTTTTCTGCCAACTGGAAGAGATTAAAATAAATGCCAAATCCACTATCCGCCAGATAGAACAGACACACAAATATAAAACATATAAATGTTTACTGAATATGCATTTTACAGTCTAGTTTAACGGTGGGAATTCGTTACATAAGACTGGCTTTAATTTTTTGTCATTATGGAACAGGAATCGTCATAAATGTGATCACACAAAACGCAACCACGCATCAACTACCGTATTTCCTTCTTCTCCTGAGTCCTCACAAATATAACATGAAATTGCGGGGGGGAGGTTCGGGCTCTGGACTGCAAATCAAGTTAAGTGATCGGCTCGGGCCGGGTCAGGCTGGATTTTTTTAGGCCCGATCTAACCTCTACTCTGAAGATGTTCAAAGGACATACATATTCATACAGTCAATGGGACTAAACATACAACCCTCCTTCTTCATATGGTGATGCACGATAAATTATTTCTTACAGTTAACGTACCAAATGTTTATTGTCCTGACAGCAGGTTTTATTTGTTTTCATGGACATGAGTAAACTGGCATATTGACGCATTCACAAATCATACGATCTGTAATTCGCTGCCAACAGGCCAGTCGCGCTCTACTCGCTGAAGTGGTGTTGGATTTCACGGTGAGTGTGGATTTTAATTCCTCATAACTCCGCATGATTATCGTGCATTCCTCCTCCGTAAAGTAAGATGCCCGTGCCATCGTCACAAGTAGTGTTTGACTCTGGTCTCCGCCCCCTTTTATGTGAACGCGCAGTAACTGACTGGGTTGACACAGGTTCGACTAATCAACCTCATAATCAGCGTCGTAGCACCAATTGACCACAAACTAGATAACCAGGTTTTGTCAACTTCGGTTACCCGCTGGTAAGCAGGATTACTTCTGGGGAGGTTGAACTCCATTCGTAATATAGGCCACAGCTATTTTCCATGTTTGAAGTGTCACCTTTTAACCACAAGTTTGCGTTTTGGAGAAGACTGCCAATATTTTATAGCAGGCTAAAGTAGGTTGTCTTTTCCCCCCCATTAGCCTCAATGTAGCAATGCAAACTTTTACAGTGTTTGTAGATGTGTTTCCTTGTTTTGTATGTCTGAACTATAATTCTACGGTGTGTTGATGAACAATAAACATCTGTGAAAGGAAGTTGAGCCTCACATGCCATCAACACGCACGTGTACACACACGCACAAATGTATGCATGCACGCGACGATAAAAAGCAGCCATGAAAATTTCCACCCTCAATTTTCTTTACCGTGTGATAAATGGACTCATTGCATATCACGACAGGCAACTTCAATAAAACATGACGTTAGTTAGTTAGATGGACTTAGAATCTGCCAGCTAGTAATTGTTTCTTGTCTCTTCCAAAATTACAACTGGGTGACGGGGCTTTAGGTGGCCGACGTGCAGCCAAGCTTGGCATTGAAGAGACAGGACATAACAGTGTACCCTCCTATGTTTGGTTGAAATTAGTCAATGTTTTGGCCAAAATCTCCCGAGCCCCCCCCCTTGAAAATTTTCTCCTCGGATCGACGCAATTTACACAGGTCACCCTTTTTGACTTCAAAACGGCGAATTGCGCCGAAGGGTGAGAGATTTTCATGCCTGCTTTTTTGTTTGTTTTCTATTTTGTCCAAATTATTCTAAAAACAATACAGGGGTACCTCTACTTATGAAATTTTTTGGTTGTGGATTCTGGAATGGTTTCGTAACTTGAAAATTCTGTAACGTGTTTTCCATGTAAATGCCGTAATCCGTTCCAAGCCCCCCAAAATTCAGACATAAATATTTTATAATGTATAAAAGTGCATCAAAACATGTAATAAATACATGTTACAATTAGATTATTGCACAATAAACATAAAAACAGAGTTGTGCATAATGTTAAAAAAAAAAAAAAACATGAATAGAGTAAAGAATAAAAGTTAATAGACTCATATAAAGGTAGCGTAACACGGGGAGCGAATGAAAAGGATGTTGGGATACACGCATACACATACAGTAGAGGTCCCGCTGAGCCATTTGGATGCCAGTAAGATGTGTAATGTTACGGTTAGTAAACTCTGGGAGCTGCGAGTCCCAGCCATGACATATTTTTGCCTATCATATCCTGAAATTTCTTTCGTGATAAGAGACAGTATTTTTCCGTTAAGGTGTTTCTTAACCTGAAATTCTGTATTTAGAGAAATTCGTAAGTAGAGGTACCACTGTAGAGCAAAAACCATCAAGAGGACAGATAATTAAACTTCAAAATAATTTTTGACAAAAACAATAATAATAATGTTTGATCAAGTGTGGTTTAAATGTTACTGTTACACCAAAAAAATTCCTCAAGAACAGTATACATTAGCATTTAAGAATACACATTTAAAGAATCTGTGCATAAAAAATGTAGTTCAAATTTTTATACCCCTTAATCAAAGGCATTGCTCATGTAATCCCCAAGTTGAGCAAGGAAAAAAACAAAACCCATTGGGGAAAAAGGGTGAAGAAACTTTGAGAAGGGACCGCAATTTCAATTCTTCGTTCTTCAATTCTATTTATTTTTAATTTGACTTTGTACAATGTGCTGGTTTTGTCAACGATTTCTTTTGTTTTTTTTATCCATCTCGTGGAAATTAAATCCTAATATTCATGACCTCATTATAAGAATAACACTGTGTGAAACTCGTCCCTCTGCAGTATGTGCAGGTAAATCTAAGTACACTACACTATATTATACTCATGCTTGAGAACATATACAGGTACATGACAAGACTATTAATCTCACACATCTGATCTTTTACCTAAAGAATATATATAGAAACAGCCTATATTGGACCTAAAACACCCATTTCTATATATCCTGTCTATAGTACCATAGACTTCATAATGTATTGACGGGTATGATCGGTCATCCACTGCGCCTCGCATTCAAGTAGGGGGCCCCCCACATCAAGAGGAGCTATTCACAAACACACGCACAGAGCGTTCTAACGCCGGATTTCTGTTGAAAAAGTACGAAAGCTGTACCGCATACAAACAGGAAGGATTGTCTTAGGAGTGATTTGTATGAGGATTCATGATAATTATTATATTTTTCGTACCATGCATACACTTCGAAACGTGAAAAAAAATCAATGGGAGAAATTAGCCGCTGCTGCATTGGCATTATAGTTCGCTACATTTACGTACAATAACTGCTAACTGCAAGGTTTTTTTTTTGGCTTTTAACCAAGAATCGAGACTGTTTTACAGTGCCTTGCAAAAGTATTCGGCCCCCTTGAACCTTGCAACCTTTCGCCACATTTCAGGCTTCAAACATAAAGATATAAAATTTTAATTTTTTGTCAAGAATCAACAACAAGTGGGACACAATCGTGAAGTGGCACAAAATTTATTGGATAATTTAAACTTTTTTAACAAAAAACTGAAAAGTGGGGCGTGCAATATTATTCGGCCCCCCTTGCGTTAATACTTTGTAGCGCCACCTTTTGCTCCAATTACAGATGCAAGTCGCTTGGGGTATGTTTCTATCAGTTTTGCACATCGAGAGACTGACATTCTTGCCCATTCTTCCTTGCAAAACAGCTCAAGCTCAGTGAGGTTGGATGGAGAGTGTTTGTGAACAGCAGTCTTCAGCTCTTTCCACAGATTCTCGATTGGATTCAGGTCTGGACTTTGACTTGGCCATTCTAACACCTGGATACGTTTATTTTTGAACCATTCCATTGTAGATTTGGCTTTATGTTTTGGATCATTGTCCTGTTGGAAGATAAATCTCTGTCCCAGTCTCAGGTCTTGTGCAGATACCAACAGGTTTTCTCCCAGAATGTTCCTGTATTTGGCTGCATCCATCTTCCCGTCAATTTTAACCATCTTCCCTGTCCCTGCTGAAGAAAAGCAGGCCCAAATCATGATGCTGCCACCACCATGTTTGACAGTGGGGATGGTGTGTTCAGGGTGATGAGCTGTGTTGCTTTTACGCCAAACATATCGGTTTGCATTGTGGCCAAAAAGTTCAATTTTGGTTTCATCTGACCAGAGCACCTTCTTCCACATGTTTGGTGTGTCTTCCAGGTGGCTTGTGGCAAACTTTAAACGAGACTTTTTATGGATATCTTTGAGAAATGGCTTTCTTCTTGCCACTCTTCCATAAAGGCCAGATTTGTGCA
This sequence comes from Corythoichthys intestinalis, assembly GCF_030265065.1. NCBI lineage: Eukaryota > Metazoa > Chordata > Actinopteri > Syngnathiformes > Syngnathidae > Corythoichthys > Corythoichthys intestinalis. The sequence goes on from NC_080395.1 coordinate 65,689,156, forward strand.
GTGTACGACTGATTGTTGTCCTATGGACAGACTCTCCCACCTAAGCTGTAGATCTCTGCAGTTCATCCAGAGTGATCATGGGCCTCTTGGCTGCATCTCTGATCAGTTTTCTCCTTGTTTGAGAAGAAAGTTTGGAAGGACGGCCGGGTCTTGGTAGATTTGCAGTGGTCTGATGCTCCTTCCATTTCAATATGATGGCTTGCACAGTGCTCCTTGAGATGTTTAAAGCTTGGGAAATCTTTTTGTATCCAAATCCGGCTTTAAACTTCTCCACAACAGTATCTCGGACCTGCCTGGTGTGTTCCTTGGTTTTCATAGTGCTCTCTGCACTTTAAACAGAACCCTGAGACTATCACAGAGCAGGTGCATTTATACGGAGACTTGATTACACACAGGTGGATTCTATTTATCGTCATCGGTCATTTAGGACAACATTGGATCATTCAGAGATCCTCACTGAACTTCTGGAGTGAGTTTGCTGCACTGAAAGTAAAGGGGCCGAATAATATTGCACGCCCCACTTTTCAGTTTTTTATTTGCTAAAAAAGTTTAAATTATCCAATAAATGTTGTTCCACTTCACGATTGTGTCCCACTTGTTGTTGATTCTTGACAAAAAAAATTAAATTTCATATCTTTATGTTTGAAGCCTGAAATGTGGCGAAAGGTTGCAAGATTCAAAGGGGCCGAATACTTTTGCAAGGCACTGTATGTCCATATCTATAATGAATTCAGGGATTCAAGCATTTATTCAGAATAATTTTCACCGGAAAAGCTCTGTTTACATCAGTCGGCCGCTAGCTTCATTTACTAACGGACGAGCATTGTACTTCGCCATATTTACGTAAAATAAATGCTAACTGCACGTTTTTTTTTTTTCTTGTAACCAAGAATCGAGACTGTTTTACGTCCATATCTATTAAGAATTCAGGGATTTAAGCATTTATTCATAATAATTTTTAACAAAAAAAGCTCTTTGTGATTCCACTCTGTCAGCTTTGACGGCCTCGCCAACAATGCAGGCCCCCCATTTATCGGCCCCGGGCCCAGTGAATACATTATGAAGTCTATAATAGTACACTGTTACTGACTGTGTGCTTTATATTTGCGTAGGAAAGGAAATTTAAATTAATTTAAATTAACACCTTTCAGTCACAAGCAAATCCAGTTTAGACATCCAATTTGCACAGGAACTGAAATATGACAGGTTGTCTCACAGGTGAATGGAAGTCATGCGAACAGCCGAGGAATCTGCCACCAGCAAGCTAGAACACGTGGGCGTATGAGAAAACTGACTTTACTCAGGGTTGCTAATTACTACTCGTGCACCCTACAGGACAGCACAATGCGTGTCCATGCGACCTAAAGGGTTGTGTTTAAACATTTAGTGTAGTTGTCATGGTTAAGGAAGGTTGAGTCAGCAGTGACAAAGGTTCACACATACTACTTGAAGAAAACTTTCAGTACGTCTGAATATAAGGGTGTGGTTTTCAAAAAATAGTTGTGCTCCCGCTGAAGGTGCAAAAGTGTTGAAGTTCCACAGAATCAGCTAATACTGTAACCACATAGGTAAAACTTCATCATTGACCTCAACCTGATGATGTTCTAAAGGTTTCGTGCCAGTTGACTAAAAAACTAGCATCAATGTTGCGTCATCCACAGCAGATGCACATATGCAAAATAATGCTAAACATTTACCACTGCAAATTCTCGACAATACTTTACAAGGGACATGCACATGTGTTCCTGCAAGTGGGTGCCTCACTGCCTGGTCACTGTTCATGAACTTAAGGTCATTCACCTCAATTCCAACAGTGAGGAGAAAAATTGCACCTGGACTGACTGAAGTACAGCTAAGTTTAATGCAGACGTGCATGTGCAAGCGTTGAGCATGACCACACTAGAGTATGACGCCCACTTGTCTCTAGCAGTCTGCCTGCTTTTTTGCCTCTGTACTTTCTTTGCCTTTCATTGAAAAAGGCAAACTAAGACACAGGAGGACATGCACGGTCCTGCCCCACCCATGGATCAACCCGGAGTGTGCGTATAGACAGTCAATGTTACTTTGGTAAAATATCAGGTTTTTCCCCTTCTTTTTTCCCCCAATTAAAAGCTTAGTTTCAGAATAGACAACTCCTTGACAAAAGACGTGTTCATCACTATTAATGGGGTCTTGTAGTGCCTTCATTTTGGCTTGAATAAAAATACATATATTGCATGCAACTGAAAACACAATAGCTACAGACAGATCTGATGATATGAAAAGGCAGTAGATAGTGATTGTTGGTTTATAACAAAGTGGGTCAGGCCAGAGGAGGAGGAGGAGGGATGGATAGAGAGGACAGTCCAGACCTCATAAGCCCCACTAGTAAACTCGCTGTCATTAATCTGATTATTGTACTCCCTTACTATATACTTCTACACAAGTGCAAGCATGGGTCCACTAGCATATTTTGTAAGCTTCCTTTCTACATTCCAGCAAAATTTGGGATGGTTTCTAAAGGCACCCATTAGGGCCTGGAGGTTCCAAAAAAATCTATAAACAGAGCTATTTTGAGTGGGATATTTTTTGCTTTAGCTGCCAACATCTAACAAAGTATCAGTGGTCACATCCCAAAAACAAGCAGATTTTAAAATAATCTGTTTTGAAATGTGCTTTTTTTAAAACTGTTGTTTTAATCCATTGCACTATGCTTGATGTAGATCAAACTCTAAACATTACATGAGACAGTGACACTACTAGATTCTCCACTAACGCAACACACTGGTTTCGACACAAGTCTGAACAGGCCCCAGAAATATTTGAAAACTGTATTTTGCATAATGAAAGGTTCTCTGGCCAATTGTTTAATGCAATTTTCTGTGTAATTTGACTGGTGCAACGTTGGATTAACACCAAAACTACAGTAAAATATTGTCCAGAAAAAAATTGACATAAACTATACTCATCAGCCACTTTATTAGGTGCACCATGCTAGTAACTGATTGGACCCCCTTTTGCCTTCAGAACTGCCTCAATTCTTCGTGGCATAGATTCAACAAGGTGCTGAAAGCATTCCTCAGAGAGTTTGGTCCATATGGACATGATGGCATCACACAGTTGGTTGATCTGTCGGCTGCACATCCATGATGAGAATCTCCCGTTCCACCACATCCCAAAGATGCTCTATTGGATTGAGATCTGGTGACTGTGGAGGCCATTTGAGTACAGTGAACTCATTGTCATGTTCAAGAAACCAGTCTGAGATGATTCCAGCTTTATGACATGGTGCATTATCCTGCTGAAAGTATCCATCAGAAGTTGGGTACATTGTGGTCATAAAGGGATGGACATGGTCAGCAACAATACTCAGGTAGGCTGTGGCGTTCCAACGATGCTCATTTGGTACCAAGGGGCCCAAAGAGTGCCAAGAAAATATTCCCCACACCATTACACCACCACCACCACCAGCCTGAACCGTTGATACAAGGCAGGATGGATCCATGCTTTCATGTGGTTGACGCCAAATTCTGAACCTACCATCCGAATGTCGCAGCAGAAATCGAGACTAATCGGACCAGGCAACGTTTTTCCAATCTTCTATTGTCCAATTTCGATGAGCTTGTGCAAATTGTAGCCTCAGTTTCCTGTTCTTAGCTGAAAGGAGTGGCACCCGGCGTGGTCTTCTGCTGCTGTAGCCTATCTGCCTCAAAGTTCGATGTACTGTGCATTCAGAGATGCTCTTCTGCCTACCTTGGTTGTAACGGGTGGTTATTTGAGTCACTGTTGCCTTTCTATCAGCTCGAACCAGTCTGGCCATTCTCCTCTGACCTGTGGCATCAACAACGCATTTCCGCCCACAGATCTGCTGCTCACTGGATATTTTATCTTTTTCGGACCATTCTCTGTAAACCCTAGAGATGGTTGTGCGTGAAAATCCCAGTAGATCAGCAGTTTCTGAAATACTCAGACCAGCCCTTCTGGCACCAACAACCACGCCACGTTCAAAGTCACTCAAATCACCTTTCTTCCCCATACTGATGCTCGGTTTGAACTGCAGGAGATTGTCTTAAACCATGTCTACATGCCTAAATGCACTGAGTTGCCGCCATGTTGATTAGAAATTAAGTGTTAACGAGCAGTTGGACAGGTGTACCTAATAAAGTGGCCGGTGAGTGTAGAAAGGCCTCTGTTCTTTGGATCACTGAATAGGTGCCATTGGGGCAATAGTGGTTGAAGTAACACTACAAGTATACACTATAGAGGAATAAAAACCTAAGGAGTTCAGTGTTAATTAAAACAAACAAGCTCCAAAGCATGTGGCTCATGACACCCTGGTATAGTTTAAGGGGTGTTTGCTTGTACAAAGGTCATTTGACTGGGGGGGGGGGGGGGGGGGGGGGGAAGCTCAGTAGAGTGTCAACATCCAGCTTTCTTCAGTCTACAATAAACATTTAGCTTTAAGTGTTCACAATGATTTCATAAACAATGCTTTCTGCCATTACTCAAAGTTCTCATCTTAAAAACAATAAAGATCCAAAGGACAAAGAAGACAACAACCCAAATTAATTGTAAAGAAGGAATAGAGAAAAAAAAAATCATCAGAGTTGGGTAGTGAGCTGGCAGCACTTACCTTAGCAGGAACGAAACAGAAGGACAGATGTCCCAAAGGATGTCTCCTCAGGTCTGGGAGACAGAGGAGCAAATAAAGCCTGCACAAGCAAAAGGTGAGACAGCAGAAAGGAAGACAAGGCTTGTTAAACAGTAGAGCAGCAGCACGTAGTTTCGAGAGGCCCCTGTAGAATGACACTTGCTAGGCTCAAGCAGGATACGCTGCCCATTATAAGGCTCAGAAGTGGTCAGAAGGTGGCACATTTGAGGAGTTGTGGTGAAATGCCACACAGAGAGCATGTTGGTCAAGGCTAATGAAAGAACAAGCGACGCCCTAAGCCCTTGTAGGAAGGAGGTCAAAGCTGTTTAACTAATGCAGCTAAAATAACCTGCTTTGGCAAAGGGTTGTGAATGAAAGCAAAAGGACCACAACAACAATTTAACTACATACCGTCATTCTATTGAAAATGTAGTCTTTGTTAAATTATTTTTCAGTTTATTTCTTGGATACTAATCTGTGTGGATATTTTACATTGTCATTTGTTCTTATGTATATAAAAGCTTGTCAAGAAATATTAAACCTACTTGTATACCATAAATATCAGTTAACTGCTCAATTCATTCAGCTATTCTAATAATATTAGATTCAATTCCTTTGTTTTCATTGCAAGCCAAGCAAACAACGAAATTGGAAAGCTACTCTGTGGTACCATAAAACACAAGACAGTAAAATAACACACAACTTAAACATACTACTAAATTAAAGACAAAGAATAAATTATTGTGCAAAAGTCGCTACATAGCAGCATCATGAACAATTGGTGCTGTTCAGTGTTGAGAACGCAGATGGCCATGGGAAAAAAAACTATCTCTGAGTCTGGTTGTACGTGATGTCATCGAAACAATGTAGGACAGACTAAATTATTGTATTATACAATAACTTAGTCTGTCCTACATTGTATCTCTAAGCAATGTTTTTTTGATTCCACGTTAAAACAACACCACTTTTCTATGGTATATTACGAGAACGACAGTAGTCAATGCATTAAATCATGCATTAAAAATTTAGCAAAAACACAACAAAGGTTGTAAAAGTAGCACAAACAATGGATTAAACATCAAGACAGTATAAATTAATTAGCAGAGAAAGTTAGAAAAAAAGACATATTATAAGGGAGCCAACATTCACTGCCTCTGTTCCCAATGAGTTTACAGAGACCTCTTTGGTCCAGGGTTAAACTGTCACCAATCATCTTCACAGACAAATCATCTCTTGTGATGTAATTGATGACAACTGTCCGTCTTTTCCAGCAGGTGTTGAAAAAAATAAAGTCACGAAAGGTTTTGGATGAGTTAAAGTGATATTTTTTCCCTGAAAATGTGTAGTACCTAATATAAGGAAGACTAGGTTCAGTGTTATGTAGTCACAGCCAAAAACAGGAATGCACTTAGACCACCACATTTCTGTATTTTAGGGTTTTTAAATTTTGTTTCATAGATTGAAGGCTGTAATTCATTTCAACCCAGAGAATGTCAATATTAGCGTACTGAGTGATGTAGTTGTTGGCTCTCACGTCAGCCTGTGGCTCTAGGGGAAAAGAAAGGGGAAAAAAGCATGTGACCGTTCAATTCGGTGTTACAACTGACTATAGGAAATTAACAAGGGCACATCACAGACAAGCAAATATAGCTGCTATCAGAGAAAGGGATAACTCAGCCTTGTTCCCACACATTCAGCTGTTCTCCCAGCTCATTTCATTCCATAACGACTACAGCGATTGGGCCAGTACCGCCTCTCCGCCATCCACACTCCTAGGGACGCTGGCTTGGCATAATCCGCTACATATCGCATGCAACACTGCCAAAGATTAACCCAGAATCTGATGGTCCTGCTGTTCACCCAGGAAAACACTTCACACTTCTGTGCACAGCGTTGGCAATTGGTTTTTGGATTTTATTTATTCATCTAAGTGGCACAAAAGTGAGATTACTTTGGGAAAACACTGGAAGATAGGCTTGGCTATCTGAGCCAACCAGTGTTCTGATAGAACGGGTGGAAATTAACATCAAGCAATGGCATGTTTCAAGTTTCCAGAAAATTCCACAGCTTGAAGCTGCAAGAGGATTTTACCTAACTCCCTGCTCCTCCACCCACAGAGCGGGCTTTTACTGTATACTAGTGGTTGTCAGGGTTTCCCAATCCCCGCCACGTGGATTCCAATTTCAATTAGACTACACACCACTGGCTTAAAAGAGGCCAAACTGATGAAATCTTTTGGGACAGGATATTATTTAACAGGCCTTGTGCCCTTGTTTCTCACACTTATCTGACATGTAATATAAACCTGTCAATCTGCTTCCCAATATGAAAGTCTAACTTGTACCTACATTGACTGAATGTTCCCTTAAACAGTTTTAGAAGTTGTGTTTATAAATGAACACCACACAGGGTTGAGGTTTTCCTTGTGCCGCACCCACTTCACCAGCAGTTACTTTGACTATCACTGCATGTCACTGACATCCTCCTTGCAATATCCTTTGTAATGTTTTCTTTTTCTTGTAAACATTGGAGATGGAATTCAAACCTGAGAGTAAACCAGTATTTAACTCGTAGCCAAACAATCATATGATGCTTAGTAATAAGCAAAGCAAAGGCAGCATCAACTTATTGGCTGCCATTGACGGTGCTAGACATTTTGACTGCAAGGGGCTTGCAGTGAATGATCATTGCCAGCCTATCCCAGTCAGTTAGTGCCGTCCATGGCACTGAAACATGATTTTGGATGTTTTCGTTGTCAAGGTCAAGCAATGAGTTAATTATACCTGGAGTAGGGGGTTCCACTTGTGCTTTTTCCACACTTGGAAAAAAAAATTAAAAACGTGAAAACCCAAACTCAATAACATAGCTGTTAGTTTAGTGGTAGTGGCCGCTTAAAAAATGACACCTAACATGCCTTTAACGTATATTAGTATTTGCATAGTGTCAGTGCTGTTAAAAAGAAGAATTTGATGGTGAAAGTACATTGCATCTCCACTAAAGGTGTAATATTGGTGGTTTTAGACCACAAAATTCCCACAATAAAACAAAAGTATAATCAGAAGCACCAGTGACTGAATGACTACATCACAAAATTCGTAAAACAAGCGTCACCAAGCGCCATATGTCAGCTATTTGGTACACAGAGCCCGATTTCATGGCTTAACAAACGTTTCGTTTATTGTTCTTTTCCTAGATGAGTACTAGCGCTACGATGTCATCGTGTGCGAGCAGGTGAAGTTACTTACCTGTTGCCCTCCGAGCTGGAGGAACGAACCAAAAGTAAAATCCACCTGCGGCCGCTCAGTTGCTTCCCTCCCAGGCTGACGCTCGAACAGTCAGATGTTAAAAAAAAAAAAAAAAAAACCTCCGTTGATGTCCAACGTAGTGTTGTTTTCGCACGTAACCTTATATGAAGTGCGACATCCTCTCAACTTCTATTTAACAGTGACCCGTCGACGTCCCCCTTCGGCCATGTTTCTAATATTAAGGTCAAACCTTCAGATGTTCGGCCGCGCGGTGTCTTATCCACTTCCCGTCAAAAACTTGGTCGCGTTTCACCAAAACGCACGTGCTTTCCTCTGAAGAAAAATCTGAGAATCGGTTTCAAGCAGGACAGCAAGGCACCCTCGGTTCCTTCCTTCCCGATTCTGACTAGCGTCCCTGTAATCAGATGCTGAACGCCACAATATCCATTCATCCTATTACACTTTAACCCTTCACTGTCTCGCCCTCGCACAGTGGTGTTGCCTTCGCGGGCCGTCGGGAAAAGCCAGATCAATTCAAATAGTCACCATCCATCTATCCATTGATATATATACGTACATTCATACATCCATAGATAAATACATCACGCATACATACTATATCATTTGTAAATAAAATAGAAACATGTTTGATTTACAAAGTTTTGCAGCCATCTACTGGTTACAAAGTGCCATTGCAGAAGATTTCATTCTTGATGTGTTTTCATGATAATCTTCTTGATCATCTAAATATGACTTCATTTTTTTTATTGCAGACTGAAGGCAAAAGTCGTCAGTCGTCACCCAGATTGTTTTTGTTGTTTGTTTGTTTGTTTGTTTGTTTGTTTGTTTGTTTGTTTGTTTTGTTGTTCCTGTTCTCATGGACACTAAACAATTCCGTCATTCGTGAACTGATCGTCTTGATACTGCGTGGCTTTGTAGCATGGGTCAATATCTATTCATCCTCGGGACCCGATTATTTATTGATTTATTGTATCAAGGCCAGAGGTTGGTAGTAACGCATTACATTTACCCCGTACATTTACTTGAGTAACTCTTTCAGAAAAATGTACATCTAAGAGTAGTTTTATCAGGCAAGGCAAGGCAAAGCAAGGCAAATTTATTTATATGGCACAATTCAACACAAGGCAATTGAAAGTGCTTTACATGAAGATCATAAAAATCACATTAAATCAATACAACGTAAAAACAAAGACAATCGAAACAGGAAATAAAATTATACATACAAATTGCATTTTATCACGAATAGAATAAAAAATACTACTACTATTTACGAGGGACATTCAAAAAGTAATGCACTCAAGTGCATAGCTCGTACAGGATTTTACCAATCTTGTTTATATTTTGCACAAACATGATAGGACACACCGTTTTGCGATTGTTATATGTGTTTTTCTGATTTTCATATTTTTAGAGCTTAAACTAGCTTCCAAAATGGCTGCCCCTCTTGAAGCTCGTCAAAATTATGGCAACCCTATGGCCACCGTTTTTTGGGATTCTCAAGGTGTAATCTTTGTGGAATTTTTGCCGAAGGGGAAAACATTAACTCTGAAGTATACATTGATACTCTTAGGAAGCTCAAAGCAAGAATTCGACGTGTTCGACCCAACTTGCACATGGGAAATGTGCTCCTCCAGCATGACAATGCACGTCCTCACACAAGCATCAGGACCATGGAGGTCATCACTTCATTTGGATCAACTGTGATACCACATCCGCCATATTCTCCTGATTTGGCACCGTTAGACAACCACCTCTTTGGTCCAATGAAAGAAGGACTCCGGGGCAACCGATATGGCAATGACGAAGTGAAAACTGCAGTCAAGAATTGGCTTAGAGATCAACCGGCTGAGTTCTACAACACTGGTATACATGCCCTCGTTCATAAGTGGACTGTAGCTCTTGAGAGAGGTGGAGACGATGTGGAGGAGTAAAAATGTAATCCTCATACTTGTACCTTTCATTTGATGTATAATACATGTTGCTATTATAATTTGTTTGTACATAGTAAAGTCGGGTGCATTACTTTTTGAATACCCCTCGTATAATAATAATTGAAATCAGCAATGGAGATAAAGCACAAGCGGAATAGAAAGCAAATAGCTTGTTTTTAGCCCTGATTTAAAGAAGCTAACAGTTTGAGCATACTTCAGACCTTCAGATAACTTGTTCCAGAGGTTAGGAGTATAATAACTAAATGCTGCCTCACCCTGCATGGTTCTTGTTCTTGGAATATACAGGAGACCGGTTCCATAAAACCTTAGGGGTCTAGATGTTTCATAGGAAACTAACAAATCAAGCATGTATTTTGATCCAAGGCCATTAAGTGTTTTGTAGACGAGCAGTAGTATTGTATAGTCCATCCTTTGACTCACTGGAAGACAGTGTGACGATTTGTTGTCTAATGATAATGTGGTCCAGTTTCCTTGTATTTGCAAGGACTCTGGCTGAAGCATTCTGTACTAGCTGCAGCTTCCTGACTGATTTTTTATCAAGACCTGTAAATATAACGTTGCAATAGTCTAATCTACTGAAAATAAATGCATGCATAAGTTTTTCCATGTCTTGTTACTAACTTACTAAGCCATAGTACTTACATACATGACTACAAGACTACATACTACATGACTCCATTATATCGATCAGACTCAAGCTTGCCATTCTATGATGATGCCAGCCTGTTCAATCACGAGGCATCTTTAAAGCACCGTGAGAAATTAAGTATTTGACATAGAGCGCTCCCCTCAGCAGGACTTGAAAGCGCAGATTTTAACCTGTCTCCTAGTTTTTATTGGGCACTCATTGACAACGGACCACCAGAGATATCATCCCTTTAATTTCATAATAGGAACAATGAAGGAACTACAGTACAGTATTCACTATTTACCTATTCAAACTAGGAACAATTTTCTCCAATAGAGGGCACTCATGCTCTTAGGATCAATGATGCTTCATTTTATTTTATTTTTTCCTGTAGCCGGAAATCTATTATTTATTTCTTTGGCTCAGTATGGTTATGTAATGGGACAGCATAATAATAATAGTTCATATAGAGAACTTTGTGCTGAGACAATGAAAAAAATACCATTGTTTATATATTTTTTAAAAAATCAAACATCATAAGCAGTTACTCACAATGTTACCCATTACTTGAGTATTCTCTTCACCAAATACTTTTTCACTTGTACTCGATTACATTTTTTGGGATGACTACTTTTACTTTTACTTGAGTAATATTATTTTTGAAGTAACACTACTCTTACTTGAGTAAAACTTACTACTACTCAAATCACCTCTGATCAGGGCTAATTAATTATGTATCGTTAGGAGTCAGTGGCAATCACCTCTGATCAGGGCTAATTAATTATATATCGTTAGGAGTCAATGGCAGCTTTCTGTAGGTAAAGAATTTGCCAGTAGACAGTGCGCACACAGCACATGGACATTTTTGTGTTTGTGTTGCCTATAGGTTTCGAGTTCGCCAGTAGAGGGCAGCATTTCCAAGGGCGTAGGTTTGCAGAGGGACGTTAGGGACATAACACAACCAACTTTTCAGGATGCTCAAATTGTCCTCAACAAACTTTTACGCAACCTTATTTGCATTATATAATGACTTCAATTATATAGGTAAATTAGCTTGTCTTCCAATGTTGTAAGGATAGAATTAACCCTACCGTTATTAAGTGAATTACAGTACTTCAATATGTTCAGACTTACAATGACCCCTTTTCCCTTGCTGAATGTACTAGTCCATTTTCCACTCAAAACGCAAGTTTGATTGGCTGATGATTTGATCCCTCCCCTCCCTACACGCACACACGTTCACAGCCGGTCTTCTGTCAAAATTTTCACCCTATTAATATTTTGCCCCCTAAGCTTTTGTGGCGGTGAATAAGCGCTCTTTCACATTCAGTTGGACTCTCAATGTTATCCAAAGGTGCTAAATAAACAAATTACATCATAAACATACATGTACAACATGAATGTGGCATAAATAAATGCTTAAAGACACGGCAAAGATGTTAACAGTGAGAGAGCAGCGTGCAGTTGAGTTGTGTGCAGCCACATGGCAGGGTGTGTCCGAGGAGAACTTTTCTACATGTCCGTCCATGATCAAACGTAAGTAAATATGCCTTTCATTATTGAACGTTTGTAGTGTTTACTTTGAATCTGCTGCATTCGCGACCATGTTTAACATTACGCACATGCGCAAAACCGTTTACTTTTTGCATTCCTGGATACCACCCAAACGTATACATACTGTATGTACTGCAAAACCCAACCACCTTAAAACTTAAAAAAGAAGAAACAAAAAAACTTCAATTCCCTTGTTTTCAATGTAAATCTACAAAAATTAGTGAAATTATCTTCGAGTGCTTCAAGTAAATTTTACTCAGATTTCTTGCATAAGAAAAATAGCTAGCTGAAAATAACCTTAGCACTTATTTTAAGCCAAAAGTTTGTATATTTAATCTTAAAAAAAACTATTTGTCAAAAATGGTCTTAATTCAAGAATAGATATTGTTCAAAACATTATTTGAAAGCATTTTTGGGGGGGGGGGTTTAAAAATCACCAATTTTTAGATGTATGGCCTTAATAAGAAAACAAATACTGTAATAATATTTACTTAAAATAAGTGGAAGAATCTGACACATTAACCTGTTAACTAGCCTTCAAAACTCAAAACAAGATGAAGAAAATTATTCGACTAGATTTAAGAAAAATTATCAGATTAAGATTCTATACTGTAAATTTGCAGTCTGAAAGTTAGTATAAGTCAACACAGCACTTACTTAGGTTCATATTGGAGAGAAATGTAGCCCCGACCCCCGTTCAGTAATCTTTTTGGTCTTATTAATGTCCCCAGCAAAAAGTGTACATGCAGGTTATGCTGTTCTAACATTCCTACCAATATTGACCCCAAACCTACGCCCTAACCTGCAGTAGCACACACGTGCTTGTTTTTGCATTATAAAGGCTGTCAAGTCGCCCCTCAGGTTGTTGTTTACTGTTCTTGTTGTGTTTTTTGTCCTTGTGGACATTGACTTTGAAATCGTACTCCTCCGTCATTTGAGAAACTATTTTCTTGAAATTTGGGAACTACGTAGCATGGGATAGTACCTATTGATCTTTGGAGCCCGATATTTTATTTTTTTGTATCAGGGCTGATTAATTAACTGCAGAATTATCATTAGGAGTTGCCCAGTAGAGGGAATCTTGGTGTAGGTTAGGAATTTGCCAGTAGAGGCCAGTGCAGAATTATTGGGAATTTTTGACAGAACACTGTCTACGGCTTGCTATACGGGGGCACGTCTGGAAATGATAGCATCACTGGTAATGCCTCACTGGCAGACACAAAAAAGCGCAACAGCAAAAGAAAGTGACATTGCCACAAAGAAACAAACAGCAGCAACTCTAGCAAGTTTATTTACTATATAGTGAATAGTAACCAGATATACAGACCCTACTCACCAACGTCACAGAATGAAGGTGAAAAACATCAAATGTTTTCATGGACGCATTACAATAATGGATTTACGACTGTAAAATCTGTTTTAAATAAATAAATTAGACAAAATACTAGTACTTTATTTTAGTAACAAATCGTGGACTGGGCCACATAACCATCTTTGAACAGAAATGTAGTAGTCTACAGGTTTTCACGACCATATCTCAATGACAATCACACAGGTATGACAATTATTAGTTCAAGCAGAGTATAATAATACATATATTCACGGTACAAGAAAATCGTTTCTATGTCCATCGATTGGTAAGAAAAGCTGTACAAGTGACGTGTGGGCGCTCAATAATAAAATAAATAAAGCAACTAACGCTCAATAAAGCGTTATAAATAAGCGTTTCCGTCAGGGGGGACATTTCACGCGGGGCGGCTATTTTTCGGCACAACACCGGCCGCCATATTGTCCGTCTCTGTTTAGCCCTATTCTCAATGGTTTCAATTAGTCGTTCAGTTTATAGAGCAATTCATGGAAGCTCCGGTGCTTTCAGACGCTGTAAACTCATTGGATGCGTTGCATAAAAGGCGTTCTGTGGAAAAGCTTCAGTCTATCCATTCGCCAGATCCATATTTGATGCCTAAATCGATATTTTTCGACCCGCTGTCTTCGCCCTCTCTGCCTGACATCTGCTACCCTGATATCTACAACTATCTTGTCCTCACAAAATCAGCCTATTCTCACGAAAGTTTGAAAAACTTTAAGAGCAGCACTCTAAGCAACATTACCCTGTGTGATTTCTAAAATGGCGACAATAAAAAAAAAAAAAGTTGACTGCGATGGCCGACGCTTCCAGGAAAGGTGGATATTGGACTATTTCTTCAATAAAACACGCAACAACTGTGTCTGCCTCATTTGCAAAGAGACAGTCGCTGTTTTCAAAGAGTTCGATGTGACGCAATATTACTAAACAAGACACGCTGACATGCATTACATTACAGGGAAGATACGCAGCGAGAAATTATAGCAACTTGAAGCTAGTTTATTTTTTCACAGCAGCAGTATTTCGCAAGAGTCCGAGTGTCGAAAGAGAAATCCACAAAGACGAGACTGTTGAAATTATGAATTTAAAAAAATAATAAAGCAAATGTGACACACAGAAGGGCTTGCTAAAATTTGTTTAAATATATTGTTCTATGTAAATCAGCCAAGGTAGCCCCCTGCATTTTTACCACACCAAATCTGCCCCCCTTTGCAAAAGGTTTGGACACACCTGTTTAACTGATGATCCGTAGACGAGGCCAGCTTCTTTCACATGGTACCAGCTAAATATTATTCAAAATGTAATGATGGTGGAAGAAATAAGCATCTTGAATTTGAAACTGTATGTTGTCGGCGATTAGCCTCGCAATGATCTTAATTGTGGTTGTCTGCCCAAAACCCTCTAAATATATATATTAAATGCATCTTACCAGATATAAAATGAGTAATACATAATCCGTGGTAATCGTTTGGAGCCCAGTTTTCTCGTCGAATTGCAGCAGTCCATCTCGCTCTCCTCTCCGGGTCTCTCGGAATACGGTAGAACTTCAAGTCTCTCCGTCTATCTTCTCTGTTATTGCAACCAACCGCCACACACGCCTTCACCATTTTGATTATTAATGTTAACGAGCAGAAAAACACGCAATAATAAGACAACTTTACGTAGCGGTAATGCATCAACGCGACGAGTAGACGGACAATATGGCGCGGAGGCGTGGTTGTGACGTCATGTGAGTAGGGTCTATAGTAGACTACTATATCTCGCTAATGTCATATGGGGTTTGCATTTTATTGGCAACTTTAATTGTGAAATGCTCAGAATAAACATCTGCTTAAGCAGCTGTCCAATAATTTAAATGATTGTTTTACCAATAAAAAACACTAATTTGGGTACCTTATAGGGACTATACAGAGTTTGTCACTTTTTAAAAAATGTTTTACTTGCGACTGCCATCTCTGGCCTAAAGCGTGTCTGCAGCCTATGTTAACTTCTGCATGGCGCGCATGCTGATAGTAGCACAGAGATAAAGCAACGAGGGCTTGGCCCATCAAATCAGCACCAGAAACGTAAAAGTAGTTTGTATCAAGTCTTAAGTGGGTTAGAAAAGTGCTTCTGTCAAGCAGGGACTAGGCGACGGCTCGGTGAAACACTGCTGCTGCCGTAGGGACACGCATGGACGTGCACAGGCTGGGCTGTTCGCTTTTTTGGGCACCAAACTCAGTTAAAATGTCAGGGCTCTGTATACACATATGGGCATTGGTGAAACATGCATGGAGTCGAGAAGTATTTTTAAATCAACTCTAAAAATCCCGTTTAGTCCCTCTAATGTGATGTCGTGTGTACTTGGATTTTATTATCTTCTCTGATTCACAAAATCAAGTCTTCTACAGTCTCCATTCCTTTACTGGGGGAATTCACTCTCAGTGAATTAAGCTTCTGTGGACATGAACAACTTGAGCAAAGGCAAATACAGTGGGGAACACAGTGAGTACATTTAAACGCTCAGTGAAAGGACTGTGATTCGTGTTTCAATGAAGTTTATTGCAAATCACGGCCCTATCCCCTACTGCTGTTCTAAATGTTCATTTGAGGAAATGCACAGCACTTAACAAATCAACCAAAATTAGTTGTTGTTTCAATCAGTTGTTGTGAAATCACTTTTATGTTTGTGTTAAATTGTGTAGGCTTACAGCTAAATCACAGGTCGTGTGTCGAATGTCTTTCTCAAAATGACATAAATTTGACTCTAGTTAGTTAGTGTCAATTACGTACATTTCAAAAAACAGCTCCTCTCAGGGCCTCAAAACATGTATGATCTCTGATGCCATTAAATGTTGATTCTGCTGGTCACCTTTATATAACTTATGAAATATGCTTTATTTTGTGTTGTTGTCAGTCTACTGTGTATGAATGCTCCCCCCAACATTTTACCAACTTTTGTAAATACTAAAAATATGAATACTTTGAAAAACTTGCAATAACCCTGACTTTTTGTGGATACATTGCATGCATTTTCATATTATTGGCACTTTAAATTTACAACACAGCCAATTTGACGCCTCTGGAAAACCCATTTTTGCACACATGATACAAGCTCATAGAATCCACGAATATGATAGAAAAATACAATAAAACAGCTTACAAATGTGCCATATGCATTTCCTTGCAGGGTTTTGGACTCAATAACATACCAGGAACATATAACAATCAAATTTAAAAATTTTAATTTTCCATAATAGATCAAATTAAATGGAAACTGTGTATTTTAAGGTACTAGATGTGTGCTGATATTGTTTGCGCAAGCAGGGAAACCCTTTCTGGCCCTGACCGCTCCCTACTGGTAGAACCAATTATTGATGTAATGTCTGATATTCCACCATAAACGGTCATATCTACACCCGCATCACAATTGTATCCCAGTTTACATAAGGTGCCCCTCGTCTCCTATGGAAACTTTCTTCCATTTTCTTGTGGTGGTTGGCCGCCTCGGTGTCGCAGGGTCTCTGTTTCTCACTCTCACTCTCGCTCTCTATTTTGGTGCTGCCTCTCGCTGCCAAGCCCCTGACGTCATGCTCCAATGTTAATGATTAGCATGTGGAAACTGGCTGCGCTAGCTTGTCAGCATCAAGGCGCTCGAAGATAACCGGAACAAGACTGTCTGAGCCTTCAAAGTTAAATGCGTTGCTCACTAGAATTAGTAAAAGCGGTTAATCATCAATAAAACCTAAAACTGTCATTCTAGCTGCTAACATATTCTTGAAAGGGCGAAGCTAATGAAAGTATAGGTGGTACAATTCTGTAAATGAATAACTTACTTCCAGAAGACTTGAGATAATGGCATGATATCACAATCAAGGGCATAGGTTTGCATAGGGACGGTATAGGGACATAACACCACCAACTTTTCAGGATGCTCAAATTGTCCCCACCAACCTTTAAGCAACCTTATATGAATTATACAGGGTGATTAAAAAAGAATGTGCCAAAATCATCACGCATGTATTCATTTTAAAATCATTCAAATAGACTGTATTATTGATTAATTAATTGATTGATTAAATTAATTAATTAAAATTTTAAAAATAATTTATAAGTTTAACAAATTAAAAGTCCCATCGGCTTGATGTTGTCCGTGCCGCTGGTGGTGGACATTGAGCACTAGTAAAGCATGAAATAAAAACGCGAAGTTACATACAATACTGGTGGTGTCCAGCTAGCTATTTTTTTTGTAATATACCGCAATGGTTTCAGGACATTCTTTTTGAATCACCGTATGATTGATTGTGATTGTGTGTGAATGAGTTCAGTGATACAGATAACTTAGTCTTCCCATATGTTGTTAGAATAGAATCGACCCTACCATTATTTAGTGAATTATTTTCATTATGTTGAAACTTACATTCACCCCTTTTCACTTGCTGAAGGTGCCGGTCCACGCCTCCCACCCCGGACGCACATTTGATTAGTTGATGATTTTACCCACCCCCGACACACACACGCAGGCACACTCTGACAGAAATACATGTCGACAACATGCCGCCCCCTTCGAAGAGGAGGGGGATTATAAGTTTTTTTTTCCAGCCAGCAGCAACAGCAGCAGCAGCAGCCACTGTAAGTAATGTAAAAAGACGTCAATGTAGTGGTGGTGGAGAACACACTACAAATTTTGCTATTGGAAGTCTGACCTGCATCAGAGTTAGGATAACATTAAACTGTGTGAATTTGCTAGCCTGCAAAACTCGAGTAGAAAGCTGCTTAGAGAGAAATGTCCCTCTGTTTGTGTTTTCTACTGTTGACTTTTATTAACGTGTCAGAAATGTAGTGAACTCTGCTGGAAACTATAGAACCAGAAAAACAGAGAGAGGCGGGGGCTGCACAACCTCATATGTTGCTCACACAACACAACATGCACAAAACATAATCATAATTAACCATGTACCAGTACATGAAAAAAAAAATTGGGATGCCGCGAGCTACCCACACTAGCGTTGCCATCGACTGGTCGATCGCAATCAACGTAATGAACACCCCTTATTTAGCATATCAATTAATTAGGTTCATATTCGTGAGAAATGTAGCCCTGACCCCCGTTCACCCAATCTTTTTGGTCTTATTAATGGCCCTTCCCGAGCAAAAAGTGTACATGCAGGTTATGCTGTTATATGTACTGTCCCTACCAATGTTGAGACCAAACCTACGCCCTTGCAATCAACACGTATACAGTACTAGGCATTTTATGTTCAAATGGATGGCTCCTGGTCTGCTTAAACCCACATCTCAATATCAACATTTTCCATTGATAATCCTGTTTCCATGCAGAACATATTCATATGGCACACAGAGATTATGTTCTTGGCTTTTTTTGTTTCTAAAACAGATTAAAATTTCTCATGGTGTACAATTAAACTATGGTTAACATATATGGCGGAAAACACAGAGAAGACTGAAAAAGCAGTTTCTGCTCTTGCACTCATCTTTAAAAGAAACTGCTGTATTTTAAGCTAAAACAACTGCTGTGTTTGATGGAACAATATGTCTATATGCTGCCATAGCAGATTCATGGCGCATTAGGCCCCTGAACTATTTTTAATTTGTCCGTTATACCCTGGAAACCCCCGTTTACAGACTTCGCACAACCGCTTTTGTTTCAACCCAGCCATAAAACAAAGGTAATTAATTATATTTATTATTCAAAATGTCTGTCATTTTTTAGCTTAGAATCATTAATTGATGTCTAATATTTCGTTTAAAAAATTACTTTAAAAAATTATTGTCACATATTTTAAAATTTTAAACAAATTACGTCACAATGAAAAAAATGGTGTCTGTAAAAAAGTCATGGAGATCTACCTCATAACTATCGCCTAATTGAATTTTTTTTTTTTTTTTTTTTTTTTTTTGTTACTGTCGCATTTTCTCCAATATGTTAGATGATAAATAATCGATCCAAAAAAGAAAAATTGAAGAAAAAAAAAAAAAAGAAAAACAACATTTAAAAGGGTAAATATATGAAAAAGAAAATCTCAACCACTCCTTGATGTCTTCGATTTCTGCATTGCGACCCTTCTTATATTCCCATGTTTCACCAATAAAATCCCCCCAAAATCCAGCTGTGGCAGTGATACATGCTACATGGAGTTTTTGGATCGAAACAAGGTAAGCACGCGATAATATCTCGTTAAAGTCATGGGTTTTTAAATTTTGCTCTTTCATGCTCTCACTTCCAGAAAGGGTTTCACTCTTAAAATTATTATTATTTTTTTTAAAGGCCCTCTTGTTAAAAAATTTTCTTCCCCCAGAATATTGAGATTCAAAGCTTTCCAATGATGTATCACACGTGCATATCGGACAACTTTGAAAGTTGGCCAAATTGGGGGTCTCAGAGCGGAACTTCAAGTGCAGAAATCACAGACATCAAGGAGTGGTCGAGATTTTCTTTTTCATATATTTACCTTTTTAAATTTAAACGTTTTTTTTTCTCGCTTTCTATTTGTTTGTTATTTATCATCTAACATTTTGGGGGAAATGCGACAGTAACAAAAAACAAACAAACAATTAAGCGAAAGTTATAAGGTAGATATCCATGACTTATTTACAGACACCATTTTCTTCATTGTGACGTTATTTGTTTAAAATTTTAAAATTGGCAAGTGAATAATTTTTTAAAGTCGTTTTTTTTTTTTTTTTTTTTTTTTTTTTAACGAAATATTAGACATCAATTAATGGTTCTAAGCTAAAAATGACAGACATTTTGAATAATAAATATAATTACTTACATTCTTTTATTGGCTGGGTTGAAACAAAAGCGGTTGTGCGACGTCTGTAAACGGCGGTTTCCAGGGTAAAACGAACAAATTAAAAATAGTTCGGGGACTTAATACGCCATGAATCTGCTATGGCAGCATATAGACATATAGTTCTATTAAACACAACAGTTATTTTGGCTGAAAATACAGCAGTTTCTTTTAAAGAGAAACTACAAGTACAAGAGCAGAAACTGCTTTTTCAGTCTTATCTGTTTTCCCCCATATACTGATATGGACAGAATTTCTAGGCGCCAAAATGTGGTCTTAATGGGGTTATTACTTATTATGATTATTATTTTTCTAATGACCAAAAAATAGTCACTTGCCCTATAAGGTTTAGCTATGAAAACTTGCAGCAAAAATCAAATTGCCAGTCTTGACCGTAAACTTGGTTTTATTTTGAAATCCGGAAGCATATGTTGCATGGCATGTCGCATTTTGAGCGAATGCGGCACTCTGGATCAGGCCGACCTGGAGGGAGAGACCGAGGAAAAGTTCGTCAAGATGGCAAAACCCACAGCCCCAGAGTGAACGGGCACCGCTCCCCCCAAAAGACTGCGTCTGTCGCCTGTCCTGAGCTAAAGCCAACATTGCAAACAACGCAACAAGGTAACTTCATTCAAGTTTATCCCGTCTTTTCGTACAGCAGTCGTCTCTTATTTTCCGTCTGGATTTCAATTCCAATGTCTGTTTTCGTTTTTTCTCCCCCACACTCCCCATTATAATCTTTCAACAATCATCGCGAGGTGATTTAGTCCTCCCAAAGACTTGATTTAGAGGATTCTTACATCTGAAGTCGCAGTGAAGTTAGATCACTTTTGACTACCTGTTGATGCCGCTGACGTTAGTGAATTCTGACTACAGTATTCGCGACTGTGCCTGGTATTAAGTGTGCCTCCATATGGACGTCGTCCTTTAGTTAGGGGAAGACTTCTTGGTTTTTCCTCTGGCCTACGCCGCTACACACCCTCCTACAGTGGTCACTCCTTGTGTGCTGATGAAGCAAAGTGACAGGTTTAGAAAGCGGCTAACACTTAGCCCGTGTAGGCAGCGTCAGCTCCTTGCTCTATCTTCTTAACCCTTTACAGGACAAATGTCTTTTTGGTCATTTTACAAATAAATAAGAATTTAATCAAGCCTTAACTGAACCCCATAAAGGCTTGGCGTCCACATACGCGGACATGACTTTTTGGATCATGTAAGCAACAATATTAACATTTGGTAATCAATTGTGGTCCACCTGACCCAAAATATAATGTTCTCATACTATATGTGGCCAACAGGTCTCAATTATAATTCATTCATCTGTTGTGCTGCTTATCCTCGCTGGGGGTGCTGGAGCCCATCCCATCTAACTATGGGCACTTGGCAGGGTACATCCTGAATTGGTTGCCAGCCAGTTGCTAGGCACAACAAGACTAACAGCCGTTTACGTGCACACTTATACAGTATGTACGGACAATTTGGAGTGTTCAATCATCCTGCCGTGCATGTTGTTGTAATGTGGTAGGAAACCGGACAACTCGTAGAAAACCCATGCGAGCACAGTGAGAACTTGCAAACTCCAAACAGGAAGGCTGGAGCCTGGGTTTAAACACTCGATCTAAGAACTGTGAGGTGGAGAAGCTAACTAGTCATTCAACGTGCCACCCATCAATTATATTATTCACCATTATTTGTATATACAGTATACTGTATATACACCAACAACAAAATACGTCCATTGCATTTAAACTGGGAGAAATGGCTGTGAATGCTGATCTTTTATTTTAAATGACAGTGCTAGATGTCTAATCCATTTTGGCTGGGAGGGATGGCAGCGATCATTAGTTGCCTTCCTTTTCCAGTCAAAATAGATTAGACGTCTAGCACCATCAGGGACAGCCGCAGAGTTAAAAGTGTGCCCTATAAAGGGTTAAAATGCGGTGGCCACTTTCAGCCTCCACACAAGCCAAAATACATGTTTATAAGACAAGCCCGTCATTTAACAGAAGGCAGCGGAAGTTGCTCTGGTCTCTACCAGCCACACACATGCACACATACATTTCTGCCTGCGTTTCTTCACTAAACCAACCGGCGTCCTTCCTGTGGGTCATTCCGGGATGCAGCGCCGGGAGTAGCCGACAGACTGCTGTATTTTTAGGAATGGGTGGATACCAGAAGCAAAAATAATTTATTTTTGTCTCTGCAATGAATACCACGAGCTTAAACGCACAGGCGACGGTGAGGAGGCGACCTATAAATGCCCCTTTACAGCAGCTCTGTTACAAAGTGTGCATGGCTGAGGCAATAGGGACACTTGTGTGTTTTTATGATAAGAATGTAACTTAACTATTCTCCACTTTCAATACATATAGGCTCCAAAGGGGTTCCTTTTAAGAATGTGCCAGTGATGCAGATGCTGAAGTGACATATTGTGAGGTGGAACGCTGAATCATCATATATCAATTCCTCTGTGGTGAGTAATTAGCTGAAGACTACTTATATCAGTCAGCAGCGAGAGGAAGACTTGCATCCCCTCGCTTGGAGCCAGATCTTTTCCTGAAGGAATACCTTTTGGATCCACACACGTTGGCACCAACAAGACAGCCGTCTTGCTGCTGCCAGAGCTAAGAATGGCCTCGCACAGCTTCAGCTGAATCCATTCAACACTTTAAGATCCCGAGAACTTTCAACTGCTTTACCCTGAACGTCGGTGGAAAGTTTAGGGAAGATCTCTCTGCGGCTTCCCCCTCCCCCTGCTGCCACTCCCAAACCAAAGCTGCTGTGGAAACCCCAACAGCCCTACTGTCACCCCACCCTGCCTGCCGCCCCTCTCCCAGACCATGATGTTTCGCGATCAGGTGGGCGTACTAGCCAGCTGGTTCAAAGGATGGAACGAGTGTGAGCAGACAGTGGCTCTGCTGTCCTTGCTGAAGAGGGTGAGCCGGACACAGGCTCGTTTCCTGCAGCTATGTCTGGAGCACTCCCTTGCAGACTGCACAGAACTGCAGGTTCTGGAGGCAGATGCCAACAGTCCAGGTAGGCCAACCACCTTTTCTTGGGGGAAAAAAAATACCATTAACAGATCTTGTCAGAATTTTCTTCTTACATGATATGGTTCAGATTAAAATCAAGCAATTGTAAAGGGTGCTCATACCAGCATGGCATAGTTTACTTAACAGTTTTCAGTTCACGGTCTTCATGTGGATCCGTTTTCGGACCTTCATATTAATACGTGTGTGTGTATCTTCTTGTTTGATTGTCCTATGAAGTCGTTATTATTGAGCCTTATGAAATCTGCCGAGCCACAAGTGGATAGTAAAGGAAAGGAGCAACTATATTGTGTGCTTCTCATTAAGTTGTCCAAAGTATTACAGACTATAAGTGTTTGGTTTTACATTTGTAGCATTGCTGCTAGAGGAGAAATTGGAATCAAAATCAAATGGAGAGAGAAAAATATAATTGTCCTTGTTAGTAGCGTACTTAAGCAGTTGGTGTCCAACTTACAGTACTTAATTTTTTTTCCAAATATAAATTGAACTTGAAAAAATGAGCACCCAGAAGCTTGGTAAAAACTTATTTCCCATTTCAAAAATTGCCAAAAAACGTACAGCCAAGGCAAAAGTTTATGAAACAGTTTGTGTATACTTGCCATAAAAGTTATTTAACGTCAGCACCGTTGTTCATTAATAGTATTGCCTTTTGAAAGGTCCACGTTATTCCACTGTGGTTCCGTTGGTCCCATAATATGAAAAAGTTAAAGTTTGTGGTTCTTTTGGTTTGGTTTTGTTTCTCTTGACATCTGTCAGTGCCTCAACATACAGTGACGTGGTCCAAACTGCATTAGTATTAGATTGCTCTAAAGGTTATCAGAGGAAAATCTAGCTAAGTTTTGTTGCACTAGTCTGCAGCGTGGCCATGGAAACAAACCCTGGCAACTTCTGTCTCATGAAAAATTGAAGGAAGTGTTACTGCTGCTGCAGCAATGGAGAGGTATTGTCGTACCCATGGCAACATCTGCACTACACATCTGCTGGCTCGCACAGTGTTTTCAGAGGAAGCGAGCTTCACTTGGTTGACATACAATGATAATGGCCCAGTGCTGTGATCCAAACACTGACACAGAGCAACACAAATATATGGAAAAAAGCTACATTTTCCTTTTTGCAAGGCTATAGTTCATGATTTCTTTGGAAAGAGCGCGTGAGTACAAACTAGCTACAAATTGCACAAATTTTGGTGTTTGGGGAAAAATTGCAAAACAATGATTGGAATTGCTGGTTTGTTAAAAATAAGCTACATGAAAAAGCTCGCTAAATTGAGTTTAAAGGAAACAACAAGGTTTAGTATGAATACACTAACCTCCATGTCAAGTATGGTTGCTCAAAGAATGTAAATATGCAAATCACAAATTTCTTAGAACTATGATAATGGAGAAAATGACACCTCTTGCGAACACAGCTATTGTTTGACAAGCGTGACGCAAGTCACGCCATCCGCGTACAGCAAATAAACGCAATAAATACACTCAAAATAGGTGAAAAGAAACTTCAAATATAGACACATACTCTTTATAGTTTCTGTACCTTTGCAAAAATTATCAGCATTCCTCCATTCTCTATGTGGGACTCAAGCGAAGACCACTTCACTTTCTGGAGCCATTAAAGTGTGTTTCTCAAATAGACAAAGAATATTACAGTGGGTAGCCAATGCTTGATGAATAGGCGGGACAATCTGAAATGTTCTCACTTGATTGGCTAAAATAGTACTGGCATTTAAAAATGTCTGAAAAGATATTTTTCTTACATCGCCGGATTATTGGCTTTTATTGATGTTTTTCTCCACATTTCACGCCTTGAAAATGAAGTTAATCCTCCTCCCGTATTGTTAAACAAAATTCTATCCACTGGGATGGCCTTGATCAAAAGCTTGTCTTTCGCTTTGACTTGGCGATCTGCCAACTGACATTTCACATGTACAGTGGTACCTTGACATACGATCGCTTTGACACACGATCTTTTCGACATCCGACGTAAAATTTGACTCGCCATTTGTCTCTACATCCAACGACATGCTTGAAATACGACAATTTAGTTCTTTTGTTTTGCCGGAAGACGGAGGCACGGCGGATTTTCGTGTGAGAAAAAACACAGGTTCCAAGGTTACCACATATGTTTCATATGGGTGTAATCATGGAGGCACTTCATTTTCACTTAGTTTTAGGGAGGATGGAGGTTAACTAGTTCAAGAGAAATGCAGGCCAAGAGGTCTATCAATTCAGCATAACATTGTGTCACAATTGCAAATGAAAATAATTTCATCCCTCCATTTCCTTTACCGATGTTAAAGGTGGCCTATGGCCAACGCCAGTGCGATACACACTGGATTAGTATTTTCCTGAGACAGCTATTTTTGACTTAATTGATACTAAAAAATAATCTCTACCATTTTTGATACTACATAAGTTCAAAATTATTATTATTTTATTTTCTATTATTTTATTTTCTATCAAGGAAAATGCCAAATTATCCTCCATTACTCTCAAGAGTGCAGTCAACCCCATGACAACAAATTTCTGGTGACCTGTGGTCAGGCAAAAACAAGTAAGTAAATGAATAAAACTAATGTCACCAATTAGAACAATTTTAAGGTTTGTAACACACTAAAATGTTAGCTGAATTAAAAAAATAATAATAACACAACAGTTCATTTTTTGTCTTTTTACAAACGACATGACAATACACCAAGTTACAATACACATTGCAAGGCTGTATTCCCAAGAGCAGCAACTGTCTTGACATCGTTTGTGCACAGAAATATTCAATTAAACCGGGTTCAAAAAGGCTACATCCAACTGTAAATAAAATAGGAGTGTGATTAGGCCTATACCTGTTATGCTTTTGGTGGCAACTTTGGACTGAATTTGCTTTGCTGAATGTCAAAAAGTATCAATATTTTGAAATTAAATATAATTTCCAAATATAACATTACAATATTGATACTTTTGACAACCCTACAATGGAATAACTGAGATTGGCCTGTGCCATTTTGCATGCCAGTATTGGTAAATGGACTAAATTCTAAAGTGCATTGATACCTTGTTTAGCTACAGAAGAAAAGTGGCTGATTGTCTGATTCACTGACAAATCATTAGGAGTATGCATAAGTGGTGGTTTAGTATCTTTCTCAAGAATGCTTCTTCTTGACTGGATGATTAGGAAGCATGAGTCTCATAAATTGGTAGTTTACTATGTTGCTCAAAAAGGCTTTGTCACGACTGAGGGGAAACGGAGTCAAATCAGCAAGCATTTTAGAAACTAGCCTAGGTTATCTATAATCACAGGGAGGTATGATGGGCTGAGAGTTGGATCAGAATAATTTTCGAAGTCGAATTTCCTACCAATATTTGAGTATGAATTATTCTGGAATACTGATTATAGCTTCGCTGCATTTAATATCTGTACAAGATTTTAAAATCTGATATGGATTCGTCGCCAATATTCAGCTGGCGTATCCCTGTGTTGACAGTGAGAGTCACTGTTTACCCTTTGTATAAAGTGTGTATGTGAATGAAACTATGTTGACTGAAGTTGTTGGTATGTAACACTATGTATTGTATTGGTGGAAATTTTAGACAAAAATGTTTCAGACAAGAATATTTTATACGAAAGCTCAAAAACAATAAGGCATTAGGAAAAATAGTAGATATAAGAACTGCTCCCAACCAAACACACCTAGGTTTTCGCCATTTTTGTTAATGAGCTGCTCAAAAGACAGTTTATTAGTGACCATGACAACACTTGTAACACCCAAAATCTGGCCTTCACATCACCAGAATTGACTTTGAACATGTTAATCTCCTCATGTGTCATGGATTTAAGAAACCATTATGTAAGACTGATGGCCTAAAATGATACTACAACCAGGATCAAGGCATGGAAGTCATTGTCAATTTGATGATGACCTCCAGCTTTGATGCACTATGTGAGTGTGTTTGCGTCAGGGGAGTGAGTGTTTTATTTATGTAGAAATAAGGAATATCTAAGCATTTTGGAACAAGGGAGTCCCAACGAAAGCTTGCCTCCTGAATGAAATGCACCTCTGTGCACACGTAACCCCACCTAAGTGGGAGTGTCAAGTGAGCAATTGTTTTATTTTTGTATAATTGTAAAATAGTTAAACTTGTTGTCATTGAAAATCAGTTGTAGGCAGCATCTCTATAACGTGTGTAATTCACCACTCGCATTACCAACACATACGTGCTTCCACCGACACACCCACTCCTTCAAGGGCCAATCAAAGCAAAGAGTTGAAATTTCAAATATTGAACATGGAAATTGAATCTCGTCAGCTGCATAATGAAAATCCGCACGTTTGCAGAAGTGCCCAAAAAGGACCAACTGAACTAGCATGAAAAAGGAAATTCTGGACATTTTCAATGCAAATTGTTGTGCACACCTGGTATAATGAAATCCAAGGTTATACAAAAAATATGTGAGTAAATAGATAAATAAATAAATAAATAAAACATTTCAAAACAAATAAATTATGAATAAAAATCAGAATATAATAATAATAATACCTGTAATAATGTAACAAATAGGGTTCTAATGTGGCAGAAGTATTTTTGCGTGGTGTACCTGAACGCACCGTGTGGCTGACGTGCCAGAGTAAGAAAGGGCTTTTTACTTTCACTTTCACTGCGGCGGACAGTAGGCATGTTGTGTTGCGCAAGTTCTGAAATAAATTATTAAAATCCTGACAAAGCTGGCGATTTCTTTGGCGATGTTACAATAATAATAATTGTCACCTTAACCTATAAACACTGGCGAACGGAGGAGGACCGCAGAGATCATCGACCGTCTACGGCCGTATTGTCGAGCCAGTTCATTGACGCGCGCACCACGCTTATATTTTTCTATCATTTCAGTCCTAATTTCAATGGTAAGGCTCACCTTTTTCCTTTTTTGCCACTTGCACTAACATTGTTGGAACCCATGTTGAATTCCCTCACAAGAAAATCTGCCGTGCTTCTGTCTTGCGGGAAAACAAAGAAACAAATGGCGTGTCAAATTTTACGTCGGATGTCAAAAAGATGTGTGTCGAAGCCATCGTATGTCGAGGTACCACTGTATTTTTTTTCTGGTTTACGCCAAGACTTAATTCTGTGTGTAATTGTGGATTACTTAGATAGTGAAGTTTGCAGTCATTGGAACCTTCACGAGTCCGCGATGCGTCAAGGGATGCAATGTGACCGCTTCAGAGAGAGAGAAAAAAAATTATGTTTCATCTGCTCTGCATACTGTTAATTCTGGTTCCCAATGGTAGTAACGCTTGAGACAACCTCCTGCAAATAATCAAAAGATGATGTCTTATACTTTGTCTCAATGCCAGGTGTGCCCAACTGACAGACTGTGGTCCGAGTCCAGACCACGACACCATTTTGTCCGGGCCTCCAAACATTTTTTTTTTAAATTAACAATGGCAAATATTATTAGTTTCTTACCAAAGACATTTGTGAGTAGGCATGCACGAGAGCAGCTACTGTATGTCTTTGAGTGGCAGCTCCGATGAGCAGACCTCCGAGGCATTGTGCTGTTGTTTTCATGATACGTGCAGTGACAAACATGACTGAATTATGGTGTTGTCTTTAATGAGACAAGTTGACTCTGAAAACTGCATCCTGCCAGATGAGTGGAGTGAAGCTTATGCTTTCATTTTGCTCACAGCGAGTTCTACAAGGCCAGTATGTCTTATATGCACGGAGTCAGTTGCACTTGTTGAACGTGCCAACATTAAGCGGCATTACGAAACAAGGCGTAAATTTTCAACACAAATGACTTGTCAGAATCAGCCACAAGCAAACTGAAAGTAACTGAACAGAAAGGACACTATGAGCTTGCAACGCATAACAACTCATGTAATAATGCACTCCCTAACAACGTACGAGTGCTCACTGTAACCCACAAGTAGGGTTGCCAATCGTCCCTGGAAAAACGGAATCGTCCCGTATTCAGAAGCAAAAGTATGCGTCCCTTCTTGAGCTTACAAGGGACGCACATGAAAACCGAAAAAGTGCTTTTCATAAATATGTAGGAAAACGCATTCCCCGCCTCTCCTGCTTTCTGACCAATGGGCTGACAGAACAATGACAATCCCGCTCCTCATTTGTCGAGGTACTCTGGCTTGTCATTATGATAAGAGAAGACAACTGTCATGATTAATTTAAAAATGTAATTTAACCCTTAAGGGCCTCAACCTTTGTGTGTGCCCGTTTTAAAAAAAAAAAAAAAAAAAAAAGCTTTGGTAACACTTTATAATAATAACTATCCGTTTTACTAGTTAATAGATCATTAGTAAACTGTTGATAAATGATTTATTGTTCATTTGTGAAGTATTTGCTAACGGTTTGTTAAGCATTTACAGGGTGTTCTTAACCTGAAACACAGTTTGTGTAGAAGCGTTTCTAGTTTTTGTGTTTTAAGAAATGCCGTTCACTTCAAAAGAAAAGGCATTTTGATAAGGCATTTTGCAGGCAGCGCTCATGTTGCACATTTATGAAAATCTGTCATCGAACCAACAAATATTTGTACTTTTCTTTGTATATTTAATAAGAGTGTAACGGTACATGTATTCATATTGAACCGTTTCGGTACTTGGTGGTCGGTTCGAAACGGACGCCTACCGAACGAGTTTCTGACGTAATATAACCCTTACTTTTTGAGGCTGTGAGTCGATCGGGTTACAGTTTCTTTGTGTAGATTATATGTATTCTGTCTTCTCTACTATAATGAGGACAAATACGGTAGGACAGTAAGAAACGTCAACGGCGCGACAACGTGGACGCCGCGAGAATGCAGTGAAACGCGGCCGTTAAAATCAATCAGCCAATGCACACCAGTCGCAGTGCGGCCGCGTGTTAGACGCGTCCCAGAAGCGGCTCAACGCGATGCACGCGAAAAGAACGGCAGAGTTTATTATTTGACGCGAGACGCGGCCCTCCTGCGTCAGCACTACTAGCTAGCAGACCGGAAGTCACTTGTGTAAAAATACGGTGGATCCGGTTGATTTTCAAACTAATATGCAATCGTAACCACATAGGAACTAAAGTTATACAACATAAAAAATACAATATAAATGAATAGTAAATCACATTTGTAAAATACAAACACATAATAAAATAAATAATAGCCCATTTAAATACAATAAATTGAAATGAGCTAAAACACATGTAATGAAATAATAAAAATAATACACAGATCCTGCTTACACAATTAAATTTATTAATTTCTTTGTGGCGCTTTAACTTGAGAAAACCCACCAATAAAGCTTTTGAAAACTGTTCATAAGAAAAAAAATCATTGAGGCATATCATTTGTAAAATACATGTTAAAATCTTTGTCATTGGCATTGCTTTTCTCTTTAGCACAGGACTTCTTTTTTCTTCTTTCTTTCAGAAATAAAGCTGACCAATACGCGGGGTCTGAAAGGCAAATTGTTGTTGGATTATTATCTTTAAATACCCGCTACTTTTTGAGCAGAATTCTAGCATTTTGTTTTCTTACTGTACCGAAAATGAACCGAACCGTGACCTCAAAACCGAGGTACGTACTGAACCGAGATTTTTGTGTACCATTACACCCCTAATATTTTACCAATATAACTTATGACCTTCAACATAAAGTGTATATAGTTTTATTAAGATCCATCAACTAGCATGGGCCTTTAGAATGGGGCCAACTATATTGGAACACCCTGTAAATGCTTAACAAACTGTTAACAAATACTTCACAAATCAACAATAAATCATTTATCAACAGTTTACTAATGATCTATTAACTAGTAAAACGGATATTTGTTATAAAGTGTTACCAAAGCTTTTTGTCTTGGCCGATAAGTATTGTTTTTCAATGTGCTTATATCACTCAAATATGCACCTAGTTTAGGTTTGAGTAAAATTATTATATTACGATTAATAAATTAAAAAAAAAAAAAAATTAATTAAAGGGTGATGGCCGGCTCTACCCGTGAGGTGTCCCTTATTTTTGTTTTCAGGGAGTTTGCAACCCTGCCCAGAAGTTCAGTGGATTTTGGACGAACGAAAAAAGCCTTTTGCTGATTCTGGTATGGGTGTATTGAGGCATTGGTAGCTTTCGAAAGGTAGAGGACAGCGGCTTTTTTTAAAAAAAAAAAAAAAAAAAAAAAAAAAAAAAAAAAAAAAAAAGGTTTGCCAGATTTCATTATCATTGTCCAAAAATGTTTTTTAGAGGTACCTTATTTGCAGTGTTAAAAGACCACATATAATTCACTTAAAAGTTGATTGTTTTCTTAGTGGAAGTGATTTATTTGTTACTGTATCAAGTGTGCAATTTATTGAGGATATGAATATTTGCAAAAAACAGATGAATACTGTACTGGAGTAATGTTCAGTAAAATCTGTTTAAAGAATCATATAATACTAGCTTTGCTAATTTATCCATATGTGTTTAACGGAACAAAAATATTTTTTTTAGCATATCGAAAGATGAATGTATTCATAAATGTTCAAATTAGATCCAGTCAGCTGCATATTAATGACTATACAGCTATTTACATGGCAAGCACAAACGACCAACTAAAATGGCTTGCAAAAACAACTTTCTCAGAATTCGCAAAGCAAATTTTCTTGCGAACCAAATAAAATGTCATCAAAGGCCCTGAAAAATAATGTAAAAAAATAAATAAATAAAGAAGTGAAAGTCACCTTTTAAAATGGCGTAATTTATATCTGTGTTCTCAACTTTGATTTTCCATTTCTGGTTTTTGGTTTCGGACAGGAATTTTCATTTCAATGCATCAATTTTTTCACAACTATGTACGCTGCTGGCCAAAACTATTGGCACCCCTGCAATTCTATCAAATAATGCTCAATTTCTCCCAGAAAATGATTGCAATTATAAATGCTTTGGTAGCAAAATGTTCTTTGTTCATTTTGCTTGCAATGAAAAAACAAAAATAAATCATGATCATTTTACACAATGCTCCAAAAATGGACCGGACAAAAGTATTGGCACCCTTTGAAAAATCATGTGATGCTTCTCTAATTTGTGTAATTAACAGCACCTGTTACTTACCTGTGGCACATAACAGATGGTGGCAATAACTAAATCACACTTGCAGCCAGTTAAAATGGATTAAATTAGACTCAACCTCCGTCCTGTGTCTTGTGTGTACTACATTGAGCATGGAGAAAAGAACAAAGACCAAAGAACTGTCTGAGGACTTCAGAAGCAAAATTGTGAGGAAGCATGGGCAATCTCAAGGCTACAGGTCCATCTTTAAAGACCTGAATGTTCATGTGTCTACTGTGCGCAGTGTCATCAGTAAGTGTGAAGCCCATTGCACTGTGGCTAACCTCCCTAGATGTGGACGGAAAAGAAAGATTAACAAGACATTTCAATGAAAGATTGTGCGGATGGTGGATTAAGAACCTCGACTAACATCCAAACAAGTTCAAGCTGTCCTGCAGTCCGAGGGTACAACCGTGTCCACCCGTACTATCAGTCGGCGTCTGAATAAAAAGGGACTCTATGGTAGGATACCCAGGAAGACGCCACTTCTGACCCAGAGACATAAAAAAAAAAACAACCTGGAGTTTTCCAAAACTTACTCGAGAAAGCCAAAAAGGTTTTGTAGTAGAGCTTTTTGGGAAAAGGCATCAACATAGAGTTTACAGGGGGAAAAAAACGAGGCCTTCAAAGAGAAAGAACACGGTCCCCACAGTCAAACATGGCGGCGGTTCCCTGATGTTTTGGGGTTGCTTTGCTACCTCTGGCACTGGACTAATTGACTAATTTTGCAGTATAATGTAGGGCCCAGTGTGAGAAAGCTGGGTGTCCCTCAGAGGTCTTGGGTCTTCGAGCAGGACAATGACCCAAAACCCACTCTAAAAAGCATTATAAAATGGTTTGAGAGAAAGCACTGGAGACTTCTAAAGTGGCCAGCAAAGAGTCCAGACCTGAATTTCATAGAACACCTGTGGAGCGATCTGAAAATGGCAGTTTGGAGAAGACACCCTTCAAATCTCAGGGACCTGGAGCAGTTGGCCAAAGAAGAATGGTCTAAAATTCCAGCAGAGTATTCTAAGAATCTCAATGATGGATACCGGAAGCGGTTGTTCGCAGTTATATTGTCTAAAGGTTTTGCTGCCAAGTATTAGGCTGAGGGAGCCAATACTTTTGTCTAGCCCATTTTTGGAGTTTTGTGTAAAATGATAATGATTTTGTTTTTTTTCCCCTCTCTCTTTCGTGTTTTTTCATTGCAAGCAAAATAAATGTAGATATTACTACCAAAGCATTTGTAATTGCAATCATTTTCTGGGATAAATTATTCAAAATAAAATTAAAATTAATTAAAAAAAAATTTTTTTTTTTAATTAATTTTATCTGACAGAATTGCAGGGATGCCAATACTTTTGGCCAGCAGTGTACAATGAAAAGATTAATATAGTCTGCTTTGATTTGATATAGTCTGATTCATTCATTCATTCATTTTCTGTACCGCTGAACCAGCTGCTGGAGCCTTACAGCTAACTACTGTATAGGCAGGAAGCTTGGTAAGCTGGTTGCCAGCCAATCGCAGAGCACACGTATGCAGACGAACGTACCTGGAGAAAGAAAATGCAGTAACGGGGAAAGCATGCAAACTATACTATACAGTAAGGCCGGAGAATCGGAATAAGAATAAGGCGGACGTGCTAACCACTCATTACCGTGCGACCTATAATAAGTCATTGTCTAAGATAATATTGTAAACTAATGAAGCCAAAATAATATTAAATTAAAGCTCGTATTTTTTAGAATGCTGGAACAAATTTGCTTTACAACTGGGAAGTTAATACATTAAAATACATGTATAAATAACAATCCATAGGAGTCATGTTTTTATCTGCGAACTGAGCTGAACTTAATACATGCGGTGTCATTTGTTATTAGTTTCACAGCAAGCAACTAAATCGTAGAGAGTGTCTCTGGAAACTTAGTTGGGAATATGCAACAAATCACATGCATGTGAGTCATCTGGTGTTTGGAGTTGCTGGGCCAGCACACTGAGCAAGGGTGGGCTCGGCAAGTGGAGCCAGATCAATGTATCCATACAGTGTGGGATCCATTTGAGGGGGGACAAACCACGCCTTGAGATCCACGGCCTAATTATTAGCTTGACCCAGGCGCCCTGACTAAGGGTGGCTGGGACACCGCTGCACCTTACCACTACCACACACCTAGGAGAGCAAGGGAGTCAGAATTGCTTACAGGGTCCAACTTCATGACCAGAAACAATCTGTTAGGGCAAAAGCACCCCCGAAAGCAAGCACATGCTATTCTCCAGCTCAAATCAAGTTCAGGTGAGGGCACCTGGAGTTGAAATTGAGTTGACAAATATGGGGACCGAACTGGGCTGCCACTGTGGCTGTGTAGTACTGAGGTGTAAAGTTTTTAAAGAAGAGGTACAGTACACCATAAACAGTAGTAGTGTATTATTGTATAGTGCCTGTCGCAAATGCACACTGGTTCTATAAACACTTCCTGATGATTGGTTGATTGTAAGCTTTACTTTCTTAAAGAGGTAGTGTTTGAGAGAAAAGTCTTCTCTCTTTTGGACACCAAAGTATTTCATAGCACCCACGCATGAGCAAACAGTTTATTTCTGGAAATTGACAGCTAGTTCTATGAATTCATACTGAACCTCAGGAATGGGGACAGACAGCCTGCCAAAACGACCAGAGGGGAAAATGAAATAAGGCCTGTCTTTTTCTTGATGTTTCTACACTAAAGGCCCTTTTTGTCAGCTGTAGGGAAATTGGAAAATGGGCTTGGCAACTATTAGTACTTGACTTTGATGGAAATTACTTATTGCGCCAGAGATGTGCAAGCAGAGAGTGAATGGGGAAGAAATGTGGAAAAGTGTGTAATCAAAGGTAGAAATTTGTAAGTGATTATGTAACCAAGCTGCTGATAGTTTGGAGCCTGTCTCAGGTGAGATTGGGCAAGAGGCAACGAAACCAATGAATGATTACTTGAATTTTCCGAGAATTATTATTTTTCTTTTTCTAACAATTGCTACTTCTATTTTTTTTTGATACAAGTGTTATTTGTTGGATTGATTTTTGTTTAATTCAAAAAGTAAATAATATTGTGGACATTTTTGGGTACCCTTTCAGTACTATGGTCATTTACCTCTAAAACGTAAGACATAATGTGCTATATGGTGTACATCACGAGACAAAGCAGTTTTGGGGACTTATTGTGCATGTTGCATAAATGAGAACAAAGGGTTGATGATGTTTGGAAGCCATACTTACTCCAATTTTGTTTTCTCTATGGCTGGTCTCTTTGGGCAAAAGTTAAATTGTTTATTGTTTTTAATAAATTATTAATATAGACGTGAACACAAAGCTTAAAGATTGGATACTGTTGTATTTGGTGGCTCTATGGTGACATTTTAGACATGTTAAGTTTCTATGAAGGTCTTGTCTGTTTCTCGGTGTATGCCATCTACCCATGTTGGAATGAAGTGCTTCACCTGTTTTGCCCAAGTAGGATGGCTGCACATATACTGGATTGTACAAGCCAGTCAGTTCGTTGGTGTTACTGCACATACTGTAAATGTTCTTTGTGGGTTTATTTAGTTTAATTGAATCTAAGCCAAACAAACATTCATTCATTTAACTTTAACTTTGATGCATGCATCAGTGTGAGGAGAAAGGCAGTCATATCCTATGGATTATGGTGAATGTAGATAAAATTGACAGATCCAGGCACAGTGTTTATAGGGTCAAAAATCATCCTCCGTACTTTTTCTATATTTAGTTTTCCTTTCCATTAAGAGAATTTGACTAAAAGCCTACTCTGTTGTCAATGTAGCAAGTTAAACTTTAAGTTTTAAGCAGTAGGCTGAATGTAGAAAATAAAACTGCAACACCACTGTGTTTTTCTTTCCCCTGGGCACTTAGGGAATATATACGGTATGTATTGTTTTTGATTTAGTTTATTTTTCAAAGGAGATGATAATGGGGCTTTGAATTGATTAAAAATTGTTAAAGGAGATAGTCCTCAGTGGTTCTCGGCCTGCTTTATTTGAGAGTTGTATCCCCTGGCAGAATCAAAGTTCACATTCCCAGCACAGTCAAGGCTGCCACTTTCAGAGCCCTCACTGGTAGACTGAAAACCAATTGCTCCTCCTTCATTCCCCACTGTGGTCCTTCAAGACCTCCAGCACTAGTTATTCCCGCAGCAGGGGAGCACAGGGGATGCTGACGATACGCTCAAGAGGAAATGGGAAGTGTGGGGACTGGGTAGGAAAAGAATTGTTCTTCATCTAACATCCCCCCCAACTGTGGACACAAATTAGTTAAGACATATTTGAACAATGCTGAATTTCTTCAGCAAGCCACCTAATACCTTGTTAGTTAGTGTAACTATGGCTCATGACCTTGCCAAACACCAATACACAGTGTCATGTTGACAACATAACCAAGCATATACATTGATTACCGTATTGGCCCGAATATAAGACGGTGTTTTTTGCATTGAAATAAGACTCAAAATTGGGAGTCGTCTTGCATTCGGGGTCTAGACATTATACCCATTCACGACGCTAGATGGCGCCAGATATCACTGAAGTGAATGCTGAACTTGATGAGTAATGTTCTGTCATGACAGATCTCCGCTACTCTCAAGTTTAACCAGTTAACATTATTTTATTGCAGTGTTTTTCCTTATTCAGATTTGTTTAAAGACTACAGTGACAGTTAGACCTCACTTTGATGGTTAATGCAGTTATTGCAATTTTGTTGTTTTATCACAATAGATTGGTTTATTTACATTTCAAAAACCAGAAGTCATTCATTTACGAATGTGATTGCACTTTAGTTTACATATTTAATTGTTCAGATATTAAGATTTGAATGAGGCAAAATAACATGCTTTTTCTCTCAAATATATTGTTATAATAATTTGCTTCAGATGTACTGTAATTATTTTCTGTATAAAATTTAATTTGGTGTTCAAAAAGTCTTTTTTCCAACTTGAGTCTTGTAAAAGAGGGGGTCGTCTTATAATCAGGGCCGTCTTATATTCGGGCCAATACGGTATTATCGGGATCTAATGATAGGTGCGTTGTCAGCTATTTGTAATCTATGCCAACCAAGCAGCTCTGTTTAGTTTTGGTTCTGACATGATAGTGTTTTGAAAGCAAGGTTAAGTCGTCCTTTTACTCTGGAACTTAGCTAAGCCTAATTGCCATTGTGTGGCTTTGTATACAGTATGTTAAATTGCTCCATTGTTTTTTAACCGTGTGGTGGCGCTGCAGAATGGAGACATATTTTCAGAAACAAACAAACAAATTTAATAGGATTTACCTGTAGAGGTGGGAATCTTGGGGCACCTAACGATTCGATTGCGTTTACGATTCAGAGGCTAAGACTCGATTATAAATCGATTATTGATGCACAACAACCCCCCGCTCCCCTGTCAGCAGGGTGCTGCAGAGGTGGTTAGTGCTCCTGCCTCACAGTGAGATGATCCAAACATCACATATGATGGTGCTTTTAGCTGCTTTTAATGTTTCTTACATTAGTTACAAAAAAGTACAAAAATTCTCTCGGGCTTAAATAAACTATTTCAGTATCAAATTAACAGTTCAAAACAGTAAATAAGATACTCAAGTCTTCATTCTATATCAACACAATTGTAGCATTTTGCAAAAATACATTGTTTTTATCCAACTAAAAGTGCAGTCAGGTATAAAAGAAAGACAGTGTAGTACTACTACTAATACTATACAAATGGCTCATAAAAGGGCTTTTCTGCCTTTTAAGTTGTGTAAACATGAACATGTAAACATTAACGGGTTTCCCTGAGGTACAAATAATTAAAAAATAAAAATAGTCCTTTTGCATCCAAACC
Organism: Corythoichthys intestinalis; assembly: GCF_030265065.1. NCBI lineage: Eukaryota > Metazoa > Chordata > Actinopteri > Syngnathiformes > Syngnathidae > Corythoichthys > Corythoichthys intestinalis. The sequence goes on from NC_080395.1 coordinate 65,727,285, forward strand.
TCAACAATATGCAGGACAGGTCAAGTGTGTTTAGCAACTGAGAAAATTGCATGTTCTTGTATAAGAACAGGAGTTAATTCGCGTGCTCAGATAAAAGTGTGCATTGACTCCTGCAGTCGAATATACAAGGTTCTGTGTGTGGGTGTAGCAGATGGCTAAAGTTACCCAGTTGGGCAGCGACAACCATATTTGCTGCATTGTCTGTAACAACAAAAATGTCTTTTTTGCGATGTTCCATTCATTTACAGCACCGCTTAGCAGCTCAGCCATATTAGCACCCGTGGGGTTTTCATGCAATCTACGAACGGCGAGTCTTTCTACATTCGACAGCAATGGCATGATTTCTACAGGACTGCTGGCTGTCACACGTTTGACTTTGTCACTCTAAAATAGGGGTGTCCAAGGTGTCAAGGGCCGCTGTGGGTCCTGGTTTTCGTTCCTACCGATCAAGCACAGACCATTTAACCAATGAGGTGTCTGCTAAAACAAGCAGCACCTGACAACAATCAACTGATTACACTTCCACTTCCACTACAGCCCGTTGTGAAATAGGTTTTGGACCCCGCTCTAGACTATGATTATAATTGCGCTATTTCTTCGCAAGACACTAAAAAAGTAATTTTCCAAGTGTCCCCTTTAAATTTTCACGTTGGTTGGAGCACACTTTGGTAAAGCCAGGATGTTTCCATGAACAGTAGCTGTGATGATGCCTTTCCTTTTCCTGTTGAAGAGAAACACAAATATTTTGTCAATGGCAGGTGCTTCCCGCTTTGGTGTTAAAAAAAAAAAAAAAAAGAGCAACTTTTTTATCCTGTAAAAAACAGATTGAAATCCGGTATTCACGCATAGTTTAGAATACATACAGTGGATGTAAAATGCAACCCTACATATCTGTTTGAATGACTAGTCACTATTTTTTATTTTTTTTGTAATGTTTGCAGGCGTATATCTTAGCAAAATTCTTGCTACCAAAGTAACATCTTTGTCATGTGGAGGCAATATAAAGTGCTCACTGCCACGAATATAGAGTGATATGAGAACAATATTTGATCGTTTTAAGCCTTTTGTGAAGATGGGGATTTAGGTTGCTATATATCATAAAATACAGCTTATGCTTTAGTTCATCCTACACGAAATCTAGTGGCATTGCTTCAAAAGGCTAAATCAGGGCTGTGGACAGCTCATTTAAATTGGTCTTTTGGACAAGTATCTACATCTTTGCTGGGTGAACAAGAGTTATTGGAAAAGAATCAAGTAAATCATTTGCTATAAAGATTCCTGACTGTTGGATAGTCTGTTTCCTCTTACTTAATATAATCACTATGACATGGCTGACATGCTGTGGATTTAGAAATTTACTGATGAGCTGTCATTGATTTCTTCCCAGTTGTCACTAATCCAGCGCACTTTTTTTTTTTTTTTTTTTAAATTGAATAACAATGCAACAATGTAGATGATGTTCTCTGCAACTTTCATTTTGATTTTATTTAGCATAATTACTGTAGCTCTGCTTCTTATGCTGAATTTAGGCTTTTGAAACTTTGCTGAATATCTGTGGTGTTTCATAGAATACACACCCGTTTGGTCTGTTGCATTTCTTGTTCTTTGTTGTGAATTTTTCAAAATTTGATGTTCTTTGAGTCCAGGAAATTACATTCTTTCTGCAGCATAAGTGTGTCATTGGGTCATTCTAAGGCCAAGGTCAAGCTCTCTCACTCTATCTGTGGTTTGGGTATCCTTTGCTATCTTTCTAGATCTTTGCTTTGCTAATTAAGATGTATAAACCTGTATATAGAAACACTTCATCATCTTTCAGTATATAACCCCTACTATCCCTCCCTTATTCAATCAAAAGTATGTAAGTATAGTATTTAGGTGTGTGTGCATAGTTTGATTACAGTCTTGGCATGCCCGCATTTTGAGGATTTAGCCTCTTCATCTGTTTTCCGTATACAAAAATGTGTTTTATTTGCCATCACTTCAGTTAGTCTTTAAAACCCCTGTAAAGATCTGTTACGTCATACATTACATGTTTGAAGATAATTACTGAAAAGATTGAAACGTGGGTAATAGACCTGTACTGATTATTGAAAATTTCTCTATTTCCATTTTGTGAGTGTATGGAGAGAAATTAAAATGACGCCGAATGACACTCCTGGCTGTCTGGCATGAACTTTCCCTTTGGGCATTTTTGCAAAGAGGGAAAGGCAGGGCCTGCAGCTGCTTTGCTGTGAATTTCCATCTTGGAAAAAGATTTACTGCTAATTAACCACCAGCAGATGGCAGCAGTGCACTATTTTACATATGATAGCACAGGCTTTAGGTACACTTATAGGCATCCGGGAAATATTAGTAAAGAATGGATAAAGGTAGGGAGCATAATAAATTCATTATCATTCACAATATTCTGTAGGTCTCGAGAAATGAAATCGTTTTTAAAATGGCTAGCAATGGGTATTGCACACTCTTCAAATGTGCCGTGATTAGGTAACCACACTTATTGTGGTGTGTCGGATTTACCACACATGTATTTGTTTTATTAACCTTACAGGAACAATTTGTTCTGCAATATGTGGCCTTCAGTCATTGGTAGGTTTTGACTGCCTTGGAGTTCCTAAAGTATGTTCACTAAAAAGTGTAGTTCTGATTAGGGGTGCAAACCTCTGGGTACATCACGGTTTGCGATACAAGGCTCACAATAACAATGATCTCACGATATGGTGATGGAACAATTATTGGGTCAGGAAATCAATCTACAATACAATATTATGCAATAAACTATTAGATAAAAACAAGCTATTTCAAAATGCAAAAATAAAAAAACGTTTATTTTTTTGTGCTTCTGTGGACAATCTTTCAAAATCTATTGTCTTCCTCAAAGACTAGAAGAATATTTCAGTGCAATATTTCTGTAAACAAATACAGCACATATGAGTGTTGTTCTTAACATGGACATAACAAAGACATTGTGGTGAAAAATTTCAGTAGTAACCTTTTGGTTTCTGTATTAAAAAGGGAAACATTTTTAAAATGACGTAATAATTCTTTGTGGGACCATACAATAACCTACAAGGATAACAAAGTATCGCAATGTATCACAATATTGATATATTGTCACACTCTTAATTATGATTAGACACCCGTTTAGGTTTTTCACTTAAATTCATCTGATTATTGACAATATGAGTAATGTATTAGAGTGACTGAATACGCAATTTGGAGCTCAATAAAAGATCTCCACCAACACTTTGCATACCACCTTGAGAATGAACACACAATTTAGCGCCCAACGTTTTCTTTCTGGGTAAAACAGTCCTCCAGATTTTCCAAAGCATTTTGACATAGGGAATCCCTTTTTTGTTTTAATTGAGCTGTTTTGTGTTCAAGGCTACATATTGATGACTTTATTGTAGCAACATTAGCATCCTGTGCTGTTAAGACCCATTTTTTGTGCTGTTTAATACATTTTTGCTCAGGTCATTGTGCACGCATATGTTAGTAAGTTCAACTGTGGGTCCGTTAGGAATCACTGCATTCTTCAGCAATAGGCTCTGTGGTATGCCAGCACATTCCCCACCGCTGAGCTGGAGAATCCACTCGGAAAGCAGCAGCGGGAATGTTTCCTTTCCATCTCCTCCCACTCACCCTTTCTATTTTGTTCTCCTTAAGTCACCCTCACCACAAGCCTATCACCTTTTCTGCTTGACCAACATCTCCTAATTTGTAGCTTTGGAATACAAAGGCTTTGTCTGGCCATAAAGTTATATATGAAGTTAATCCCAAGAATTTAATAATATTATTCCTCTTAATAACCCATCTCTAAATTAAACCTGTGGTCTCATTGGTGGTTGGAAAATGGAACTGGTTGTGTCAGATGTGGTGTTGAATCAACAAGCCGGTAGTGGGTCGAAGTAAGGCACTTACTAACAAGAGTGAATAACATGACAGAGTTGAAAGGACAGTGCACACGCAGACTGACGTGTTACACATTTTAATTGGAAACATTCCCCACTATCTTTAGGGTTAAATCTAATGTTTTCAACAAAACCCTGACATACAGTATATCACCTATATTCATATTTTTTATCTATCAAATCGCCTACAGTATTAGGATTCTGTAGTAATACTGTATGTTCTGTTGATAACATGATTATTGTTTTAAACTGGTTATCTGTTTTGGTTTTGTGTGCTTGATATCCCATCTATATTTAGACCGAAAGACGTCAGGTGTCTAGTGGTCTCCACGAGTGCGTATATGTGTGTCTCTATTGGGCAGCGCTTATATTTGCAAGTAACCAATGTGTAACAAATGTGCTAAAAAAAAAAAAACGCATTGTTTCCACGTCTGTCATTGCTCCTTGTGACATGATACCCTTGTGAAAAGGGCAAAGTCTTCAAAGTTAAGTCTTGTCTCGCTATGCCACAGTAGGGATTCTTGATCTAAAATTGATTATTATTTTTAATTGCTTTGAATATGACTTAATTTAAGCATGGAGATTTTTTTAGTTGATTTATTCAAAGAAAAATATGAGTGCTCTGATTAATCAAGGGGCAGGATGATGCTCTTCGTATGTGCCCCGATTAAGTGCTGCCCTGGGCGACCGCCCTACTCATCCATTCGCCTCTGCCCATCTCTACAGAGTTTATCGAAAGTGTCTACCTTTCGTTTTCAAGTACAGGTGTAATTGAGGTTTTCAACACAGAGGCATTCACAAAGCAAAAATATTCAGTACCTGTCATCTCGTCAGGTATAATGATCAGACACTTTCAACACAGTTGTGAATGTGCTTTACCCCAGCAACGTATTAGATATTTTGGGAGCAAAACTCAATTAGAAATGTGATCTAGACACATTTACATAAAGGTAGGCGGTGCTGCCGTGCACTGTGGGAGGGATTTAGGTTTCAGTGTCTTGCCCAAGGACACTTCAACAATGCAGGCAGTTGAACCACTGATCACGACTTCACAAAATTGTAAAAGAAAAATACTGTTTTAAAGGTTTTGATGGCGGTATAAACTAATCACATAGCATAGCATGCTATGTTTGGCCTGCAGGATTTCGTTATATGTGCCCAAGAGGAGGCCAGAATGTCATAGGGTCAGAATGGCAAAAAGAGTGTATCCTTGTGCATTGTTGAAAATTATGTGATTTCTCAGCTCAGAACAAAATACTCTGTCTGAGGTTATGGTAATTTCCTTGTATCTAAATTTCAGTCTGAGTGTTTTCTTCTCTGTCATGTTCCTTTAAATCAGCTGTATCCCTATGTTTACCACATAATTTGTCACACTGAATTACCTCAGGTCAATCATTTGAGCAGGTCATACTCATGCCTCATTGCAAAATAATGAATCAGGGAGACTAAATCATCATCTTAGACTGTAGGTGCATCTCGAGGTACGGTACACGAGTTCAGAGATGAACCACACTCATGCTTCTCATGTAGTATATTGTCATAACTTAACCACACCTCATTTCTCCTTCCCCAGATCCTTGTTAACACTTTCTCCTCAGGGTGTGATCACATACTGTATCCTTCAACTGGAGTAGAACTTAAGAATTTGCCACACCCAGAAAACTGATGTAGCCTTTTCGCTTATATGTTGTTTGGCGTTGAATAAGATTGCTTGATCTCTCCTCTCGCTTAAGGGCTGATTTGTTAATAAATCTGTCTCTTGTGATTTTACAATATCTATAGAGCAAGAGCAATCATTTTTCTCTTTACAAAGTATCACACTGTCATAGAGTAAGTATAATCTATTCTACAAACATTTTGATCATTCTTGTAATGGTAAAGCACAGTTTTTGGCTGCTTGCTGAGAAGGTAACTGCTCTCAGGGAACCTTTTGGCCTTTCACCCTTGGTGGGATAAGACAGTCAAGTGTTTTCTAAATTGTTCACATTTGCTATTAATACATGTTGCAGACATTGTTTGCTAACATTGGCTTCATAAGAAGGAGTTACAATAAGATATTTACAGGTAAATGGGAACATGGATTTACTCTGTTGATTTAGTTTCTTTTCACCTTTTAAAGGTTTTGCTTAAAGATTACAACTATCAGAAATTTCAGCAAAGTACTTGACATAGTATTTTTAATCACAAAGCAATCCTACAGTAAGCATATGGCCACCAATTGTTTGTCCTCTGCTGCCTCTGGGGTTTTATTGGAAAGCATAGGTTAACTATTTAATATGGTACTTAGCTTAAGACTGCGATATGGGAGTAATGTGTCGCTGGATGGTCACAATAAATCGACACTGCTGGCCAAAAGTTTTGACACCCCTGCAATTCTGTCAGATAGTGCTCTATTTCTCCCAGAAAATGATTGCAATTCCAAATGCTTTGGTAATAATATTTTCATTTATTTTGCTTGCAATAAATACAAAACAGAATGGTATTGTATTTATTTTTTTAATCATTATCATTTTACACAAAACTCCAAATATGGGTCGGACGAAAGTATTGGCACAGTTAGAAAAATTATGTGATGCTTCTCTAATTTGTATAATAATTAACAGCATCTGTTACTTACCTGTGGCACATAACAGGTGCTGGCCATAACCGAATCACACTTGCAGCCAGTTTAAATGGTTTAAAGTTGACTTAACCTCTGTCCTGTGTCCTTGTGTGTACCACATTGAGCATGGAGAAAAGAAAGAAGACCAAAGAACTCACAAAATTGTGAGGAAGCATGGGCAATCTTAAGGCTACAATACCATCTCCAAAGACCTGAATGTTCCTTTGTCTACCCTGCGCAGTTTCATCCATAAGTGCAAAGCTCACAGTGTCATGAACAAGTGTAAAGCCCATGGCACTGTGGCTAATCTCCCTAGATGTGGACGGAAAAGAAAAATTGACGAGATATTTCAACAAATGTGCAGGTGGTGGATAAAGAACCTTGACTAACATCCAAACGAATTCAGGCTGTCCTGCAGAAAGCCCGCCCGTTCCATCAGACCACAGGTGTCAAACCGGTCCTCAAAGGGCCGCAGTGGGTACTGGATTTCATTCCAACCAAACAAGACGAATATCTTTTCACCAATCTGGTGTCTTACAAGTGTAATCAGTTGATTCTTGTCAGGTGCTGCGTATTTTAGCAGAAACCTCATTGGTTGAACGTAGGGCTGCAGCTATCGAATATTTTAGTAATCGACTGAAAATTCTATCGAGTAATCGGATAAAACAAATATAATTTTAGTTGAAGAGCAATTATAAATATACATGAGAAAACAAGACATTTCATCTAATCTTGAACCATTTTCAGTCAATCAATGTCTTTATTTTCGATGTATATTGTTGAAAACAGCCAACAATTGCATCTCAGATGTAACTAGAATAAAAAAAAGACTAATTCACTGCTTTCACTCAAAAAAACCTAGATCTTATTAAAATAAAATAAAAAAAAAATATATATATATATATATATATATATTACCTAAAAATGCTGTTACGCTTGATAACACACATCACTTAAAAGTTAGGATATTTTCCCACGTGTTTCAATTGAATTTCTATTTGTGTCAAGCCATTTTTAAGTTCTAGTTAAGTTTTAAGTTAGTCTAAACTGTAAGTCCTGATAGGATTTTGAGTTTTTGCAGTGTTCAAAATAATACAGGCTGTATTGGAGCACATTAGGGACCAGTGCTACTTGGTGTTTTTTCCAGCAATGACTACTGAGCTAAAATTGATAGTTAGCATTATTCAGTTTTTATTTTACACCCTCATCACTCCACAACGCTATGTTATGTTAAAGCCTGTATGTAAGACACGTTAGCCACGCGTCGACAGTGGTCATAACTAATAGAATCCTAGCCCTCCGCAGGGCTAACGTTACGTGAGCTAGTGACAGTAACGTTAATCTTGTTTATTAGCGCTTAGCGCTCTTTATTAGCGCTTAGCGCTCTACTGCTTTAAGATGGCGGCTGTTTACTAACGCTGCCCAGACGCGGCCGAGTCTGTCATGTGGCATCTAGTTCAACATACATGTGATCTCTATGAGACGCATCAGACGCTACCTGCTACCAACGTAGCATCGTGCGGGCTAGTATTTAGCAACGTCGGCGTCGTTTGTAGCGGCTGTCGGCTGCAGTAAGTTTTTTTTTTTTTTTTTGCGTCTTCCTCTACGCACGTGACATAAGCGCGTTGTGCCGCATTAAAAGTAGTCCGAGCAAAACGTGATGCTTAGAGCTGTCAAAATAAACGATTACTCGAGGTGAATAAAATTACTTGGATCAGTTTTTAAACTCGAGTTGCTCGAGTATTCGTTTCAGCTCTAGTTGACCGGTTATGCTGGATCTGTTGGAACAAAGACCTGGACCCACTGCGCCCCTTTGTGGAATCTGTTTGACACCACTGCATCAGACCATAGGACATGGTTCCTTTAATCCAGTGGTGTCCAAACTATTCCACATAGGGCCGCAGTGGGTGCTGGATTTCATTCCTACAAAACAAGATGCCATCTTTTCACCAATCTGGTGTCTCACAATTGTAATCAGTTGATTGCAGTCAGGTGCTGCTTGTTTTAGCACAAACTTCATTGGTTAAACTGTCTGTGCCCGATTGGTAGGAACAAAAACCAGGACCCACAGCGGCCCTTGCGGACAGGTTTGGACACCCATGCTTTAATCCATGTGCTTTGTTGACATGTCTTCTGCAAACTGTGTGCGGGCTTTCTTGTGTACTGTCTTCAGAAGAGGCTTACTTCTGGGGTGACAGCCATGAACACCGATTTGATGTAGAGTGCGGCGTATGGTCTGAGCACTAATAGGCTGACCCCCCCACCTCTTAAATCTCTGCAGCAATGCTGACAGCAATCCTGTAACGAGTCACATGACATTTTGGAGGGAAAATGACAAGCAGTACTCAATTTGGACATTTAAAGAGCATACGACAGGAGAAAAAAAGTCTTAAATGGCATTATTATGTGAATTAGAATCATATTTTGAGACGATTCGACTATATACAACAATTTAGCAAAGCGCAGATGACGAGAAATTAGTCTTTTAATCTGCCTGTTAGCCACGCCTACCAATATAGGGCTTTAGCGTCCCCAACAGGTGGATGACGTCAGCAGTAGACTGGGCTCATCGGTTTTACTATTCAGCCCATTGAGGGGGAATTATTCAGAATCAGGAAAACGCGACGAAGAGAGCCGCAAAATGTCATTGTTTCAGTCTCTCTACTCCAATATTTTTACAGGATATTCTTTTTATCCAAGTATTTTCCCCAATAGCTATATAAATGGCTTGAGAAGGACCAGTCAGCCCGTCGAGGGGGAACTATTCACAACGAGGAAAACGCTACGAAGAGAGCTGCAAAATGTCATTGTTTGTCTCTTTACTTCCATATTTTTACAGGATATTCTTTTTATCCAAGTATTTTCCCCAGTTGCTAAATAAATGGCATGGTCATGACAAATAACAGTCTTGTGCTAAATGGAATATGAAATGATAAAAATACATTTATTCAGTACGACATGGCAAAATTACTCCATAATGGTCAAAACTGTCGACTTCACCTTTACTTTCGCACCTCCCGAACGATATTTTATGACACCGAAATCGGACATATGTCATTTCCATTCCCCGGCTTCAGAGAATGTAAACAAACCAAAAGGCGTGACAGCTAGCCGACATGCTAACCCGAACCGTGTGATGTTTCAAAGTTTTCGAAGCGGAAAATCACACATAACTAGCCTCAATTATTTGACATGACGACTGAGTTGTCGATTGTCTTTGGCAAACCGCCCGGCGGAGAGCAATTTACAGTTCGTTCCCCGGAGGAGGGCGGCTGCAGTTGTTGTGCAGCTAACGTGGTGCTAATGTGCACGAGGAGAGCTTTTTACATGCCTATCAATGATCAAACGTAAGTAGTCCTTTATTTAAAGAAAGTTTGTAGTGTTTACTTTGTAATCGCTGTATTTGTATTTGACATAATACAAAACAAGATGTTTACTCACTTCCTCGTAAGTCCAATGGTCCCACAGTAAATCCACGGTGAATGGGAACCTTTTGAAACTCCAAAAAGGCGCACACGCCTCTCCCTCATACAGAATGATTTTTCTGCAGCCAGCTGGCGTCATGCGAAAAATAAACGTATTAATCCGCCAAATCAGCTGAATCCTTCGTCCTCATACACAACAGTACGCTGTATAGTGAAGAGGACGTCTTCTACCGTACACGTCACAGCGCCCTCCTCCTCAATGCAAGACCGAAGCCGGAAGTCACTCATTTTCATGGCGTGGGATTAAAAAAACTAAATAAATACAGCGATCGCTTCCACACACATCCAAGCGGTCCATATCATTCAGGTGCATAAAATACCGCGTGTATTATGAAATTAACATGCTTTTTCGTGTCACATGCACTTTAAGGATGTACGTATTTACTAAGGGGTGTACTCACTTTTGTTGCCAGGGGTTTAAATATTAATGGCTATATTTTGAGTTATTTTGAGGGGAAAACAAATTAACACTATTATATAAGCTGCACACAGACTACTTTTCATTGTGTAAAAGTGTCATTTTGTCAGTGTTGTCCCATGATAAGATATACCTAAATATATGCAGAAATGCGAGGGGTGTACTCACTTTTGTGATACACTGTACATTCCAAACACGAAATAAAAGTCAGCTGAAGAAATCTTGACTTGAAAACAGCTGAAGAGAACAAGAGAGCAACTAACAAAGGCCAACTTTCTAGTCCCCAAGAAGGATTCTCAACTTGTTGCGCGGTCAAACATTGATTTTAATTAAATACTTATCATCAGTTATTACTTATTATCATACATCCCTGAGTGTATTAAGCTGCAGTTTATGAGGTAGATCTAAGTGTCCTATTTAAAAGCATTTTTTTCCAATTGCAACATAATTTGCTTAAAATTTGAAAACACGCGAGTGAAGAAATTTTACGTTTTTTTTCTTTTCTTTATAAATAGTACACATCAATTGTGGATTCAAAGCTAAATATGATAGGTAATTTGAAAAATAAATGAGTTGGGGGGGAAACTGTTGCGATATGTTTGTAAACTGGGGGGAGCTCGGGTAAAACGGACAATTTAAAAATAGGCCAGGGGGAGATTGCACGATGAAACCGCAATGGCAGCATACAGACATATTGTTCTATCAAACACTGCGTTTTTTGGGCTTAAGATACAGTAGTTTATTTAAAAATCATGTGTAAGGACACACTTCTTTTTCAGCCCTTTGTATGTCTTCTGCCACAGTCGTGTTAACTCAAGCCATGGACATGACTGTGTTTCACAAGTGAGCTTGTATGATTGGTATCTCAAGATTTTTTTTTTTCTTAAATTATTTTATAAGTGTTTTTGTGTTCTGTAGAACAGACTTACTTTCCCAGCCCTTTTAGCCAGGGTGCTTCTCGTCTTTTTGTATGCTCAATGCATCGTCCAATTCATTCATTCCTTTGAACTCCTGGGTGAATGGTATATCCAAACCTGTTTCGTTAATTTAATTCAGTTAACTTTATTTTTTTTCCATTCACAGAGAGAGGGAAAGAGAGAGAGGAACAATAATTTGCACATGATTCAACATTAAAAACAATAAAACAAATGATTAAAAGCAGCAACAACTAAAAGCAATCGGGTGACTATGTTAACTTGTTAAGTAAGCTACAGTCCATAGCAGCCATCAGCCATTTAGGAGCCATTTTAATTTTATTAAATCGGTTTATGCTACCCTCAACACGAATCGAAATGTTTTCCCAGAATTTTTTAAGCTGGTCTTTCCATCAAATTTCCACCTGGCCTTCATATTTTTCTTTTTGGTATGCACTGACTGGCTCTATTCCCATACTTTTCTTCAAAAGGTTTGTTCATTCACTCCTGCCATGTGAAAGTTGTTGCTGAAGTCATTTCTGGGGCAGTTTTTTCTCACAATGTTTCCTTCATTAACTACTGCTACAGATTCATTGCCTGTTTTTACCTGTAGGCTGCTCTCTCTTTTTCGTGTTGGGCACATCTCAGACCATTGTAGCATAAAATACTGTATTGCCCGGACAAATGCGAAGCTGAGCATAGACATAGACATTTACACATTTCTATTTCTTGTCTGAATAATGATGTAATATAAAAGAGATGATAACCTAATGCTTTTCATGCACAAATAAATTGAGGGATTCTATTGAAATGTGTACTGTGTATTACAGTCAAATGTAAACACATTAAAATATGCGGTAAGGTTAACTATTGACTGATCTCTTGTCTCTTCTTTTAATTAAAAAAAACAAAGGAAATGTTGGAAATCAGACAAAAAAAAAAAAACTTCTAAACCTAGTTTTACAGCTGTGAATTTGCTTTTCCTCAAAATAACAAAATATCTTGGGGGGGCTGCTCATGACCGAATGTACTTTTAATGCTTTCCAGTCATTCAAAAATAAACAATAAAATTGCATTCTTGATGGAGCAAAGCTTGCTTCATTCAAAGGAAAGGAATTAAGGATTACATCATCACTAGAGTGAGTATTCTCAACTCCCTTTTCTCATCTCACCTAGGAAAAGTCAAAATCCCATGTTTTAAAAATGGATAAAAGTTTCTCTAACTTTCAAAAGGCAATTTCCAAAGTAAAGTTGAAAAAGCCAATGTAATTTTAAAAATCTGAAATTTCTACAGTAATTTTTGGACTGAATATGATTGGACCGTGTATGTCTGGAGAGCAATGTTGTTCTTCTTTCTAAGATTTTATGAAAACTAAGATTTGAAGGTCCAAAAAGCATAACGAGAGTATTTAATATTTCCAATCGTAGATTTTTTGAGGGGAGTGGGTGAACTTAAACCTTCAATAACTCTCAAAGACCATACGAACAGCAAACCTTGTTTCGAAAGCTTAAGTATTTGAGGGTTTCCATCTGCTACATCAGTGTTCCAGTTGTCCATTTAGTCAGGACCGAGTGAGCACTGTTGCAAATAATACTGCCACCCCCATGCTTAAGGATCTTTTTGACATAGGGGCAGACGTATTTTCTAGTTTCAACTCATGAGTCAAACATAGACAAGATAATTGGGGTCATGTTCATATTCACACAGTCAAGTCTCCTGAAATTGATATGTAGCTTTGTCTTGTTCTTTCCTTTCCATTTTTTGGGGAGCTTCCCAAAACTGGTACACTGACTTATTGTTATCTTTAGCTCTTGTCCAAGATCAGGGATAACTACAGCACCCTAACAACAATAGCACAATGACCTCAATATTATGTTTAGAAGTACACAGTCTCCTTTTGCAGCTTACACAGAGGAAAACTTTAGAGAGCAAAATAAAAGGGGGATGCTGCATGACATAATGTCATCTGTTATATTTTCTTCTTTTTTTTTTTCTTGCTAAGGTATCACTTGCAGTAGGATAATGTGTTATACTGAAACTTAAAATTGTTTAAATTGATCCATTCTTAGTGTAATGAGTCAGGGAGGTGATATTTTTGCATGTGTTTGTTTGTAATGTAAGTTGGTTGGCAAACTTAACTGCCCTTTTTGACATATATTAGGCATATTATTTATATGCAATGTATACTTTGTCATCATTAAAGAACTATTTCATCCAATATAATTGATAGCCAGTTTTTCTGTTCTTTTGCGGTGTTAAACCACTATGCTCATTGCAGTCACCTAAAAAATGAAATTCAAGCAAATAAATAAAAATGATGTTCCTTTGTTTCTGTCTTCCTACAGAGGTAATCAGCCAGTGGCAAGGGGAGCCAAAAGAACGTGTCATTTCACTCGTTCTCAACCATTTACCACTACTCAAGCCAGGCAACGTAGAAGCCAAGGGGGAGTATATGCGCCTACTACCACGCATTCTTGCGCACACTATTGAACATGGCCGTCACCTAGAAGAGTCTCGCCAGCTCTTATCCTATGCCCTCATCCACCCTGCCACCTCCCTAGAGGACCGTGCTGCATTGGCTTTGTGGCTCAACCACCTGGAAGAGAGGGCCGCTGCTACAGGAGACTCACTCGAAAGGCCGTCACCCGCTGGACCTCATCACCAACAGTCCACGCCACCATCTACCCTTACATCATCAGGATCCTCCACAAACAGTTCCTCTTCAAGTAACCCATATGGGTTGCATCACCACCAACGCTATGGCTCAGACGATCGCCTAAATGGGTGGCAAAGCAGCAGAGATTCAGGGCTGGGGGGAGGCTGGCAGCAGCAGAGCTGCGAGAACGGACACATGCCGCTCTACCCATCATCCTCTGTGCCAACGACCATCAACACTTTAGGAACTGGTGGAAGTGGTAATGCCAGTAAGTGTACTATCCTTTATTATAAGTCATGATAAATCTCTGTTGTAATTCCGCTTATCATTTGTTTTTTAAGTAGATCCTTTATATTTCATTTTGTCCAGAAACTAAATTTTGCCCACATTCTTTGCACATTGAAGTTGTGATTATTGTCACCTCCAAAACTGTACCTGAATGGTGTGTCGACAGTGACATTTTTTTTTTGACAATAGGCCTCATGTTAAAAATACGTGTGGATCTGTGATTAAAATTGAGCCCCCTTTCAGTGCTACTTGTATTACACAGAGGAACACATATTTGTTGCTTTAGACCTGACTTTTTGACAGCCATTTTAATTTTCATCTTAGTCTTTTGGACGAAAATACTTATTAGTCTTGGTCATATTATAGTCATTTCAAAATGTGTTCGTCTTCGTCTAGTTTTAGTCACCGAAATCTCTGACAAATTTCGTATAGTTGTAGTCGACAATTCTCAAATATTTTTCATCTATAAACTTCAAATGTTTTAGTCCATGGATAAATAAATAAATGAATAAAAGGTTTCCAACAATTTCGAATGAACATGACAGACAAGCACATACAGTAGCTGTAGAGTCTACAAGGACATAATCATTTTCATTATGATAATACACGCTCAGCAGGAAAACAGCACATTATTTGCAATTAATTAAACTCACCTGGACTGTATGAAAAATGTTTTCCAAGAGTTTAAAGTCGAGTCATCGAGTTACCGCACTAAATGCTAATGCTCGCAAACCTTATGCTAACGCTACAAGTTAGTTTGGTGTGTGGTGATCACTCAGCACAGACCTTAAAAGGCTAAAGCAACATGGCATAGCCAAGAAAAGAAAACAAAACTTACACAGCAGCACCTGACACGTTTCACAAAAGGAGCCTGGAATGGGCACACGCTTGTGGGGTGAGGGGAGGGGACGCAGCACGTCACATGAGTGACACGACCAAACACTGCTAAATACGTTCCAACTACACATACAATAAGAAAATATCACAAATTGTGAATTTATGACGGAAACTATGGGGAATTTTCATCTCGTCCTCTTGTCGTCAGATGACAACTGGCATCCATCTCGTTATATTTTTGTCTCCCTAGACACGTTTTCGGTACGTCATCGTGACGTCATCGTCATTAAAAAAATTGCTCATTGACGAAATATTTTAATAACACTGGACCTGACATATGTTTTTTAAACTTATTTTTGCCGTCAAATTTGAAAACTGATGTCAATTTTTTATGTCATGTCAAGTTGTGAACTATAATTTCCACATTTTCTTAAAAATATCAAACACAAGGTACTTCACATATGCACTACCCCCCCCCCCCCCCCAAAAAAAAAAAAAAAAATCAAATCTTAAAAGAAACAGCCATGACTGTAAAGTTTATTTAACATTATTTATTAAAAAATTATATGGCCATTTGTATGCATGTAAGAACAACATTCATAGTTATTAGCTACGCTTTGGAGAAAAATACCAAGCACAAAAGCATGTTCTGAGCGCAGTTACGATCTGTCAAGCAGTTGCATTTTAAGTCAAATCGACTACAGGTAACTACAGTACATGTGTGTGACATGAAAGCGAATACAGTGAGAAGGCTGGCCTTTTGAAACTAACCATAACTATGGTCAGAGCAGGATATTTTCAGAAAAGAATGCAAGGGCTCTGTGTCTTTTTTTCTTGCTGGGACATGAAAGAAACAGCTGAGGGTTTATAAATAAAGACATATTTAAAACCTTGCTGGCAGCCCTAAGAAATATCATCTTATATTTTTGACTGCTTGCTGCCATAGACCTACACATACAATCTCAAGGTTTCAGAAGGTATTCTCGGCACCGTATTAGAGGAAAATATGGGTATGGTGTTGAAGAAAAAAAGAATTCTGCCTCATTCTTATGTACTACTTTAATAATGATAAGTGTGTGATGCATCTGTGTAACACCCATTCAGAGCAGTTTTTTGGGGTGTGGTGGGGTGGGGCATGCGTGTTGTTCTTCAGCTCTAAATTAAGAACAGTAAGCTAGTTGCAAACCTGAGCGGTTATGCTAATTTTTTCTCCAATATTATTTTCCTGTCACACTGCCATGTGTGCTATTGACGGGACAATCCGCTTGACCCCAGCTCATACTTTGAGCTCAAGCCCAAGCCACAGCAGAGCATGCCATACATCCTTTCCCTTGTAAGGCAGCCTTTGTGGGAGACTGTATTTAGGGTAAATGGCTAACATTTAGGGACTGGAACATGTAATGTTAGATGGGCACCTATTTTAAACAGACCCCATGAAGTACTATACATAGCGCCAACACGAAGACCACATATAGGATGGTAAAAGAGGCAGGAGTGTTGCCCGCATTTTACCCCATCAGATTGGCGACAGATGCCAATGCTTTGTCTTGCCACCATTTCATCCAGATTACGTGCCTTCACAGCCCTGGGAAAACATGCTAAGTGCCTGTGCTATCGATGGATCTTGATGTTTATCCCGCCACTTTCTTTCAACAGTATTACAACTGTATTTGCATTATTCTGAAAAAGAAAGAAATGTTAATACTAGGCCTGCACAATATACCGTTTGAATATCACCATGGCGATGTGCGCATGCACAATAGTCCTATCGCAGGATGTGCGAATATTATTTTTTTGAACATGTACACTTTTTGGTTTACGTGTTCTTCCTGTATCCCTTTTACATACAGCAATCTCCATTAATCACAGATAAACCCCCTTAGCCTGGATTAAACGGTATTATATGAATATAATCATATATTGCAGTTTTGCAATTTTTTGCACTTTCACTTTTTAATTAAATAAAATACAAATAAATACAATTAAATCAAACTGAAGCACCTTAAATCTTTAATGCAACAATAAAATATTAAAGAAATTAAGATAACATTTTTATAATGAAAAATATGATGAATTGCTTGAAGAATATAAAATAAAGGAAAAAAATAGAATACAAGGATGAATGAAGAAAACAAGGGGGAAACTCAGGAAAAAAACAATCTAATAAAATACTGAATGCAATATCATACTACAAAAACATTGTGAGTCAACCAGTCTTCTCAAACACAGCTACGTAGTCAAGTCATCTGGTGAAAATTCTTCTTCTAGTTTGTTTTAATATTGCATATTTATACTGTATATATATCGCCACCCCTCCAGAAAGTTGCAAAGTTTTTTCCAGTATTGTTCAGCCCTAGTTATTATTTAGTTGTTGTCATGATTCAGTTTTCATACTCAAGGTATAAAGTATTATGCAAGGAGTCTTCAACAATCTTAGTGTTTTGGTCTACTTTTAATGTCTGTGTATGCAATACCAGGCTTATTTTGAACTAATAAAAATGTTTTAAGACAGACAAGGCTGTTGTCAAAAAATCCTCACACAGCTATACACAGGCTTAGTTCCTATGTTTTCACTGTTAAATAAAAGTTGGCTAAACTTAATTTCCAGTCAAATACATCAATTTGTATTTTCAAATTTTGATTAAATAACAAAAAAAAGTTTAACACTATTAACACAACATTTTAAGTTAACATATTATATTTAAGGTAAACTGAACTTCAATTTAAGTAAATATATAATAATTTGCTACAAGCCAGGCCAGTATACTGTGACAGTTGAGCGCTCAGACAACTAAGCTAAACGCCCTGGCTGGCTGCCCAATTGCCAGCACGCTCTTATGAAGGAGTTCCTCTCAGACTACGTTCATACAATTTATCATTTTTTCATGTTGAGTTTACTCAGAAATTTAAGTATGGCCCATAAACTTGTGCATATGTTAATGCAACTCGTTTAATCAAGTGCACAGTATTACTTGATAGAATGAGTTAAAATTACTCAAAATGAGTTACTCAAGAGAACTTTAGAATTTAAGTTTAGTTAAAAAATAGAATGACTACTATGAAGTTGTTGGTTTGTTTTTTCTTTTTCTTTTTTTTTTTTTTTTTTTTTTTTTTTTTTATAAACATTTTATGTTTCAGTCAATACTTCAAAACAAGAATGCGTCACATACAATTTCTCGGCAAGTTGACTTTTTCAAGTGATTGTCAGCCAATCCAGGGTGTCCCCTGCTTCCCACCCAAGTTCGACTCACCCATGACCGTAATGACGAATATGGATTGCTGGGTAGTATTTGGATTGTTTCAAACTTGTTGATATGTTATCATTAACTGATTAATAGTTGGGGCTTGCCACAGTTGAAGTTCTTTGAGTAAAACCCATGTAGAACGAATTCACAAAACAATGCAAGTACAACTTAGAATTGTTTTGTTTGAGCTACCATTTCTTTGGAGGAGTAAACCTTACATTTCTTGTCTCACAGTCCTAACGAGTGGGAGTGGCAACCAACCACACAGTCCACTGAAGCGCTCAGTGTCACTTACTCCACCAATGAGTGGCCCAAGCAACCATCCTATGGGTCCTGTCTGGTTGTCCCAGGAAGATCTACGTAGTAGTAGAGGCCCAGCCCCTGATCACGCTCCCCTTTCCCCCCAAAGCAGCATTGCTTCCTCAGGCAGTGGAGGAAGTGAACATCTGGAAGAGGCCAGTCTAGGAGGAGGTTTAAGTCTTCATCGCAGTTCCTTCCATGAGGAGGGTAGCGGCATGAGGGGTGAGTCGGAAGGGATTTATCATGCCCCTTTTAAAGTAAGCATTATCTTTATCAAAGCATTATTCTAGTACTGCTTGATCCATGTTGGTGTAAAGAAAATGGTATCAAATAATTTATATGATGTTCATTGTGACCAGAATGATGGTGGTTATCAGGATCATTGTGAGCAAAAAGATGGTGGTTATCAGGAGTGCTCCAAAATATATTAAAAAAGTCCAGTCACATTTTTTTTATATAGCCCTTAATCACAACAAATTTCTTAAAGGGCTTTACAGGCCCACAGTTGAAAATTACGACATCCACTGATCTGATAAGCATTGCAACGAGTTGTATTTTAATACTAAAAAATGTCAAATCAGCAACAGTACACACAGTTAAATTGAAAACTTGGTTCACTCGCTCAATCGCTGCCACCCTAACCCAAGCCCTCACTGCGATTAAGGCCATTTGTATACCAGTCACTTAAGAAGTATATACTTCTTGAAGAACAAGCGTATAACCTGTGGCCAACAAGCACTTCCCCTCCAAGTCGGACGACTTGGCAACTCATGCTCTCCAAATAAAGCCTCACGGACGGACGAGCGGGCATCTTGCTAACTATAGTGTGATGCTATAGCTATAACATGATGTAACACCTATGACGTGATTACAGTCAATTAATTATGCTATGGGCTAGTACTAGGTTCGACTACTGAAGCAGTATATGCATAAACCAAACAAATGACTCGGACAAGTTATGGTTTTGAACTGCCGGCCTATTTTTTATATACAAAACAACACATAAAACATACATACAATGACATACAGTTAACAAAGAATTGAAAAATACAAACTTAAAAAAAAAAAAAGAAAAGGAAATTTGTTCCCTTATTGAATAAGTCATTTTTTTCTGTTAAGTTCTCTTCCTATGTTATAATCAGTTATTTTTGATTATCTGTAGGATCTATTTATCAACTTCTTTTCCTATATTATAATCAGTTATTTTTGATTATTTCTAAGATCTATCAACCCGGGTTCTTAATTTGATGACTATGTTAACCTGGGTTACAATGACCATTAAGCAAAGTGTGATTTCATAGGAAAAAAGGTACGTATATGCTCTGTGCCGATCCCATATTTTTGCGTCAGAGTCTGAGTCACATGATTTTGAGAATATGCCGATAGCGTCCCAATCCGATACCGAAAAAAGTGTATTTTTTTTTTTTTTTGGACCAAAAGTTCCAAACATGTTACGGTACTGTACTGTTTACATTTCTTCCTCTTTTTCTGTGAGTGTTGATGAGGATAAAACGTATATTTTTTTTTCTTTTGGCAATGCCACTGTATTTCTGGATTATTATGTTACTTTTTATCTCTTAAAAAAAATTCTTTTAAATATACAGTGCCTTGCAAAAGTATTAGCCCCCCTTGAACCTTGCAACCTTTCGCCACATTTCAGGCTTCAAACATAAAGATATAAAATTTTAATTTTTTGTCAAGAATCAACAACAAGTGGGACACAATCGTGTAGTGGAACAAAATTTATTGGATAATTTAAACTTTTTTAACAAATAAAAAACTGAAAAGTGGGGCGTGCAATATTATTCGGCCCCCTTGCGTTAATACTTTGTAGCGCCACCTCTTGCTCCAATTACAGCTGCAAGTCGCTTGGGGTATGTTTTTATCAGTTTTGCACATCGAGAGACTGACATTCTTGCCCATTCTTCCTTGCAAAACAGCTCGAGCTCAGTGAGGTTGGATGGAGAGTGTTTGTGAACAGCAGTCTTTTGCTCTTTCCAGAGATTCTCGATTGGATTCAGGTCTGGACTTTGACCTGGCCATTCTAACACCTGGATACGTTAATTTTTGAACCATTCCATTGTAGATTTGGCTTTATGTTTTGGATCATTGTCCTGTTGGAAGATAAATCTCCGTCCCAGTCTCAGGTCTTGTGCAGATACCAACAGGTTTTCTTCCAGAATGTTCCTGTATTTGGCTGCATCCATCTTCCCGTCAATTTTAACCATCTTCCCTGTCCCTGCTGAAGAAAAGCAGGCCCAAACCATGATGCTGCCACCACCATGTTTGACAGTGGGGATGGTGTGTTCAGGGTGATGAGCTGTGTTGCTTTTACGCCAAACATATCGTTTTGCATTGTGGCCAAAAAGTTCAATTTTGGTTTCATCTGACCAGAGCACCTTCTTCCACATGTTTGGTGTGTCTCCCAGGTGGCTTGTGGCAAACTTTAAACGAGACTTTTTATGGATATCTTTGAGAAATGGCTTTCTTCTTGCCACTCTTCCATAAAGGCCAGATTTGTGCAGTGTACGACTGATTGTTGTCCTATGGACAGACTCTCCCACCTCAGCTGTAGATCTATGCAGTTCATCCAGAGTGATCATGGGCCTCTTGGCTGCGTCTCTGATCAGTTTTCTCCTTGTTTGAGAAGAAAGTTTGGAAGGACGGCCGGGTCTTGGTAGATTTGCAGTGGTCTGATGCTCCTTCCATTTCAATATGATGGCTTGCACAGTGCTCCTTGAGATGTTTAAAGCTTGGGAAATCTTTTTGTATCCAAATCCGGCTTTAAACTTCTCCACAACAGTATCTCGGACCTGCCTGGTGTGTTCCTTGGTTTTCATAATGCTCTCTGCACTTTAAACAGAACCCTGAGACTATCACAGAGCAGGTGCATTTATACGGAGACTTGATTACACACAGGTGGATTCTATTTATCATCATCGGTCATTTAGGACAACATTGGATCATTCAGAGATCCTCACTGAACTTCTGGAGTGAGTTTGCTGCACTGAAAGTCAAGGGGCCGAATAATATTGCACGCCCCACTTTTCGGTTTTTTATTTGTTAAAAAAGTTTAAATTATCCAATAAATGTTGTTCCACTTCACGATTGTGTCCCACTTGTTGTTGATTCTTGACAAAAAAATTAAATTTCATATCTTTATGTTTGAAGCCTGAAATGTGGCGAAAGGTTGCAAGATTCAAGGGGGCCGAATACTTTTGCAAGGCACTGTATATTTATATAAGTGTCCTGCTCAAAATAGTGTGTTTCCTTGTGCCCTGCCCGACTGCCAGCAAACATTGTATGTCCCCCAATAAAACACAGTGCTTGGTCTTTTGTTTTTTTATATGAAGAATTTCATTAAGTTTGTGAAAGTGTAACAAAGAAACATACACGCATTCAAGACAACTGAACAATACACGCTGGTATACAAATACCATGACACCACACTTCACTTGAGCTACAAGCTATAGGCTAGCTTCCACACAGCAGGACTTATTAAGAAATTTCATTCATATAGATTTTCCCCATAAACACACATATACTGCATATTAACAGGTTGGTATTGGAGCAAAATACTTAGACATATACAGGGTTGGACAAAATAATGGAAACACCTTAAAAAATAAAAAAAATAATATGGTGTAGGTCCGCCTTTTGCGGCAATTACAGCCTCATTTCTCCAAGGTATTGATTCATACAACTTGTGAATTGTTTCCAAAGGAAATTACTCTATTCTTCAGTTAGAATACCCTCTGTTTTCGAGACAATGGCGGTGGAAATCGACGTCTTAATTGAATCTCTAAAACTGACCATAAATGCTCAATAATTTTTAGGTCTGGTGATTCTGCCGGCCATACGAGATGCTCAACTTCATTAGAATGCTCCTCATATGCATTCTTTAACAATTATGATCAATGATTATGATGTCAAAATTTTAGCTGTTTCCATTATTTTGTCCAACCCCTGTAGTTTCCAAGGCAAAAACGGAACAAAAAGCACTCAACAGTAGCTACGTTTACATGCTGACTTTTATTCATACCGATTCAAATCATTCCGAATGGAAATTTCACATCAGCTGTTTACATGTCACTTCATCTATTCCGATCCAGCGTTTATATGTGACTGCCTTTATTCCGAAAGGACGTTTGACAACTGCCGTCTGACATGCGCAGATTAATCAACACAAAGCGTCACGTTGCAAAACATGGAGATCGATCGTCAGATCAGCTGCTGTTTTAACTTTTCGAGTGGAAACAAAACTTCAGAATGATAGGCCGTTCATTTAAAAAGTTGTGTGGGTGCGCTGTGCGTGTGCTTGGAAGCCATGTTGCAAGTGACGTTACTTACGTCACCGAGTGACGTCACCATGTCAGTACGGAGCATGCGCAGAAAGAACGCAACCAGACACCATTCCGCTTCCCTGTTTACATGATATAATTTTACTTCTAATCGGTTTGGGAAAAGGAATATTCCACCCCTGTGAATCGGAATGAAATTCCATTCGGTTTGGGCCTGTTCATTCTGAATGAGGTGTTTATATGGAACACATTTATTCGGTTTGAACAAATATTCCGATTGTAATTGGAATATTTGGCTCCATGTAAACGTGGCAAGTGTCACTGCGACCGACAGGCTGTGTACTGTGAAGTTGAGCATGTGTTCCAAACGGCGTCACACAATGGATGCAGTGAATTATTATGACCACAAAGTGGCAGTAACGTACTGTAAAATGTTAACTGGCTCTAAACACTGGTGACTCTTGCCTGCACGATAAGTTTTTAAAATTATATATAGCATAAACTAAAAACCCAATCCTATTCCCCAGATTCCAGTCTGCTGAAAAATGGCCTGATCTTTCCGATGATTTCTGTTCACGTCCATTCACGTGATCGGGACATCCCTAGTACTGTACAGTATATTCTGTTGGGGTAAAATTTATAAATTAGAAATTTTAAAAAATTCAGGCAGGCAAGTCCATGTGTTGGAAGCCGGCAGGAAGTAAGAGTCTCTTTTGGACCCTGCCAAAGATATTTTGTGTCAACTGTTCTGTTCATAACCTTCTTAGCCAGAAGCAAAGATGGGACTGATTTGGTGGCCTCAGTATTTCATCTCTGTATCTTTTGCAGATAATGTGTTTCTTGTTAGCTTCATGAGTAAGCAATGTTCAATTTGCTGGTAGCAGTACTCAGACGAGTGTGAAGTTGATGAGGCAAGAATCAGCACCTCAAAATCTGAGAACGTGGCCCTTAGGCTTTCTGCACATGTAGCAGGGCTTTTTAAAAACGAATATTTTGTCTAGTTCGTCAAGAAGAAAAATCTACGTATACACCACCGCTACCCCAATTGTAGGAAAAATATCATCCATACGCAGCCGCTTAAGTTCGGTTTTAAGGAGAACATGCCTCGGACGTGGAATGGCAAAAATAATAGAACTATCCTTCACATCATCCTTTGGCTGTCTTCTTGAACTCGGAGCAGTATCTGAGATTTTAAAAACAAGCAAAAAAAAGCACCTGGACTAGGTAGTGGCTTCAAAACCTCTGAGTTTAGATGAAGATGTACGAACATATTTTGTTGCAGGCAGTGACGTTTCGACTGTTAAACTCCCCCCCAGCAAATCGCCGGTTATTCAAACACACACACACACCTACACACACACACACACACACACACACATATATGCATAGTCTATATCAAATGCAGAATTCACAAATTTTCAACTTGCTTGGAATTTTTGAAAAACGTGCCCTTTAGTGTAGGGGATGAGATACTGCTCAAAATGGAGTATCTAGAGGAAGCGATCGACCAATGGGGGTACTTATATGATTACTTGCAGGCAAGACTGAGGGACTACTGGTCTTTTGGAGCAAAGTTTTATTTGTAGTAAAAGGAAAAATATTCATTTTGAAATTTTTAATGACACAAATGCCAACAAAGCATGCATTTTATTAAACAGCTTTGCAGTTTCGCAACATGTTCAAAGGGTTTTTTTTCCTAGTCATACAGTAGACAATAGAAAAAAACAAAAAAAACAAAGGGAACTCAAAGCCAATGCAAACAGAACTCACAAGGTCATATCATCTGTTGGCTGTAAATGCACAGACAACTGACTTCAAATTCTTCAAATTTGTAACGACATGGGACTGGTCGATTGGCCACTGTCCTGCCAGAACCTGGACAACGCGCCTACCTGTAAAACATTTTTACGGCTGGATATTGTGGAGGATAGCTGGGGTAGATGGCGGCCGCTGTGTCTGACCACACTCGAAGAGGAACGATATCGAGGATGTTTCCTTATGGTGCGCTGCTGGCAGCTTCTGATTGTGCCAGGTGGGACAGTGATCGCTGGGATGGTCCTTCTGAAGGACCTAGCGACGCCAGTCCCCCAGGCCATGAGTCCACAACCGAAATGGCGATGCAACCTACTACGAAGCTGCGCAACCTTGAGATGAATGTTCGTCGGGAGTCAGCAAGGAACAAAAACTGCGACGAGGATTAAGTCAACAAAAGGAGTGTGGCGGACACGGCCTACCATCGGTCCTCAGCTATTCCCTATCTTCTGGATCAAATCAACTGAATAAACGAAATACTAAATTATGAACTAGTCTACTGGATCTAATCAACATAACGAGCACATCGATCGACTATGGACTATTGGGAAAATGAACAATCAGAGGGGATGGTTATTATTTAAAAAAACAAAAAACTTGTGATCATTACGAAATCTGAATGTCAAAAATCTGATATTTGATATTTTCTGCGTCCTTTATGGTATACAGGGGACGGGTTTCAATAAGCTTCGGCTTCTCCCGTCAGCCGTTTTCTTTTCGGGTTGAATTAATTGTAAACACATATACAGTAAATGCTGTATGTTTGTTTGGATTTGTCATGCCTGAAGGGAAAATAAATAAATAAATAAAAAAAAGAAAATTGTATGGTGCTCTCATGTTGTTATAAATGTTCTAAAGTTAAACAAAATCTTCAAGAAATTTAAATGCTTCATAAATGTTTGTTACAGTAAATACTTTACCCAATTTCAATACAACTAAAACATTTTTTTTGTCCTGTTCAGCTGCTTAGACATAGAGAAAGGTAAATCTGAGTGTCTACATAGTGTGGAACAGTTTTATTGTCTCCCATGAGAGAAAATAGGGAATAGTGATACAAAAACACCATTGAATATGTTTGCTACCTAATGTAAATAACGTTGCTATCTTGATATGACTACTCTTACTAAGGGGGAGCTTGTGGGGAGGGGATACCGAAGGATAAGAAGGAAGATAGGTCAGATAGGATTATAATGGAGTAAGGTTAGTGCACGAGCAATGTTAGTAACGTGTAGTGGGGAACCCAGTATTATGACTAATCACCAATGAGTATAATGAGGCGACATCCTACTTTTATCTTTGTGATTGCTAATCCTGGTTCCAAGATTTTTATATACCGCTAAGTGTCGAGTGGCACTTAGTCAAGCACTTGCCCACTTTAATATGTGTTAGTAATGCGGAGAATGAAACTGCTGTGTGGGTGGGTTTTGACAAACCACGTATTGCCCCCGCCATCGCGCCCCTCTGCCCACCTCCATAGATGATGAAACACCATCAGTGTCCTACGACCTAGGGCAGACCCCCAGCCCATCCAGGTTGCGTCCAACCAGGCAAGGCAGCGCATGAACCCCCAACGTACACAACCACCCACCAGTACACACACACACACACCACCAGCCCCCCAGCCACTCACTCACCCGGGAGCGCAGCAGATCCCCAACGGCCTAGCACGGGAGTGGACCCCCAACCAGAGAGAGTGACAGCCCCTAACTCACCGCACGAGCAGCACGCTAATGTTTAGGGGTCCGAGAACTTAGGACACCAGGACAGAGGGGGAAAAGACGGGGAAACGAAAACAAAAGAAATCCACTGCAGGACGGAGGGCGAGGGAGCCCCAGCACCCACTCACCGCAGCCATCTGGCCAAACGAAGAGGACCCTGCCCAAGAACGGTGGAACCCACCTACCATCCTAATATTATGGTTGCCAGGTGCCCAAGTGGTAACCATTAACCCAACAACATAAAGTCGAAAATACTAGTGGTGGATTCAGCATAGATTTGCCTTTGACCTAACCTGAATTTTCATGATGACGTGAACATTATTAATTAATTAAGATTAATTATTAATAATTAACGAATAAAAAAAAGACATGAACAGTTTTAACTTCAAATAAAGTGGCCATATTTATTTTCTTAAATAAATACAATTTGAGTCAATCACAATCAATCAGTCAATATCATTGAGGATGTGTTGCCCTGAACAATGATCACTGAACTAAAACAAACATAAACCCAACAGGCATTGTGCTTTGTCGTTAGATAAAACATTTGGTGTAACAGGGGAGGGGACTTTTGTGTTCTTGGTCCATGAAACAACTTTCTTAACCTAGCAATTATAGGACTGAAAGGCTATCAATAACCAAAAGGCATCATAAGAACTTGTAGATATAACACTGTAAAATGCAAAAATTTTCTAATTGCCATAGTAAGATTTATCACTCAGTGATGGAAAAATACGGCCTCTTGAACAGTAACAAAACTTTGCATATTGGCAAAACAGGAGTGGGAACAAACTCACACAGCCCAATACACCAACACCGTGCCAAAAATAATATATATTATCGGGCCTATTAATAATGTTATCGGATTTATTGGGATGACGTCATAATTCCTATTATCAGACCGATAATTATCGTGCACCTCTAATTGAGAAGTGGAAACGTGGGAAGTACTGTTCGAGTCTCAAGCAGAAATTAGCACCAAAACACTCTATTAAAGTTGCCACGTATGTCTTATTGTAATTGTTTATTGACTCCTATATAGACACACATATTTTAAATTCCAACTTTTTAAAAAATGGTTTGAAAAATATCCACTTGTTTTACTCTTATATAATTTACATTACAATGGTCCATGACCATAAAATGCTGGCCAAAATGATCGTGTTTATGTGTTTGTTGCAGATGTTCCTGCATGGCTGAAGAGTCTCCGTCTCCATAAGTATGCAGCGCTGTTTTCCACCATGACATATGATGAAATGATGTCACTTACTGAAGAACAACTCGAGGCGCAGGTACTCACTGATTATTGGTAACAGTTGTGTTGCTACTGCTAATACTTTCGGGTCTCATTTTTTGACTGTTTTACTAAATTATGTCCCACAAAAGAATCCTGACCATCAATCTGCGATACCGTATGGTCGGAGGGCTCTTTAGCGTTCCTCACTTCCGCGCAAAATCAAATTCCTTCGTCTTTACAGTTCATGATCAGTTTGCGGATGACAATGCTACATGTCTGAGACTGTTGATTACACTTCAGAAAAGCACTTTGTTGTGAAAATAAACGCCAACAAAACAAGGGCCTTAACCAACCATAACCTGGACAAACCTTAAGGACCAATGTCAGCATCCGGTGTCCAATGTCATTCCACAAAATCCTGCGCTGCCTAGTGTGGAAGGCACTAGCTTGTAACATCACTCATGCGTGACAGGACACACAATTATGCCTAGACCCCAACAGACTACCATGAATCCTGTTCCATGGGGACCTTGTGGCAGGAAAAAGTCCTCAAGTAGACTGAAACTACGCTAACAGGACCAACTAAAATCCTCTAGCAGATCTTGGGAACAACTTATTTGTAACAAAGCAGCTTGGAGAATAATATTGTGTGATTGTAAAGACACATTTTTGAGGCCAAGAAATAACAGGATGAAGATACAAGAAAAGCTAAAACAACAACATACCCTAATATACCACGTAACCTCTGTCCATGACGGCAATCACTGAGAGCACATCCAAACGGTTTCTTTCTCGACACATACTGAAAAGATCCATGTTTTAATGTTTGTTTGTTTTTTTGTTGTCTTTTTTCAACAGAAAGTCACCAAAGGAGCACGGCACAAGATTGTTATTAGTATTCAAAAGCTAAAAGAGAGACAAATCTTACTGCGCACTCTAGAAAAGGTCAGTTCCCTTTTTTTTTTTTTTTTTTTTTTTTAAAGCTCAAGTCCTTGATACTACCAAAGCATTTCAAAAGCTGGACAATCTAAAATTTCAATCAATCCAAGGTATAGGGGTGATTGTCGTTTTATTTTCAGAAGTTAAAGTCCGCATGAACAGACATTCCTGCTTAAGTTTGGTTGATGATGTTTGGCGACTTACTGGTTACCTTAGCACGATGCTTTACAGTTAGGGTGACCACTTCCATAAGGTCAAAATGGAGGACATATTTAAAAAAAAAAAAAAAAAACAATACATCAGACTTGCGGTGTATTTTCATCAACAATAACGTTTTGCATGGTTTATAGATCATATTTGTATAACTAAATAGTTAAAAAAAAACAAAAAAAAACAATATAAAGCGGAAATGTGAAGTAAGGTTGGCCAACCATGTTTTTGAATAATATCAATGGCTAAACAATTATAAGCATATTTTCGTTACTTTTTTGTAACGCAACCCTTCCAGATTCTTTGTTTAACCCATAGCAACGCCCTTGACAACGAAAATGCTTTTCTTCGGCAATCTTCGGAAATTACGTCACACTGAGAAGTGCAAGGGAAGTCCGCCATAGAACAGTATTGTTTGTTGCATTGCTTCTCGGTAAGATGCCACGGTGTGGTGTGGTGATGTTTTGTTCTCACTCAAACGAAAAGTTGTATGAGTGGCCAAAGGATAGCAGGGCACGTAAATGGACATCTTTTGTTCGCACGAAGCGAATGAATTTTACGCCATCATCGAGTAGTGTTCTCTGCTACAAAAAGTAAGTGTGGTTTTTGGATAGATGACTGATGACTTTGTCAAAGCAGAGCTGCCAACTGTTGTGGAATGAACAGTAAAAGCTAGCGACGTTAGCCAAAAGCTAACTCGTGGCAATCCCCGATCATAGTTGTTGTTGCGTTCGCTAGGTTAAACGTGTTTAAATTGTGCGTCATCTACGATCTTGTCCGAAAGGGTTAATCCACTGTCAATCGGGTAAGGGGTGTGGATGTGCATACAAGCGGGTCAGCGTCGCGGTAATTCACGGTCACGCTGCCGTAAGAGACACACACCGCCGGTGAGTTTGTGCACATTTATTTGTATTTGTATTATGTATTTCCACCTTCATGCTTCAAGCATTGCA
Source organism: Corythoichthys intestinalis (assembly GCF_030265065.1). NCBI lineage: Eukaryota > Metazoa > Chordata > Actinopteri > Syngnathiformes > Syngnathidae > Corythoichthys > Corythoichthys intestinalis. The sequence goes on from NC_080395.1 coordinate 65,757,115, forward strand.
TTGCATTTGTTCGGTTCGGCGTTTCTTTCACGGTGATCGCATGATAGCCTTCTAGCTTGGATAGGCGTTTCTTTCACGGTGATCGCATGATAGCCTTCTAGCTTGTGTTTTACGAGAGCCACTGACAGGTGACAGTTGACGACATATAATTTATTTTTTCATGCTTTATTTGTGGGACCCTATTCGGCATGTTATGAAATTACTTCAGATTTCTGCTTTTTAAGGTCAAACTTTTTTTGACTGTCTAGTTTACAATACCGTGTTTTCAAATTTCAAATTGACGAAAGTGCACATCAGTTAAAAGCAGCATGTACTTATTACAGTATTTTCATTTTTCTTGAGTCTTGAGCTACATACTTGGATGTGATATCATTGCTATCGTGGCTTTGTCAGGCTGCTGCTTACCTTTGAAAAACAGGAGAAGACTAATACTAAGTGAATCCAGTAGAACTTTTTATTGCATACCCGGTGGGTATGGGTGACAATAGTTGAATAAACCTTTAGCTCTCAAAGGCCAAAATGGTGCTAAATTCGTGAAATTAAAACATATACAGTATAATACCAGCAAAAGCATCAATCAAAAGCAATGCACAGATGCAAACAGCGCCCCCCCCCCCCCCCCACACACACACACACACACAGCTTAGCCACTTAGCTTATCTTACTTTGCTTACTTCCAAAGCACTTTTGGAACAGGTCTCAAATCACTGCGGCATTTCTTTCAGTAAAAGACAAGAAAAGTAAAGTGCCTTTGACTTCGGGGGGCTCCAGTTGAGAGGCAATAGCTTGGCCGGTGTGTGTGATCCCTTGAATTCATTCGCATGAAGTACTATGCTTTCCAATCGGCTGTCAAGCTAAGCAGGGAAAGTTGGGAGACTTGGCTGCTCCAGACATCGGTTTAAAAGCTTACGGCCCCTGCTTTCTCCACCTTTTCTAAAACATGTTTCGTAACTATTTTTTTAGTGCAGGATAGTGGTCACCTTAATGTATTTGCGACTTGGGACCATATATTTAGGTACCGCGTGAGCCATAAAAAGCAGGGGTCCCAATCTTTCAAAGAAGGCAAGGGACGGTGATTTTTTTCTGACATACTGTGTCTTGTTTCTTCAGTCTTCCCCTCCCACTGCCCAGGGTTACTTGCTGCGGTCCATGCCCAGGCATTGTACTCAACGCTGAAATATTCTGAAACCACCGACATTTTCTTCTCCTACTCCTAGTTTGTTTTTTCCCTCATATGAAAAAGCTGCCCCAGTATTAGTTAATCGCAACTATTGGCCCGCTCTCATTGGTCTGGAGCAGGTCAATAGCAATAGCTGCTCGGCATGCAAAGTAATCATGTGTGATCATACAACTCAGAGTGTAGTGGGTATCAGGAGAAAAAAGGCTGCGTTCAGTGTTACCGGACCGGTAAATGGTATCGGCCCCCTGTTTGTTGGTACTCGGCGATACCGATACCACTGTTTCGGGCCAGATCGACCCCCCTGCCAATACTGATATCGGTATCGGTGAATTAGGGTAGAATTTAGTTGTGACAATTTCGCCATTGGTAGACATTTCGCCGGTGTGGATATTTTGGTAGAGCGGTATTAACAAGGAACATTCTTAACAAACAAAATTCTTAAGAACTTTTGTGTTAAAACAATGTAAGCATTGAACTGCTGCAAAAGAAGTAAACCCTTTATAAGAGGAACAACTTTACAAAGTTAAGCTGCAGTTATTTTGCTATTCAGAGACTATGAAGGTTCTCGAAAATTGTTTTCAATGTCGACACACCGGCAAAGCGTGCAGAAATTGTGGAACGAGTCTCGACTGCTTTTGGCAAGGAAATCGTGCTCTTTTGCCCATTCAATGATAAAGACGTCCACCGTTGTGGCTTGTTTGCTAGCACTGGTGGAAAATCTCGGCGAGGAAATGATGTCGTCAGATAGCCGCATGTGAAGCTTTGTTTACATTTAATTAAACCAATGATATAGGACGTTTTTAACTGAAGACACTCTTGGCCAATCACAGACGAGTTGTGACAGCCGTGTGACCGAGTTGCATCACACAAACTGAAACGCGGCCCATTTTCTTTGAAAGCTGGACAAATAGCGTAATGGTTTGTGCAGGACATCGGACACATCACTGAAAAGGCTGAAACCGGACAGGTGGTCACTCTATTCACAGTTCTGAGTTTAAGGGTTCAATACCGCACTCCAGTCCTCCTATTAAGAATTTGCATGTTCTTCCTTTGCCTGCATTGGTGTGATTGTGTGCTTGAAAGCTTGTTTATGCGCCCTGCAAAGGTAGCAGAGATGGACTGTAGCACCCCTGCGACTTATTATGATAAGTTGTATGGAATCTGAATGAATGAATGATTGATGTTTTTGGACATTAAGTGACGTTATAATGTATGCGACCCTGCCTGACTACATGATTTTTAAAAATATTTGTTTAATTATGTATTTATTTATTTTTGCAAAATACGTACTTCAGACAGGAGAAATGAGGTAATTATGCTTCCCCTATGTTACTCCAACTCAGTGGCCATTTCACAACTTCCCTGTGATGGGCTAGTAACCCCACCTGCCTTTTGTCATGAGTTAGTTGAGATTGGTAACGTCCAGTTTAACAAGACTTGAAACTTGTAGAATGTTTGTGAAGACAAAGTTTTAAGTGTCAGAAGCCTGTTCATTGACTGTCAGATCATTTGACAACTTTGAAAACACCTGATCCAGAGAGATCCAGAGTGAGTTCCCCCTGAAATCCCATTCTTCAGGCTAAAACAATACCATAGCGCTCAAGGGCCTGCCAAGTTAAATGCATGTTTCACCTTTTCAGCAAAATGCCATTTCAAAGTACATTCTCACAGCAATTGTCGTTAAAAAGACCCATTGCTTAATACTTTAATCTTTTGAGTTAATAACAGGAAGTTCAAGTGGACGGGATTTGAAATCTATTTGGTGATTTAGACTGCTATGCATCAATTCCACTTGACAAGAAAACTTTTTATAGAAATAAAGTAACAAATGATGACTTCGTCATACACTCTTTGCATTTGAATTTGATCTTTTTCCATGCATCTATTTGCTCTGTATCCCTCCCCACCATCAGGATGTATTGGAGGGCAGTAATCTACGTGTACCACTGCAAGAACTTCATCAGATGATCATGACCCCTATCAAGGCTTTCAGTAGTGGTGAAGAGACATCCTTGCAGCGCCCTCCCATAAATCCAGATTCCAAAAGCTCTACACCTGGGTCCCACCTCACTGGAGGAGGGGGAGAAGCTGAGGCAAGCTCAAGTGTCATTGCTGAGGGGGATCTACCAAGTCAGTTTACTCGTGTTATGGGAAAAGGTGAGGTAATTACCTGTTTAATTTGGAACTTGTCACTCAAAGCAAGTTTGTCATTTCCAATCTTTATCTCAGTTTGCACTCAGCTATTGGTGTCCAGGTCAGATGAGGACAACATCAGCTCCTACCTACAACTCATTGACAAGTGTCTTATACATGAGGTATAAATGAGTTAATAAGCATCCAACACAATTTTTCTGCTGTGTTGATTTATGGTCACGCAATTTTACTAGATTAGATCTGCTACATATAATGGAGGTATACTGCTTAACCAACTAAACATTTTTAAGGGACTAATTTGGAGTCTTTACTTATGATAGCTAAAAAGACATGAATAATAGACTAATAGGGGACATTTATATCTGATCATTTAAACAGAAATACTTTTGGTCAATGAAAACATTCAAGTGGTCTTGTCACTTGTCAGGTATTTTTCAATACCAGACCCATGAACCCTACTGAACTGTCTTCTATTCTCTTGCTCATCAGTCCTTTAGTGAAACTCAGAAGAAGAGGCTGTTGTCATGGAAGCAGCAGGTCCAGAGGCTGTTCAGATCCATTCCTAGAAAAACGCTCCTTGACATTGCAGGTTACCGACCACATAGAAGGTGTGTATTGTTCATTCAGTAGTGTACAGTATGTTAGTTGCAATTTTCAATAATCCCCCCTAATACACGGGACAAGGGACTAAACAAAAAATGTCATTTCGTCTTGTAGCAGTCGTGGATTTGGTCAATCTAACTCACTCCCCACCACAAGTTGTGTAGGGAGCAGTGTAATGGCACGTAGAAGCCTTCGGCAGTTCCAAATGCCCTCAAGGAGTTTACCAGGGGCAAGGCTGGGCCTTTTGGGCAGCAGTGGTCTGCTAGGACCCACACCTCGCAGCAGCAGCAGCACACCCTCCGGCCCTAAGCAAGGGAGACAGGTGAGTCACACAAACTAGCACTGAGACAACTGTATACAAGTTAATATCATTGTTGAAATGCCATCAATGAAACAGTTAATTAGGACGTTGTGGTCATTCATAAAGGACCCATCCTACGATGAGACACTTGAAACCAATAATAACAAAATATTAGTGATGCACGATAATGCATTTTTCAGCCGATACCGATAACCGATAATTTCCTCCTCGTTCCAACCGATAACCGATAATGTCAAGCCGATAATTTTATTAAAGATTTATGTAAAATTTTAAAGTATACACAAGAGAAAATATTGCTGTGCAAAAATAATATTGCTCTTTTTTGTTTTTCAACATCAAATGTGAACAAGTAGTAGTAGTAGTAAATTCCAACATCTAAATAAAGACAGATTGTCTGACATTGTGTAATGGTAAACTTTTGGCAACAGTTACTTACAGAGTAAATACATAAGTTGCACAAAAATGGCTTTAAAAGTATGCCATTCCTAAAGTATAACATTACTACACAGCAAAAACACAGCTCCTTAAGACTAGTTAAAGTCCCTTGTTTTCAGTGTAAATCTATTGGAAATAAGTTAAATTAACTGCCAGCACTTCAAGTATATTTCACTCAGATTTCTTGAAGAAAAATGGCCAGCTGAAAATAAGATTAACAGCCTTATTTTAAGCAATAAATTATTATATATAATCCTAAAAAAAAAAAAAAAAAACTTGTCAGATATGTTCTTTATTCAAGAATATGTATGGTTCAAAACATTATTTGAAAGCAATTTTTTCTTGATTTAGGTGAAAAATGACATTTTTTTTAGATGTTTGGGCTTAATAAGAACAGATTACAATATTTAGTTCAAGTAAGTGGAATAATCTGGCGCATTCAACTAGTCTTCAACACTCAAACAAGATGGGGAAAATTATTTGACTAGATTTAAGAAGAATGATCTGATTAAGACGTCATAAATTTAAAGCGTACTGAATGCATTACTGACTGGATGACTTCTTTGTGTCGTTTGGTGCATGTTACAATTATCAACTAACCACTGTGCCGTCATGATAAACATGGTTTGTTGACATCACCTGTGTAAATGTCCGTGGTAAAACTGATGTGATCGACATGTCTTTCACGAAGAATCGTGGTCGTATAAACTGCATTATTTTTTCATCCAGGGGTTTGGCTATCGGGTCATTTCGGGAATTTCCTCCCGCCTGTGCCCTTCAGTCCGCCCGGCTGCCAAATTAGCACCCGTGCCAGGCCTCTGTCTTGAACCGGAGTGGCGGCGGCAGCAAAGTTCGTACCGTATATCCGCCCGCCCCGGCCGGCTCGCTGCGGCGCATTCGGTGCATGGCTCTGCTCTCATGCTCTACCCGCCTAGGGCGAGGCGGCGGCCTGCCGGACCGGCGGGCTCCGTCGGAAGACAGCTACTTGTCAACTATCGATCTCGTGAGGTGTTTAGCCATAGATGGGAGTTTACCACTCGCTTTGGGCTGCATTCCCAAACACCCCGACTCCGGGAGGACCGCAGCGTCTCTGTATCGTCACAAGCCCCGTAGCTTCCTTTATAGTTTATTTGTTAACAATAGCTTTAGCATTCGTGCTAGCAGCAGCATATTCGTTCCAAAAATCATTGTGATGCAGTTTTAAATGGCTGCTGGGTTAGTGCTAGTGGTGTTCAATGAGGACGCTTTCTTTAGGCCTTGAGGAACTGTTTTGTAGATGGCGAGAGCGTCGTTTATTTCATTTCACACACGGGAAAAGCAATGCACGCTAGTGAGAGCGCCTCAACACTGATGTGTAACACCGCCTCCTCTATGACGCCGTACTCCTAAACCCCTCCTCCCACAGGGGCTTCAGAGAGGGGAGGGGTTGAGCAGGCGGCAGTGAAGAAGTGGAGAAAACTGCTTGGTTGCGCACATTTGGAGGCTAAATCAAGTATATAATTATCGGATTGCATTATCGGTTGATTTTTTTATTATCTGTATTATCTGTGTGACGTCATAATTGCCATTATCGGCCGATAATTATCGGCAGCCGATATTATCGTGTATCTTTACAAAATATTGGTAACAAACATAAATTATTATATCAAGTGATGCACTCAAAATTCGATGGTGATGATGTGTCTTCAGTTTTGGTGCAAAATACTTTTGAACCAAGTTAATAGGACCTAAAAAGAATGTAATGATGATGGGAAGAAAAAAAGAAATCAACCCACAACCTCTTCATTTGACTTGTTTTACATTAAAGCAGTGTATGATATAAAGAAAATGCATAAATATAATAAAAATCAAATGAAGAACATATCAAATAAAGGCCTACTGACAAACAATAGAATATACTGGTGGAGATTAAGAAATAATCTGAAGAAAAGGAGGAATGTCCACAACTACAAATTTGGTTACTGCCCTGTGGATTTCTTGCCTCCAGCTAGTCTTGAGACAATGCACCTTTCTTCGCCATGGTGAATGGAGATAGTGTGGCTTAGTGGTATCCAAATATAAAAATATGACTATCAAAACTGTCAGAACAAACCCCTAAACTCATAAGGTTACTAGTAGTAATAGCTTCTGTTCAGTATATTGTCTTCACGTATTGGGACTTTTACTTGAAGCAGAGAAATATCGACACTTGACCAGAAACTTGTAACACACACTAGCCTACAGATCATATCACAGCAAGACCATTTTTGGCTATTCTATCTATTGCATCCATGTGCTATTGTAAAATGGCATCTTTTTAATCTCTAATTAAAACATTTTGCTTTTCATACTTGACTTGATATGAGTTTCACAATAAAAGTCAGCACAGCGGACACAGATTGAAATTACAGTGATCCCTTGCCACTTCGAGCTTCAAACTCCCTCAGTTCATAGCGGATTTTTTTTTTTCCAAATAATAAATAAATAAATAAATACAGATGATCTGTCCTGATCCAATCACGTAGTCTCACTCCTACTGCTTTTCTTAGTCTGACAGTGCACTGGAGTTGCTTATTAAAGTTAATGATGATTGACAGACGTTAAGGTTTGATCTTGTCAGAGATGCTTGGAAGCCGAAACTTCAAAGCACTGCATGCGTCAATCATCGTTTAGCTTGTTAAACAGTTGCTATGGCAACTCATTGTGTGTAAGTGAGCAATTTGAGCTGATTTGAGTGGACTCACTCAATGAAGCATTTAATAAAGACAAGCATTTTTCTCCTACTTTATTCTTGTTTAAAAATAATTCGGTGGGACAGTAACATGTTTTAAACTTATCATCATTATTACATTAAAAACCATTTATTAAAATGTATATGGCGGAAAACACTCAGGTGACTTGAAATTCCACTCTGAGGCCCCCAATTTGGCCAAATTTCAAAATTGTCCGATATGCACGTGTGATAAGCTTAAATTCTCAATTTTTGGGGGGAAGAAAACATTTGAACAGGAGGGAATTTAAAAACAAAAGTTTTTTAAACCGCAAAACCCTAACTGGAGGCGAGAGCACGCGAGAGCAGAATGAAAGACGCCACGATTTTAACGAGATATTATCGCGTACTTGCCTTGTTTCGATCCAAAAACTCCATATAGCATGTATCACCGAGTGTGAAGACACAACTGTGAATGGCTACAGCTGGATTTTTTGGGGATTGTATGGGTGAAACATGGTGATATAACAAGGGTCGCGATGCAGAAATCACAGACAACAAGGAGTGGTCGAGATTTTCTTTTTCATATATTTACCCTTTTAAACGTTATTTTTCAATTTTTATTTGTTTGGATCGATTATTTATCATCTAACATATCGAGGAAAATGCGACAGTAACAAAAAAAAAAATACAATTAATAAACGATAGTTATGAGGTAGATATCCGTGACTTTTTTACAGACGCCAAATTTTTCATTGTGACGTAATTTGTTTAAAAGTTTAAAATATGCGAGTGAATAATTTTTTTAAGTCGTTTTTTTTTTTTTTAAACGAAATATTAGACATCAATTAATAATTGTAGGCTAAAAATGACACATTTTGAATAATAAATATAATTACTTACCTTCTTTTTATGGCTAGATTGAAACAAAAGCGGTTGCGCGACGTCGGTAAACCGGGGTTTCCAGGGTAAAAGGGACCATTTAAAAATAGTTCGGACGGCTTAGCATGCCATGAATCTGCTGTGGCAGCATATACTAGTTCTTCTAAAAAAAAATTGCATATTGTGATAAAGTTCATTATTTTCTGTAATGTACTGATAAACATTAGACTTTCATATATTTTAGATTCATTACACACAACTGAAGTAGTTCAAGCCTTTGTTTTAATATTGACAATTTTGGCAAAAAAGTCAAGAAAAACCAAAAATCCCTATCTCAAAAAATTAGCATATTTTATCCGACCATTACAAAAAAATTTTTTTTAATAGAAAAAAAGTCAACCTTCAATTAATTATATCAGCTATGCACTCAATACTTGGTCGGGAATCCTTTTGCAGAAATGCGGCGTGGCAGGGAGGCAATCAGCATGTGGCACTGCTGAGGTGTTATGGAGGCTCAGGATGCTTCGATAACGGCCTTAAGCTCATCCACAGTGTTGGGTCTGGTGTCTCTCAACTTCCTCTTCACAATATCCCACAGATTCTCTATGGGTTTTAGGTCAGGAGAGTTGGCAGGCCAATTGAGCACAGTAATGCCATGGTCAGTAAGCCATTTACCAGTGGTTTTGGCACTGTGAGCAGGTGCCAGGTCGTGCTGAAAAATGAAATCTTCATCTCCATAAAGCTTTTCAGCAGATGGAAGTATGAAGTGCTCCAAAATCTCCTGATAGCTAGCTGCATTGACCCTGCCCTTGATAAAACACAGTAGACCAACACCAGCAGCTGAGATGGCACCCCAGACCATCACTGACTGTGTGTTCTTGACACTGGACTTCGGCATTTCCTTCTCCCCAGTCTTCCTCCAAACTCTGGCACCTTGATTTCCGAATGACATGCTAAATTTGCTTTCATCTGAAAAAAGTACTTTAGACCACTGAGTAACTGTCCATTGCTGCTTCTATGTAGCCCAGGTCAGGCGCCTCTGCCGCTATTTCAGGTTCAAAAGTGGCAAAGTGGCTTGACCTGGGGAACGCGGCACCTGTAGATCATTTCCAGCACACGCCTGTGCACGATGGCTCTGGATGTTTCTACTCCAGACTCAGTCCACTGTTTCTGCAGGTCCCCCAAGGTCTGGAATTGGCCCTTCTCCACAATCTTTCTCAGGGTGCGGTCACCTCCTCTGGTTGTGCAGCGTTTCCTGCCACACTTTTTCCTTCCCACAGACTTCCCACTGAGGTGCCTTGATACAGAACTCAGGGAACAGCCTATTCGTCTTAGCCTCTTGCTTGAGGGTGTCAATGATGGCCTTCTGGACAGCAGTCAGTTGCAGTCTTGCCCATGATTGCGGTTTTGAGTAATGAACCAGGCTGGGAGTTTTTAAAAGCCTCAGGAATCTTTCGCAGGGGTTTTGAGTTAATTCGTTGATTCAGATGATTAGGTTAGTAGCTTCTTTAGAGTACCTTTTCATGATATTTATGAATTTTTTGAGATAGGGATTTTTGGCTTTTCTGGACTTTTTTGCCAAAATCATCAATATTAAAACAATAAAAGGCTTGAACTACTTCAGTTATGTGTAACGAATCTAAAATATATGAACGTCTAATGTTTATCAGTACATTACAGAAAATAATGAACTTTATCACAATATGCTAATTTTTTAGAAGGACCAGTAGACATATTGTTCTATCAAACACAACAGTTCTTTTGGCTTAAAATACAGCAGTTTATTTTAAAGAGGGGTGCAAGAGCAGAAACTGCTTTTTCAGTCTTGTCTGTGTTTTCTGCCATATACATAAAAGTTTTTTTTTTTTTTTTTAATGTTTTTATTTTACTTTGGGGGGAGTATAGAAACATGTCCTATATGCATCTCTTTCCAATGCTAAATCAGAATAAATACATTGAACACACAAAACAAGATATATTTTTGTGTGGGGGGGGGGGGGGGGGCTACTTTGTGGTTTTTCACTTATTGGGGGTCTGGTCCCCATTAACCGCGAAAAACGAGACATCACTGTACTTTTCAACCCTTCCAGACATGGTTGTCACTTACTTTGATTCTCCTCTGTTCTCATACATCTTATCATCAAACATTTGTGGCCAATTAAATTTGTCACATAGGTTGTATTGAAGTGATTTCTTGATTTAACGGGTCTTGAGGTGGTCAGGCTTGAGTGTGGTAAATGAAAATGAATTTGGCTTTCAAAAAATGTGAAGCTAATACAATTGTTGTTAATTTAAAAGTTTACTATACATTGCATTGACTTTTTAAAAAATGGATAAAGGATAGTGAAACACAATACAATCCAGTACTAGTTCTCGAAACTTAAAGTTGTCTGGCATTCACTTTATACTCTAAGAATCACTACAATTGCACACCAATATGACTTCCCATTTGCAGGAAATGTGTATGTAAAAAGTTTGATGCAAGTAGGTTGTTGAGGGAGTACAATGTGGAAAAATATTTCCCTGGATAATTACTATGAATTGCTAAAACAATAATAATTGATTGTTTTTTCACATTGCAAGAATATAGGCAAGAAAAAGGGTGTAGTCTTGGCGTCTGACGAATGAAATGAGATGTATGGAACTAGTAGGGAAGTCACCCCACATACCACAGACCTTGCGTCAGTGCTCAACACTGAAACAGGAGGAGCTAAGGAGCCGTTTCAGGCTCATCCTGGCACGTTTTCGTCTGGGCTGACCCATTTCATTGGAAACCTACGTCTCTTTCATTCTCTCACACATACTCATCCCGTACAATTGGAGGAAATACCTCAGTTCCTTTTCCCTGTACCTCCTTGTGCGTCTGCATTGTAGTCTGCACTAAGTGTTCAAGGGAGAGATGTGTGAGTCATATTTTGGCCAAGGTGTTGGTGAGGGAGGGGCAAAGACAGAGAGAGAGGGAGAGAGAGAGAGAGAGAGAGAGAGAGAGAGAGATAGTACGTATTTATGTTTGTACATGAGAGACAGAAAGAGTGAGAGAAGCAGTGAGAACAGTGCATAGGCATTTCCTGTTTTTCCTTGGCCCGCGGCGCTGGAGGGCCATGAGGGGGATTGGAAAGGGAGTGAGGGGAGGAGGATTTTTTTGTGTTAAAGGTGTAATAGGCAGGTTATTGTAAGGAATTTGTGTGGTTAGCATCTGAAACTGTCAAGTGTTTGTTTGATGGATGTCCAATCAATACCGTTTGAGTAATGTTGAAGGAACTTATTATTTTTTTCTCTGACTCTTACAACTACTTACTAGTTGCCTCTTTACGCCTAGTACAGGGGTGGGAAAACTATTCCTCAAAGGGCCGTAGTGGTTGCAGGTTTCTGTTCCAACCCATCAAGAGGGAAACTTTTCACCAATCTGGCATCCTGCAAGCGCAATCAGTTGGTCGCAGTTAGGTGCTTCTTATCTGAGCAGAAACCTCATTGTTAAACTGTCTGTGCTGGATCAGTTGGAACAAAGACCAGGAGCCACTACAGCTCTTGAGGACCAGTTTGCCCACCCCTGGTCTAGTACTTTTTTCGTGGAGTTTTAAATTTTATTTATTTCATAGATTTCTACTCCATGTCTCTGTATTACTTCAAACAGGATCATGAAAATCTACCATTTTTCCTGTCTTCATACACGTCCACGGCAGTCTTCTACATTTCTCTGTGCATTGCCAAGGAATATGAAGCAGCATGACTTGCCAAATAAAACGTCCGATAAATAAGAGCCAATGTCATACACAATTTGTTCTCATATCTTATAATTTGTGTAGTTTATACAGAAAATAAAGTGTCTCTGACATTTTTCTATGCCAGCAAATTAGTGGTATTTTTTTTATAGTGTGTGAGTGGTATATTCAGCAACTTATTTGACCTCGTAATTACTTTTTTTTTTTTAGTGGGGCGGGGGGTCTTTTCAGAGATTGCTACTGCGACTTATGAGACTCTCTTCTCAAGTTTATGATATGCCACCCACCCTGTAGGGTCTTTAAATGAATGGTGCTTTGGTGAGGCAACTGCCAACCACTTTAGCCATACACCAGAGACCCAACAATTTGTAATTGTTAGAAGTTATCTGATGTGGTTCTTTCTTATTCAATACGTAGGGTAAATTGTTTCTGTCTTTTCTTTAGGGTCTGTGGTTTGCTAATCCTGGAGGCAGCAACAGTATGCCTAGCAGAACCCACAGCTCTGTGCAACGGACCCGTTCCCTCCCAGTTCACACAACCCCGCAAACTATGGTCATGTTCCAACAAGCTGGTAAGAACTATTCAGGTTGCATCTTCTGACAGGATCAACCAAACTTGCCTTTTCAGTTTTGTCACAATCAAATTTGCATTAAAGGCAAATTGTAGCTTGTTGCACAAACTTTTTGTGCACTATATTTAGCTCTGTAGCCTGCATGCACATTCACTGCATGTTCAAACTATACAAACTAAAATATTACCATGGCTCAGAAGCAGGCATATTGTGTTATGTTGATGACTTTTTATAGAAGCGCATACAATAGGAAACGCTCATTAAACACACAACTCTGTGTCCTCAAAAGGTATTATATGTTACTCGCTAGGTACGGAGTACAGTGTGACTTGTATATGTTATCGGCGTCCTATTGGGTGATATGCGGTGGTATGTCTTGCATTTACTTGAGTAACTTTTTGAGAATAATATTTTTGTAAGAGTAGTTTTACTGTGCCATACTTTTTACTTGAGTAGATTTGTAAAGAAGAAACGCTACTCTTACTCCGCTACTTTGGGCTACACGTTACATTTTTCCTTTCATATTAGATTTTACTTTATTTTTGCCGTAAATGCCCACAGTAGCTCTACCAGTTTCACCAATGACACATTGCAACAATAATCACATGACTCAATTGTACCAATCACACGTAACAATGCAGTCACATGACCACACACAAGCTTGCAGTCGGAAGTCCTATGTTCACGTCGGCCTGTTCAATCACCTGGAGTCTTTAAAGCACTGTAAAAAATAAACTAGGAGTCGGTGGCTCCACTTAGTACTGTACTGCCGTGCATAAATCCAGAGCAAGACGGCGACATCTGCGATGACGCAAAAGGAAAAGAAAGGTTCTCCTATGGGAACAAAACTTTTGCCGAACATGTCCAGGGCCATCTTTCAACAGGACGGCGCCAAGTCGAGCTCACAAAACGCAGGAGTGGTGCCAATCGTACGCTCCAGCTCTGGAAGAAGAACGAGCGACCGGGGAACAGCCCTGACCTGTCGCCAATAGAAAATCTGTGGGTTATTGTCCAGGAAGAGATTAACAAGATGGCGGCAGCAACGTCCGAAAGCACTCTAACCAGGAACTTCCAAGCTGCCTGGTCCAAGATCAGCTCAGAGATGCTGGACAACCTGATGTCTGGCATACCATATCAGGGAGAAGGGGGATACACCTGTAAAGAAACCACGACTATCAGATTTTTTTTCATGCCATGAACGTTGGAAAGTTGGGACAATACTTGTGGGACACCCTGTACCACACAAAAAAAAAAAAACAATGCTTAAACGCTATCAAAGGAAAATATTGCCAAAACTATTTTGGGCCAATGAAAAGGTAATATAGGACTCAATAAAACTAAAAATAGTAAGTACCGTATTGGCCCGAATATAAGACGGTGTTTTTTGCATTGAAATAAGACTGAAAAAGTGGGCGTAGTCTTATATTTGCAGTCTAGACGTTATACCCATTTACGACGCTAGACGGCGCCAGACATCGTTGAAGCGATGTTCTGTCGTGACAGATCTCAGCTACTCTCAAGTTTAATCAGTTTGCATTATTTTATTGTAATGTTACAGTTACAGTTACACTTCACTTTGATGTTTAATGCAGTTATTGCAATTTTGTTGTTTTATCACAATAGATTGGTTTATTTACATTTCAAAAACCAGAAGCCATTCATTTATGAATGTGGTTGCACTTTAGTTTACATATTTAAATGTTCAGCTATTAAGATTTGAATGAGGCAAAATAACATGCTTTTTCTCTCAAATATATTGTTATAATCATTTGTTTCAGATGTACTGTAATTATTTTCTGTATAAAAATTAATTTGGTGTTCAAAAAGTCTTTTTTCAAACTTGAGTCTTGAAAAAGAGGGGGTCGTCTTATAATCAGGGCCGTCATATATTCGGGCCAATACGGTACTTGCTGTTTTTAACTGATGTGTGCCCGGGAATTGGTAGGACCTCTCATGTGGCCGGACGGAATTCCAGAACATTGGAACAAACAACATCCCATCCGAGACGGGCCTCTTTTGGCTCAAATAGGGGACGTCCAGGCTACTACGGGATTGTTGGCACTTGGCAACCTGATGCCAGCTAGCAAAGAAAGTCAAAAGCTTCACAAACCTTAAACACTTGTTGCTGGTGGTGGTGGTAGTGGTGGTGGTGATGCTGCCCGCTTCTTGAAACAAGCTTCCATCCATTCTTATAGTATAGTATATATAGCATTTAGCAGCGAATAGTATAATATATATAGCCTATCTGTTCATAATTTGCCGCGGTGGCGCTTGTAGACGCTGTCAGCCACAAGAGGTAAACACTTCTTCTTCGGGACAGGCAGGCTTTCCTGGGCATGCTGCCACTATGGTATATTCCAGTACTGCACATTATACTCAGACCAGCTCAGAAGCGAGAGTGTGTATTGCGAGATCCGGGAATTTTGAGAAAACAGCCCAAGTAGCCACTCCCTAGATACGCCAATGTAGTACAGTATAATAATAACAGTTCATATAGATAATATGCGGAGAAAATATTTTTAAAAAAGTCTGACATTGTAAGCAGTTACTCACAATGTTATTCATTACTTGGGTATTCTTTTCAACGAATACTTTAACTTGTACTTTAGGAAATTTTTTGGGATCACTACTTGAGTAACTTTGTTTTGAAGTAACACCACCTCTGCTGATATGGCGTAGTTATACAGGATGTCGCTGGAAATACATGCTTGGTTTAACAAAGTTTTAATGTCTTTGCGTTTTTTTGTTTTTTTTTTTAATGTGTTTAGAAGGTAACAAAAGGATAGCGTTCATTAAAAAAACATCAGAACAGTGAATTTTGGAACATTTTACATTAAGTAAAATGAAGTGGAAGATGATTGGTTCCCAGCAAACTTGATGCAACATATAATTTTAGAGATGTCCCGATCAATCGGCATCCCATCGATCGGGTCCAATCACGTCATTTTCAAAGTATCGGAATCGGCAAAAAAATATCGGCCATGCCTTTTTTAAATATATATATATATTTTTTAATCAAATTGTTTTCTAATTGTATTTAACGTTACAGACATAATATGTTACACTCATCCAGAGTCTTTAGTTTAGGCCTAAGGTAGGGTGATCAAATTTATCCCGATAACGGCGGTAATTAATATTTTTTAAAATGTATCACGTTAAAATATTTAACGCAATTAATGCATGCGTTGCACGACCCACTCACGCATTGTCGCGCTCAATCTGTAATGGCACCGTTTTACCTATATAGCGAGATAAAAGGCAGCGTAACATGAGTAGAGTGAATTTTAGCAGCCTTTAGAGCCTTTTTTTAATTGGCTAAAGCCTGACAATTAGTGTTGTATCGGTCGCGAACGATTCGTTCTTTTTGAACGAATTGTTTGGGTGAACGAGACCGAACTAATCACCATCTGCACTGATTCGTTCTATGAAGTTGGTGCTTGTTCACTGCGTGGGAGGGCGTTGAGCAAGCGGCAGCGTCTTCTGACATCGCACACGACCAATCAGACGCCAGCCTCATCGCGGGCAGGGGAGGGACCGGAAACAGAATCAGGGCGTATGTCACTCACTTCCACGTGTGGCCAATAAGCAGCCAGCGTGCAGGCAGGGGGGCAAGACTGAGTTTTGTCACTTCCCGTTCAGTGACTCGGTCCTCCGGCTCCTGACCTAGCTTGCTGCTAACTTGACATTCCAGTAATGACTATGCGGTGAACGAATCAAAAAATGAAAGGAAAGGACTTTGTCACATATTTGTTAACGTGGAGCCTATCAAATGCAGCTCAAAAAGACAAAAACACCACACAAATCTAGCGAGCATGGTTTAGTGTACTACTTTTCTCAACAGATTCGGGACTACCTATTACGACATACTATCAAATTTACAGTACTTTAAAACACGGGTAGCTACGAGGCAAGCAAAAGCTGAGCTGCGGTCGCGTGACGGCAATGAAGGGGGCAGAAAACTCACTATATGGAGGCTTCATGGCAGCGATAATTACCTCATATGTGCACAGAAAAAAAGAATATATAGTATGATCACCATAATACTGATTTGCAATGAAACGGTATATACATGTCCATTTTTTCCAAGTGTTTTTTTTTTTTGTTTTTGTTTTTTTTTTTGTCGTGTCAGGTGTTGGTTGGTTTGACAAATTATGTCAATCCGTCCATCATGTGCTACTCAAGCGCCCCAAAACAACGCACATGGACACGGGAGATGTCGCAATATGTCTACATTTTTCTTAACAGACTAATGAGGGTAGAAAGGCGACATCGTAAAGAGCAAGCAATCATTTCTCGTCAGCATTTGACGAGCTGAGATGCGGGGATGACAGGGGAGTTGACCGGATTATTTTATTTATTAATACCAGTGCAAAAATTCAATACGATCATCTTAATACTGATTTGCAATTAAACTGGCAAATATCAAAATGTAGTATTGTCTTTATTTCAGAGCAGCACATTCGACAACTAGCTATTGACACTTATAGTTTTAACAATAGTGACTAAAAATAATAGTGATGAGCATAAAAACAAAAATACAACAGAGCGAGATGTAAATATGATGTGTTGGTCGTTCCATATTTAGAAATTAAACTTTCGATTTATTTTTATTTTCGTGACAGCAAGCATGTTGCGTTGGCTGGTAGCAAGCAGCATTGTAAATGTGATCAAGAACATGCTAAAGAAAGTCCGTGCGCCCCCGACCCCAACCCCCCGCTCCCCCCACAAAAGGAAAGTGTTTAACCGTGTCCTCAATCGAAATGCAAGCACGAGCCATGACTTTGAGCCCATAGAACTAGGACAGACGACGCGGAAGTTCTCCCTCGCTTTTGCAGCAGCGGGAGGGAGGGAGACGAGGCTGTCTGTGAAAGCAGAATGATATTGCCTGTCACTCATTACTGAAACTACGACGAGTGGTCAATGTGCAAGAGAGGGAGGGACCAAGCAATGTCACTTCCCGTTCAGTTATACTGCGAAGCGGTCTTTGGTGATTCGTTTGGCAATGTCACTTCCAGTTCACTAACCGAACGATTCATTTGGGCGGGGAGGGAGATGAGGGGGGCGAACGATTCGTTGAACGATTCGTTTGAACGAATCTTTTTACTGAACGATCCGGAATGGATTCGTTTACTCAAGTGAACGACAGATCCCGTCACTACTGACAATCCCTCTCCCTACATTTAGAAATATCATGGGAAGCAATGTGGGGAAGCAAGGTAGCAGTTGATCTTTTTCTTAACACCTTATGTTATTTCCCAACGCAGAGAAGATATATCAATTGGTAGCACTACGCACAGTCATGGTTCCACTTCCCATCATGCATTTGGGCATGGCTACAGTATAATTTACTGAAAGCTCAACAAATACACTAGATGGCAATATTTAGTCACAATATACAAAGTCACAAGTCTTTCTATCCGTGGATCCCTCTCACAGAATGTTAATAATGTAAATGCCATCTTGAGGATTTATTGTCATAATAAACAAATACAGTACTTATGTACTGCAAGTTGAATTTATGAATATTCATATTCATATTATTGAATATTCATCCGAGTTTTATTCATTTTTTTCTTAATGCATTGCCAAAATGTATATGATCGGGAAAAATTATCAGGAATGATTGGAATAGAATCGGGAGCAAAAAAAAAGCAATCAGATCGGGAAATATCGGGATCGGCAGATACTCAAACTAAAACGATCGGGATTGGATCGGGAGCAAAAAAACATGATCGGAACAACCCTATATAATTTACCGCATGAGTTGTAATAAATAGTATAAACAATTACCATGAAATATACATATAATCACCTCTATACATTTATATATACAGTATATCATCACCGTTATACATTTTTTCCTATTTACTATGTTTTCGTCTGTTTTGTCTGTATTAGTAGTAGGCCTGTCGCGATAACAAATTTTAGTAGGCGATATATTGTCCATAAATTATTGCGAAATGCGATATTATTGCAGGTTTTTTTAATATCCTATTCAACCACGAATATAGTGACAATACATCCTAATAACTGACCTATTGAAATGCAATAAATTGTTCTTCTCAAATAAAACACAAACTATATTAAAAAATTATAAATACTTTAAAAAAATAATTAAAAAATTAAAAAAACATGCATAATGAGTCATTTTAAAGCTAGTTAGGTGCAGAATATGAAATAGGTGAGAAACCAACTGTCATTTTTGTTGTCTGCCAAATAGAGCCCATTAAAAATGACTGTCATCTTGTCCAGCAAAGTGTGCATGCAACAAATTTGAAGCCAAATTATTATCATTTATTACATCATATTATCATTGCCAATCAGATTTTTCATAGTGGGTGTCATTTTAAATTTACAGTATTCTTTGTTTAAAATCTGAAGTATATGCGATTGCTTCCAGAAATCTGAACATGACAGGCTTTTATTTTGAAATGTTCACCGGAAGTACATTCCCTAAGCCACTAATCGTAAGGTTTACACTCTGTAAAAAGAAACAAAAACAAAAAGCACTTCTCTTTCGTCATGCATGTTGTATCAGTAATAGATTTTTTTTCTTTGTTCGCATTGCTTGCAAATTCTTTAATCCAGCGAGTTTTCATGTTTGATGAGTCACCCTTTAACCACAATTTTGCGTTGTGGAGAAGACAATGTCAATGTTTTATAGTAAACTAAAGTGGTTAGTTCATTCTCTTTTTTCCATTAGCCTCAATGTAGCAATGCTAACGTTTTACAATGTTTAATATAGAAGTGTTTCCTTATTTTGTATGTCTGAACTTTAATTCCACTGCTTGTTGATGGCCAACAAACATCTGTGAAAGCTACTGGAGTCTCATATGTAATCAACACGCGCGTGTGCCGATTGCACGCAGCACATGCACGCACATATGTCTGCACGCACGCAGCAATAAATCACAGCCAGGAAAATTACCGCCCCCATTTTTATTTGCCGTGCGATACATTGACTTATTGCATATCGCGACAGGCTTAATTAGTAGGTCTACCATGACAAGTGCTTTGTTCAAGTGTGATCTGCTTGTAATACTCCGATGAGTTCCGTTTCGCCATTATGTGTCCTTCATTCTCCACCTCTCCTCCTTCTCATTACTACTTTCATGTAAATGAGACCAATTGATTCCCTCAAGTGCCTACATAGTTAACCATTTAAGTGCTTCCCAGGATTCATATTAACAGGAGAGATGGCCAAGAGTCTCACCCATCTATCCATGTTAAAAGCCAAACAAAACAAAAAAAGTTATAGGGATTAGCCCTGGATATACAGTACTGTGAAACTGCTGATATGTCATCTGGTCTTCTTAGCTTTACAGTACTGTTTTAGATTTCTTATGTTCAAACAATACATTTTTTGCCATTTATCTTGCCACACTGACAGTTTTGGCTGTAACACCCGCCTTTGTCAGAGCTGTTGCCACTTCCTGGTGTGAAGTGTGTTAAAAACAACTGCTCTGGTCAGGAGAACTTCAAAATACAGTTCCTTGATCGATCAAGTCCATTCTCCTGCTGTTACGATTTTATTTAATAAAACTATTATATAGCGGTAGGCTACAATTGCTGCGAATTGCAATCCTACTTAATTGCATTACAATTACAGACATTAGAAACAGATAAGTAAAATCAGAGGAATAACAAATAGTCCTCTAAGAACAAACACTAGAAAAGAATTTTCCTATTTCCACCTGAAGAGTAATTGAAATATTTCACCATTGCTGAAACCTAAGACTTAAACGTGACCTGAGAGCCACCTCTCCTCAAAGACTATTTGACTTGCCAAGACCAAGAGTTTGAGTGACCAAGCTACTGTATCCACACAGTTTGCCCACTGTGATGTCAGATAGCTTCCGCTGTCTCACATGTCCCATGGGAGCAATTGACAGAAAACTGGGACTTCCTTCACAGTTTCTTTAAAACCAGGATGACAGAGGGTGTGAGTGGAGAACATACGTGAGAGAGGAAGAGAATGGGCCAGGGAAGGGAAAGCTTGAGAGTCCCACAATGGCGCTCTTTGTGCAGTGACGACTACTCTCTGGCCCACTTTCCTGCCTTCTCTCCCTCCCTGACCCATTCTTTTTCTTGACTGTCTCGTCCCTCCTTCCCTCGCTCCCTTCCAAGTCTGCAGAGTCATGCACACGTAGCACTCCCAACCAGACCATTTTCACAGCCGGCCCCTTTTGTCTCGATGTGTGTACGTATACGGTATAGCCGAAGTGTTTGGTAGGAAACACGTTAATTGAGGTACAATATAGAAAACTGATGGAATGTGTGTGTCCCAGTTTGTTTGTCTTGGTCTTTGTTCACAGGATGAGGGGAGTGAGCGAGGGTATGTGGATGTGTTTTGGAGGAAGGTTGGTCATTGAAGCCTATAAATAGCCTGCTGTGGATGACCGCCTAACTCAGCTTTTCTCTCTGACCACAAGGGATTTTCACTGCCTCGTCTGTACTGAAGACTCAGCTAAAGACTGAATAGCTTGACAGGGTTGCTTGGTAGCACAACCCAAATATATGCCCAACACACCCTAACTCTTTAACCTCAACCCAACCCTCTCCCAAACATACTTCACTTAGTTCCAGAGCTGAAGCAGTGGCA
The DNA here is from genome assembly GCF_030265065.1 of Corythoichthys intestinalis. Classification (NCBI taxonomy): domain Eukaryota; kingdom Metazoa; phylum Chordata; class Actinopteri; order Syngnathiformes; family Syngnathidae; genus Corythoichthys; species Corythoichthys intestinalis. Next base: position 65,778,275 of record NC_080395.1, read on the forward strand.
GTCAACAGAAGCTGTTACCTGGGAGATCCAAAAAGGAACACGCTGTCTGCAAGATGCTAATAATATAATGATGTGTATACTGTTTATGTAAACATAGTGTGTAAGATCTTTCATCGAGGAAGCACCATGGCTGGACTGGCACCTGCTGTTTTGTCATGGGAATAATTAACACTGCTTTTTAAGGGGGAGCTGCTATTTTTTTCTTTATTCCGGTTGTGACATTTTTATCCGTTGCAACGTAATTTGATGTCAATGAATTGAAAATAGTATCTTTTTCTCTGTCTGATAAACATTATTGCGAATACATTCATTCTGGTGTCTGAACAGTTTTTGAAATAATAAGATGGAATGGAATTGAATTACATAGAATGGAATGGAAAAGAGTTGGAGACTTTATTGTCATTGTACAACGAAATTGAAAGTGCATCCCTTAAAATTGCATAAATAAGAACAAAATAAAACTCATACCACATACACACAAGAATTCATTTCACATCTGCATTGTTTACTCATTATTGCACCGCTACTATCTGTCAAGAACCTAATTTATTAAGTGTGTTATAGCTTTTGCATAAAAAACTGTTTTTATTTTATTTGTGGTTTCAGTACAGAACTTTCATTAACCTGAAGTGTTTACCTGATGGCAGCAGTTCAAAGTGGGAGTGTCCTGGGTGGGATGAGTCCCTGAGAATGTTGTTGGCCCGCATGAGGCAGCCGGAACTGTACAGGGGCTTTTCTGGGCTATGTTAACGACTCCCTGGAGCATTTTACTCTCTGCTACATTGCAATTGGCGAACCACAAAGACACGAAGTACATCGAGATACTCTCAGTAGAGCATCAAGAAGGCTGCCAGCAGTTTCTGGGTGAAGTGTTTTTTCCTGAGCACTCTAAGGAAGAAGTCTCTGCTGGGCCGTTTTGATGATGGACTCTGTGTTGATGCACCAGGTTAAGTCCTCCTTTATATGGACAACTAGAAACCTATAATCAGTCACCCACTCCATCTGCTCCCCCCTGGTGAACATGAACTGAATCTCCAGTTTCTCTTTCCTCCTGAGCTCTTGACCAGCACCTTCATCTTGGTGGTGTTCAGGGCCAGGTTGTTATCAGAGCACCGCACTGACAGCCGCTCCACCTCGTCCAGGTAAACAGACTCATCCCTCAAGAGATGAGCCCCACGATGGTGGTATTGTCAGCAAACTTGATTAGGGCATTTGCTTGAGTGCGCAGGTGGGCAGTCGTGCATGTAAAGTGTGTAAAGTAGGGGGTTCAGCATGCAACCCTGAGGAGAGACGATATACAGGCCTCTTCTCACCCTCTGAGAGGGGTCGGACATGAAGTCTTTCCTCCATAAGATGATGGAGTCTGATATTCCCAGGTCTGACAGGTTGATACCCAATCTGTTGGGAAAGATGGTATTGATCGCTGAGCTGTAGTCCACGAAAAGCAGTTGTGCATAACTCCCCTGCTGCCCCAGATGGGAGAGAGCAACATGGAGACCTGTGGCTATAGCATCTCCTATGGACCTGTTTGTTCTGTAGGCGAGCTGGTGAGGGTCAGTCGTAGGTGGGAAGTTTGAGTTTATGTCAGTCCGGACCAGTTTCTCAAAGCACTTCACAATAATTGACATCATTGCTACTGGACCGTAGTCATTTAGGCTGTTGATGGTTGTAGTTTTACATAGCATTACGATGGTGAGGACTTGAGGCACACTGGGGCGGCAGTCTGTGACAGTGACCAATTGAAGATGGAAGCAAAACCCCGGCAAACTGGTCTGTGCAGTTCCGTAGCACCAGTCCCAATATGCCAACAAGTCCCACCGCTTTCCTTGCGTTCACCGCACTAAGAGTGCATCTCGCTACATGCTCCTCCACTGTGAGAATGTGAATGCAGCAGCCTGGAAGGTGTAGCAAGGCTGTGTCCTGTGAAGCTACCTCAAAGTGAGCGAAGAAGTGGTTCAGCTCCTCCACTAGTGAAGCGTCACTGGCATTTGGGTTTTTGCTCTGGAAGCAGTCCTCGATCTTCCTCCTGTGAGAGCTTTGGCTTATCTGATGCCTATCGTCAGGTTGGATCTGGCAGCGCTGTACAATGCCCCATCACTAAACCTAAACAGGGTAAACAGGGATGCACTTATCCATAGTGACATTGTTCATGCAGTAGTTGATGTAACCCAGGACAGCTGTTGTGTGTTGCTCCAAATCATGGTGTTCAAAGACATTCCAATTTGTCAACTCAAAGCAATCCTGCAGCTCTTCAGTGGCACCTTCAGGCCAGATTTGAATAGTTCTAGATATGATAGCAATACTTTTGCCAACAGGGGTGTATGCTGGAATTAAAAACGAAGACATAGTAGGCTGACTAGCCAAGTGAGGAAGTGGTTCATTTTCGCTCAGTATCAGGTTTTGTCAGACTTTTAGATCCGATTGACCAATGGCCGCAGGTATCTTAAATATGTAAAGTAGAGTGCAGGCGAGTAATTCCATATTAGTTCAACCAGAGGTCCGCAGGTGACCATCTTAAATTTGGCCCTAAAATGTATTTTAGCGTTACGCTACTCCAACTGATTTCGCCTGTTTTTCCTCGCGAATAGCAAGCTTAAATTTGCAAGGTTTTTTTAGTTTAATGGCTGGAGTTTGTTATCCAAGGTAATTCTTGCCCAGGTTTTTTTTTTTTGGGGGGGGGGGGGTGCTGTGTGAATTTAGATTTCCTAACATGAGTCTTTTTATGGCTGGAAATTAAACAGTTTTCAAGGCTCCATTATGAGGAAAAGGGCGCTTATTGATAGTTAATTGTGCTATATTCCTCCTATGTGGGGACAGGTCTATGTGTACAAGAAAAATTGTGTATACACGCCATAATGAGGGTGATCGCCCCTAAAAAATGTTCCGGCTTAAAAAATGACATGTTTGCCATTTTAGGGTGGCAGATTCATCAGGGGGGGCTATTACTTAAGGTAATTGAACCTTTTCTACTTAATTGTGAATACAGTATATTAACTGACAGCAGACTCTGGAAGCCTGGGCCTGAATTATCCTGGTTACCAAATTTAAGCCTGCCCTTTCCAAGATGTTGACCTCCAAAACCCTATACATTTCAGTTCATGATTTGGCCAGGAAGGCCAAAATGGAAATTTTGGAAAATTGTGTATTACCCAATTTGGGGTTAGCTGTATTTCTTAAATAAGTCTAGAATTTTGCATGTGTTCATTATTCACATAACGTTATCTTCAGATTAAATTTGAGTTTAATCGTAGTCGGTCAGCTGCAAACATTTTTCAATTTTGCTTGATCTTGAATGACCCATAAGCCAGTTGTTGGGACATACCTGCAGTGTCACACAATCTTGTTCTTACCTCAGATTTGTCCATTATGGACTACAGTCCAATGTTTGTTTTAAATCCTCACGAAAAAAAAACAGCGATTCAATAACAGGTTTGGCCATTTTCTCTTCATATGTATGTAACATTAAAGGCCATACATGTGGATAAGGGACTGCCGAGTCCTAGAGACATCCTCAACTACACCCTTAAACCATCACACGACAGGACATGCGACTTTCTCTCTTGCAGTGAGAACTATGACAAAATGTGGCAAAACTCAAAAGGACAATAAAGTGCAAAGAAATGCATATCGCTTGCATTTTGTTGTTGTTGCTGTTGGAGCCATAAATATCGAATTGTACCGTGAATGACTATATGACTTCTGATTGTCTTTTTTTTTTTTTTTTTTTTAAGTTGAAGTTGATTGTTTTTATATGTTTCAGCATGAACTCATGATTGTTTTAGATGTAAATTTAAACTATTCAATTTATCTTTGTTTTTTTGTTTTGTTTTGTTTTTTTCTTGTCTACAGATCTTCAGTTACCAGTTACGGAGCCAGACATCAACAATCGTCTTGAATCTTTATGTCTAAGTATGACAGAGCATGCATTGGGAGGTAATATACATTTTCATAGTCTTTCTGCATGACTGTCAATTTTTTTGTATTTGAATATGGTTAGAATTGTTACACTGCAACACTGATGTCTTTGACTAATGGACGTCACTGCTGCTGATTTCTTCTCAGCTGTGTTTCAATCAAATGCCCCAGTTTTTCTTGTTAAATGTCCGACTTTGTCATAAAATCAATCTTCCAGGCTTAGCTAACATGGTAATTTTTGTCTTTAGGTTGATTAGTAATCTTTTGGTGATTTAGTGGCACTGTGTCATGCCAATTAGCCTTGACTGACATCCTTAAGAGACAGTTTAAACCTACTTAATCTCATCTGCCGTTTTACTAGCAGAAATACACAGAGTGTGAGACAGCTGTCTTACAGGAGAATAGTTTCCGTTACAGCGTCAATTCATCTGACTGGGTTCATGTGCTATACCTCCATTTGTGCCACAGATCTTTATTTAGTTTTATTTAAATACCGTGGGCGAGTTAAAAAAAAAAAAAACAAAATAAAACACTCCCAATGACACATGGCTATTCAAAGAGTGAACGTGCAACATATTTTCTCCAGAGCTCAATTTCATAAAACTGTCACACTGCAAAATTTAAGTGTCATTTGTCCATCTGGTACATCTGCCCGTGTACATTCACCACACACACTAACACCCCTGTTGCCATTTATTTCTAAATATGTACAGAGGGACGTTATATAATAGAATGAACTGTACACACATTTGTTCTTTTGCCAAAATTACAATAGTGTGTGTACTACCAAGTCACCTGATTTTGAGGATCCGCCTATACCGAGTCCCGATCTGATAGCTTTCCAATGTATTAAGGAGGGAAAAAAATCTTTATATGTTAAATATTCGTATATAACATTATAACATACTGTATATTCATATTAGATATATTTCGGTATATGTGAAGAGTTTTTTATAGGTGCTTTAAAGGGACTATACAGAGTTTCACTTTTTTTACTCGCTACTGCTACCTCCGGCCTAAAGCGTAACTGCAGCTCGTGTATGGTGCGCATGCTTGTACGAGCACAAACATAGAGCAACGAGTGTTTAGCCCATTAAATCAGCACCAAAAACATAAAAACTGTTAGTAGCACGTCTTAAGTGGGTTAGAAAAGTGTTTTCGCCGAATGGAGACTAGGCGGAGGCACGATGAAACAGTGCTGCTGCTGCAGGGATGCTCATGGGCATGCACAGCAAGTGTTCGAACTGAAGTCTCTATTGAAGCTAAGAAAAAGGGCTTTTTGCGGCAGTCTCAGTTAAAATGTCAGGGCTCTGTGCTCATCAGGGCATTGGTGGAGCATGCATGGAGTAGAAAAGTATTTTAATCTTACTCTATAAATCTCCCTTTAAAATGCCTGGTGATTGATCATGCCAAAGTAGTCGTACGACTCATAGTAAAGTATTATTTTCGCTCTGTAACATAGTTTTTTAAGATAGCGTCACCACATTTTCTATCCCAATCATTGTTATTAACATGGCATCAAACAACTTGATGCTGTAGTAAGTCCTGGGGTGACCGGCTCACTAGCTAGTCAAGGCGTGGTTTCGAAAGCTTGTCTATTGCTGACTTAGAGGTTTTTGCATTTCATTGTTTTTCACCATGTAAGCACCTGCTTGGGGCTCCCCGCACTTAGAAGAGGGTCTGGCTAGAGTGACGCTTTAAGCGAGCCCCAGTTGAAGTGAATAGAGCTGTGGCCTAGGCTGGCGTTTAGCTTAGCTGTTAGCTGACGCTCTCCACTCGTGACTACTGCACGTTTCAAAATTAGCGTACGTACATTTAGACGTGAGAGGATGCAATTTTAAGTAAAACACAAAGCATAAAGATAAACCAATGACACACCTACAGACAATATCACTCTTGCATGACCGACAGCTACCAGAACGTCCTCCTAGCTCCAGCGTGTTTACTTCTGCTTCAGCTGTTTCCCAGCTATGTTTGATATTGTAAGGCTATGTATCTTTGGATTATTTTGGTGGGTTGAAGCCCTTAATGATTTTAAATAAAAATCAATTAACACATTCTTAAAACCCAATCATTTTCTCCCGATTCAGATCCTCTTAAAAATGACGTGATCGGCTTGATGTCCGATCAGGGACATTTAGTGAGTACAGTAGGTACTGTTATTTGAGAACAATAAAATGTATTAGCTACTGTATATATTCATAGTTACATATAGTGTTATACTGTGCATCACTGGTATGTATTGCATTAATCATGACATTATATAGTCACAAAAGAAATTTTGTAATGAGGTCAAATGAATGCAAAAGAGAAAGTGTTGTTAAAAAAGTGAAAAGTAGCACAGCAACTTGTGAAGTCTTGGCAATATCATTTAATGGAAGACTGTTTTTACTTTAAAGCATCCTTGAAAAAGTTAAAATCCATGTGTTTAACTAAATACTCAATGTGGAACTTAAAAAGTGCACCGTATACTACAACCTCTAGCAAAAAGTATGGAATCACCAGTCTCGGACGAGCACTCACTCAGACATTTTATCATGTAGAACAAACTCGGATAAAAAGCTTGAAAAAATAATGAATTAGTTCAAAAGTGCAACTCCTTGGTATTCAGAAACACTAAAAGAAATGAATAAAAAACATTGTGGTGGTCAGTAAATGTTACTTTTATAGAGCAAGTGCAGGGAAATAAATACAGAATCACTCCATTCTGAAGAAAAAAATATATAGGATCACTCCATTATGAGTAGAAAATCCTGTCATACCCTGTCAATTTCCTTTCCTTAATTGGGCCCCTGCCTCAGATTAAATCTGATCGTTAGTCAGCAGTTAAAAACAGTGCAGTTATCACACCTTGGAGGGCTGCTGGACCAAATGGATTCACAAGAATCATGGCTCCAACAAGAGAGATGTCTCTTGAAACCAAGGAGAGGATTATCAAACTTCTTGAAGAAGGTAACGCTACACGAATGGTTGCCAAAGATGTGGGCTGTTCACAGTCAGCTGTATCAAAAATCTGGACCGAGTACAAACAGCATGGCAAGGTTGTTAAAGTTAAGCGTACTGGTAGACCGAGGAAGAAATCCAAACGTCAGAGGCCATACGTCTTGAAAACAGAAGATGTACAACAACACAAACGAAGAAGAAATGGGAGGAAGCCGCAATCAAGGTATGTGACAGAACTGTGCAAAATCACCTAAAGGAAATGGGATTTTCATACAGGAAAGCTAAAAGGAATACATCATTGACATTTAAACAGAAAAGAACAAGACTGCAATGGGCTAAGGAGAGGCAATCATTGACTGCGAATGACTGGATGAAGGTTATTTTCAGTGATGGGTCAAGAATCTGCATTGGACAAGGTGATGATGCTGGAACTTTTGTTTGGTGCTGTTCTAGTGAGATTTACAAAGATGACTGCCTGAAGAAAACATCAAAATTCCCTCAGTCCTTGATGATATGGGGCTGCATGTCAGGCAAAGGCACTGGGGAGATGGCCTAGGTTAAATCTTCAATAAATGCACAAGTTCACATTGAAATTTTAGACAGCTTTCTTATCCCTTCAATTAAAAATATGTTTGGGGATAATGAAATAATTTTCCAACATGACAGTGCATCATGCCACAGAGCTAAAACTGTTAAAGCATTCCTTGGAGAAAGAGTCATCCAGTCAATGTCATGGCCTGCAAATAGCTCAGATCTCAACCCTATTGAAAACCTGTGGTGGAAATTTGGGGGGGGTCCATAGCAAGGCTCCGACCTGGAATGATGATCTGGCAACTGCATTCAAAGAGAGTTGGCACCAAAGTCCAAGTCCATGCCTCAGAGACTGCAAGCTGTCATACAAGCCAGAGGTGGTGCAACTAAATACTAGAGATGTGTTTTGATTGTTATTTCTTTGTTTGTTTCTCATGATTCCAAATATTTTTTCTCAGAATGGGGTGATTCTATATTTATTTCCCCATACTTGCTCTATAAAAGTAACATTTACTGACCCCCCACAATGTTTTTTAAATTCATTTCTTTTAGTGTTTCTGAATGCCAGGGAGTTGCACTTTTGAACTAATTCATTATTTTTTTTCAAGCTTTTTGTCTGAGTTTGTTCTATATAAAAAAATGTCTGAGTGAGTGCTCGTCCGAGACTGGTGATTCCATACATTTGGCTTGGGGTTGTAAATCATGTTGTGACTAATATAACATCTACAGTATATAACCTGCATATAGTACCAATTAACCTTAAAAGTGAAAACATTTAAGATGTGTCTACCATGGGAATTGAGGGTGTTGTATGTGTGTGCGTAGGTACATGGTGTCTAACAAGTTATGCCCAGGGTTACAGTCATTGCCACCCCCATACACCTGTACCTCAACTGAGGTGAGGGCCTCAGTGCTCCACACTGAACTTTGGACAAGTGCTGCTTTGTGTCCATGTATGGCTCAGCAGTCGGGAAGGCGTAGAATAGCACCAAGCGATACAACGTAGGGCCTTGCTTAAATAGGAGACTCCCTCTCTCTTAAAAAAAAAGTTCAACGGTTGTGTTTTTTAGTATTGGTGTGGAATTTTACTTTTCTTTTTCATTGTATTGGATGTACTTTTTTCTTGCATCATACAAGAAAAGCCTGGCGCCCCGCTAGGCTCATAAAGCATTGTGGGACACCCTGTATTTGTGTTGTAAACTTGAATTCAAATTTGATCTGTGCCACTTGCCATAACTAAGTAGTCTTTGTATTTAAATGGTCACATACTGCTTTCTCATGTGTTGCTCTTCCAAAATACAATAGACAAATTTGGGCCACATGGCTGGGAATAATAATAGGCCCAATTTTAGTATAAAGCATGACTGCATTATTCTTGAGAGTCTTTGGTGCATTAGACAATATCGTAATATTGCACTGATTGAACTAAAGTAATATCCCAGTGCCATGTGCTCTTTAGAAGTGAGGCCAGAACTTGGCAAGGAGCTCATGCTGTCCCTGTCATGGTTGGGGAACATCTGTCAAAATACTGATATAGGCTTTCGGAGAAAACAAGAGTTTGACAGCTGTTGCCACAAGGGTGATATTGGAAAATGTGAGTAAACTACGCACTACATTCCATAAAATAATGCCTTCGTAAAAGCACTTTTAAATGTACTTTGATTAGCCATGCATTTGCTGCCTTTATTATGCAATATATTCTGGCATGTTTTCGTAAATTGATCTTTAACCATTTGTGTCCAAACATCTTGTGCAATGTATTTAATGTGGTTTAGGTATGCTGGTTACAAAGATTTTTGTTGTTCAGATGTCATAATTATTGGATGCTTTACAACACTTCCTACTCAATCGCGTTAACAGTGAGTTGTCGGCTGACACTACTATCATCGACCTAGTTATTCAGTACAGTACTGTACAAGTTACATATAGCGGTGTCATCGCAGTGTGCCTAAAGTCACCAAGGTTCTAGCGAGCCTATGTTTTAGTGTGCAAGATAAAAGCCTGGACAATTGAATATTGTCTAAATATGCTACAAATTCCAATGTAGTTGGGAGATTTATAGACATGTACAAAACAATACAGGGAGTCTTTGAGTTACAACTGAATTCCGTTCCTACGCTGGCGGTGTAACCAAAAATCGGCTTTCACAGTTAAAGTTGAAATTTACATAAAAATATTAAGTATAAAAAAATAAAAGACATTCTGATAAAAGAATAAGATGTTGTACCCACCATGATTGCTGAAAGGTTAGGGTTTTCAATGGTTTATTTGCAACAGAAACGACAGACGACTATGAAAACACTCAACTCTTCCTCGCTTTCTTCTCTCTCTCCAGTTAGACACACGGTGCATTATGTGCGTTAAGCAGAAGCTACGGTGCCTTTGTCTTAATGTTAAAGTCGAAACGTTGTACGTCAAGGACATCGTAACCCGATGTACAAGGAATTGCCAATCTTATAATAATTATTATAATAATAATGCATTGGATTTATTTGGCGCTTTTTGTACACTCAAAGACATTGCATTAATCTTATTTTAAAAAAGTAATTAATTACAGTTACAAATTACTTCCCCCAAAAAGTAATTGATTTAGTAACCCAGTTACCTGAATGTAAGAGTAACCTTTGCTATGTTTGGAAGTAATTTAATGTTGTGAATCAACTGTTAAAGTTGTTAAAATTGCTCCCGTTATTGCATTAGTTCCTTTCTGTCTACTTTCGACATGTGAAAGTTTTAAAACTGTTTAATCATTTAAAGCCAGATTCACATCCAGATTTTGCTGGTTTAGAAGTATTTTTCGATAAAAAGATCTGTTAGGAAGGTTCTCTACAACAGAGCCTTCCTGAGAAGCGTACTTCTTAAAGATGGCGGCTGTTAACTAACGCCGCCAAGTCTGTCATTTGGAATCTAGTTCTATACTTGTGATATCTACAGTAGCATCATGTGGGCGTAGTTTGTCGGCTGCAGTCAGGTATTATTGGCGCCACCAAGCATCGCGTTTGCAACAGCGTCACAACTCCCCTCTCCCGCTCTGCTCTCTCCGTGAGTCTATGTCTCTCACTTTTCTCGTGTCATTCAACCAACGTAGTAACTCATAGTAACGCACGCCTTTACATCCTTAGTAACTGGAACGACGTTACGTAGATAAGAGAAGTAATTAATTAGATTACTCTCTACTGAAAGAAATAACGCCGTTATACTCTAACACCGTTATTAACAACACAGGTGGTAAGGTACTTTTGTAGCCACAGCTGCTCTGGGGCAGTCTGACAGATGTGAGGCTGGCAAGTTGCACTTTTGCCAAAATAAGTTGAAGAGTCTCTGGAGTGGCAGTTTGCGCTATGTAATGCGCTATATAACACACATTTTTCATGATAAACAAATCTGGACTGTTGCCAGTCTAGTACTCACACTTAGGCAACCTAATACATAGCCACTTTGTCGTAAGACATGATGAATATGATTTGGCTTCAAAGCCAGTGAAAATTCAAAGTCAAATGATCATGTACCCAAAAGAGCAATTATGTCTGTATCTTTATTTTACTATGGATACAAATATGCGCATGCGTGCGCAGTCCCAGAACTGGCTTTATTTTGGCTTCAACTGACAATTTTCATTCACAAGCAAACCTTCGTCACGACAAGAGCTCACACGCTACCAGTATGTACACTTGCTGACTTGTGTCGGAGCTTTGTACTGGTGTAATATTTATTATCCCGTTTGATGTCGCATCATTGCGCTGCCAACTGTAAACTTTCAGAACAATTTTTGATTTTGCCTCAACTACCGGGGCTTGCTAATAGGGTAGCTGTCTGTGAGCTGAGCTGCACTAGGAACTATGAGAAATGTAGTTTTGAACTGCTGAGTTTGGAAGCATGAAAGCTGGTTGAATTGTTTGTCAGTTTATTGCTGTTATCGTTTACTTGCAATCTAGAACATTGAATGAGAATTAATTAATTAATTATTGAATGCGAATAATAATTCTGACTGCGACAATAGCGTACCGCAAGCAACACGTCACTTCCGCTCATTAATATTCATGACATTAGCTACTGTTGCTAAGTAGGGACAAGCCAACGTTTGTCCCTAATAGGAAATGAATGGAAATTGTGTACGAAGGAGATGTTTACAGAGCTAAACCTACCAATTCTCTCCGAAAATGATGTGCCTGGTGCCAAATTGACTGGCAAAGATGTGGAAGAACATAAAAATGTTCAGTTAAAGAGATGGCTTTAGTGTCGAAGGCTGAAAAAGACGGAAAAAACGAGCCGACCTAAGCATAGCTTTAGCTTTTTTATCGACGCGACTGACAATGACATTCTCCTGTTTCAACAAGCTATCCTTTACCATCAGCCCTGTCTTTCTTATTATCCTCTGGTTGTCCTACGTCTCTTACCGTTCTTGGGGGTAATTTAGTTAGCTTTGTGTAGCGATCGCAAATGCTACTCAGTGACAGCCAACGAACACTGTTAATTTTTTCATTGATAACACATCTTAATCCTATAATTTATTTACACTTCCCCCTTACTAAAGTTGTTTTTTTTTTTTATATATATAACAAACGGTAACAGTGGCAGTCAGATACCATTGTAATTCTTTTCAGGTCATTCATTGTCAGACAGGCACAACGTTACGCTAAAAAAAATAAGTTAAAAATATAAAAATGGCTTACCTCTTTGTCCTCTGAAAGACCATGCCAACCCAACATAATGTTTACTGCATATGAAACATGAATGGATTCGCCGAGCTGGTGTTAAAGTCCGCGCAAGTTGATTTGGTCTTCACATTTTTTCCTCCCGAGTTTTTGGTTTCCGGAAACGTATGAAGAAAACATCCTTCATGTGTCGTAATATCTAGAGTCGTTTCTACAAGTTCCAAAAAAGCAATGCGTGATCGGCATGTTCGTTTTTGAAAGATTACCGGAGAAAAGTAGCACTAATTACGTTGGGTCTATGCGAGGGCGGGTCTATAATGTCCCACTTCGGCTTTACTTCCGCTTTACGATGCGACGTCATGGTCTAAAAATAGCCTGCGTGCGGTACGCCATTGCAGTGATAGTAATTTAGAAACACTATTCGTTGGCATATGCCGTCGTTTTTGGACTATAAAGCGAACCTGACTATAAGCCGCCACCCACCAAATTTGACACGAAAACGGCATTTCTTCATAGATAAGCCGCACCGCACTATAAGCCGCAGCTGTCCTCACTATATCATGAGATATTTATACCAAAAGATATTAACTGGGCGGCACGATGGCAGAGTAGTTAGCGCGTCCGCCTCACAGTTCTGAGATTATGGGTTCAATTGCGGGCACCGGCCTTCCTGTGTGGAGTTTGCATGTTCTCCCCATGCCTGCGTGGGTTTAATCCCAGTTTCCCCTCCACATCCCAAAAACATGCATGGTAGGCTGATCGAACCAGGCTGATCGAACACTCTAAATTGTCCATATGGATGAGTGTGTGTGCGAATGGTTGTTCGTCTCCCTGTGCCCTGCGATTGGCTCGCAACTGATTCAGGGTGTCCACCGTCTACTGCCCATTGTTAGGTGGGATTGGCTTCAGCACCCCAGTGTCCCTCTTGAGTAGAGGTGGGAATCTTGCGGCACCTAACGATTCGATTACGGTTATGATTCAGATTAGAAATTCGATTAGAAATCGATTATTGATGTACCCCCCACCCCTTGCTATTTGCTGCTTTTAATGTTTCATACATTAGTTACAAAAATTGTACAAAAATCATCTCAGGCTTAAATTAACTACTTTTTCAATATCAAGTTAACAGTTCAAAACAGTAAATAAAATACTCAAGTCCCCATTCTGTATCGGCAGCTTTAAACTACATTCAATCCATTTAATGTTGTAAATTACCCGTTAAAGTGGTTAAATTTCTCTCGTTATTCTATAAATTCCCTTCTGTCTACTTTCGACATGTGAACGTTTTAAAACTGTTTCATCATTTAAAAATAGATTCAAGTCAAGATTTTGCCGATTTAGGAGTATCCTAGGTAAAAAGTTCATTAGGTTCGCTCGGAAGGTTCGCTACAACAACCTTGCAGAGAAGTATACTGCTTTAAGATTGTTAAGGATCGCGGAACCGGTGGGGGGGATCCCAATGCAGACAACGTGACAAAACACAAGTGAGAGAGAGAAGTCTCGTTTATTTGAGTCTTGAGCTTCGAGCGAGATAGGAGGCAGAGTAGTCGTGGTGAGCACTGTGGATGCCACGTGTGTAGCTGTCAACTGGGGTTTTGACAAGTCAATGGGTTGGAAGAAATATCCGACGAGGGGCGTACTGATCAGGTCCTGGAAACAATGAAAAGATATCGTGAGCTGGTGGTCAAAGTCAATAGATATACTAGGGATGCGAGAACCAATTGATGTGGAAAACAGACAAGTTGTTCGGGCGACTTGGTGGTGCGTCCGCCGGGCTTTTAAGCTGGTTGATGACGATTGCTCACAGCTGGCCGCTCCACCTGTCTGACGTTTGACCTGTAATCAGGCAAAACTCCCCTCACCTTAGGAAGGGCTCAGGAAGGAGGGGCGGAGGCCCTAACAAAGGTGGCGGCTGTTTACTAACGTCGGTGAGTCTGTGTGTCATTTCGCATCTAGTTCTATATACATGTGATATCTTCCGTAGCATTATGTGGGCGTAGTTTGTAGCGGTTGTCGGCCGCTGTTGGGTATTATTGTTTTTTTTATCTAGCGGCATGAGTTGAGCATGATGTTTACTCTCGGTCCGTTCCTCATTACGTCCCAAAGACCGCGCTGACTGTGTTTTATTGCCACTTTATTTGGCATATTTCAAAAATTGGAATTTGGATGTTTGTGAATCGTTCTCGAATCTTCCACGGCCAAATCGCGAATAATCTAAGAATCTATAGGACTATAAACCGCAGGATTCAAAATGAGGGGAAAAAGTAGCTGCCTATAGTCTCAAAATTATGGTCGCCTACTGTGTGTGTTTTCTGAATCACGGCACGTTTTTACATTGGAAAAAATCTCGTGGCACATCACAAGCCAAAAATATTCCGAAATTACTTTCTGTACAGTATATTTAATTATAAAATTTCACAGTATTTATACTTACTCAATGTGAAACTTAAGTCTGTTTAGATTAATACAAAGCCGATATCCTGGCAGGAATCTTCTTCAACAGCCCTCAGTCTCTGTTTTTATTTTTTATAGCAGTTAGGCTTGAAAAGCTCAGAATTATCAGACAGGGGGACTTTAGCAATGTCTTTAACCACATTAGGGCCGAGCATCTCGCTGGCAATGACTTTGCAGACTGGTATTATTAATGTCCCTGCAACAGTGTGGGGCATTTTGGATTTAGCAACAAGTTGAGCAACAAGCTAACTGGCATTGAGGGCTTTCTCATTTACCTTTGTAGTTCATCTCAAAAAAGTTGCCTGTTTCTCTGTGTTTTCACAAAGGCGAACAAAATAGTCCATAGTTTGAAGTGACGGGTGTTTCGTTTGGAGAAGATGTTTAAGCTTGCTTGGCACCATGGAGCTGTTGGCTCATGTCGCGTTCAAGAACTGCTCGGATTTCTACCCATCAACCACCTTGCTGTCCTTGACAATGTGTTGTAATAAAACACAGGGGGAGGGTTGGCGGTCGTCACATTTGGAGAAAATAGAAAGGACACTTTCGTGTAAATCGACACCTGACAAGTCTAATCAAATGATGTACAGTAGACGTGCTGGGTTCCACATTGTCGCGGACAGCAAGGTGGCCGATGGTTAGAAATCTGAGCAGTTTTTGAACGCAACATCAGAAATACCTCGTAGGGGCGTGACAAAATATCAAAATGGTGATATATTGTGATATTTTGAATCCCAAAAGGTTATCGATATGCTCCAGCCTGCCAAGAATCAAGATATCTTTTTAAAAAAGGTGTCAATGTTTGTTAAAAAAAAAAAAAAAAAAAAGGAACCAACAAGTTGTTAGCAAAATCTTCCACCGTAATACAACCCCTAGCAAAAAGTATGCAACCACCAGTCTCGGACAAGCACTCACTCAGACATTTTATCATGTAGAACAAACTCGGATAAAAAGCTTGAAAAAATAAGGAATTCGTTCAAAAGTGCAACTCTTTAGCATTCAGAAACACTAAAAGAAATGAATTAAAAAATTGTGGTGGTCAATAAATGTTACTTTTATAGACCAAGTGCAGTGAAATATATATGGAATCACTTCGTTCTGAGGAAAAAAATATGGAATCATGAGAAACAAAGAAATAACAAAACACATCTCTAGTATTTAGTAGCACCACCTCTGGCTTTTATGACAGCTTGCAGTCTCTGAGGCATGGACTTGATGAGTATTCTTCATCAATTTGGTGCCAACTCTCTTTGATTGCAGTTGCCAGATCGTCAGTACAGGTCGGAGCCCTGCTGTGGACCATTTTTTTCAATTTCCACCACAGGTTATCAATAGGGTTTGGATCTGTGCTATTTGCAGGCCATGACATTGACTGGATGAGTCTTTCTCAAAGGAATGCTTTAACAGTTTTAGCTCTGTGGCATGATGCATTGTCATCTTGGAAAATGACAAACATATTTTCAATTGAAAGGATAAGAAATCTAAAATGTCTAAAATTTCAATGTAAACTTGTGCGTTTATTGAAGATTTAACCACGCCATCTCCCCAGTGCCTTTGCCTGACATGCAGCCCCATATCATCAAGGACTGAGGGAATTTTGATGTCTTCTTCAGGCAATCATCTTTTTAAATCTCACTGGAACGGCACCAAAAAGAAGTTCCAGCATCGTCACCTTTTGCTTAATGCAGATTCTTGACTCTTGACAAGGTGACGATGCTGTAACTTTTGTTTGGTGCTGTCCCATGAGACCTTAAATGGCCTGAAAATACCTAATTGCCTGGCATTGACTGCCACTGACAGCTGAAGTGGGAGGGATGGCAGCAAATTTGTTCATTCGCTGCCAAATGGATTTATGAATTCCTGACCAATGTAACGATAATCTTTGTATCGCCATATCGTCAGATAATCGTTATCGTGAGCTTTGTATCGCAAATCGTATCGTATCGTGAGGTACCAAGAGGTTCCCACTCCTAATACCTCGCTCATCTGCACACAACAGAGAGCTTTCTACCTACTCCTTCCTTCCTACTGCAATTCCGCCCAACGATGTTTTAAAAAGAAAAATGCGATATTGGATAATTTCTCATGGCACACCTGACGATCTCTCGCAGCACACCAGTTGAAAAACATTGGACTGGACTACATTTCAGTGGGTCTGCATTATATTGACAAAATATTTAGGTATTAATTTTTTGATCACCTTCTGATTAATTATGACGTTGCTGACTAAACTAAGAAATCAACACTAAACCAATTGAGCTATTAAAACATTTGATTTTCATTGTCTAACATGATTAAATGATTGGAGGTAAGAATATTAGGAATGTTTATTATATGAAGCACCTTCTTTTTAAATTACGTTGATACTATTATCATTATTTGTTTTCCTAGGTTTTTGCATTTGTGTGAAAATAAAAACCATCAAACGATCGATTGGGTCCGATCACGTCATTTTCAAAGTATCGGAATCGGCAAAAAAATATCGGACATGCCTTTTTTTAATATTTATATATTTTTTAATTAAATAGTTTTCTAATTGTATTTAACGTTACAGACATAATATGTTACATTCATCCAGAGTCTTCAGTTTAGGATTAAGGTAGGGTTATCAAATTTATCCCGTAATTTTTTTTTTTTTAATTTATCACGTTAAAATATTTAACGCAATTAAAGCATGTGCTGCACGACCCACTCACGCATTGTGTTGTCAATCAGTAATGGCGCTGTTTTACCTACATATATATATAGAGCTAAAAAGCAGCGTAAAATAAGTAGAATGACTGTTGGCAGCCTTTGGAGCCTTTTTTTAATTGGCTAAAGCCTTACAATCCCTCTCCCTACGATTAGAAATATCTTGGGAAACAATGTGGGGAAGAAAGGTAGTAATTGATCTTTTTTTTAACACCCTATGTTATTTCCCAACGCAGAGAAGATATATGAATTGGTACCACTACACACAGTCATGGTTGCACTTCCCTTCATGCATTTGGGCAGAAGTTAAATGGCTACAGTATCATTTACTGAAAGCTCAACAAATACACTAGATGGCAATATTTAGTCACAATATACAACGTCACATTTATCCTTTAAGAATTATAAGTCTTTCTATCCGTGGATCCCTCACAGAATGTTAATAATGTACAGTAAATGCCATCTTGAGGATTTATTGTCATGATAAACAAATACAGTACTTATGTACTGTATGTTGAATGTATATATTCGTCCGAGTTTTATTCATTTTTTTCTTAATGCATTGCCAAAATGTATATGATCGGGAAAAATTATCGGGAATGATTGGAATTGAATCGGGAGCAGGGGTCGCGTTAACCGAATATTTTCCGTCGTTGACCGGTTTTTTAAAACTGTGACGGAAAAAACTGAAGTCCATCCGTCATTTTGACAGGTTGCAATTCACACCCCAGACCACAGGATAGAGAGTGAGCATATTGTAGCGTCGCCGGGGCTGTCATCAATGGGTTAATTTATGCACCAACGCGGGGCTGTCATTGGTGTGCTGGTGCACCAGCGTGACGCTCCGATTGGTGGACTAGATTGCGTCACTGTATATAGTTGTTGTTGTTTTTGCATTAGTGAGGTGGCGGGAAGTAAATAAAGGAAAAGAGGAAAAAGGCTCGTGTGTTGTTTTCGCGGCCAAACTTCCGCTTAGCAAACGCTACAATATTAATAAGCTATTGTCTCTCTTGATGCATGACGTCGCTGGCCTTACTCGGAAAAATGTCCGAACTAGCATTCAGGTGTAGCAAACACGGAAACGTTAGGAAGCTTTGGAGAGCATTGTCTAAGGCTACGTTCATTCTACAGGTCTTAATGCACGAATACAATTTTTTCGTGTTTTTCCGACTCGAGTCAGGCATTAACTTGACGGTCTGAACGGGACAAGTCGCATAGAAGTGGACCATTTCAAATCCGATCTGGGTCATTTTTTTATGTGGTTCAAATCCGATCTGGGCCACATTTTTCCAGACTGTCGCGGCGGTCTGTACCGTCCAGTGTCCCAAATCCGATTTCAGTTGTGCGTTATTAGCGCCTAGCTTGCAGTGAACACGGCTTTTGTGGAAGGGCCGGGCTTGACAACAGTCATAAAAAGATAAAAATGGGTTGAGGATAAGCATGAGAATGATCGGTTTTCTCTCTGCTCTATGTGAGCTATATTTCAACATTTCCTACACGGCCGAGAGTCGGGAGAGGGGTATGGCTGCAGCCCGTCTTGGAGAGTCAGGTATGTGTGTGTCTGCCCGTATGTGTGTGTGACATGCACGGACAGTGCGTGCATGCGATCGATCCATATAAACTGTGAATATAAGCCTAAACGGGGATTATTTATGTCTGTTATTTGTGTCCTCCTTTTGAAAAGCAAAATATGATAGCCCTGGAATGACGGATGACTTGTCATTTGTTTTGACGCTTCTGCGCACCGGCGCGTGTCGGACTGCGAATTAGAGCGCATGCGTAATACTTGAATGGTCTCAATGGACAAAGGCAGTCTGTACGGGCACGCCAAAAAAACGGATATGACCAAAAAAATCGGATCTGTGCATTCAGACCTGTAGTATGAACGTAGCCTAATTGAATGAGCAGGGACAAACAGCTTGGAGTCAGAAGTACGTGCGCTATTCTAAAACCTGAACGCACCCCGAGTCTTGGATGACAAATCAACAAAGCAGAGAGTAGACACAACATGACTAGTAGTTTCTTCAATTTATTCAGAGTTGAGTAAGTAACGCACCGCTTTTGACCAACACTGCTATTGAATATGTCATTATTATCATTTTAATAATTTAAGTGACGGGTAAAAATACATTATGACCGGATTTTTATGACCCTGTCAGTCAAAATGACAGACAACGAAAAAGTCTAGCGCAACCTCTGATCGGGAGCAAAAAAAACAACAAAAAAAACAATCGGATCGGGAAATATCGGGATCGGCAGATACTCAAACTAAAACGATCGGGATCGGATCGGGAGCAAAAAAACATGATCGGAACAACCCTAATAAGAATGAGTGATTACCATTTGTGCCATTCGGAGGGCAAACCTAAATATCCGAACAGCCAGTACTTACTCTTTTCTGTTTTTCATCCTCAGACGGAGCTGATCGCACATCAACAATATGAAAGTATGACCTGGGTGAGAGCAGCAGCTGAACCGTGTCGTTCGTAGCTTCACAAAGCCCTCTCACAACAAGTCAGGCTTCCAGTGCCCTCTTCCACTAGCCAAAGGTAGAGCTCAACCAAGGGACCGAGAGGCATCCAAGAAACACAAGCCAACATCGATGGGGTTGGAAAAGACACTTCCTGCTATGCCCATCGACATCTCCGCCAGAAAGGCAGGCCCGGAAGAAAGAAGTATCAAAGTTGGTCTGGTCATTGTGTGATGAGCGTCCCTTCAGGTGATAAGTTCAGAAGCAGTTCACCATCAGCAGAGACTGACATCCTGGGCTGAGGATCCAGGGCCTAGTAGCTCTCTACATTCGCACCCTTATGGTCCTTATGTATGAAACTTGAGAGCTCGTGGCATTTTTCACATGGTTATCAGTACCTCAGACCCCTAAAACAAGATGGCAATCATTTGGGAAAGACCCGTTGCCTAATTTTCAGCAGCCAGCAAACAAAACCATTTGTTTATTACCTGTCTTTATTGTTTACATAATGATGCTACTTTCAAAGGGTACAAAAAGGAATAGGGTGTGAATGTTGAGATATTCTGTAAAGCTTTTGCTTTCTACCAGCTTAACATCCCTCGAGTAGCCGTTACTCTAGTTTACAAGCTTATCCTTTATTTTATCAGCCATTGGCTTAAAAGTATGCCAATCAAGTGAGAGAAATTGTGAAAGGGTAAGAAGGCGGAAAAGTGAAGAAGGTCGAAGGAACTGAAAGGAGCCGGGAATGTGAGGAGGGATCTTGGGACGAGAATGTGGATGTTTGAAGGAGCCAGACATCAGAGGCAGGACCTTTGACGCCTTCAAATGACGGAGGGAGAGGATGTGGTGTCCAATCATGTCATCAGTTTGTCTTGTGAGCGGAAGAGGAAGTGACCGGTCAGTTGTGTTTTGTTTGTACTGTATACACTGTCAATTGATTCAGTGCGTTTTCAGAGAGGCTTTTAAAGATGCAGGCTTTCATCATGTAAATGGAGGCTAATTAGAGCCGCTTAACCAGTGGGATTTTTATTCATCTTCATATTTTTCTTTGTTAAACCTTTGTTAAACAGGGGTGATTTAAGATGCATATTGCAACTATATATCTTCCTTGGAGGAAAGCATGGGGAGTCAGTAAAAGGGAAAAGACTTCACAGTAATTAGTCTATGAAGGGTTCCTGCCCAGAGACTGTCTGACTGGAGATAGTGCCACCTAGTTGCTAGTAGACTGCGCTTAATAGACCAAAGTTTGATCGGTCATGGTCAACTTTTAAGCGGCGTATTCTATCTTTAGCTGTAGCTCTAGGATTTCATATTTAGTTTTAAAAGGCAGGTTTTTTGTGTCTGGAATGCAGACTATATTCAATAAGTTTTGCGGTGGTTAAGTAACACTAACAAAAGCGATTGGAAACATTTGCGTTTATTTGTTGCATTTATTTGTGTAATAGTACAATACTGCCTTTGTTCGCTGCACTTAAAATAATAATGTGATACACTAACAGCCAAATGGATCACCTTTTTGGTATCTGGAAAAAGTAAGCTTGGCTACTCAGCTCTTCATCTGTTTTGGGACGACCGAACCAAGTTTTTCATTTTTTGATGTCGGCTTTATATACTGTATTAAGCCATTGTACAATCAAGCTTCAAACTATTTTTGGTTCATAGCCTCAATGCTGCATGCTGTGAAATAGTGGAGTATCTGCATTTATAGTGGTATTAAAAAGTATCTGAACCTTTTGGAGTTTCTCACATGTCTGCATAAAATCACCATCAAATGTGATCTAATCACACAAAATCACACAAATGGAAAAACAGTGTCGTCTTTAAGAGCACCCAAACATTCATAGGTTTTCATATTTTAATGAGGATAGTATGCAAACAATGACAGAAGGGGGAAAAATAAGTAAGTGAACCATCATCTTTAATATTTTGTGCCCCCCCTTTGGCAGCAATAACTACAACCAGACGCTTCCTGTAGCTGCAGATCAGTCTGGCACATCGATCAGGACAAATCTTGGCCCATTCTTCTCTACAAAACTGATGTAGTTGAGGCAGATTCCTGGGATGTCTGGGATGAATAGCTGTCTTTAGGTCATGCCACAGCATCTCAATGGAGTTCAGGTCTGGACTCTGACTTGGCCACCAGAACGTGTATTTTGTTCTTCTGAAACCATTCTGAGATTGATTTACTTCTGTGTTTTGGATCATTGGCTTGTTGCAGCATTCATCCTCTTTTTAGCTTCAACTGTCTGACAGACAGCCTCAAGTTTTCCTGCAAAATATCCTGATAAACGTTTGAATTCATTCTTCCATTAATCATTGCAAGTTGTCCAGGTCCTGAGGTAGCAAAACAGCCCCAAATCATGATCCTCCCTCCACCATGCTTCACAGTGGGGATGAGGTGTTAATGTTGTTGAGCTGTTCCATTTTTCCTCCAAACACTGTTATGTGTTATTCCCAAACAATTCAACTGTGGTTTCAACAGTCCACAGAATATTTTGCCAAAACTTCTGTGAAGCGCCTTTTTGCGAACATTAAACAAGCAACAATTATATATATATATATATATATATATATATATATATATATATATTTTTTTTTTTTTTTTTTAGACAGCAGTGGCTTCAGAGGAGTCCTCCCATGAACACCATTCTTGGCCATAGTTTTACATATAGTTGATGTCTGCATTGAGATATTGGACTGTGCTACTGATTTCTAGAAGTCTTTAGCAGACACTCTAGGGTTCTTTTTTTTAACCTCTGAGTAGTCTGCGCTGAACTCTTCACATCATCTTTGGTGAACGGCCACTCCTTAGGAGAGAAGCAACAGTGCCAGACTCTTCATCTGTAGGCAGCATCTCTGACTGTCGATTGATGAACATCCAGACCTTTAGGGATGGTTTTGTATTTTTTCCCAGTAGGTCTTCAGACGGCTCTTTTGACCGTGCCTTGATGCACATCAGACAATGCTTCTCATCGCGACATTTCTTACTAGGTGTGTGTTTTATAGTGGGCAGGGCAGCTTTAAACCACTCATCAGTGCTTGGGCACACACCTGACTTAAAATGTTTGGTAAAATTTGGTTTCAATTGATCTTTAAGTCTCCTTAGGCAGAGGGTTCACTTATTTTTCCTTCTTCTGTCATTGTTTGCATGCGATCCTTGTTAAAATATGAAAACCTATAAATGTTTTAGGTGGTTTTAGTTAAAGCAGGCACTGTATTTTCATCTGTGACATTTTGACAAAGATCAGATCACATTTGATGGTGATTTTATGCAGAAATGGGAGAAATTCCAGAGGTTCAGATACTTTTTCATACCACTGTACATGAGGAACCTGATTTGAAGTTAAGCCAATCTTTTGTGCCATCAGAGGTGCATTGTGTGGGTTTTTTCTTCCTAAGATTATACATGCAAAAATTCTAAAAATGGTGCCTTATCGTGCCTTTGACAGGCCCGTTGTGAGGCCACACTGCCAGAGATCACGTATTTGGTCTTTAGTATGATAATGCTGCACCGCAGACTACGTTTCAGTGTTAGCGGCTCCTTCCTGTGTTTTTTTTTCCAAAAGCTTTTTCATACATGAACAGTCAGCATCTTGATCCCAGTGTTGTTTGCCATCAGATTCAGTAGTTCCAGAAAATACACTTATTTATTCCCCCTCCCTCTCTATTATTTCCACAGATGTCATACTTTTACTCCGTTAGACATATTATTTAAAATACCGTATGTATTAACAAGTTATGGCTGGTAACCATACTGACATCTCAGATATTAACAGTTTTTATTGTTGTTTTGATGTTGCTCTATAATCATGTTTGTATCCTTTAGTCTAATGTAGGTTTTTTTTTTTTTTTTTTTATGTTGTATTTGAAGCTTTGGTGTCCAAGTGCAGCTGAGAGCGAGAACAGGTCCACGACATGTAAATCGATGTACAGTACATGTCCTGTCACACACAAGCTTTTGGATGATGTCAGTGTGTACTTGGTATCCGGAAAGTATTCACCTCGCTTCACTCTCTTCACATTTTGTTATGTTACAGACTAAAAGCAAATAGAGACTTGCTCAATGGCATCAACGCAGCCGTAACGAGTGATTCTATTACCATTTTGTCAGACGTGTAAGCGAAATTACCGTAATTTTCGGACTATACACCACTAATTTTTTTCCTCATTTTAAATCCTGCTGCTTACAGTCCATTGCAGCTTATGTTTTTATTTATTTGGGTTGATAGGTAACCCTTTATTTGACAGCGGCGTCATAAAACTGTCATAAGACCGTCGTCATAATTATGATACTGTCATGGGCATTAATGAATGCTTATGACAAATGTCATTAAGTGTCATCCAGCAAAGTTTGTCAGTAACTCTGTCCAGCTTGGATCTTTTACATCCATTCAAAAGAGAGATTAAAAAAGAGATAATTTGCCGGATGACATTAAATGACATCTGTCATAAGCATTCATTAATGCGCATGACGGTGCCATATCATAATAACGACTGTCTTATTACGCCGCTGTCAAATGAAGTGTTACTGGTTCATATCTTTTGGTGTAAATGTCCGATAATACAGTGAGGACAGTTGTGGCTTACAGGCCAGTGTGGTATGTATGAATTAATGCCGTTTTCATGTCAAATGCACAACACCATATCCAATTAACTCAATTTACAACAATTGGATTCCAAAGACTAATGACTAGACACAGGATGCACCTCATTTGATTTCTAAACTTTTTCATGATTGAGTCTCGTGTTTAAGCATTTTAGGGAAGGACAATTATATAGAAAAATAATGAATTTAACCTAATAAAATGTGGAAAAATCAAGTTGCAACAGCGTTTATCATTGCGCCACACAGGAAAATTGAATCCGAAGGACAGTACTGTAAGTTTTGGACTATAAGGCGCAGCCGATTATAAGCCGCCACCCACCAAATTTGACACAAAAACAGCATTTGTTCGGAGGTGTCCTCACTGTATTATGGGATATTTAAACCAAAAGATATTAACCGGTAACAATTTATTTGACACCGGCAACATAAGACACTCATAGGACCAAAAGGCTGCAAAGCTTCAGTGCTTCAAGAAGCTTCATTTGGCCATCTCTGCTCTCTTGGCAGGAGACGGTCAACCTCTGCTGCAACCTGCTGTCAACACTGTTGTCATCCAACATGCCTCCTAGCATGCATTGCAGCACTACAAATGTCAATAACAATCAAAATTCATGTTCTGTGCTAACACTTTATTTGACAGTGGCACCATAAGACTTTAATAAGACAATCATAATTATGACATGATATGGCTGTCATGAGCATTAATGAATGCTTATAACAGATGTCATTTAGTGTCATCTGGCAAATGATCTCACATTTGAATGGATGTAAAAAATCTGAGCTAGACATTAATGGAGTTAGTGACATAATTTGCGGATGACACTTAATGAGATCTGTCGTAAGCATTTACTAATGACCATGAAAGTGTCATGCCAAAATTATGACTGTCTTATGATGCCACTGTCAAATAAAGTGTTACTTTTTAACCCAAATAAATCAACAAAAAAGCCGCACAGGACTATAAACCGCAGGATTCAAAATGGGGGGGGGGGGGGGGGGGGGCTTATAGTCCAAAAATTACGTTATATATATATTTGCAACTTTTCCAAGTTAGATTCCTGTAGATGTTTATCCAATTTTGTTGTCATAAGCGGGACACTACAAACTTGTTGTAGCTTGGACAAAAAATTGGACACTCTTTTCTGAGGCATCTGACTTTGGTGTTTCCACTATAATAACTTTGACATTACACAACCTAAGTGACTGATGTGGCGCATTTTAAGACCAATACGTCAAGGGAAAGAAAGGACTTTCATGTGAAAGACCTCTGATAATGAAAGAAAAAAAATTATCAACCCAATAAATGACGCCACTTACGACCGCAGCTCTTTTGTGATGTCAGTTATACTCACACCCATGAATACCGATCGACTCAAACCACAGGTTGCATGCCACAATTGGTATAAATGATGTCACGAGGACGGGCGGACAATTTGGGATACTCGCATTTGATTGGCTAAAATATCGACATTGAAACATATCAGCCCCCAGGTTGGGTGGCCACTTCCTGGAATTACTGACTTTTATCAAAGTTTTTCTCCACTGTTACACGTCAGAAAAAAAATAATTCTATGGGCAATGTTGCTTGAATGATGCAAAATGTTAACTTCATCCTCCCGTACTAAAAAAAAATAAATTAAAATGAATATGTTTGCCTAGCCTCTGTTAGCCATTTTATTGTTGCCAAGTCCCACACTTCGGTGGACAGTTAGATTTAAGAAGTACTCAGGGGCTAAAGGGACATTTTGCCTTTTCGTTAGTGTACTCTTTTATTTCAGCACAACGTAACCCTCCAGACCCCACTCTGTGCATTACATTTGAGAAAAAATACTTGGGGCTTGAACATGGCTGTGATTGGCCAGCGCAGTGTTCACATCTTCATACCAAATACCGACTTTCAAGTTATGTGTGGGCTGCTGTCATAGTGTTATTCCAAAAGTATTAGTGGACTTTTTTTTTTTTAACTCAAAACATAATTATATATACACACAGTATGCTGTTTTTTTTTTTCTGGATTTGTCTTACTTTCTGCAATTGTGATGGGATAACATTTTATTTTTTTGTTTTAGGTCATTGTTGTTTTTGTAAATTCAGCAGCATCTATTGTGTCGCAAATGTCTACCGCTTGACTGTGCTCCTGTTATTGCATTTAGTTTCTTTTTGATCAAAGAGCCGATGTCCTGTATTGACTGCAGGCTTGCGTATATATTTGACTAAAGAAAATGGTTGTTTCTTATTAAAAAAACAAAACAAGAAAAAAGATGTTTGCAAAAAAGGACAAAAAATTGTGGAAAATGTAGAAAAAGACAAATGAGTAATTTATCTTTTAAACCTGCATGCAGAAGGCTGAGAGTCATATTTAGAATAACAAATGGCAGTGCCTTTTATTTTGTACTCGAGACATTTAATTTACCCCAAATGTAAGTGTTTTTTGTTTTCTTGTTTATTTTTTTTTAATGATTTTTCAAAAAAATTAGGAGGCGGGAACCAATGACAGCTGTGCTGGGGCTTGTTCACACTGCACACCCATTTATTTCTTCAAGTCCATTTGTCAGGCATATCGACTTCACTTGGTGAGAAGGAGTCGCTGTAACTTCAATAAAATCATAAAAAGACATGATATGTTTGATTGGCCAAATGCTAGTTCCTAAACCAAACTCTAATTGGACCCTCGCCGTGTGAGCTCAGCCACTAAGCCACCTTTACTTGGTGTCGCCATGTTACGACCGCCTGTCCATTTCTTGTTTTGGTTAGGTACTTCCTTGAAGTTGAGTGTGTGTGCGTGTACTGTATGTGAGGGACAGTCAAATGGTGATGATATGTGTGAAATCTGAATGCATTCAAGTGTTTTTCATTGTCTTGCTTTCATTTGTTCAGACTTACCAGAATGCTGTGACTTGGCATGCCCCGTTATCCATAAAAAAAATTATTAAGACCTTGAGTTTGTGTGTGATTCTGTTACAGTCGAACATAGGCTAATTTAAATACTATGAAATGTAAATAGTAGTATTGGGGACAATAACATGACTTAATTTCTATTTTTATTCATTTCAATGAAGTGTAGTTTTTATTAATATTTTATTCATATGTATATTTTGAATGATTTTTAAATATTTAAAAACAGCAATAATTAATGATGGAAAATCATTTTGAAAATATAATTAACCCTTTCGAGCAGCGTTGTTTTTGGCAGCCCTTTTAATTTTCGTTTTACTTATAAATGATAATGATTACTTGAACTTAATCATATTTTAGTCATCTCAAAATGTGTCTTCGTCTAGTTTTTGTTGACAAAAACAAGGCTAATTTCATCTAGTTTTAGTTGACCTTGAGTAAAAAAAAAAAAATTCTGTAAAATTCAAGTTTTACTCCAAAAAATAAATAAATAAAGGTTTCCAACTATTTCGAATAAACATTGACAGACGAGCACAATTGTAGCGTCTCCAAGGACAGCGCCAACTTGGTGATAATACACACTTAGCAGGAAAACAATACCTTATTTTCAACTAGAAACTGCAATTTCTGGAGAAATTACGATAGGGCTTTGCTGTGGTAGACACAGATCTATCAGGTCACTTCAGGTTTATTTGGGGACATTTCGGAGGATACGACATGTTGATATCAGGTCACTTTCTGTTGATTTGGGGACATTTCGGGGACACGTCTTGTTGATATCAGGTCACTTCCTGTTGATTCGGGGACACGTCGTGTTGATATCTGTGTAATGGTAGATTTTTGATAAAACAACAACCACACAGGTTTTTCTGCCATTAAAAATGAATAGGAAATTTGGATGTACATGGCCGTCAATGGCGTGGATGGGCACGGCTGTCGGCGCCAGTTGAATGGTCTGTCCTGGTAAATGGTCAAAAATCACAAGGACCTATGTTTTCCTGTCATTGAAAATGAATGGAAAATTTGGACGTACATGGCCGTCAATGGCGTGGACGTGCACGGCTGTCGCCGCCAGAAGAATGTCGATAGCCTGTCATGGTAAATGGTCTAAAATCACAAGGACCTATGTTTTCTTGCCATTCAAAATGAATGGGAAATTTGGACGTACATGGCTGTCAATGGCATCCCATAAGATATAAATGGGACAGTTTTTGGCGAATTTTGAGGGAACCGCACCTTTTTGGCAAATTTTGAATACACCCTTCATGCCCCTTACCATTCTGGAATTTTTTATGTGTAAATTATGGAGAAGTGCCTTCAGCAGATACCTGGATAAACATCAGACATCTACGTCCAGAAGTGGGCAGTCCTAGGAACAGCAAAAACACTGCGCAGGACCCTCAAACTACCAGGCATCTGGTAGAGGAACCGAACTTGAGATGAGAGGCCACCCATCCTATCAGGGAAGATGGGGTAAGGTGAGGGAAGAGGTTATATATACAAGGTGTCCCAAAAAATGTATACACCCTTCTGCAGCTGATAAGTTGACACTTGAACTGCCTTTTCATGCTTCCAGTGGCATTTGAGAATTTTTCATTCTCCTATGAATTTAGTCTGGCAGCTGCCATCATTGATTCAATAGGTTTATTCTACAAAATAAACTTTAAACTTTTAAACAAATTACGTCACAATGAAAAAAAAAATGTCAGTATATAGTTCACAACTTTTACTTAATTGTATTTATTTTCTTTACTGTTGCATTTCCCCCAATATCTCAGATGATAATTGATCCAAACAAAGAAAAAAAAAAAACGAATAAAATCCAACAATCCCCCCCCCCCCCCCCCCCCCCAAAAAAAATTGGGATTTTAAGCTTTCCAGTGATGTATCACACATGCATATGGGATATTTTTTAAATTTGGCCAATTTAGGGGTCTTGGAGCGGAACTTCGTCACATGAGTGTTTTCCGCCACATGTGCTCTATATATATTGTAGATTAGGGCTGTCAAAATGATCGCGTTAACGGGCGGTAATTAATTTTTTAAATTAATCACGTAAAAAAATTTGACGCAATTAACGCACATGCCCCGCTCAAACAGATTAAAATGACAGCAGTGTAATGTCCGCTTGTTACTTGTTTTTGGTGTTTGGCGCCCTCTGTTGGCGCTTGGGTCCAAGTGATTTTATGGATTTCAGCACAATGAGTGAGCATGGTGTAATTATTGACATCAACAATGGCGAGCTACTAGTTTAAATTTTAATAAAACGAAGACATTAAGATTAACATTATTTAATACAAAATTTGTATAACTTGTACTAACATTTATCTTTTAAGAACTACAAGTCTTTCTATCCATGTATCGCTTTAAGAGAATGTTAATAATGTTAATGCCATCTTGTTGATTTTTTTGTTATAATAAACAAATACAGTACTTATGTACCATATTTTGAATGTATCTTTCCATTCCAACAATAATTTACAGAAAAATATGGCATATTTTATAGATGGTTTGAATTGCGATTAATTACGATTAATTAATTTTTAAGCTGTAACTAACTCGATTAAAAATTTTAATCGTTTGACAGCCCTAATATATATATATATATATATATATATATTTTTTTTTTTTTTTTTTTAATTGCAAAACACGCAGGCAACACTGGCACTACTACGATTGGATGTCAAATGAGGGCATAATATTGCCCCATGGATAGTAAGTGACCCTTGGGCCACAAGTTTGAGACCCATGTCCTATAATATATGAACGTAATTTTAAAAAATAATAATATGTTCATCAAAGAGTTATTATTAAAGTTAGGGCAATGTAATGCCAATCTTTTTAAAAGGTTAAAAAGATGTCAAGAAAACATTTTTTTCAGGATGGTACTAGATACAGCAAACATAGGGTCACCAAAAAGTGAATTCGCAAACCTTAAATGTCAGTGTTAGGTCAGTGGCTGCCATTATGGCGATGAACGTCCAATCCATTTGTTAGCCAAAATGAATTGGAAATACATCTCTGCCAATGGCAGCCAACGAGCCAGTTTGGGCTCTCCACGGAATCTCCACTTCAGAAGTTCTGGGAGAATGACAAATTCTATGCCAACTTAAGTATAAAACGATAATCATCCATGCACAAAATAGCTTTCATGAGAGTAAAACGTTTCCTTGTAGAATATTACTAGAGTTCAGATATGTGTACAAGTCAATTCTACTTGACTAACAGTATTTCTGTTACTGTTACATGAGACTGATAAAAACATGTATTTTCTGCCATCTAGTGGAAGATTATTCAACTGTTCTGCCAGTCACTTGTACTCCTTGGGCACACAAACAGTGGTATGAAAAAGTATCTGAACCTTTTGGAATTTCTCACATTTATGCATTCAATCACCATCAAGTGTGATCAGATCTTTGTCAAAATCACAGATGAAAAAACAGTGTCTGCTTTAACTAAAACCACACAAACATTTATATGTTTTCATATTTTAATGAGTATAGAATGCAAACAATGACAGAAGGAGGAAAAATAAGTAAGTGAACCATCACATCTAACCGTCACTCCAGAAATGTATTTTGTTCTTCTGAAACCATTCTGAAGTTGATTTAAACTTCTGTATTTTGGATCATTGTCTTGTTGCAGCATTCATCCTCTTTTTAGCTTCAACTGTCTGACAGACGGCCTCAGGTTATCCTGCAAAACATCCTGATAAACTTCTGAATTTATTCTTCCATTAATGATTGCAAGTTGTTCAGGCCCTGAGGCATCCCCAAATCATGATGCTCCCTCCACCGAGCCTCACGGTGGGGATGAGGTGTTGATGTTGGTGAGCTGTTCCATTTTTCCTCTACACATGACGTTGTGTCTTACTCCCAATTAAACTTTGGTTTCATCAGTCCACAAATTATTTTGCCAAAACTGTTGAGTGTCCAAGTGCCTTTTTGCAAACATTAAACAAGCAACAATGTTTTTTTTTAAACAGCAGTGGCTTCCTCTGTGGAGTCCTCTCATGAACACCATTCTTGGGCATAGTTTTACATATAGTTGATGTGTGCACAGAGATATTGGACTGTGCCACTGATTTATGTAAGTCTTTAGCAGACACTCAATGGTTCTTTTTTACCTCTCTGAGTATTCTGTGCTGAACTCTTGGCGTCATCTTTGGTGGACGGCCACTCCTTAGGAGAGAAGCAACAGTGCCAAACTCTCTCCATTTGTAGACAACTTCTCTGACTGTCGATTGATGAACATCCAGACCTTTAGAGATGGTTTTGTATCCTTTCCCAGCTTTATACAAATCAACAATCCTTGATAGCAGTTCTTCAGACAGCTCTTGACCGAGCCATGATGCAATCAGACAATGCTTCTCATCAGGACAATTCTTACCAGGTGTGTGTTTTATAGTGGGCAGCTTTAAACCAATCATCAGTGTCAGGGCACATACCTGACTTAAATTGTTTTGTAAAAATTGGTTTCAATTACACTTTAGGTCTCCTTAGGTAGAGGGTTTACTGACTTATCTTCACCCCTTCTGTCATTGTTTGCATGTTATACTCATTGAAATATGCAAACCTATAAATGGTTGGGTGGGTTTAGTTAAAGGAGACCCGTTTTTTTTTTTTTTTTTTTTTTTCCATCTGTGTGATTTTGACAAAGATCAGATCACATTTGATGGTGATTTTATGCAGAAATGGGAGAAATTCCAAAAGCTTCAGATACTTTTTCATACCACTGTACAGTAGGTGTTTTTGATTCATTTACTTCAGGGCCGTTCCTGACCAGCTTGGTACCCTTAGCAACCTATATTTGTTGCCCCCCCCCCCCCCTTATTTTTTCAATATATTTAAACACTCACACTGAAAAAACACATTATCTCTTTGTAATTTATTATATAAAAAAAGAACACAACGAACAAGTGCAGAAATTAAAAGAAAAATGCTCCAATAACTATTCAAAAACACTAATCAAAAACACTTCAAAAACATAAATACGTAAAATAAATTACAATTGTTATTACAATATGATTAACACCCATCCGCACAAACCTATATAAAGACACACGGAACACTTTAAGATGTAACTTTTTTATTTACTTTTTTTTTTTTTTCACCTTGACCTATAACCTTACTCACCTTGTCTTCACTGATGCAAAAGCATCTATTGCACTATCATATAACAATTGTTTTGGAAGGTGCACTTCTTTCTCCACTGGCAGTTTGTGTGTGGGAAGGTACTGGACTTGGTGGGCTTGGACTCTGTGCTGATGTGGATAAGATGGCTGTAAAAGATGACCCAGGATGTACAGAGGTGGAAGAAAAAATATTTCAGAAGAGCATCTACAAAGAGAAGTGGAATGTTACATTATATAAGTCAAATAGCTGTTTATTGTGAAACCAGCATGCCATAACCATAATAGAGCCTAAATTCTTGCAGCCTACTGTACCTGTCTACTGCAACCAGCCACTATCTTTGATGGGCGTAGTTAAAAGAAAATAAATTCTTAAAGCACTGCAACTACACAGGACTATCCAATAATAATGAATTAAATAATATATGATAGCAAAAAAAACAAAAAAACAAAATTGAAGGGTTTTTTTTACATGAACGTGATCGCCATTTTAATTAATAACACATTTAATAAAAAATGTTTGCATTTAAATCCATTGCACTTTTATTCTCCCATACCACAGAACTTTGAAAATATTAATTGCATATTTAAGGGTTTAATTAACCGTGGCACTTTTGGGCAAAGCAAATTTATTTGAAAAGCACAATTTAACACAAGGTAAAAGTGGTTCACATCACATGAAAACAAGTAAAATAATTTTAGTCCTCCATACACTTTGTCCAACTTTCTCTAAAATGGGAGGGGGAGTAAATTTAACTGAAACTAATCCACTGATCTATAATTTTTTGAATATTATTTGAACATTTTTCTTGACGTCCTTTTGGACGCTGCGACGCCCCTAGGCATTTGCCTAGCTCACCTTATGGACGGCACGGGTCTGATTTACTTTCGCACAACTGATCACCTTTCATAGCATATTGTTCAAAAATAAGAAATCACTGGTGTACACAAACTATACTTTCCGAATACTCAAAGGTCTCATAAGGTTTTTTATTATTATTATTATTATTATTATTATGTTTAAATGAAACAAATAGATAAGTGCCAAGACTGAGAACAATTTAGTGCTGAATAGCTGAGTCATAGCAATAATCTTTCACCTCTCCATGTGGCAGGATTTTTTTTTGGGTGGGACTAAATGAAGGATCTGCTGTCATTAGTAAAAAGATGGATTTTTACTGATGACTATTCAGCAAAAATGTAACTTCCTCATTCCCGATTTGGCCATCAAATCATGCCTCTCTCTCTCTCTAAATATATATATATATATATATATATATATATATATATATATATATATATATATATTTATAGATAGATAGATTTTTTTTTCTGGGGGGGTGTCAAATAACATGACGAAATGTCAATGGTATCACACACCATCAAGAATGCTCAGAGCCAAGCATCGTGCAGCTGTGGCCGACACTAGCTGCGTCTCCATTGGTAATAATTCCGCCAAGGGCTTGCTGAATTTCAGTTGAGGCAGCTTTTTCCAGTTTTCAGCCATTCATGTCAACAGGATTTTTTCGGTCTTGTCTTGGAAGACAGAAAAGTCTGGTTGTGATCTCAAAATTTGACACTTCCCTTTATCAAGTTTTTTTGTCGTTAAAAAAAAAACGTAAATATTAGCAATTGTTATATATATAATTAATTTTATTTTGTTTTTTAATGATCAAACATGACTGTTTTGTAAATATATTTTATATAATTATAAGTACATTTATAAATTAATATATTGTTAATAAAAACAAATGAAAATGAACAAAAAAGGCTCAAGTAACACTAGAAAGTTGATTTTTTGTTGTTGTTGTTGTTGTTTGTTTTCATAGTATTTTAATCATTTCATGTCATTGATGGCAATAAATGTCCAATTCATTTAAACTGGGAAGACTAGCTGTCAATCCTTATGTTTCAGTGCCATTGGCGGCACGAGGCGTCCAATCCATTTTGACTACTACAGTACAGTATTGTTAAAAGTACACTTTGTTTTGCTTGTACATTGCATGTACAAAACAAAAACAAACATAATTTTCGTGTTACTGTGACTTAAGTCTTATGTTTAATTGTGCTATCTTGTGAAAGGTTTGTTTAAAGATGGTCAAGAATTTTCCATGAATTCAAATGATTGCATAATGTTTCTTTGAAGTCACAATGACGTAAAAGTTAGTTTTGTTGCGCTGCACAAATGAATGTTCCCTGCCGTTCGCCGAGACCGCATTGGCTTCAAAATGAAGTCACAGGAGCCTGACAGAAAGACAACATATTGTTTACTCTTATTACATGAATGTATTCTTATAGATGAAGAAGTCCAAATAAACAAGGTACATAAAGTGACAATAATAGTGATGGAGCCATACAACTGGCCTTCCCTCGCCTCAAGGCCACACAAAATGAGTCACGCTCATAACTCCACACACCCTGCAACCAAATACTGCACAAACTTCAACACATAGCAGACACTTGCTGGCACAAGAAAACGCACACAATTTGATTTTGAGTTGAAGTCACAATCAGCGACACATTCAAGTTGGCACATACAGACAGAACCTTCCATAAGAGGAAAAAAATAATACATAGAATACATATATGTATATATTGTTTATCTCTAGCATTCAAAACATTTCAAAGTAACATTTTTGTTTAGCAATGATATTTTTTTTCTAAACAGTGGTGGTATCCCAGCTGACTGATCACCTGTCAAACACAGGACTAACACATCAAGAAAGACAACCGTTCACATTCACATCTGCGGGCACTTTAGTCAATGAACACATTTTAGTCATGTAGAGCAAGCTGGCGAAAAGCACATGCAAATTCCACATAGAAAGATCCAGACAAGGGAATTGGACCCAGAACCTTCTTGATTGAGGCAGATGTGTGCACAGTTTACTCATTCTCTGCCATTGACGGCAAATGGCGTCCATTCCATTTTGACAGGGAGGGGTGGCAGTGAATGATCCCAGTCAAAATGGATTAGATGTATAGCACTTTCAATGGCAGCAAATTAGCTAATAAAATCTGTTAAAAATATTATAAAACATTGTTTTTCTTGTGAATTCCTCACTTTGGTTACCGTATTTTTCGGACTATAAGCCACTACTTTTACAACAAAGTGTTCCATTTTGACAACATTGTTGAGTTACCGTGAGTATCCGTGCGCACTTGGTGTGTACGCTAGTCTCCAAATGCATTCTTGGCTAGTTAACTCCATAGGCTCAGTTTGTGTGAAAACGACTATTTCAGGTTCACGCTGACTTGCTAAGAGAAGAGCCATTTAACTCATTTGCTCCCAAAAACGTATAAATACGTTCTATTTTTAATTGTTTCAGTGTCCCAAAGACGTATTTATATGTCTTTTACGTTTTTTTCATGAAAGACATCTCTGGGTTCTGATTAAACTGAGCTCCAAAGCACAAACCTGAAAATCCATTTTAAAGCAATAAAACTGGCTACTGGAGGGCAGTAGCGCATTTGTTAAGACCCGCAACCCGATTCAACGGCAACGAACGGCCGGGCAGCACGGCCGGGGCGCCGGCGGAAGGATGCCAGGCGGCAGACGACCGAGCAGAACAACCGAAAGGACGCCCGGGATGCCAGGCGCTGGACGACTGAGCAGAACGACCGGGATCACCAGTGCAGCGGACAATGTCGTTGAGTCCGTGCTGCTCGCCGAGCAGACCCCGCAGAGACTCAAAAAAATCCATCTTTATGAGATAGGCGGCGATGAGGGAAAAGTTTACGTGGCTGTCGCGGCAACAACAGCATCAGCTCTCAGTTAGTTATGTGTAAATAAATTGTTACTTTGCTATCAAAATCCCTATTTGTCTTGTTGTTCATGTTAGTTTGTAAAAGGAAAACATTATTCAGATGTTTGGGATGTAACTAAAGCAAAAAATTGCTGTGTTGAAGTCAAAGTTATGTTTGAAATGTATGCTTTCACAAAAATCTCAATTTCTCTGTGTTTTCATCAGAAATTGGAAAATTGCTCAAACTAAGCGATTTTCTAATGCTGATTTCTAAAGAATGGAAAAAGATATGAACTAACTTTTTTCCTGCTGAAAGAAGAGAGTCTAATCTTTCTTTTGGTGGGTTCAATGTTTATATAGCAATAGAACAGAATTTTCTGTGGGCCTTGCAAAATCAGTCAAAATCCAGTAAAACGGCCGGGAGCGAAGGCTGGGAGTGAGTGAGTTGAGTCAAACCATGGATAATTAGACATATTCTATAATAATGGATAATAATTTTTCCCATGACATGGTTCTCTGCTGGTACGCAAGCATCGACAAAGCTTGCTAAAAGCTTTGTCATACCATCAAAAACTCGGATGAATAGGACTCCATCTGATGATAAATACTGCAACAAAAGAAATATTTTGAACGGATGGACATCCACTGTTTGCTACAAGCTGAGGATGTGACACTAAAGCTCATTAGCCGTTTTCAACCAATTCTAAGAAGACTTTATTGTCTGGGAAGTTTCCGTCAGATGCTTGATCCCATTACAGAACTAGAAACGCAATTTCTGGAGAAATTACTCCGGGTCTTTGCTGTGTGGAGGTACAGATCTTAGCCCCGCCCAGGTTGGTTTGGGACATTTATGGGACAATATCAGGTCACTTCCTGTTGATTTGGGGACACTTGGTGCATTGGCATCAATAGAATCAACAAACATGGCCGTCAATGGCATTAAACAAAGTAAATGCCATTGAAAATGAATGGGAAATTTGGACGTCCATGGCCGTCAATGACATTGACATCCATATGCATCAATGGAATCTAGCTACATTAGCATCAATAGAATTGATATACATAGCCATCAATGGCATCCGACTAAATTGGCCTCAATTTTATGTTAATGCCATTGGAAATGAATGGGGAAATTTGGACATTCATGGCCGTCGATGGCATCGACTTACATATGCGTCAATGGAATCCAAGTACATTGGCATCAATAGAATCGACATACATGAACGTCAATGGCAAGGACGTGCATAGCCTTCATTTGCAATTGTGTACTTGTGCGTCAATGCAATGCGAATGACATTGGAAATTAATGGTAAATTTGGACGTCCATGGTCGTCAATGGCATCGACTTACATTTGCGTCAATGGAATCCAAATACATTGACATCAATAGATTCGACATACATTGCTGTCAATGGCATCATGTAAATTCCATTGGAAGTGAATGGGAAATTTGAACATTGCATCCCATTTGAAATGAATAGGAAAGTTTTGGCAAATTTCCGGGAAACTGTAATTTTTTTCCAAATTCTGTATACAACTTTTATGCCCCTCACCGTCCCGGAATTTTTTATGTCCAAATTATGTGATCTGGTCAAAAATTGTAGGACTAGATACATTTTGAAAAACATTTTTTCCCCAAAATCTGTGAAAAGTCGGTGTTTACGGGCAAACGGAAAAATTTTCGGGGTCGTTCGAAAAATTCCCTGCATCGCGTGAAAATTCCGGTCGTTTTGATATTTGAATGGTGCCAATCGGTCAAACGGTTTGGGCTGTGTGGCGCACCGAAGAACTCCCATTATAAAAAAAAAACAAAAAAAAAACAGAAATAACACTATCGGGGTCTTTTCCAAAGCTCCAGATAATAACAGTTCAAGGCTAGTCCTGTGTGTGTTTTGACTTTGACACGGATTGCCACACTGTGCTACAACAAGGCTGCTACACTAAGGCTAGTTTCATACTGCAGGTCTTAATGCACGAATCCGATTTTTTGTTCTTTTCCCGACTCAAATGAGGCATTAACTTGACGGTCTGAATGGGACAAGTCGCATAGAAGTGGCCCATTTCAAATCCAATCTGGGTCACCTTCGTATGTGGTTTAAATCTGATCTGGGCCACATTTTTCCAAAATGTTGCAGCGGGCTGAACGGTCAAGTCTCCCAAATCGGAATTCATGCAGCAATTACGTCAGCAAAGAGCGAGAGGCACGGAGGACGGCAGCTATGTAGCTGTACAGTAGCGTTAGCGCCTAGCTTGAACTCGGCTTTCTGGGAAGAGGCGAGCTTGACAACAGCATACCTGTCAAGTTGTACGGTTTCGGCGTAATCTGTACAAGTGAGCACCGATTATTAAATGTGTACACCGTACGTTCAAAATCTGTACGTTTTTCGTGCATTACGTTTTTTTTCTCCGATCGGATTTTGTCACCGTTTTGTCAACATGTCAATGTGCGTTACTACGTTGGTTGAATGACGCGACAAAAGTCAGAGACACGGAGAGAGAAGAAAGAGGAGTGGGAAGGAGGGAAGAGTGTTGTGACGCTGTTAAAAACAGCGAATCTATCTTCGCTGAATCTATCTGAATCTATCTTTAAATGATGAAACAGTTTTAAAACTTTCACATGTCGAATGTAGACAGAAGGGAACTAATGCAATAATGGGAGCAATTTTAACTACTTTAACGGTTGATTCACAACATTAAATGACTTCCAAACATAGCAAAGGCTACTATCTAGTTATGTCAATACCCCTGTGTCTAGTTAATAGGAGGAGGGGCCGAACGGCAGATTAAAAGTGTAATTTCTAGTCATGTGTTCTTTGCAAATTTGCTGTATATAGTCGAATCGTCTCAAAATATGATTCTAATTCACATAATAATGCTATTTAGGACTTTTTTTCTCCTGTCGTATGCTCTTTAAGTTTAGGGTAAAGAATTGGGATAGGGCCAATTGTCCCAAAAACCCTTTGAACTTCACATAGTGTGACCTGCGTTCTCAGGAAGGCTGTTGTAGTGAACCTTCCTAGCGAACTTAAGTAACTTTTATCTAAAATACTCCCAACAAAATCTGGACTTGAATCTGTCTTTAAATGATGAAACAGTTTTAAAACTTTCACATGTCGAAAGGAGACAGAAGGGAACTTATGCAAAATGAGAGCTTTAACGGTTGATTTACAACATTAAATGACTTCCAAACATAGCAAAGGTTACTATGTTTTTTTTTTGTTTTTTGAATGAAAAAAAAACATGAAAGGTAACACCAGTTACTTTGCCAAGTAACTAATTACTCTTACATTCAGGTAACTGAGTTACTAACTCAATTACTTTTTGGGAGAAGTAATTTGTAACTGTAATTAATTACTTTTTTAAACTAAGATTAACAACACTGGTCATAAAGATGCAGAAATTCAGCCAATTTGTTGCCGAACAGAATTTGCCTGCAACTGTTGCTGATCACTTCTCAGAATTACCAAAAGAAATGTCCCCTGACTCAAAGATTGCATCGGTAAGTTAATTTTATCGATTGACCTTTTTAATTTATAATTGGACCAGGTTATACGTGACAATATAACCAAAAAATTCATATTATTTTAAAAATTGAGTTTTATTTTTGTTTCATATAGACCCTACCCACGTGACGTCACAACTCCGCTCTCCTGACTGGTGCCGCCCAATTGTCCGTCAACACGTCGTGTTTACCTGTTACGGCTACGTACATTCCTCCTATTTACGGCGTGTTTTTCTGCTCGTTAACATTAATAATCAAAATGGTGAAGGCGTGTGTGGCGGTCGGTTGCAATAACAGAGAAGATAGACGGAGAGACTTGAAGTTCTACCGGATTCCGAGAGACCCGGAGAGGAGAGAGCGAGATGGGCTGCTGCAATTCGACGAGAAAACTGGGCTCCAAACGATTACCACAGATTATGTAGTAGTCATTTTATATCTGGTAAGATGCATTTAATATATATTTAGAGGGTTTTGGGCTGACAACCACAATTAAGATCATTGCTAGGCTAATCGCCGACAACATACACGTATGTATGTAGTGAGAGTGCTATCGCTAAACCATATAAACATTAAAAGTCCTAGCTCCATTGACAAATGACATGAAATACATTAGACTTGACAGTGGATGTTAGCAAGAACAAAAGATTTTGAATTGAAAATTTCGTAACTCACCTTTCCAAGCACAAGATAGATTCCTGCCGAATTTTCGTGGACGAGGACCTGTTTCACCCAACCAGCAACGAAGTATTTATAAGCCTCCAAGCTCTTAAAGTTTTTCAAACTTTCGTGAGAATAGGCTGATTTTGTGTGGACAAGATAGTTGTAAATATCAGGGTAGCTAGCAGAGACAGCGGGTCGAAAAACATCGATTTAGGCATCAAATATGGATCTGGCGAATGGATAAACTGAAGCTTTTCCACATAACGCCTTTTATGCAACGCATCAAGTGAGTTTACGGCATCCGAAAGCACCGGGTCTTCCATGAAATGCATTATAAATTGCTCGATCAATTGAGACCATTGATAATACAGACACAAAATGACGGACAAGGGGGCGGAACAATACAGCGATCACGTGATTTTGTGATGTCGGTGGGTAGGGTCTATTGCACGCTACAGTATATAAAACGTTGTAAGATAGTCACCAATTTGTAAGGACATACGTCACTGTTTGTAAGACTGCCAACAGCCTCGGGTTGACAGGAATGCAAAAGTCAGACAAAAAAATTAAATGGGGGGGGGGGTTGTTCAAGCCTCAGAATGCTCGTTTTTTTTCTCTGTGTGGTAAATGAGCAGTACTGTATATCAATATTGCATACATGGCTGAAAGTCGGGGCAAACTGACCGTATGTATGTGCGTGCATGCACGACGCACACACATACGGTGCATGCGGTCTATCAATCCATATGAACTTTGAATATGAGACTAAGCAGGGATTATTTATGTCTGTTATTTGTGTCCTGTATTTGTAAATTTAAAATATGATTACAGGGGTGTGCAAACTATTCCACAAAGGGCCGCAGGGGGTGCGGGTTTTTGTTCATACCCACCATGAGGCCAGCCTTTCACCAATCTGGAACAATCAGTTGATTACAGTCAAGTGCTTCTTGTTTCCGCTAAAACCTCATTGGTTAAACTGTCTGTGCTGAATCAGTTGGAACAAAGACCAGGAGCCACTGCAGCCCCCGAGGACCGGTTTGCCCACCCCTGCCCTAGAATGATACAGAGCCAGCATGTGTAGTTGTTTGTTTTAATGCTTCTGCGCATGCGGGTCAGTTTGCTAAGCGCATGTCAGATCAGGGGTCGCGTTAACCGAATATTTTCCGTCATTGACCGATTTTTTAAAACGGTGACGGAAAAAAATGAAGTCCACCTGTCAGTTTGACAGGTTGCAATTCACACCCCAGACCACAGGGTGGCGAGTGATCATATTAATTAGCTATTGTCTCTCTTGATGCATGACGTCGTTGGCTTTACTCTGAAAAATGTCAAGGCAACTGAGTGTCCGAAGTTTCTTCAAAAAGCCCCAAAACGACGATGGTGTTGATAAAAGAGGTGAAAAAACAGGGACTGCACAAGCGGGCACGCAATTCAAGTCCATGCGCACCAGGAGGAAGGTGTAAGACTCCGTTCAGGCCACAGCAGGTGAACTGTTAATTTCATTGTTCCATAATGTAGCCTACCTACTGGGCCACAGTCAGCTGTTTTTGTCACTGCGGAGAAAAAGTTACA
Organism: Corythoichthys intestinalis; assembly: GCF_030265065.1. Taxonomy (NCBI): domain Eukaryota; kingdom Metazoa; phylum Chordata; class Actinopteri; order Syngnathiformes; family Syngnathidae; genus Corythoichthys; species Corythoichthys intestinalis. Next base: position 65,820,042 of record NC_080395.1, read on the forward strand.
TATCATCTGCTTGATGTGTGATGGCACGGTGTGGATTCTCTGTTAAGCTTGTTCGGACAGAATATTAATTTAAAATTAATGAAAACTAAATACTATTGAATATGTTGAAGCGGTATGCAATGTTAAGAGTCTTGTTAGCTCGAATTGCTGTGTCCAGCCGCTGTAGCTCTGCTGCTCTCTGTGAACTCTCTATTCAAGCCGGAACGCACGCGGCTCTTAAGTGTCTCTGCCACATGACTGTGTCGTAGCCGCTAACGCGCTCGGCCAAATGGACACACAAGTATGGAAGGTGAATTATGCCAAGCAAAGGGTCACAACAATGTCATTATCATCATTTTAAAATTTAAGTGACGGGTAAAAATAGATTATGACCGGATTTTTATGACCCTGTCAGTCAAAATGACAGACAACGAATAAGTCTAGCGCAACCTCTGTGTCAGACTGCGAGTTACTGCGCATGCGCAATATTTGAGCGTGCTCAATAGACAAAGGCAGTCTGAACGGGCACGCCAAAAAAATCGGAATAGCGAATTAATACTTTCGGTATGAACCTAGCCTAAGGGCTCGCGTCACCCTTTAGCCCTGGGCCTGATTATATCAAATGCTATAGCAGGGATTTTTAAGGCAACCTCGTCCACATCAAGCATAGAAGGTTAGGTAAAATTAATTATATTTCGTCTTCTTTTTAGTTTTTCATTGTTTGTAAAGGTTTAGCTGAACATAAATTGGACTTAAGCCTGAGTTATGCTTCTGCGTTGCGGTGTCGGTGTAGCGACTACGGCGCCAATGAGCATTCGATAGTTCTGCGGCAAGGGAACGCGTTGCTCTGTAATTCACCGCCAAGTAGTTTTCTTCCTGTTACACAACAATGCCAACGGAGATGGAACGCTTGAATGTTGGTCTTCAGCTCATCAACTTTAAACAACAAATGTTGATCATACAAATTTTGAGGCGCTGGTGATGCAGAAGACGGTTGCGGAGGTGGTCATTAGCACAAGAATGTTTGTAAATGGCTGTGATTTCACGCTGAGCCGGAAACAACAGTCTGAGCGGACCAATCACAGTCCATTTGCGTCACGTCACCACAGAATTTTGTGAAGCTGCACGTTAGGCTACGGCGGAGGGTCATAAATCCGGTCTGCCTTGACGGCGTAGGTCTGCTGCAGAAGCATAACTCAGCCTTTAGGGCAGGGGTCAGGAACCTATGGCTCACGAGCCAAATATGGCTATTTTACGGCTGCATCTGGCTCGCAGAAAAATCTTTAATTTAAACCTGGCGGGCGTAAGGGCTACAGGGGAAGCTTTAAAAAGAGCAACCAGTAAGGGGCGCTCACACTTTTTCTTTGGCAATCCAGTGATCAGGCAAGATTCAGGACATGTGCGGGAGTGGAGAATGCCAGAGTCTGATGATGCGTGTGGCAGTCGGTTGAAATAATAGCTATACACAGTGGATGTATCAAGGCACCTGTACAGCTTCAGCAGCAGAGGGTCTGTCTTATATCCTTCACAGAGGACATTTACCTTGCCGTGTGCCACTGATTTTCCCTCCTTGTTCAGTATTTTTAAGGGTTCATAGTTTTTAATTTAGTCATTTATTAAGTCCACAGGATTGCGCAATATACAGGGTTTGCGGGGCTGGCGTTTGCTGTGCGTTTTTAACCAGGGTGGCTTTTAGCAGTGCTGTTTTTTGAGTTATTTTATAACGGCCACTGATTATTAAGATTGTTTGTTTTAATTATACCAGCCTCACTTCTTGCACATGCACTTTCCCGTTCTTGTTATTTCTTTTTCAAAATAAATTGTTTTCATCCAGTCCGAGCCTCCTGTTCAGTTCATTTGGAACGAGCTTGCATGCATTAAATTTTTATGTCGTTGTGCCATCTCTGGCCACTAAAGTTAGCGAAACGGCGACGGTCACCGGCGACTAGAAAGTGGCATACATTTATGGCGGAAAACAAAGACAAGACTGAAATAGCAGTTTCTGGTCTTGCACCCCTCTTTAAAAGAAACTGCTGTATTTGAAGCCAAAACAACTGTTGTGTTTGATAGAACAATATGTCTATATGCTGCTATAGCAGATTCATGACGCATTAAGCCCCCAAACTATTTTGAATTTGTCCGTTTTACCCTGGAAACCCCAGTTTACAGACGTCGCGCAACCGCTTTTGTTTCAACCTAGCCATAAAAAGAAGGTAATTAATTATATTTATTATACAAAATGTCTGTCATTTTTAGCTTGGAATCATTAAATGATGTCTAATACTTCGTTTAAAAAAAATGACTTTAAAAAATTACTAACTCACATACTTTAAACTTTTAAGCAAATTACGTCACAATAAAAAAAAACGGCGTCTGTAAAAAAAGACACCGATATCTACCTCATAAGTATGGCTTCATTGTATTTTTTTTTGTTACTGTCGCATTTTGCCCGATAGGTTAGATGATAAATAATCAATCAAAGAAAAATTGAAAAAATAAAAAAAGTTTAAAAGGGTAAATATATGAAAAAGAACATCTCGACCACTCCTTGATGTCTGCGATTTCTAAATCGCGACCTTTGTTATATCACCATGTTTCACCCATAAAATCCCCCCAAAATCCGGCTGTGGCCATTCACATCTGTGTCTTGACACTTGATGGTACATGCTACATGGAGTTGTTGGATCGAAACAAAGTAAGTATGCGATAATATCTCATTAGTTTCATGGCGTCTTTAATTCTGCTCTCGCGTGCTCTCACCTCCAGTTAGGGTTTTGCTGTTTAAAACTTTTTTTTTTCAAATGCCCTCCTGTTCAAAAATTTTCTTCCCTCAGAAAATTGAGATTTTAAGCTTTCCAATGATGTATCACACATGCATATCAGACAATTTTGAAATTTGGCCAAATTGGGGGTCTCAGAGCGGAACTTCAAGTGACCTGAGTGTTTTCCGCCATATGTCGTTGTGGCTATTTTTTTAATCCAATATCACAGGCAACGCAATTGAGGCAGAGACACTGTTCAAGTGGGGTTGCCGTGTTTTGCTGCAGAAAATAGCGTCCGATGTGCGCGAGATCACGAAACGTCCCTCGTTTTAATCGCGTTTTCAGCTAATTTTAGAAACCCTTTGAGAAAAGGGCTAAAAGAAAAAATGAGGTAAGTATCGTACTTTTCAGCAGGTGACACACTACTTGAGGAAAGTCTCGCAGCTTTGACTATGAAAGGGACAACAAGAGGGGAGGATTTATTCAAGTCCTTCACTGAGTTGGCTAAAGAGGAAAATTTACCGATGGATAAACTTGTTTCGATGTGCACTGATGGTGCGCCGTGCGTGGTGGGGAAAAACAGGATTCGTGGCGCTTTGTGAACATGAAAAGAGACGCATCCTAAGTTTCTTAAAGCCTTCAACCAGACTACAAAGCCATCAGCAAAACTATGCAGCACCAGAAGTCGCATCAATGGAAAGAAATACTCATAATTAATTAGCAACAGCATAACAATTTTGTTAAAAAGAATTCAGAGACAACTTTAAAAGTGTTCAAATTATACAGTATAAACACACATTACATTACTTGTATTTTTAGTTTTAAACATATTGTAAGGCTCTCACGGAATTACATTTAAAAATATGTGGTGTTCATGGCTCTCTCAGCCCAAAAGATTCCCGACCCCTGCTTTAGGGTGTCTTGCTCCCACAACTGACAGGCTGTTGCATATGAGAACTTAACTTGGCATGTTGACGTGTTCTTCTTTAGTTGATTAAGATATTTTTGATTAATCAGAAATTTCTGTGTAACATCTCTCCATGTAAATCTCCCATATTGAGACATGGGCACGTGCAGCTTATTGTCAGGTATGGCGTAGACTGTATATATGGATTTTTTTTTTCTTAAATTTTGTGAAATTTAGTCTGTGCGATTTATAGCTGTGCTATACAGTCCGAAAATTACGGTCATTGTAACCCTATGGACATTTGCTTCCTTTGGTAAGATGAATACATACAGACAGACACATACAGGTGTTCACGAACTGGTCCCCGTGCAAATGGCGGTAACCCCTGTCAACAGTCGAAGGAAGAACTTCAGCTTCTGACCAGCGTGAGAAACTCGTCGCGGGTTTTTGGGTCTTCCCTGAAGACTCCCAGCATGGTACTGGTGATGGTCTTGCTGTTCATCTTTTGGACACCTCGCATCACCATACACATGTGACTGCGGACAACCAATGGGTGACATGTTTAACACACTGTATGTGACAACACAACAAGGCGTTATGTGCGTACGCACGTGGCTTCGATGACGACGCCGACCCCGGTGGGCTTCAGGGCCTCGGTGACAGCCACGGCGATTTGTTTGGTCAACCTCTCCTGAACTGCGAACAAACTTCACAGATGAACTCTGAATGTCGTCGTTACAAAACAACGGTTTTATTACCTTGTAGTCTGCGACTGTAGATCTCGACAATCCTGAAAACAGACCAAGAGTATAAAGTGAGGGCTTTTGGGGTTTGTTTTGACAACAACCTTAACCCCTTGATGCCTTTTAGATTTAACTCATTGGCTGCTATTTACGGCGATCGAGGTCCAGTCCATTTCGAACGGGAGCGATGGTAGCGATGGATTGCCGCCAACTCTCCCGTCAAAATGGATGTGACATGGCAGTCGATAAGTTGGTAAATATACAGTGCTGCTCGAAAGTTTGTGAACCCCACAGCGATGGTCAGATTTTTTGTAAAAAAAACTAAAATAACCTTATTAAATGTTAAGTTATACCCAAATCCACAATACTGACATTCCAAATAATGGACTGAAACAAAAGAAATAGTTATATTGTCATTCTTTATTTAACAAAAGTGGTTGATTTAAGAAAAACTCAGATATCATGTGTGCAAAAGTATGTGAACCCCTTCAGTTAATAGGATATTGCGCCTCCTTTTGCAGAGATTACCTCAACCAAACGGTTTCTGTAGTGACTAATCAGCCTCTCACATCTACTTTGGGGGATTTTTGCCCATTCTTCCTTGCAGAACGCAGTCAGTTGAGAGAGGTTTGATGGGCGTCTGGCATGAACTGCTCGCTTCAGGTCCCGCCACAGCATTTCAATGGGATTTAGGTCAGGACTTTGACTGGGCCAGTCCAGAACACGAATCTTCTTCTTTTTCAGCCATTCCTTGGTTGTATTGCTGGAATGCTTTGGATCATTATCATGTTGCATGATCCACCTTCTGCCAAGCTTTAACTTCAAAACAGATGGCGTCAGGTTATGTTCTAGGATTTGACAATATTCCTCAGAATTCATGATTCCCTGGACTATGTGGAGTTGTCCAGGTCCTGAGGATGAAAAGCAAGCCCAGATCTTGACATTCCCACCTCCATGCTTCACTGTTGGGAGAAGGTTCTTTTGGTGGTATGCAGTGTTGACTTTTCGCCAGACATGGCGGTTTTGGTTGTGACCAAACAGTTCAATTTTGCACCTACATCAGTTGATGAAAACTCTTTTTAATTTAGTCTCGACAACACAACTGTTAAAAAAACAAAAAAAAACTACTGAATTGATTGATTAGGAAATCAGGTTGAAATAATAGAAAATTCCAAAATGTTGAGGGGGTTCACAAACTTTTGAGCAGCACTGTATGTACATTGAAGAGCATTGGGGGAAATACATAAAAGTAATAATACCGTATTGGCCCGAATATAAGACGGCCCTGATTATAAGACGACCCCCTCTTTTTCAAGGCTCAAGTTTGAAAAAAGACTTTTTGAACACCAAATTAATTTTTATACAGAAAATAATTACAGTACATCTGAAACAAATGATTATAACAATATATTTGAGAGAAAAAGCATGTTATTTTGCCTCATTCAAATCGTAATATATGAACATTTAAATATGTAAACTGAAGTGCAATCACATTCGTAAATGAATGGCTTCTGGTTATTGTCACAGTTCCAACACATAACAGAGGGCACATACTGGACTTAATAATATCCAAAAGTCTTAACATCTCTGAGGTCACAGTGAATGATGTTGCTCTGTCTGATCACTACTGCATTATGTTTAAAATGACCACCCCTGTCCATCCTCTGAAAAGGGAAACAGAGGTGATTAGGAAGCGTTACATAAGTGATAACACATGTGCGTTATTCACACAGGCCTATGCCTCATCATTAACCCCTACAATAGCTCCAGTGGAAGAACTTGTAAATAGATTCAGTTCCAGTGTGATTACTGTAATGGACACTATTGCCCCGATTAAGACAAAAACTTTGTCAAGAAAGAAGAGGTCACCCTGGAGAAATGCCATACTAGCTATAAAACAAAAGCAAGTTTGTAGACGAGCAGAACGCAGATGGCGAAAAAACAAACTCCTAGTGTATTATGATATCTACAAAGAGAGTCTTCGCAAATACAACCAGGAACTGAAAAATGCTAGACAGTCATATTTTTCAGAGATCATTAGTAGAAACACCAACAATACTCGCACACTATTTTCTGTTGTTGACAAACTGACAAACACACAAGCATCAATACCTCAGGAATTGGCATCTGAGGTGTCCTGTAATCATTTCGCAGCATTCTTTACACACAAAGCACTAAAGATTAGATAGACTGTGTGCAACTCCAGATTAACAAATGTTACACTAAACGCCTCCTAAAATGTCCCCCACGTCAATCCTAGACAGTTTAGCCTCTTGGACTATGCCACTTTAACAGAAATTGTGTCGAAATTAAAGCCCACAACATGCTGCCTTGACATCCTTCCTTCAAACTTTTTCAAAACTGTTTTTCATTGCATAGCCCCAGACATACTTCAGATTATAAATACTTCCCTCCAAACAGGAGAGTTTCCTCAGACTTTAAAAACTGCAGTAATAAAACCTCTCCTAAAAAAACCTAATCTGGATGCCTCAACCATTAGTAATTACAGGCAAATATCAAATCTGACATTCCTGGGGAAAATTATCGAAAGGGTTGTGTTTGAACAGATCCAGACTTTTATGATGCAAAACAATCTTTTTAACTCATTTCAGTCTGGATTTTGGCCACAACACAGCACCGAGACCGTGCTTATCAAAGTCCTAAATGATATTCGTCGGAATACCGATGCAGGCAAATCATCTGTTCTGCTACTATTGGATCTCAGCGCCGCATTTGACACGGTTGATCACAACATACTACTCAGCAAATTGGAACAGTGGGTAGGGCTTACTGACACTATTCTTCAGTGGTTCACATCCTATTTACATGATAGGGATTTCTTTGTGTCAATCGGAAACTATCAGTCAGAACGAACCAAATTCACGTGTGGAGTCCCTCAAGGGTCAATTCTTGGACCGCTCTTATTTAACATCTATATGCTTCCGTTAGCTCAGCTAATGGAACAGTATGACATCTCCTATCACGCCTATGCAGATGACACACAACTGTACATTTCTGTGTCCCCACATGATGATAGTCCCTTAGTCTCCCGAGTAAATGCATTCATCAAATCAATGAATGGATGTGCCAGAATTTTCTCCAGTTAAATGTGGAGAAGACAGAGGTGATCATTTTTGGGCCAAAAAAGGAAAGGTCAAAGATAAGCAGCCAACTTAGCACAATGTCACTTACAGCTACGAATCAAGTCAGAAACCTTGGCGTAATTATTGACTCAGACCTAAAATTTGATAGCCATCTAAAGTCCGTCACTAAATCCGCTTATTACCACCTAAAAAATATAACCAGACTTAAGGGGCTTCTGACTCAACAAGACATGGAAAAACTTATGCATGCATTCATTTTCAGCAGATTGGACTACTGCAACGGTATATTTACAGGTCTTGATGAAAAATCAGTCAGGAAGCTGCAGCTAGTACAGAATGCTGCAGCCAGAGTCCTCACAAATACAAGGAAGCTGGACCACATTACACCGGTTTTGAAATCGCTACACTGGCTTCCAGTGATTCAAAGGATGGACTATAAAATACTACTGCTCGTCTACAAAACACTTAATGGCCTTGGACCAAAATACATGCTTGACTTGTTAGATTCCTATGAGACATCTAGACCCCTAAGGTCGTCCGGAACCAGTCTTCTGCATGTTCCAAGAACAAGAACCAAGCAGGGTGAGGCAGCATTTAGTTATTATGCTCCTCACCTCTGGAACAAGTTACCCGAACGTCTGAAGTATGCTCAAACTGTTAGCTCCTTTAAATCAGGGCTAAAAACGCTTTTGTTTAGCACTGCATATCCATAACTGTCTATATATTTCAATCTATCTGCTTTCTATTCCTCTTGTGCTTATCTCCATTGCTGATTTCAATTATTAGTAGTAGTAGTAGTTTTTGTTTTATTTTTATTTTTGTTTTATTTTTATTTATTTATTTTTATTCTGTGATTAAATGCGATCTTTTGTCTTGGTTTTTACGTTGTGTTGATTTAAGTGTGATTTTTATGGTCTTCATGTGATGTAAAGCACTTTGAATTGCCTTGTGTTGAATTGTGCTATATAAATAAATTTGCCTTGCCTTGCCTTGCCTTTTGAAATGTAAATAAACCAATGTATTGTGATAAAACAACAAAATTTCAATAACTGCATTAACCATCAAAGTGAAGTCTAACTGTAAATGTAGTCTTGAAACAAATCTCAATAAGGAAAAACATTGCAATAAAATAATGGAAACGGGTTAAACTTGAGAGTAGCTGAGATCTCTCATGACAGAACATCGTTTCAATAATATCTGGCGCCATCTAGCATCGTGAATGAGTATAACGTCTAGACCGTGAACATAAGATGACCCCCACTTTTTCAGTCTTATTATAACGCAAAAAACACCGTCTTATATTCAGGCCAATACGTACTTCTTTAAAACACAAACCAAACAAAAAAAAAATACAAACTGGAAATTTCTACGTTTAAAAACTTAAAAATACAAGAAAAAACAATGTTTTTATTTTTATATCATTTAATAGTATTATTATTTTAAATATTCATTTTTAATGTTTGCTTTTCTTTGTAATCATTATTATTTATTATTAATTTGTATTTTTAGGATGTTCTACTTCTTTGCTGTGTTTTTCAATTTAATTTTATATATTTTTTTAATCAACTAAATGTTTCATGTTCTTATGTACTCCTCCAATGCTTTATATATACTGTATTTTTTCTAGGTAAATTCAGCAACCAAGGGGATGAATGTCTGTATCGTTCTTGACAGCAAACCGCTTCAGTCATAAAAGTGTAGCCCTCATGGAGTTCCAAACACCTGCAATTGCTTGACATGCCAGGCGGAGGCAATATAAGCAAAGCTATGTTGGTTAGTACTGACTAAATCTAAAGCAATGGCAAAAACGAGTATTTACCCCATTTTATCAATGTAAGGGTTTGTTTACTATAGATATGGAATGGACAATGTTTTTAGCCACTTGAATGTATATGAGACTTTATGCCGAAAAGGTCTATGATGACATATGACTATTCATAATTTGATCTACTTTCCAAGCACCATTTTTAGGTTAGGACACGGGTCTGCAAGCTGAAACATCCAGAGCCTGTGGCTTATTTAACGCCCTGTTGTGGCTCTTGGCGACTTTGTAAGAAAATATAGATATACAGTACTGTGCAAAAGTTTTAGGCAGGACATATATATATATTTTTTTTAATTATTAAATTTATTAGGATCATGGAAGCTTCCACTTGGGGAAAATATATAAATACTGTATATCCTGTATATACATAATATAATAAAAATATACAGTACTGTGCAAAAGTTTTAGGCAGGTGTCCTGCCTAAGACTTTTGTACAGTACTGTATATTGTTCGACTCGTCTTTTACGTAGCAGCCATACACTTCAATGCTGTTGTTAATTAAAATACGTTTTCTCACAAGATTTGACGTCAACTCCAGTCATGTTTTGAAAGGAAACTTGCAGTTGCCGTGATGTGTTTTGAAATGAGAAGCAACAATTTGTGGTCTACATTAAGAGTATCTAATGGTGTTGCATACAGTGCTGGCCAAAAGTATTTGCACTCCTGCAATTCTGTCAGATAATGCTCAATTTCTCCCAGAAAATGATTGCAATTTCAAATGCTGTGGTAGTAATATCTTCATTTATTTTGCTTGCAATGAAAAAACACAAAAGATAGTGGGGGAAAAAAAATCATTATCATTTTACACAAAACTCCAAAAATGGGCTTGACAAAAGTATTGTCACCCTCAGTCTAATACTTGGTAGCACAACCTTTAGACAAAACAACTGCGAACAACCTCTTCCTCTATCCACCAATGAGTTTCTTACAGTGCTCTGCTGGAATTTTAGACCGTTCTTCTTTGGCCAACTGCTCCAGGTCTCTGAGATTAAAAGGGTGCCTTCTCCAAACTGCCATTTTCAGATCTCTCCACAGGTGTTCTATGGGATTCAGGTCTGGACTCATTGCTGGTCACTTTAGAAGTCTCCAGTGTTTTCTCTCAAACCATTTTCTTGTGTTTTTTGAAGTGTGTTTTGGGTCATTGTCCTGCTGGAAGACCCATGACCCATGAGGGAGACCCAGCTTTCTCACGCTGGGCCCTACGCTATGCTGCAAAATTTGTTGGTAGTCTTCAGACTTCATAATGCCATGTAAACGGTCAGGCAGTCCAGTGCCAGAGGCAGCAAAGCAACCCCAAAACATCAGGGAACCTCCGCCATGTTTGACTGTCGGGACCTTTTTTATTTCCTGTTAACTCTATGTTGATGCATTTTCCCAAAAAGCTCTACTTTTGACTCAGCATTCTTCCAAAACGTTTTTGGCTTTCTCAGATAAATTTTGGGCAAACTTCAGCCAGGCTTTTTTATGTGTCTGGGTCAGAAATGGGGTATTCCTGGGTATCCTACCATAGAGTCCCTTTTCATTCAGACGCTGACAGATAATATGGGTTGACACTGTTGTACCCTCGGACTGCAGGACAGCTTGAACTTGTTTGGATGTTAGTCCAGGTTCTTTATCCACCATTTGCACAATCTTTCGTTGAAATCTCTCATCAATTTTCTTTTCCGTCCACATCTATGGAGGTTAGCCACAGTGCCATGGGCTTTACACATAATGATGACACTGTGCACGGTAGACACAGGAACATTTTTCAGTCTTTGGAGATGACTTGTAGCCTTGAGATCACCCATGCTTCCTCACAATTTTGCTTCTCAAGTCCACAGACAGTTCTTTGGTCTTCTTTCTTTTCTCCATGCTCAATGTGGTACACACAAGGATACACCACAGGTTGAGTCAACTTTAATCCATTTTAAATGGCTGTAAGTTTAATGTAGTTATTGCCACCACCTGTCATGTGCCACAGCTAGGTAATAGGTACTGTTAATTACACAAATTAGAGAAGCATCACATGATTTGTCAAAGGGTGCCAATACTTTCGTCCGCCCATTTTTGGAGTTTTGTGTAGAATGATTTAATTTTTTTCCCCCATTCTCTTTTGTGTTTTTTAATTGCAAGCAAAATAAATGAAGATATTACAACCAAAGCATTTGTAATTGCAATCATTTTCTGGGATAAATTGAGCATTATCTGACAGAATTGCAGGGATGCCAATAATTTTGGCCAGCACTGTACATGATCCGCTTAAAGAGTCCAGAGGGTAAAGGCAGAGATCTACAGGACACTCCCGCTGTTCCCCTCTGACCTGCTGACTTTTCCCTGTAAGCAAATTGCTGTGGATATTTAATATATTGTAACATTCAGAAAAAGGTAAAAAAACAAATGGGCTGAATTGACTGGGGAAGAAAGAAAAATCAAGGTATATAGCCTAGTGTGTATAAACAGTTGAAGCCAGATGTTTACATACTCTGTGCAAAAACACATATTTCATTTTTTTTTTTTGTCTCTCTGTCTGAAGTAAAATCAGACTAAACCTCTCCTGTTTCAAGTCAGTCATGGTTACCAAAATTATGTTATTTTGGTAAACGCCACAATAATGAGGGAGAATTTCTTAGAGAATCTTGTAATATTTTCTTGGAGGTCAACAGTTTGAATTGCATGACGTGGATCACAATGTTTTGGGTAACCTTCCACAAGCTTCTGACAGTACTGTGTCTGCTGAAATCTTAACTCATTCCTCCTGACAGAACTGTAACTCAGTCAGGTTTGTCGGTCAGCTTGCTCATAAACGCATTTCAGATCTTCAAAATTTCAATGGGATTCAGATCAAGGCAGTGTTGGAACAAATGTGACCAGGCCCCTGGTGTAATGCGCATAAACGGGACCCCCAGAGTGGACCGTCCAACAGAGGGGAGGGATATTTTAACTTAAACATTATCAGCTCCACGTATCCCCCAAACTTTACGCCCGAAAACTGGGCTTCACCCCTTAAGTTCCGCCGCTTTGTGATGACCCCCTTGAGACTCCCACTTGAGAAGCCACTTTTAAACCAATTTGGCTGTTTGCTTGGTTGTTAATTGTCCATTTGGAAGATCCATTTGCAAAAGACCCATTTGCACGCACGTTTTAGCTTCCTGGCTGATATCTTGAGATGTTCCCTTTATATGTCCATGTAATGTTCTTTCTTCATGGTGCTGTCATTTTTATATATAGCTCCGGTTTCTGCTTAAATTAAAAAATAAAATGCTCGTATTTCTGTAAAAAAGTCCCCCAATATCTCAGTTCGTACAGCCGAGGACTGTTGGAGTTAAATGCTGATATCCTTAGGTTGCTGGTTCAAATCCGGCTTGAAGGGAACTTTTCCACTGTTTTGGCTTCCCAAAAACTATATTTGTATGATAAATTGTTGCCTACTGAGATCAAGCCAACAGCCAATCAGAGCGAATGTTTAAAATGATCCACTCAGCTGTTTATTAACTCACTCACTGCCATTGACAAGGCTACAAATAAAATACCATGTCTTATTAAATTTCGAAAAAATGTTCATATTTCTGTAAAACAGTCCATAGTTAGCTCAGCTGGCAGAGCGGAGGACTGTAGGAGATAAATGCTGGTCGCTGGTTTAAGCCCGTCTCAAAGGACCCTTTTGCGTTGTTTCGGCTTTGCAAAAACTATATTTGTATGATAAATGGTTAACCACTGAGATCTAGCCAACAGCCAATCAGAGCAAACGTTTAAAAATGATCCACTCAGCAGTATATCAACTCAGTCACTGCATTTGACTTTGCTCGAAATCAAAAATCATGAATTCTTAAATTTCAAAAAAATGTTCATATTTATGGAGAAAAGCCCTTTGGTAGCTCAGATGGTAGAGCGGTGGACTGCAGGAGTTCAATGCTGATATCCTTAGGTCACTGGTTCAAGTCCAGTTCTAAGGAACCTTTTGCATTGTTTCGGCTATGCAAAAACTATATTTGTATGATAAATGGTTAACCACTGCGATCTAGCCGACGGCCAATCAGAGCAAACGTATAAAAATGATTCACTCAGCAGCATATTAACTCATTCACTGCCATTGACAAGGCTACAAATAAAATACCATGTCTTGTTAAATTTAGGAAAAAAAATTCATATTTGTGCATAACAGTCCATAGTTAGCTCAGCTGGCAGCGCGGAGAACTGTAGGAGATAAATGCTGGTATTATTAGGTCGCTGGTTCAAGTCTGGCTTGAAGGACCCTTTTGCGTTGTTTCAGCAATGCAAAAACTATATTTGTATGATAAATGGTTGCCCACTGAGATCTAACCAACAGCCAATCAGGGCAAACGTTTAAAAATGATCCACTCAGCAGTATATCAACTCACTCACTGCATGTGACCGTGCTAGAAATAAAAAAAAATCATGAATTCTTCAATTTAATTTTTTTTTTTTCATATTTAGGGGGAAAATTCTTTGATAGCTCAGATGTTAGAGCAGAGGACTGTAGGAGTTCAATGCTGACATCCTTAGGTTGCTGGTTCAAATCCGGCTGGAAGGAGCATTTTGCGTTGTTTCGGCAGCGCAAAAAAGTATATTTTTTTTAAGTAAATGGTTGCCCACTGAGATCTAGCCAACAGCCAATCAGAGCAAACGTGTAAAAATGATTCACTCATCAGCACATTAACTCATTCACTGCCATTGACAAGGCTCGAAATCAAATACCATGTCTTGTTAAATTTCGAAAAAATGTTCATAATGATGCAAATCAGTCCATAGTTAGCTCAGCTGGCAGCGCGGAGAACTGTAGGAGATAAATGCTGGTATTATTAGGTCGCTGGTTCAAGTCCGGCTCGAAGGACACTTTTGCGTTGTTTCGGCAATGCAAAAACTATATTTGAATGATAAATGGTTGCCCACTGAGATCTAGCCAACAGCCAATCAGAGCAAATGTTTAAAAATGATCCACTCAGCAGTATATCAACTCACTCACTGCATTTGACTTTGCTAGAAATCGAAAATCATGAATTCTTACATTTCGAAAAAATGTTCATATTTCTGGAAAAAAAACCTTCGATAGCTCAGATGGTAGAGCGGAGGACTGTAGGAGTTCAATGCTGATATCCTTAGGTCGCTGGTTCAAGTCCGGCTCGAAGGAACCTTTTGCGTTGTTTCGGCAATGCAAAAACTATATTTGTATGATAAATGGTTAACCACTGAGATATAGCCAACAGCCAGTCAGAGCAAACGTGTAAAAATTATCCACTCAGCAGTATATCAACTCACTCACTGCATTTGACTTTGCTCGAAATCAAAAATCATGAACTCTTACATTTCGAAAAAATGTTGATATTTCTAGAAAAAAGCCCTTTGATAGCTCAGATTGTAGAGCGGAGGACTGTGCTCAAAGGAACCTTTTGCGTTGTTTCGGCAAGGCAAAAACTATATTTGTATGATAAATGGTTAACCACTGAGATATAGCCAACAGCCAATCAGAGCAAACGTATAAAAATGATTCACTCAGCAGCATATTAACTCATTCACTGCCATTGACAAGGCTATAAATAAAATACCATGTCTTGTTAAATTAAAAAAAAAATGTTCATAGTTAGGGGAAAAATCCTTCGATTGCTCAGATAGTAGAGCGGAGGACTGTAGGAGTTCAATGCTGATATCCTTAGGTCGCTGATTCAAATCTGGCTCGAAGGAGCATTTTCCGTTGTTTCGGCAACGCAAAAAAGTATATATTTTTAAGTAAATGGTTGCCCACTGAGATCTAGCCAACAGCCAATCAGAGCAAACGTGTAAAAATGATTCACTCAGCAGCATAATAACTCACTCACTGCCATTGACAAGGCTCGAAATCAAATACCATGTCTTCTTAAATTTCGAAAAAATGCTCATATTTGTGTAAAATAATCCTTTGATAGCTCAGTTAGTAGAGAGGAGAACTGTAGGAGATAAATGCTGATATCCTTAGGTCGCTGGTTTAAGTAAAACAGATACACAGGATGATGCTTCCACCTCCATGTTTCATAATTGGTATAGTGTTCTTAGGTCTACAAGCTTCTGTCTTTTTCCTCTAAATGTAACATTGGGCATTATGAACAAACAGGTCCTCTTTAGTTTCATCAGATCACGGGACATGTCTCCAGAAGTTAAGATCTTTGTCTTGGTATCATTTTGCAGGCTGTAATCTGGCATCATGATTCGTGATTGTCCCTTCAGCTCATGTCAGTCCAGAACTTTTTTTTTTTTTTTTTTTTTTTTACTGTAGATAATAACACTTCCTTACCACCTTCATCCATTCACAAGGTCTTTAGCTTTAGTTCTGGGCTTCATTCACACATTTTGGACCAAAACACATACAGTATATCTCTGGGACACGGAGCCCGTCGCCTTCCAAAGAGTTGTGATGGCTAGACATTCTCATGATCCCCATACTTGCTTGGTTTTAATTGTTTGAACAGATAAATGTTGTACCTTTAAACATCCCCAGGTGTGCCATTAATTAACTCATGTTGTCAGTTAACCTATCAGAAGCTTCCAAAGCCATGACCTCATCATCTGGACTTCACCATTTCCTCTAAGGGCATGAATGTGTAAGTAAACATTTGACCTCGAAGAATATAAGGGGAAAAAAATCTCAAAGAAATCTTCTCTGAATATTGTGGCATTTGACCAAATTAAATAATTTTCCTAATCCTAACTGTACTGAAACGGGAAGTTTCTGATCTGTCTCCAAACAGTGAGACAAAAAAAGGAACTTTGTGTTTTTTGCAGTGTATGAAAACTGTTGGCCTCAACTTTAAGATATATAAAGTACGTCTAGTAAGGAAAATAAGTGTTTGAACACCCTGCGATTTTGCAGGTTCTCCCATTTAGAAATGATGGGCGGGTTTGAAATTTTCATGGTAGGTGCTTGTCCACTGTGAGAGACAATCTAAAGAAAAGAAAAAAAAAAGAAATCACAGTGTATGATTTTTTAACAATTTATTTGTATTACTGCTGCAAGTAAGTATTTGAATACCTGTCTATTAACTAGAATTGTGAGCCTTGAAGACCTGTTGGTCGCCTTTAAAAAGTCCAACGAATAAGTGGAGTGGAGGTGGACTTTTGAGTCTGACTTTTTGACCTGTTTGAGGCAGTTAGCTGCGTATAAACTTTACCTATCCACCCGATACCATTAGGAAAACTCAAATTACTAACATGCTCAAGACCAAAGAGCTGTCAAAGGCAAACAGAGACAGACTTGTAGGCCTCTACAAGGCTGGACAGGGTTATGGGGCAATTGCCAAGCAGCTTGGTGATATAAGATCCACTGTTGAAGCAATTATTAGAAAATGGATGAAGTTAACTTGACTGTCAATCTCCCTGGGACTGGGGTTCCATGCAAGACCTACCTTGTAGGGTCTCAATGATCCTAAGAATGGTGAGGAATCAGCCATGAACTGCACATGGGACTAGATGACTGCACTGTCTTAAGGAGAGGATGACCAGGGCAATGCATTGTGAGATCTTGGGGATAACCTCCTTCCCTCATTGAAAATGAGCATTGAAAATGGGTCGAGACTGGGTCTTCCAACATGACAATGGCCTGAAGCAGACAGCCAGAATTACAAAGGAGTGGTTTCATGATAAGCATATCGAGGTTCTGGAGTGGCCTCCAGTCCTTAACCCAGTACTTCTCAAATAGTGGGGCGCGCCCCCCTGGGGGGGCGCAGAGCAATGCCAGGGGGGGCGCATGTGACCTCGGGGAACATGTTTTATGTGTTTTTTTTTTTGTTTTGTTTTTTGCCGTACTGGAATAAAGTGTACTTGCACATCCACTCAGTAGGTGGCAGTGGCGCTCTCATTTTCAGAGTGCGCGCAGTATTTTTGAACTAAGGAAGAGCACTCAGCACACACAGACAACAGATATGAAGAGCAGTGTGCCACCGCCGTTTTCGAAAGCCGTTTTCCGACCGGACCCACTGTCTTGTCCGGTTCTCACGTCGCCGCCCGAGAAGTGCCATTTTCGGCTTGGGATCGTCACGACGACTGCCCTCACCTACGGTTCTACCTCGGCTGCCGTGAATGCGCTTTTTTTCGTGCTGTTTGCCTTTTAGCTTTGACTTTTAATACAGTGGGTGATGATGAAAGACCACTGTTTACTGTGTCTAAAACTAATTATAGCAGATAGCCAAATCAATAATTGTTAAGCCGCTTGATTTTTTCAGTGAAAACGTGCCGTATATTGCCAACAATCGTCCTGCTTTGTCAGTGTTATATCAGTAAGCCAGTGAGCATTGTTAGCATGCGAATTGAAAAATAACTCCACATCATTGCAAAGGAGGTAAATACTGTGAGCAGCAAAAATAAAAACTGTCCTGTCCAAGGACACTTTTCCCCCCTTTTATTCAGATTTGTTTTTTCGGTCAAATTTTTTGGCACATTGTCCTCATGAGTGAATGTTTCTAATCAATTTTAATTTGGTATTATTTACTGATTTTATTACATTTTATTTTTCTGTATCAAATGGTCAAAAATGTACCTTGAGTGTATTTTTTTTAGTTTGGATGTGAATTTTTTTTTTTAATTCAGGCAAATTGATGCACATCAAGTCTTCTCTGTTACAAACAAAACAATGTTTATAATAAAGTTATACTTTATAAGTTGATCTATGTTACTTTTTTTCTTTATTAGAAAAAAAGGACACAATGTTAGGCAGATGCGTATTTATAATAGTAATTTTATAGACAAATGATACTATTTACAGTGGCGGCAGAGAGTTTGGGGGAGCGCGAAACATTTACGTCTTCCTTGGGGGGGCGTGACAGAAAATAATTGAGAAGCACTGCCTTAACCCAAAGGAAAATCCTTGGAGGAAGCTCAAACTCTAGATAGGATCCTTGTGGAGCAGTGGTGCAAAATCCCTGCGTCACTCTATGCAAACCTGGTGAAACGTTACAGGAAATGTTTGACCTCCATAATTGTAATCAAAGGCTACTGTACCAAGTATTAAAATTGACTGGTCAAATACTTATTTGCAGTAATCTAATACAAATACATTTTTAAAAATCATATAGTGATTTCGGGATTTTTTTTAGATTGTCTATCACAGTGGACAAGCACCTACCATGAAAATTTTAAACCCGCCCATCACTTCTAAGAGAGAGAACTTGCAAAATCGCAGGGTGTTCAAATACTTATTTTCTTCACTGTATATTTAGATGCAGTATAATCCCACGGTACGTTAATGAGACTATCAATAACTTAAAAGGTATCCTTATAACAGATTCAAAATGGACAATTCATTTGCAATTAATCCTGAATAAACAATGCAAATTTTGTGATAAAACGTGATTTTATAAAATACTTTTTATAGCCCACCATACATAAAATAACCTATAGGCCGTATGTCCAAAAATGCTTCCTTATTTAGTTTTAGTATTCAATCAAACTTGATACATGCAAGAGATTTGTTTAAATTGAGAAACTGCTGTCATTTTATAACGTGTGTGTTTCTTGGTTTAATTGATCACGTTCAACGGGTGTGCATTTAAGAGGATTATTAGACTGCGTATGTGTGGACAGGCGCAGAACCTGATCCTACTGACCCCAATACCTTTAGGCTTAGGACACTAAAACCACTTACTAATAGTCTTGAACTAACACGCTGGCACGTACACATACATAATAATTGTATTACTATATCCTCACCTGGCCAGCTTGCTGAGGCCCAGAACTCGCTTGTTAGGGAGGTAACCGATGTGAACCTGTAATGTGAACAAATGCATTTAGACTGAGATGAATGAAGAGACAAGAAATGAAAGTGCCACAATGATCAAGTTCTTATATATAACCGTTTCAGGGACAGTGGTTACTACAGTTGACAGCTATTCAAACGTTGACATGAACACCTTTAACCCTTTATAGGGCAAAAGACTATTTTTGGTTTGGTTGGGAGTCTATGTAAGTATAGACTTCACTATCAGTTGACGGGACATTGGGTTCGGGGCCGATCCATAGGGGGCCTATTTTCCAGAACTAAAACATTTTCAAAACCAAAGCCGCTAGCGACTTAAGTTAAAAACCAAACTGGCACCTCCCTTGGGCATTCTGTATGTGAGTCTCCGTAAGCAGCGACATAAAAAAATTCAAAGTCATTCCGTAATAAAATCCCGATTCATTATTTTTTAACATTCGCCCCTCTCATTCGAAATGGACTGGACATCTAGCGCCATGAATGGCAACCAATTAGTTTAATGAGCGCCCTGTAAGGGGTTAGAAATAATATATAATTCGTGCATGAAAGGGATAATGGGGGAGGGTGACTCATGCTGGAATGAAAATGCATTACGTCGTGGTTTTCACTCAAAAATAACTCAAAAGTGAGTTATTCTCAATCTTTGTATACTTTCAATGGTTTTGGTACAACTTCTGACACATGATTTCTTAATAGAAGGCATTGACTTGGATTTTTGTTGAACATCAGTAAAGGTAATGAGTAACAAATTTACGTTCAACCAGGGGTGAAAGTGGCTAGAATTTCTTGCCGTAACTCCCCAACGTGACAGTCGCCATGGAGCCGGAAGTTTTATTAGTTTATTTATTTGTTTATTTTCCATTTTGGGGAGGGGGGTCAAACCTCTTAAACTACTTGAAATGCAAAGAAAACTTTTAGCACAGTTATTTCTATAACACGTACAAAAACTGATTTTCATTCAAAATTGTATTTTTTCAATGATTTGCAAAATAAAAGTTAACAAAAACAGCCATAACCCCAATCTTCATCTCCAAATTTTTATTTTCCCTCAATTCCTCACATACTAAATGCCAAATCTCAATTTCAACTACTTAAGAACATAGGATGTATATTAAAATTGAAGGTTATGTAAACATTTACTTTTTTTTTTGTTAAAGATATAAGTAACATACATTCAGAAAAATATGTACAAATGACTTATATTATGCGTGAAATGGAATATGTTTTGAAGATCGCACAAACTTTGCATTTTTTAAATCATAAGGAAATTAATAAGCAGCCTAACATAAATGAACAAATATAAGTCCAAACTGCACATTGACAGCTTGGATCAGGGGTGTCCAAACTTTTTGCAAAGGGGGCCAGATTTGTTGTGGTAAAAATCTGGGGGCCGACCTTGGCTGACGTCCTTTACTTATAGAACAATATAT
The DNA here is from genome assembly GCF_030265065.1 of Corythoichthys intestinalis. Taxonomy (NCBI): domain Eukaryota; kingdom Metazoa; phylum Chordata; class Actinopteri; order Syngnathiformes; family Syngnathidae; genus Corythoichthys; species Corythoichthys intestinalis. The sequence goes on from NC_080395.1 coordinate 65,840,514, forward strand.
TTAAGCAAATTTTAGCAAGCCATTCTGTGTGTCACATTTGCTTTATTATTAGGGCCCGAGCACTAAGCGTGCGAAGGCCCTATTGTTTTGCAAAGGATTATTATTTTTTCATTTTTATTTTTTTCAGGGCAAATGAAAACGGCCAATTTGGAGGCCTGAACATGCACGAAAAGTCACCAAAATTTGCACATACGTGCGGAAAATTGTAAATTTAGATAATTTTGCAACGTTGCAAAAAAATGTAACAAAATGGCTCAGTGGCGCCCCCTTGAAATTTTAAAATTGGCCTATAACATTAGGGTCTGTCAGCGTAGAGCAATGAAATTTGGGGAGTCTATACCCATTAGGCCTAGCGCCCCCTAGTGAAAACAGGAAATGCCTTTTTTTACGAGACAGGTTCCTCCTCCAAGGGAAAAAAATCTGTTGACCTCAAACCTGCATCAGGGGAGCCTTAAGACCTGTGTTCAGGTGCCTGATGAAAAATATTGAGGTTTCGTTGAAGCGGAGGGGTCCAAACAGGAAAGTGAAAATGACCGTCAACAATTTGTCTCGCAAAAAACTTCGAACAGTCATAACTCAGCAGATATACAACATACCTGCGCCAAACTTCCCGTGCTTGCTGAGAGTCATACCCTGAAGGGTCTTGTAAGGGTCATTTGCATCAACTCTACAGTGCCAAGTAGTGGCGACAGAAAGGAGTTTTAAAACAGGCCTTTCCTATTGGTTTTTTTCAACGTAAAGCAATGAAATTTGGGGAGTCCATACCTTATGCAAAACTGTTCCAAAAAGTCTCTTGCACCCATTTTCCAAATCCAACAGAAAATCGGGTATTTCGGATCAAATGTGAAATTTTTATCCATTTGTAGTATAGTTTACATTTGGAGGCCTGAACATGCACGAAAACTCACCAAATTTTGCACATACATGCGGCTTTGCGTGGATTTCAATAATCTTGCGACGTTACAAAAAAATGTAACAAAATGGCTCAGTGGCGCCCCCTTGAATTTTTCATAAAGGCGTTTCCTATTAGGTTTTTTTTTAATGTAGAGCAATGAAATTTGGGGAGTCGATACCTTGTGCAAAACTGCTCCAAAAAGTCTCTTGAACCCGTATTCCAAACCCAACAGGAAATCGGGTATTTTGGATTGAATGTGAAATTTTTATCGATTTACAGGGTGCACATTTGAGACCTTGTCACAGAGGGAGTTAGTTGGATCATCTTCAAAATTGGTGAAACTGTTCAGGAGACATATGAGATCTTAAAATTTTAAAATGGTGCGTTTTCATTCACGGGTCTGACCTGGGCGTGGTGCCAAAGTCGGCCATTTTTTCGGCAAAATGACAAATTTAGTAAAAGACTAATAGCTCCTTGACACAACGTTCAATCTTTTTCATATCTGGCATGTATGTGCGGGATCCCACCCTTAACACGAGTGCAATGAAAGATTACCCATTAGGCCTAGCGACCCCTAATGGGAACAGGAAATGCCTTTATTTACCAAACAGGCTCCTCCTCCAAGGAAAAAAACATATTCCCCTGAAACCTGCATCAGGGGAGCCATAAGACATGTGTTCAGTTGCCTGATGAAAATGATTGAGGTTTGGTTGCAGCAGAAGGGTCCAACAGGAAAGTGATAATGACTGTCACCATTTCATCTCACCACAAATTTTGAACAGTCATAACTTCTACAACAGGGGTCCCCAAACTACGGCCCGCGGGCCGGATACGGCCCGCAGCCACATTTGGTCCGGCCCCCTGAACAAAAAAAAAAAAAAAAACATTTGTTAAAAAAAAAAAAAAAAAAAAAAAAAAAAAAAAAATTTTTTTTTTTTTTTTTTTTTTTTTTCCAATAGAGTTATTTATGTCCTGGCTTTTTTCTGTGAAGAACTGAGCAATGTTTATTAGGTTATTATCTATTTAATTAATACAGTATTATTATATTATATTACATTACATGATATTATATTATATTATATTATATTATATTATATTATATTATATTATATTATATTATATTCAGGGGTGCACATAAGTGGTCCGCACATGCATACTGGACGCAGACAAACGCGCTGGCCCTCAACGGCTTCCATACGCTTTTGCAGAGACGTCACCGCAGCTACCGAAAAAAAGGACTTTTGCTGAAAAGTGGCTACAGGAGGTACCATGGCTAGAAGTGAATGATGCTCGCACGGAAATGCGGTACAAAATGTGCCGTGAGAATCCCAATGTCGCCGATTAGAGCAACGCATTTTATGTAGGGTCAAAGAATTTCAGCCATCCAAACTTTGAAAAGCACGAAAAAAACAGAGAGCATGTGGCAATTAAGCAAACTATCGATGTCAAACAGGACCCCACTCGCCCTATGGACATGTGGCGGAATAGGGCGGAATAAAGGTAATGAACAGCGACATGCACTGACAAACGTGTTTTTGCTCGCATTTTACAAAGCTAAACATACACGTTCAATGAGGTCTTATGAGGAGGACATCCCACTTTTAAAAAGGCTTGGAGTTAATGTGGGAGCCGCATAATGCCCTTTATTTTGAATTGGTGCTTTTATGTTTATTTCTTTACATTTCACTTCAAAGTAATGGCAATTTTGTTGTGCCAGTTGATGTTAATCAAGCATTAACTGTTAATATAATTAATCAAAGTTAATTGGCTCTAAGTAAAGCTTGTCATAAATTTATCGCATCAGGTGGGTCGGCTCTCAAGCTCAATGAGGACCAAGTCACATCTCCAGGTCCTCCTCTGAGAACCTGGGCAAAAAAATTATGTGCACCCCTGATTATATTATATTGTATTATATTATATTATATTAAGGGCTGTCAAAGTTATCGCGTTAACGGGCGGTAATTAATTTTTTTCATTAATCACGTTAAAATATTTGACGCAATTAACGCATATGCCCCGCTCAAACAGATTAAAATGACAGCAGTGTCATGTCCACTTGTTACTTGTGTTTTTTGTCTCCCTCTGCTGGCGCTTGGGTGCGACTGATTTTATGCACCATGAGCATTGTGTAATTCTTGACATCAACAATGGTGAGCTACTAGTTAATTTTTTTGATTGAAAATTTTACCAATTTTATTAAAACGAAAACATTAAGAGGGGTTTTAACATAAAATTTCTATAATTTGTACTAAAATCTATCTTTTAAGAACTACAAGTCGTTCTATCCAGGGATTGCTTTGACAGAATATTAATGTTAATGCCATCTTGTTGATTTATTGTTATAATAAACAAATACAGTACTTATGTACAGTATGTTGAATGTATATATCCGTCTTGTGTCTTATCTTTCCATTCCAACAATAATTTACAGAAAAATAAGGCATATTTTAGAGATGTTTGAATTGCGATTAATTACGATTAATTTTTAAGCTGTGATTAACTCGCTTAAAAATTTTAATCGTTTGACAGCCCTAATTATATTATATTATACTATATTATATTATATCATTTTTATTTTATTTACTTTGGTTCCGTGAAGAATCCAGAAAGGGTTATTTGATTGTGGCTTTCTGAAAAACAATACATTTTTACATTTAGGCACTCCTGCAATCGTCACACTTTTTCTGTTACAAACTGACCCCGGCCCCTCATCAGAGAAGAGAAGGGTTATGTGGCCCTCACAGGAAAAAGTTTGGGGACCCCTGTTCTACAACATATCTGCGCCAAACATCTCGTGCTTGTTGAGTCATACTCTGAAGTGTCCTGTAGGGGTCATTTGCATCAAACCTACAGCGCCAACTAGTGGCAATAGAAAGTCACTCATTTTTCTAATATATGTCCGGTTCTTTTCAGGTTGGTCATTGTAGTTTCAAGACCTTTTGAAATACTTATTTTACGGCCCATGTCCACATGTCTCTGTCTGTTGCCGTGACGACCCTTTATTCGCTCCTTTTTTGTCGTACTCTCTCCAATAGGGGTTTTTATCTCTTAGGTGTGTGAATGTAAAGAGGCGACTTTCGAGCATGTTAGGTTCTAATGAGATGATTAGAGAGGCCGATCTGCCACCACCCTTACCTGCACACTGTCCGAGTTGCGTGACGTCCGAGTTGCGCTAGATTGCGAGGGGCCGTTCAGTCCTGCTTGCAGGCCTAGTTTCTTTTATTTCAACAGTCTCGCAACTAGCTTTTGTGGCGTTCTCTTTTGACTCTCGGGCTCTTGCAAAAAAACTGCTGCTGTGAAATTAAAATAGCTTCAAGTTGCTTCAATTTCTCACTACGTACTATATCTTCCCTGTAATCTTGTCGTATATGTCAGCGTGTCTTGTTTGGTAATATTGCCTCACATTGAACTCTTTAAAAACAGCAACTGTCTCTTTGCAAATGAGGCAGACACAGCTGTTGCGTATTTTAGTGAAGAAATAGTCCAATTTCCAACTATCTTTGAAGTGTCGGCCGTCGCAGTCAACTTTCTTTTTTTTGTTGATTGTCGCCATTTTAGAAAATTGGGAGTAAAGGGTCACACGGGGTAATGTTGCTTAGAGTGCTGTTGCCTTTTAGTGGGTAAATGAGGAGCAGCGTTTAGTGTGTAAGCTACTTCATATGCTGGTAGCAGTACTGCTGACCAATTTATTAAGTCTGTGTGCGGGCCAGACATTATTGATTTTATGACAGAGGCTGGGGGCTGGATGAAATTTGACCACGGGCCGCATTTGGCCCCCGGGCTGGACTTTGGACATGACTGGCTTAGATGTTCTGAACCTCCCCATCAGAGCAAATAAAACTAAATAAGATAAATAAGCCTCCTCAACTCTTTCGTTGCTCTTAAAGATTTGATCCATTTTATGTTTCATTGCCCGTTTTAGTCGCATCAATTCAACAACCTTTTTTTTTTTTTTTTTTGCTCTTCCAGAATAGATGCACATTTGAACCAATCAAAGCTAACTATCTCTGCTAATCACATGTCAGTATGTCAGCCAACTGAAATGATAAATGAGTCCATGTCAGTATGTCAACCAATTGATCGGATAAATGAGTCCAGGCGTTTTGCTTTGCTGCGTGCATTCGCACATAGACGTGACTCATCATCATCACTCAGACAACTGCAGCAGCTGGGGAAACTTCCATGCCGTCCGTGGAATAAAATAGATAATAAATATTGGTGGAAACGGATTACGCTATACAAGCACTTTATTATGCTTGTTGTTAACATTTGTGTATGTAAATCTGATGTTGGTAAATTGTTTTCTTCTTGGAGATGAAATGCATGTGTGGCAGTTTATTGCCATCATATTTTTGGAATCAAAGCACCGTGTACCGGAACAGCATTCCGGCCCTGAATCTTATACCAGAACTGCTTTCTGGCCCTGAATCTTATACCGGAACTGCGTTCCTGACCGTTCTGGCCCACTTTCACCCCTGCGTTTGACATATCTAAACTAGGGCTGTCATACGATTAAAAATTTTAATCGAGTTAATCACAGCTTAAAAATTAATTAGTCGCAATTCAAACCGTCTCTAAAATATGCCATGTTTTTCTGTAAATTATTGTTGGAATGGAAAGATAAGACACATGACGGATATATTCAATCAACATACTGTACATAAGTACTGTATTTTTTTATTATAACAATAAATCCACAAGATGGCATTAACATTATTAACATTCTTTCTGTTAAAGGGGTCCACGGATAGAAAGACTTGTAGTTCTTAAAAGATAAATGTTAGTACAAGTTATACTAATTTTATATTAAAGCCCCTCTTAATGTTTTCGTTTTAATAAAATTTGTAAAAATTTCAATCAAAAAATAAACTAGTAGCTCGCCATTGTTGACGTCGCCAAGCGGGACGTCACATGGGCTCCCTGCCGTTCTTTCACAGTGTCTTTAACTACGTAAAGTAGTGATTGAAATAAACCACAAGGTGTCAATGGCGAGTTTTAAATTAACTTAGAAATCAAGCCAAATAGTGTGTTTTGTCCCTCAACTGACACCTTAGTTCCCTGTTTACTGGTCCATCCATTGTAATTCACGTCATTTGAGTGCTGACTTCACAACGTACGAGACCTCTTATAGTTTGTATATTGTGACTAAATATTGCCATCCAGTGTACTTGTTGAACTAAATGAAATGTTTGAATAGAGTTTGACCAAAGTCTGAGTAAGTTTTATGTGTATTTTGCATAGCTATTTTGATTGGGAATGCCAGTTCTCTTTGCACTGTGAGAGAATAGGGCCTCATTAATACAGATTGAAGCGCTTTTCTTTTTGTGAACACTATTTTTTTATGGGAGATATTATTTTTGTTGTGTTTTCAAAAAATGATACTTATGTTTGTCGTGAAGGATTTGCTGAAGCTTATGCCAATAAACCGCGCGGTCCAATGAACGCCTGTGTCCACTCGCCTTTTGTAATATTCTGCTATAGAATTATCCGAGGCACCCTGAAGTGCACGCAGCGCCAATGTGGTTTACTCACATGATGCAGGAGTGAGCTAGAGTTACGGTCTGCCGCGAGCCGGAAGCTGTGTTAATGTTGAAGCTGAATGTGCTAATAAAAAAACAAAGTGTCAGCACGTCGTGTGTGGTATACCTTTTTTAAGAAAAAGCACAAAACAAGACACCTTTCTGCCTCTTAGCTCTCAAGTGCGTCATTGTAATCTGTTTGAGGCAATGGGTCATTCCGCGCATGCGTTAAATGCGTCAAATATTTTAACATGATTAATTTAAAAAATTAATTACTGCACGTTAACGTGATAAATTTGACAGCACTAATCTAAGCCCCTTGTCTCTCATGTCTAATTAGTGCTGGTTCTTTGTTGTATACCCCTGTAAAGAAATTTGGGCCTATATGCTTTTGACATTACAGGCAGCCAATGATTAAGCTTTGACAGTGATCTTTGCTCCCTGTGCTCTTTTGCTTTGTCTCTATGTCAACAAGTGACTATTCCGTGAGTATTCTGTTGTAAATCCGATGACTAATTAATCATCTTACATTGCAGGGTGATAATAATAATCATACTATCTTATGTTTTCTTGAAAAAGATTACTTTGACTAAAGTGTGTCCACACATGGAATAAAAGGACAGTGAGGCCAGAGAAGCTGGCCAGGCAAGGAAGGATGAGTCTAAGCGTCATCAGCTGGAGAATCACTGCTTTAGAGCGCTGCAGGCTTTAATTCTGAAACACACACACGCTCCACCCAAATGTCAGACGCAATTTGTTGACGAGATGAGAGAAAGGGCAGCAGCGTGCAAAGATCTTTTTTCCTTGTCTTTCCTCTTTTTCTAGCCGTGCCTGCTGCAGAAGCCTGATAGTGACATCAAACATCTGAAAGGCTACAATCTCTATTTTATACATCTCCGTTACACCTGTGTGTGTGTGTCTGTGTGCGAAAGAGAGAGAGAGAAAAAAAAGCATAAAAATAAAAGTTAAATGTCAAAATCCAATTGTCATTGATGTTAAAATGTGATTTTTTGAAGTAAATCAAAAAGTCCATACAGTATAATTGAGTCAATCCGACTATAATAAAAATAAACTTTTAATTTTCATTTAAATCAACAACAAAAATTTGTAATAAAATAAAATGTCATAACCATTTTGATCCTTCAAAATTACAAACAAGCTAGACAAATGCACGTAGTATTTTTTTTGTTTTAATTCCACCACAAGTCTCCAATCAGCAATTGCCAATCAGGGTTTAACGTACAATAGAATACGGTAGGTACTGTATACCAGCTTTGTGTTGAATTACCGTAAGTCACACCAGTCAAAAAAGGTATAATGAAGAAGAAGAAAAAATATATATATATATATAAATATATAAAATAATTGCACTGGCGTATCAATGACATTTTTGGGGAGAATTTCATTTTTTTAGAGACCAAGAAAAAATATATTCTACATTATGGTAATAAAATTAAAAGGGAGAACAACAGGCTAAATAGGTGTCTGTTAACATAACATATGAACAGTTAGTTACTTAGATAATTATATCCTAAACAACAAAAATTAACAAAGTCTTGATATCACTCCAACTTACGACCAAATCTATTAAAGTCTTTATCTTGGATGTCGCTTGCAAAGGGAAAGGGCAATAATCAAAAAATAATGAAATAAATTAATACTTTTTAAGAAATTTGTATTTTTCAGCGTTTCGGTTTTCGGCCAAGTGTTTCCAATATTGTTTTCGGTTTCGGCCAAGAATTTTGCTTTTGGTACATGCCTAATATATGGCAGAAAACACTCAGGTGACTTGAAATTCCAAGACCCCCAATTTGGCCAAATTTCAAAATTGTCTGATCCGATGTGTGATACATCATTGCAAAGCTTAAAATCTCAATTTTCTGGAGGAAGAAAACATTTGAACAGGAGGGCATTTGAAAAAAAAAAAACTTTAAACAGCGAAACCCTTTTTGGAGACGAGAGCATGAAAGAGCAGAATTAAAGACGCCATGACTTTAACGAGATATTATTGCGTACTTACCTAGTTTCGATTCAAAAACTTCATGTAGCATGTATCACTGAGTGTCAAGACACAGCTGTGAATGGCCACAGCTGGATTTTTGGGGGATTTTATGGGTGAAACATGGTAATATAACAAGGGTCGCGATGCAGAAACCACAGATATCAAGGAGTGGCCGGGATTTTCTTTTTCATATATTTACCCTTTTTAAAAGTTTTTTTTTCCCAATTTTTCTTTGTTTAAATCAATTTTTTATCATCTAACATATCGGAGAAAATGCGAGAGTGACAAAAAAAAAAAAAATACTATTAAGCGACAGTTATGAGGTAGATATCCTAGACTTTTATTTTGTTATTTTATATTGTTCTATGCCCTGCGATTGGCTGGCAACCTGTTCAGGGTGTCCCCTGCCTACTGCCCGTAGTTAGCTGGGATAGGCTCCAGCACCTCCGCGACCCTCGTGAGGAAAAGCGGCATGGAAAATGAATGAATGAATGAATGAATATATTGTTCTATCAAACAGAACAGTCATTTTTGCTTAAAATAAATTTTTTAAAGAGTAGTGCAAGAGCAGAAAATGCTTTTTCAGTCTTTTCTGTGTTTTCCAAAATATACATATGTAAATAAGTCACGCCTGAATACAAGTCTTTTGCCCAGCCAAACAATGCAAAAATGGGTGATTTATAATTTGGAAAGTACGGTAAATAAAAGCAGATTTTCACATTAAATACCATTTTCAGCACAACCTACATTTTCCTTTCACTAAAAAAATCATAATAGAAGGTGTTTTTTTTTTTTTTTTTTTGCAAAGACGTTTACTTGTGTCTTAGTCTTGTGAAAAAGGTGTACAGTTTTTTTATTCCAATAATGATATTAGTAATATTTCTGCTACTCCCCATGAATCATAAAGCATCACCTGCGCCCTGTGTGTATGTTGACATCTGCTATCATTTGTAGCGTCTTGCAAGAATCACGGGAGATGTTAATCAGCTAAATGAGTTCATGGACAATATAACAATTGGCCGTAGATGAGCATAAATGTAGCTGTAAATTAGAGGCAACACACACTCACTATACCTATTAAAATACATTGAATTACATTTCTTTAGATTCTCTTTTATTATGATAAGAGATCCCCGTTTAAATTTTGTGCACCCCAGTCACCTGATTTTGAGAATCTATCGGTGCTGATCCAATACTTTGGCAATGTGTTAAGGAGGAGAAAAAAGGTGCACTCAAAGGTTTTAAAAAGACTAGTGCAGCAGTTGTTAAAATCAAGTTGAAAAAAAAAAAGAATATTCAAACTGACATTAGGAAATTTCTATTAAAAAATAGTTTTGGAAATTTCCCTAGTTGCAGTCATAATAAATGATCTTAAAAACTCAGCTCTGGATTATTTTGTTGCTTGTAGACCAATAAAAACTTTAAATTGACTAAGTAGACACATTTGAAAAAGGAAAAAAAATATTTTCACCATATTCCGGTCTTCTGACAATGATCGGGTCTGATGTCCGACCACGTGATGAGATAGGTACATATTTAAAAGGATGTTTTGTGCCATTACTCTTAATTTTCAGATTGACCAACAGGTCATAGCCTCCATAATACTAAATGTAATTTTAAGCAAAAAACAAAAGGTTACCAGTGTTGTTTCATACCAAAGAATGATGAGTAGAATATATCAATATGGGGATATGCTCCGATACTTAGTATCTCAAATGGTTATTGATATGCTCTCTCCAAGACTCGGTTTTAAAATGGCGCCACAAAAAAAAAGCAGGTTGATAACGGACTTTTCCACTACAAAAGTCTCTATATTAAAGCGAAAGTTAAGAATTTTTTACATTAGTCTTAATCTTCGAGGTAGTGGGGGTTAAATTAATCTGTGGACTTGATTTCAACAAATTCCGTGCAGTTTGTTGTTTTAATCTGTGGACTTGAGTTCAACAAATTCCGAGCAGTTTGTTGTTTATCAATTTCAAGGCTCCGGAGTGGCTAAGCAAGCGCGTGTAAATGGTCCCTTCCTAGCATACTGATAAAAAACGATATTAACAAATTTAACATAGTCAAATAAATTCTAAATGCAGATTGTTGTTCAGAGTACCCATCCGGACAAAACAATGTCACACCAAACTGCGCTGATTCATTTATTTCTGTGGGATTATTTTTTTGGATGCGTAATGCCACCAACATAGAGAGGAGTGCTTCGGCCACTCGTACTCTTGCTGCATTCGAGGAAGGTGGGAAGTTGGACTTATCCAACTCAGATGGTACCAGCAGTTTTTTTTATTTTGGCCATCAAAGACATGTTGAGCTCCAGCAAACCTGCCAACTCCTAAGTGATCAAATAGTGGAGTAAAAACGACGGCTAAGGTAAATAGACTACACTGTAAACTGCCTTCTTTAGTTTTACTATTGAGGGTCTGCTTTTCGACGGGCAATGCATTTTGTCGAGTGACGTCTGATTGAAGCAAATCGTGAGGTGGGATTACTTTTTTTTCCCTGACTTCGCAACTAGGGCTTCCCAGTTCCAAAAATATTACTCCGCTCTGCAGCCGGTTACTTACAGAGCTGCTGGATTACAATGTTGCTGCTCATGCTACAGTTACTGACATGCAATGATAAGTTTTAATAACTTCATCCGTAAAACATGGCCAACACTATTGATTGCATGGGTAATCGGTCGTTTTCATGCGAGCATATGTTGTTTTTTAATGGCATGCTAGGACGGGCCCTTTGACTCGCGTAAGCTTAGGCACTCCGGAGCCCTGAAACTAATAAATAAATAACTAACTGCACGGAATTTGTTGAAACCAATTCCACCGACTAATTAAACCCCCGCTAACTCGAAGATTAAGCCAAAAGTCAAAAATTCTGAAATTTTAAGAAGGACACCAACTTTATTTTTCCTTTCAGAAATAGCTTGGTTTTCTCTGTAGAAGCGGTATCGTAGACTAGTATAGATTCATTACCTGACCGATGTATCACAAATCATATCAAATTGTGAGGTATCCAGAGGTTCCATGGTTTTTACAGGTCTTAGTAAATCTCACTTAATGCTTTTTAACGTCACTTTTAATTCCACTTTAAACTAATTCAATACCCATGCCCAACTGCAGATAGTTTCACACACACAAACTGTAAGTAGGATTGTTCGATAATGACTTTTTAAACGATAACCGATATCCCGATATTGTCAAACTGCAAAAATCCGATACCGATATCAAAGCGATACTCATATATGTGGTCGTGGACTTAAAGTGCCTGTACACAAAAAAACATGTTTATTTCATAATACATGCGTAATTTTATGCTCCTGAATGAAATGGACCACTTGGATGTGTGAAGAAGCGATCGATATATTTATTCAATTTTTTTAATTCCGCGCTATGAAAACGACTTCCGGCTTTTGTCTTGCATTGAGGAAGAGGGTGCTGTGACGTGTATAGGAGAAGGAGTCCTCTTCACTATCCAGCTGTACTCAGGGTCCCCCCAGGATTGATCAATCTGAATTCAAGACTTTTAAGACCTTTTTTAATGCCATTTCAACTGAAAATTAATACTTTTCTTGCACCCATTATTTAGATCATATTGAATCATATTAAATGAAATAAAGCACTGAACATCAAATTTAACCTCAATTAGTAAGTGTGTTATACAAAAGAATGCACATATATTGAAGATACAATTAAAACACATTTAAAGTAACATTATAAAGTCTGTCAGAATTTTTTAAACACACGCACGCACACAATAATTATGGACAAAAAGAGAAGGAGGACAGGAGTCAGACCAGCCATCTTCTGTAACAGGCTAGCCGCTAGTGCACCTGCCAAGACCCCAGTGAACATGGCTAACTCTTGAGTTAAAACGGCGAAATTCACATTCATTCGAAAGGCAAACCGAAATGTTTAAGCAGATCCGCTGCCTTCGCATGACCCATAAACTGCAACCTAAAGTATATCTGGATGTAACTTGAGCCCCTATCACATACTCCAAAACAACGTTAATATAAATTTCCCGTGTCGACTGACATGGGAAGTAGTGTGCGTGAAAGCAGGCGTTAAATTCCCGGGTCACCGCAGATGGCTGATGACTTAAATATCATAGCGACGGCCGATGTAACTTCCTCCCTCTTCACAGTAAGAGGAAAAGCGGTAAACAAACATCGCAATTATAAACATAGCAAGCTGGAAACAGCTAAATTAAACTGAAAACATGACCAAAATTAAAATGTCAATTACTACGTCGGGCCGGGCCAGGGTTCTTTCTCGCTAACTTTTTTAAATAACTATATATTAACGATGTATGAATGATAAACTAAGGAATACTTTTTATAAAATAAATAATTTGGATATAAAAAGGAAGGCGCTGTATGGTCATTGCAGAGCCAGAGCGTGCCTATACGCCCTTTTTAATCTTCCTCTCTTCGAGTCCGCAAAACCGCACCTGTTTAATTATATTTAACAAACTTTCCAGCGTTATTTCGTTGTGTAAATAAATTTATAATCATGAAAATTATGTTGTCTACTTAAACATTAAGAAAATGTGCGTTTTTTTTTCTTCTGCCAACTGAGAATTCGTTACAAAAGACAGACTTTTGTGCAGACATCGTCACAAATGTTATCACACAAAACGCGGGTCGGGCTTTAATACCCGCGGACCAGTTCGGGTCGGGCTGGATTTTTTAGGCCCGATTTTACCTCTATCTTAAAGTCTTGATTAGTTCAAATTGGCTGCAGTTACAAAGTCGGGAATGCTCCCTGCGGAAAAAAAAACACGATTTGACCAACATTATGTTTAACAAACTTTTCCAGTGTTATTTCATTATGTAAATGCATTTATAATGATCATAAAAATATGTAGACTATTTAAACATTAAGAAAATGTGCGTTTTTTTTCTGCCAACTGAAAATTCGTTACAAAAGACAGTTACGGCATCGGGAACGCTCCCTCTGGAACAACATGCAATATGACCAACATTGTTACAGCCGATGCCAACCAAAAATGACGTAATATCCAAAACAGATCACCAATGGACTCATTTGAAGTATATGAATGGTGGTCTGTTTTGGTGTTCAGAATCCACAATACTTGTGCCTGCAGGGTTTTCTTTCCACCGACAAACGGGCGCATTCCCGATGCAGAGGTGGGTGGATTCTCCGTTTTGCCGGTTGTTGTGGTTTGGCACGCACAAGTTGCATTTCGACTTGTAGTGCAGTGCATCGTAAAAAAATCTGTGCGTCATCTTCATTATGGATTAAAAAGAAAAAAAAAAAAAAAGACTTCGTCACGGATATAATTTAGGTTGCACTGAGATGTTCTTGAAAATTAAGACCACGGTGAAAAAATTCCAGACTTACAACAGCTAATTTAATACTTTTAATAATGGAAAACTAAATCCAATGCTTTTTTAACACTTTTAATAACCCGTGGGTTCCATGGTACTACTGTTGTGTGACATGGACAAAGGAGTCAGCTGATTTTGACGAGGGAGAGGCATGTGCGCCTTTTGGGGTTTCAAAAGGTTCCCATTCACCGGTGGATATTGGCCAAAACAACCCCTACTAATGTGGGACCATGGGACTTACGAGGAAGTGAGTAAACATCATGCTTTGTATTATGTCACCCTGAGCAAATGCATTCATCAAATCAATGAATGGATGTGCCAGAATTTTCTCCAGTTAAATGTGCAGAAGACAGAGGTGATCATTTTTGGGCCAAAAAAGGAAAGGTCAAAGAAAAGCAGCCAACTTAGCACAATGTCACTTACAGCTACAAATCAAGTCAGAAACCTTGGCGTAATTATTGACTCAGACCTAAAATTTGATAGCCATTCAAAGTCCGTCACTAAATCCGCTTATTACCACCTAAAAAATATAACCAGAATTAAGGGGCTTCTGACTCAACAAGACATGGAAAACTTATGCGTGCATTCATTTTCAGCAGATTGGACTATTGCAACGGTATATTTACAGGTCTTGATAAAAAATCAGTCAGGAAGTTGCAGCTGGTACAGAATGCTGCAGCCAGAGTCCTCACAAATACAAGGAAGCTGGACCACATTACACCAGTTTTGAAATCGCTACACTGGCTTCCAGTAAGTCAAAGGATAGACTATAAAATACTACTGCTCGTCTACAAAACACTTAATGGCCTTGGACCAAAATACATGCTTGACTTGTTAGAGTCCTATGAGACATTTAGACCCCTAAGGTCGTCTGGAACCGGTCTTCTGCATGTTCCAAGAACAAGAACCAAGCAGGGTGAGGCAGCATTTAGTTATTATGCTCCTCACCTCTGGAACAAGTTACCCGAACGTCTGAAGTATGCTCAAACTGTTAGCTCTTTTAAATCAGGGCTAAAAACACTTTTGTTTAGCACTGCATATCTATAACTGTCTATATATTTCAATCTACCTGCTTTCTATTCCTCTTGTTTTTATCTCCATTGCTGATTTCAATTATTATTATTTGTAGTAGTTTTTGTTTTATTTTTATTTTATTTATTTATTTTTATTCTGTGATTAAATGCGATCTTTTGTCTTCGTTTCTACGTTGTGTTGATTTAAATGTGATTTTTATGATCTTCATGTGATGTAAAGCACTTTGAATTGCCTTGTGTTGAATTGTGCTATATAAATAAATTTGCCTTGCCTTGCCTATGTCAAATACTGGGATCATTTTAATATGTAGGTGGCTTGCATTTTGTGGCTGACATGCTCCTTGTCCCCTCGGCCGACGACTGGCGGCCGGGAGAGCGCGATACTCGGCTTATTGTCCTCTTCAAGTGGCTGGTGTTCTGTCAAAATTTCCAACCGGTCAGAAATTGCAACTTTGTGTTAAAAATAGCTGCGAATACAGCGATTACAAACTAACCACTACAAACTTTCTTTAAATAATGGAATACATATGTTTGATCATGGATGGGCATGTAAAAAGCTCTCCTCATAGACACATTGTCATGTTAGCTGCATAACACTTGCAGCCACCCTCCTACGAGTCTCACTGTTTACGACTTCGCCATGTAGTAAAGCATTATTTTGCCATATTCGTTAACCACTTGGAAGATACACGCTAGCTGTCACGCCTCTTGGTTTGTTTACATTCTCGGAAGCCGGGGAAGGGAAATGACATAAGCCCGACTTAGGTGGCATAAAAAATCGTTCGGGAGGTGCGACAGTAAAGGTGAAGTCGACAGTTTTGACCATTATGGAGTAACTGCCATGTCGTCCTGAATAAATGCATTTTTATTATTTCATATTCCATTTAGCACATGACTGTTATTTGTCATGACCATGCCATTTATTTAGCTATTTGGGAAAAATAATTGGAAAAAAAGAACATCCTGTATAAATATTGGAGTAGAGAGACTGAAACAATGACATTTTGCGGCTCTTTTCGGCGCATTTTCCTCATTCTGAATTATTCCTCCTCAATGGGCAGAATAGTAAAACCGATGAGCCCATTCTCCCGCTGACGTCATCCACCTGTTGGGGACGCTAGAGCCCTATAATGGTAGGCGTGGCTAACCAGCAGATTAAAAGACTAATTTCTTGTCATCTGCGCTTTGCTAAATTGTTGTATATAGTCGAATCGTCTCAAAATATGATTCTAATTCACATAATAATGCAATTTAAGACTTTTTTTCTCCTGTCATACGCACTTAACATATTATGGCAAATTGTATTCTGGTGCCCCACTGGATATTTTAAAGGGTATGTCATGCCCTGGGAAAATGTTAATATTCCATCATTTATCCATAAACGCATGCCTTTTGTATTCATATCACGCCACTTCGTGTAATTACACACAAAATGTCGATTGTCAAGCTAAAACGACCGGCGCCCGAGATCTGGCAGATTGTGTGCGTGACGTCACGACAAGTGAAGAGAGTGCCACCGGCCACTAGGGGGGCAGCGCCTGTCTGCATCAATATAATTCCTTCTAGTGAGGGGAGAATTAGGGGTGTTTTGAGCCGTTTATGCTGATGCATTGTGTTCGTCCTGCACATATTCCAGTTTCCACCCCTCGTTGTCAATAAAAGAGAATTCAGAATTGACACTGAGGGGTGTTTCTTCAACAAGAAAAAGGCTCAGCGCTTTAATACTGAATGGCGGCGATGATGGCAGACAATTTCGTTTCTAGTTTCAGCGACGAATCCGACGTAGAAGGACGTAACGAATGTTCATCTAATGGTGACGAGGAGAGTTACGAAGCTTTAATCGGTGTTTTAGGTTACCAATTTGAGCCCAAACGAACGCCAATGCAGCGTAATGAAACGGTCATTGAGGAGAGTAATGACACTGATGAAACATCGGCAGCAGATCGTGTGGGAAACACCAATGATTTGTTTTGCATTTCTTTTTGTGAAGCTGATACACCGTGACTGCAAAATAAAGGAATGCATAGAATAATTATCATTTATTGCGCTCTCATAGCTTTTCGCTCTGCCAACAGACACAAATATGAATGGGATCAGAGGATTTGTTCTATATATTTTACGAATGATTTATACATGTGTCCAGTCCTGTATCCAATGCGTGACATTTTTTTTAATTATAAAAGAGTACTCACTCTGGCCATTTCGAGCTTGGGTGCTCCCCTCCTTTGCTTAGCCTTAGCCTCCTTTGCCACTCATCGTCCTCTTTCTTGATATCTCGGGACATTTAGGTAGCTGCGCGTGTATGGTCGGCACCGCATCTCCTTTGAGCAGCAATCTTTTAGCAAAATCCGATTTCACTTGTCCATAGTTCGAGAAGCTTTCAGGTGGAAAATGCGCACCACAGAAAAGCGTGCCGGAGGCTGTGTCTAGAAAATTAGCCCTCTTTGCACGGACGAACTTTACCCATTGTCTGCATAGTCCAGCTTTTTTTTTTCAAGTTCGGAAACTCATGGATACTATATTCCAATAAATATCTATTTGTATACCACATAGCACAGCAGTTTTGAACCATTTTTGGGTTGTTTTCGTCAGACAAACCCCAACGCTACTCTCTCGTCGTTAAAAAACAATGGTACCTGGCTCCGCCTCGACTGTCAATCACTTGTCGTGACGTCCCCGCCCCATTCGGCTGTTTCCGGAACACTTTCGGGAATGTTCGTCATTTTCGATCTATTTTCGATAATTGCTCATTAATGTGATTGATTTTTTTGTTAACTTTATCAATATTTGTTATCTTGGCACATAACGGTTCTATTGATGTCTCACACCCCCTTTGCCGCTACATACCCTTTAATAGTGATAAACGTCACAACTTCAAGGTTTCCAATAAGCATTCTGTGAAAAATAGGAGAACAACTTCAACCGAACTTATGGAAAAGTCCCGATATTGCACCACTACATTTGTTGTTCAAATCAAAATAGTGCAAAAATCCGTTTTTTGGATCAAGTGCAAGTGCCAATAAGACACCGCCATCAAATATAACTCACACAGTGCTTCTGGCTCAAAATAACAAAGGCACACAGCTTTAGTACAGTGAATGATGTATGTAATTTTATAATTCATTATTTTTCAATATTGTTCATTTAATTTGTGCACCATGAATGCAAGTTGTCTGCTCACATAATAAATCCCAAGCATCTTAGTTTAAAGACATCTTATGGTCAATAAACATAACTGCTGTGTTAAGCTGTGACCAAGCCTTGTACAAAGACAGAAGGCTTCTACATTCACTTCGTAGGCAACATGCATATTGGCCCGAAACTGATTATGAAAAACCAATGTCAATATTATCCAACATTATTTTAGCCGATACTATCCTAATTAGGGTTGGGCATCGAGCATCGATGGGACCCAGTTCTAACAATCCGATGCTCCCAGAACCGTTTGAATTTTTACATTTCGATTCCATGTGTCTATGCCCTGACCGCCGAGGGGAAAAAAACTGCTGCCAAAAACCACGAACAAGAAGCCACAAGAAGCACGTGTTTGTGCATTGCAACTTGATTACAACCATGGATACGGTGCGGCGGCGCTCAAACGTTTGGCTTGACAGCTCAGCTCAGTGCAACATTTGCAACACAACTGTATCATGCAAAGGTGGCTGCACGACCAATTATGCACGACCGGCTTCATGGAATACAAATGCTATGTGCATAGCTAGCTGAGTGCTACGTATTTGACACGCTGCACCGTCAGAATCAGGTAAGTAAAACAATACATTACGTCCGTCTTCTGCTGTCCCCCGACCCGACCCCGGATTAAGCAGTAGATGATGCATGGATGGATGGATGGATGGATGGATGGATGGATGGATGGATGGATGGATGGATGGATGGATGGATGGATGGATGGATGGATGGATGGATGGATGGACGGACGGATGGATGGATGGATGGAGTACGAGAATAAATCGTATTATTACGTCGGGCTATGGTCGATATCACATGTATATAGAAATACTGTAGATGGGAAATGGCAGACTCGCCGGCATTAGTAAACAGCCGCCATCTTAAAGCAGTAGACGCCTCCGTTAAAATCAACAGTATTAAAAGATCTTCAAATTATAATCAATAGAGGAATTTATACTAATGCCTCGTTGTAGCTCCCAACTAAGGTGCAAAAGAATATGGCGGAAAACACAGACAAGGCTGAAAAGCAGTTTCTGCTGTTGCACTCCTCTTTAAAAGAAACTGCTGTATTTTAAGCCAAAACAACTGTTGTGTTTGATAGAAAAATATGTCTAAATGCTGCCATAGCAGATTCATGGCACATTAAACCCCCGAACTATTTTTAATTTGTCCGTTTTACCCTGAAAACCCCCGTTTACAGACGTCGCGCAACCGCTTTTGTTTCAACCCAGCTATAAAACGAAGGTAATTAATTTCATTTATTATTCAAAATGTCTGTCGTTTTTAGTTTAGAATCATTAATTGATGTCTAATATTTCACTTTAAAAAAAGCGACAATCATTCACTCGTATATTATAAACTGGCACAATGAAGAAATGGCGTCTGTAAAAAAGTCACAGATATCTACCTCATAACTATTGCTTAATTGTATTTTTTTTTTTGTTACTGTCGCATTTTCTCCAATATGTTAGATGATAAATAATCTACCCAGACAAAGAAAAATTGGGGAAAAAAAAACTTTTAAAAGGGTAAATATATGAAAAAGAAAATCCCGACCACTCCTTGATGTCTGCGATTTCTGCGTCGCGACCCTTGTTATATTACCATGTTTCACCCATAAAATCCCAGAAAAATCTCTCGTTAAAGTCATCATGCTCTCGCCTCCAGATAGGGTTTTGCTGTTTAAATTTTTTTTTTTTTTTAAAAATGCCCTTCTGTTCAAAATTTTTCTTCCCCCAGAAAATTGAGATTTTAAGCTTTCCAATGTATCACACATGCGTTTCGGACAATTTTGAAAGTTGGCCAAATTTGGGGTCTCAGAGCAGAACTTCAAGTCACCTGAGTGTTTTCCGCCATATGTGTAAATGTTTTCTCCCTGAGCTTTTGAAAAATAAACATATTTGTGAAAGTGCACTCCTGCGGAAAGAAACTTCATCATATTCAAGTTCAAAGACTGATATTTATGTACAAGTTAAAAATAGCCCTGTGAGAAGTTCATATGTTCCTAAATTTCATACTAATTGTATTATTAATAAATAATGATAATGAAAAATAATAAAATAAGAGTAATGAATAATAATTAAATTCATATAATTAAAAAAAAAATCATCGAGAAGTTAAGAGAGTAATATAAACTAATACATTTTTAAACTCTACATTTTTTGACCCTGCCTCTTTTTTAAAAAAATATCGCTTAAAGGAATCGGAATCGAGAATCGTTCTGAACCGTAATCGAAACGTGGAATCGGAATCAGAACGGAATTGTTCAATTTCAAACGATACTCAACCCTAATCGTAATGATATTATCTTATGTGCTCTTATCCTGGCTACCTGACAATATCTATCGGACAACTATAATAAATAACGTAAAAAAGTTATTTTAAGTAACCATAAGTCATCATAATTTTTAATGCCTCCAAAATTTCGTTTCTTTTTAAGGCCTGAATTTTGACAAAATGCATTTGAGGAATTTTAATGCTTTTTAACGACCCGCATAATCCCTGCAGTTCCCACCCTTAATGACGAGGTTTCAAAATCTCAGTTTCGTCTTTTCTTTGTGGAGTTCGGATATTCTGTTCATGTGACTTTGAAAGTGCGTGTTTTTAATGGTTGGCTGTACTTTTGTGCCAGCCCTGTGATTGATTGGGGATCTGTCCAAGGTGTACCAAAACTTGCTCTGAGGTCAACTGGGAAACGCTGTGACTTCCTTGTGACATGTTATATTTTTTAAAAATGTGGTCAGTGAGGTATTTCTTCAAGTATTGGAAATAAAGCAATCACTTCCAGTGAAATATGTGACAAATTGATTAATGTATTTTACTCTTTCCTCCCAATGACACTCTCATAGCCACTGATGGGGAAAAAAAGGAGAGGCAAGAGGCTGCGTGTCACTTCCTCTCATGAGTCACTAACTCATTCACAGAACAGAAAGGATTAGCGGCAATACTGCTGACAGTGAAATGCTTTATAGACACAGCCACCAAATGGCACTAACACACACAGACAGGAAAGACTTGTTTGTTCTACGTGTGTTTTTTCCGGTGTCACTCGAGGCTGTTTACACCGTTGCAGGGGGGGGAAAAAATGACAAGCCACCCTCTTCTTGTCGTAATCGACATGCACCTGCAGGCAAGATGGTGGGATAAAAGAGGTCATGAATGAATGAGTACCCATTAAAGGAGCGGAATGACCAATCAGGTTTTAGTTACAGAGTAATGATGTCAAAGGGGTTGGGCAGAGGCAGAAGCTGGACAAAAACACAACATAAATAGATTTCAGCTAATGTGATTTTTTCAAATCGTATCTGTTTCAAACTACATAATGATTTGTGAAGGTTTGTGAATATCAAAGTAGCAATTGTGACAGTTGTCAAATTATGTCCTCTCCTGCCAGCCGCGATTTTCAGAAGGCAAACAGGAAGCGATCATGTTTCTGGCTTTCCCTGACGTCGTGTGTGATTGTGTATACGGTGATGACGTCTCTCACCCTGCCGATGATGGGCACCAGGTGATGTTCGCACATGGAGAACACATCTATGTCTTTGACAATCACCATCTCGTCGTGGTCCTCATCAAAGATAGCATCGTTCAGCACGTCTGCACACAAAAACGTAGTCAGCGTTGCGTTATTGCATTTCAAGTTTACGCTTTAAATTGTTGCAATTGTTGAATCATTTATTTTATCCAACTAAGTGATGCCCCTCCCTAATTTGCCCCTCTTTTTATCATCAACTTTTTCGAGTGTGTAATCAAGGTGCTGCTTCCATACACTCCTGTTGCTTATTGCTTTTTTCTTTTTTTTATTTAGTCGCCCGGCTTCAATAAAGCGCTTTTATCGTTTTGTGATGACACAGACGCCTCTCAGCCATACCGGGCCAGGTTTTAATTTCCTGACTGGCAATCAGTTAGAGGCAGTGAAAGAGCAGCAGGAGAGAGGGTCACCGACTTGTTGCTGCTGCTTATTGCAAGATGGTAAAGTAAACATGCAGGGAGGTAAAAACACAACGGGGAAACGCATGAAAAAATTCTTGTAGAACCCATTGTAACAATCTCTGTCAATTGTCCAATTATAATTCGATTGTGTTGCCGAGCAAGCCTTTTACCATTAATCCTTGAGAGTGTGGCAAGGTCAGTTGTTGATCCAAACACTTAAAACAAGCACAATGGATGTAAGGACAAAGCATTTGTAACAAGAGAGAAAACAGTCAATATAAAACAACCAGCCATGTTACTTCAACATCATATTATGATCGGTGTTGACGAGCAAAAACAAACATTCCAAAATGTACTAAATAAGATGACATTTTTTCTATAACTGTGGTTTTTTTTCCACAACTTACTTCCTTACTAGGTTTTTACTACTGTAACAATACACAACTAGCCATATCCTTTAAAGGACAAGTGAAGACCTTTCCGGATTTTGGTGTAATTTTACGAATATAAACTTTGGACGAGTTCGTCAAAACAACCATGACATTATCAACACGTAATTGTAAGGCTAAGTTGCGTTTTTTTATTTTTTTTTGCACTCCGTTAATGGTCCCTTCGCAAACCCAAAAGTGTGACGTAGATTCCCCGACTCAACAGAGACTATCCACAGCTACCATAGCAGCAACAACGATGTCAGTGATATTTCCACCAAAGGTAACCATTCAGGTTCGCTCTTTCGTGACGCTACCGATGGCAATGGCTCCCAGGAAAGATGAACTACAATGAATCCCTACATGTTTGAACCTGAGGCGTCAGATGACGACGATTTGCTTGACACAGCAGATGTCGCCATGACCCCAATTGACAGCTCGACACTTCACGAACGGGAGAGTGAGTGATAAGGCTAAGTCCAGCATCATGATTTTTTTATTTGAGAGAATCCGATTACATGGTTGTATATTTTTCTATGCTCTCCACATAGCTAAAACTGGATATTAGGTAATGGGACAGCTCCTACCGATCTAAATATGGTAAAGCTAGCCCAAATGTGGCTAAATATGTTATTGATTTTTCAAAATAAATGACAAAACGATTTTATTTTCCAGGTGTTGCTGTAAACCGTCAAGTAATTACCCTTCCAAGAGTATGCCTGTGTTGTCAGGAGATCCCAGACGTGAGAGCCAAACTTGAGGAGGCTGAAGCACTGACAGGGGCATGAATTACATTAAAAAAAATAAAACCATAAATTGTAAACTACAATTACATATTTTGTTGACTGTTTAATGTATTCTATTGGTATATAATATATTGTAATAATATTACATTTTGAAACACTATTCAATAGGCCACAATAATAAATGATACCAGATTTATGTTGAATCAGCATCAGCTTTCGCTGTCAGATTGTAACACAACATAGAAAGCTAAGTTATACCAAGCACACAATGGCACACATCAAAGAAGATAAATTTAGTAAGCAACACAAAGTTAGGATAGCAACGGACTAGCGCAAAATTGAAAAATGATAATGGCAGTGGGAAATATGTATTTACTCTTTTCTGTAGCATTAAGTGTTCTCTATACAAAGATAAATCATTATCATTAAAATATGAAGGTAACTAGATTTTTCTTTTTAAAATGTGTTCAGTATATATGACAAGTTTATGATTTCATGACATCAAAATTTGCTACATTTATTTCTCCTAAGTCATCGTCATCTGATGTCGCAGACGGAAGAAATTCAGCATCTGGCAGGCCTCATAGGATCTCTTCAGTCGTCATCGCTGGACACCGCATCACTTGGGTCATCATATGACTCGACCCACTCTCTGTTGATTTTGGGAAACTGGGTGGCGACTGACTTGCAACGCTTTTTTCATCGTGTTGAGGGTTTCAGCCGCTTAATTTTTTTAAATGTTTGGCTTCCTTGGGGGGAAAAAAAATCACAGCGGCATGAAAATATTGGATGAATCCTAATTTTAAATTAATAATTTTTAATAATAATTTCTTGGTGATCAAATAATAATGTCCCAGTCAAATCAGCATCTATTTGACGCTATTGTTCCTTCTTCCAACAACAACAAAAAAAAAAATGTCGCGCTTCAACAAACAGGCAGTAGGAGTCCCCTTCGTTTATCAACAGAAGTGCATCAAATTTTAGAATCATAAAAGCCAGTAAAGGTCTCTACTTACATTTTTGTTAAACCAATGTTGCATTGTTGTAGGTTTTCAAAGCTGTCGTCGCTGAAATGATGAAAACAATGAGCCGATTGGGGACCTGTATGCATGCTCACAAAAACGGTCCAAACCTTTGCAGGAGAAGTTTTTGGGGACCACTCATAGAGTCTCGAGTCTTCCTGTGAGCAATTCCTAGCTACACATCGAGATGGCATGACGAATCTCGCCAGTAAAACCCAGAAAATGTATGCAATATATGGCGATGATAGCGTGGTGCTATATTTCCGTGTTCAGAGTGGTGGCGAGGCTCCCTGGAAGTTACGTCATCAGGTAGCGGTCGGCAGGGCGGCGCGTCCCTCGTTGCTATGGTGTTGCTATGGCCATAACTCAAAAACTACGGGGTCAATTATTATTTTTTTTTTTTAATGTGACTTTCTGAGACAGCAAATGATGCATTTAATACAATTCAACTGAGTAAAAGACTCAAGAGCGAAATCCGAAAAGCTCAGTTGCCCTTTAAAACAGTGTTAAATAAACATTGCAGTCATGCCAGTTTTGTTCATACAGTGGGGCAAATAAGTATTTAGTCAACCACTAATTGTGCAAGTTCTCCCACTTGAAAATATTAGAGAGGCCTGTAATTGTCAACATAGGTAAACCTCAACCATGAGAGACAGAATGTGGAAAAAAAAAAAAACTGAAAATCACATTGTTTGATTTTTAAAGAATTTATTTGCAAATCATGGTGGAAAATAAGTATTTGGTCAATACCAAAAATTGGCTATAACGGAGGCCAAACGTTTTCTGTAACTCTTCACAAGCTTTTCACACACTGTTGCTGGTATTTTGGCCCATTCCTCCATGCAGATCTCCTCTAGAGCAGTGATGTTTTGGGACTGTCGTTGGGCAACTCGGACTTTCAACTCCCTCCACAGATTTTCTATGGGGTTGAGATCTGGAGACTGGCTAGGCCACTCCAGGACCTTGAAATGCCTCTTACGAAGCCACTCCTTTGTTGCCCTGGCTGTGTGTTTGGGATCAGTGTCATGCTGAAAGACCCAGCCATGTCTCATCTTCAATGCCCTTGCTGATGGAAGGAGATTTTCACTCAAAATCTCTCGATACATGGCCCCATTCATTCTTTCCTTTACACAGATCAGACGTCCTGGTCCCTTTGCAGAAAAACAGCCCCAAAGCCTGATGTTTCCACCCCCATGCTTCACAGTGGGTATGGGGTTCTTCAGATGCAACTCAATATTCTTTCTCCTCCAAACACGAGAACCTGTGTTTCTACCAAAAAGTTCTATTTTGGTTTCATCTGACCATAACACATTCTCCCAGTCCTCTTCTGGATCATCCAAATGCTCTCTAGCGAACCGCAGACGGGCCTGGACGTGTACTGGCTTCAGCAGGGGGACACGTCTGTCAGTGCTGGATTGGAGTCCCTAGCGGTGCATTGTGTTACTGATAGTGGTCTTTGTTACTGTGGTCCCAGCTCTCTGTAGGCCATTCACTAGGTCCCCCCGTGTGGTTCTGGGATTTTTGCTCACCGTTCTTGATGCCACGGGGTGAGCTCTTGCATGGAGCCCCAGATCGAGGGAGATTATCAGTGGTCTTCTATGTCTTCCATTTTGTAATAATTGCTCCCACAGTTGATTTCTTGACACCAAGCATATTCAGTTTACAGATTCAGTTTTCCCAGCCTGGTGCAGGTCTACAATTTTGTCTCTGGTGTCCTTCAACAGCTCTTTGGTCTTGGCCATAGTGGAGTTTGGAGTGTGACTGACTGAGATAGTGGACAGGTGTCTTTTATACCGATAATGAGTTAAAACAGGTGCCATTAATACAGGTAACGATTGGAGCCTCGTTAGACCTCATTAGAAGAAGTTAGATCTCTTTGACAGCCAGAAATCTTGCTTGTTTGTAGGTGACCAAATATTTATTTTCCACTCTAATTTGGAAATAAATTCTTTAAAAATCAAACAATGTGATTTTCTGTTTTTTTTCCCACATTCTGTCTCTCATCGTTGAGGTTTACCCATGTTGACAATTACAGGCCTCTCTAATCTTTTCAAGTAGGAGAACTTGCACAATTGGTGGTTGACTAAATACTTATTTGCCCCACTGTATTTCATTGTAGGTCATTGTTAATAACTGAAAGTTATTTTTTTCTAAACAAGCACATATGAATGTAGACGAGAATTCTATAGTTGAAAATTTTGACTGAGATCAGTCATGGATTCTGCACCCAAAAATTAGTTAACTACAGGGGCACAGTACAGACTTCCGTCTAAGCAACCAAATCCAATTTGGCCCTCTGACCTTTGATCCCAAAATTTAATCTCCTCTTCCGTTTCATATAACAAACATCTCCTGCAAACATACATACAAACAAACAAACCAACAAACAGAATAACCTCCGCTTCCCTTGTTTTCAACTCCTGGCATAGGAGCTGCCAGACCGAAAAACAACTAAAATTGTGTTCGACTGTCAAAATTATTATTCAAAATCCGGATGTTACCATGTCATTCTAATCTGTCATTGAAAACCCCTTAATTTTGGGGGTTATGATGACACTTCATGCTTTTTGTAAGAATCACTTTAACGTAAAACTGCATTTTTAATTTGTTATTCATTGACTTAACATGGCGGAGGGTGGAAGTGTGGTAAGCATGCCTGTCTTACAGTTCTGAGATCAAGATCAATACTGGGCTCCGGCTTTCCTATGTGGAGTTGGCATGTTCTCCCCGTGACTGTGTGGGTTTCCTCTGGGTACTCCCATTTCTTCCTACATCCCAAAATCCTGAATGGTAGGCTTATTGGAACCTCCAAATTCTCCATAGTTGTGATCGTGTGTGTGAAAAGTTGTTTGTCTATATGTGCCCTGCAATTGGCTGGTAACCAGTTTCAGGGTGTACCCCACCTTCTGCCAATAGGGATAGGCTCCAACATCCCTGCGCCACTCGTGAGGATACAATTGATGTAAAAAGATGTGCATTCGTCTATGGAGGGTTCAGACTAAGTTCTGTATTCACTAATTTCACTTTGATGTTAAGCAGCACTAATGGATTTGTTGGCGATACTGAGGTCAGGGAAACCAATCTTGAAGACAAAGGCTGCCAACGGGTTCACACTGTAATACGATGGTAATTGTGTTTAAAGGTTTTCTTGTCAAGAACCAGAACAGATTGCCACTAATAACACCTAGTTTGGACCAAGTTAATCACAGCTAAAATAAAACCACAGGTTGCATGTTTTTTGAGTCATATGTTTTCTGTTTACATAATTATCAAAAACAAAATATCACCCAAAAACCTTTAGAGGAAACATTGCTCACATCTTTGCATTAGAATAAAGATAATTTGGCAAATGCAAAGTTACACCCACATACACATCCCACCCCGATAACATGATAAAGTCAAGATTTAAACACAGCTGGTGAGGAGCTGTTAGAGCTGTTAGCTTTGATGAAAGGTTGGCAGGAGGAGGGTGTACATCAGGTAATGACAGTTTTACTCATCATCACATCATATATTTATCAGCATCCTTTCCTGAACAAACACTGTTTTCACTGAAAAATCTTTCAGTTGCCAATCGTTCCAAAACAAATGTTATAACTAATTTTAAATACAAAAACAGAATTTTCTTATCTAGAAAAACACACATAAAAAGGCTTGGTTTTGCAATGTTTAAACATAAAGCAATCATTAAAATGATATATTCAGAACATTCCAACCACTTATGTGGAAACTCCTAGCATTTACATAACGTATCATTTTGTTGTATAATTTGGCAAAACAAAACGGCAAGTTCTAAAGCTGGGCTGTCCACTTTTTCTTCTAAAGGCCGCATACCGAACAAAAACGACTGTGCTACGACAGGCTGAAGGCTGCTTTCTATTGGCTATCTTCTAATTTACAGGCAACTCTTAACTTACAGGCAACAATAACTGTGCATTGCTCTCTACTTGCTAACTTGGAACATACAAGCTATGTCAGCAATTAACAATCCCTGATACAATGAAATAAAATTTTAAAAATCATGCTCCGAGGATCGATACATGGTCGATTCCACATACATAGTCTCAGGACCATCAGTTATTAAATGGCGGAGGAGTAGGATTCCAAATTTAGTGTTCACAAGAAAAAGAAGAGGAAGAACAACAACTGCAAATCTTCAGTGGCAGAGAAACCCAGACTTTCCTTTCCTCAGCCACTCTGTGAGGCTCTTCCCAGAGGACCCTCAAAGTATTTCAATGCCAGCCACGACATTGTGTTCTTAGGATGTCCTCGGCCATCCTTGGGGCTTCTTCTCAATGGGACGTATTGAAAAGCTAACCTTAGAAGCGACTAAGAGGCATCCCAACTCGATGCCTGAGCCATCTCATCGGGTTCCTCTCAATACGGAGGAGTAGAGAGTCACTCTCAGATGACTGAGCTTCTCACTCCTTGGAGTCCAAACACCATGTGGGAGAAACTCATTTTGGTTGTTTGTATCTGGGTTTGTGTTCTTTCGGTCACGACCCAAAGCTTGTGGGCATAGATGAAGGGATGTAAGTAGACTGACCGGTATATCATAAGCTTCACCTTTCGCCTCAGCTCCCACTTCAGCGCGACAGACTGATACAGAGTCCATATCATTGCGGATGCCGCATAGATTTGCATGTTGTTCTTCAATTCAATTCAATTCAATTCAATTTTATTTGTATAGCCCTATATCACAACAAGGTTGTCTTGGGCTTTGCAGAGGCAATATGATACACAGTCAGAAACAGTAGATGAATTGGTAAAGTTCAAGTCCTGGGCATCCCCCATCCTTAGACCTTCCATGTCGGCAAGGGAAAACTCCAAAAACCCTTTGGGAAAAATGAGAAACCTTGGGGAGAACCACAGTCAGGAGAGATCCACTCCCAGGACAGTCTATAGATGCACTAGGACTGATGGTGGGTGTTAGCAGCAGGAGGTCCAGTTTGTAGAGATGCAATGGAATGAAGAAACAAGAGGAGGTCCATCTACTTGCTGGTTCTTACTTGCCATTCTTCCCTAACTGATGAAAAAGACCCCAAAAATACTTCAACATCTCCTGTTACGGAACGACCTCAGCCTCAACTTGGAGCGGGGACTCCTCCCTTTTCCAACTGAGGACCATGGTTTCAGATTTGGAGATGCTTTTAATTTCAACTGCTTCAAACTTGTCTGATAAACTAACTTGCTTGACAAAGCCAACAGAACCACATCATATCCAAAATCAGAGATACATAGCCTTCAATGAGCGAGGTTGTCGCTGGTTGTGACCACAGTGGTTAGATTTTCATTACAGTTTTTCTCGAATGTCAGAACACATTTCAGGAAACTGCCCTCCATTTTCTCTAAACTCTAAACAAAAAACACTTTTGTCAAGCTAGCTCCACAAAAACTCGCATTCTCTTTGCAAAATGAAACTTTCACTCCAAAACCCAAACTTTCACCTCAAAACTGTTGCTCCAATTGCCAAGACCAAACTTTGAAAACTAAATGGTCCTCACAGCTTGCAGAAATGTAAACACTATTGGAAGCTATCGCACACTTCAATAAAAATTTAAAACACAATGTTCAGGGTGTGATGTTCTAAGTACCCCATTATCTGTATAATAATCAATAGTAAGCCACAGATTATTTTTAGGGGAATTGAACCCCATTTATTGATGACAACCTGTACAAATGTACTTTTCCCAAAACAAATACCTGTATTTCAAGAGAACAAAAATCATACATGGGGAATGGATACATGTCACAAATTCTTGTATGTACAGTAAAGAGGTACTATGGTGTCTGGGGAAGGGGGGGGGGGCTGTGAGGGGATTTCCTGCGCATCACGTCGTCGGGTGGGGTCAGGCCACAGGACCTCGTCCACATTGCTGGCAATGTTTTCCCTCGCTAGGCAGCGGGGGAAGAAAGCTCTGGCATGCCGGACCCAACCTGAGTAATCCCCCACATCCTCACAGGCCAGGTCTATGTCCCTGAGGAGGTTCTCTCCACTATATGGTTCCCCGTCATACACCTTCCACCGCTATGATGAGAAGAACTCCTCTATGGGGTTGAGGAAAGGTGTGTAGGGTGGCAGACATACATTGCGGAGTTTTTGGTGTATATTGAACCACTGTCTAATCTGGTTGGTGCGGTGAAAGCCAATGTTGTCCCAGATGATAACATAGATAGGAGGAGGCTGTGCTGGAACCAGATTCTGCTGCTCACAGTCAATCAGGATGTCCTGTAGCTCTCCCAAGAATGTGAGCAGACACTGGTTGTTGAAGGACCCAAGGAGAGCATCAATTTTGAGTCGTTGTGCATTCTCAAGAGGCCAACGTGGACAGTCTCATGTGTCTTCAATTTTGAGTTACCGTGTTTAAGCAATGACGCCTGTGCTTTCATTGTGTTCAACTTTTGATGTCTGAGTCTACCATTTTGCATTGTGTGAGCAAAATGTGTTTAGTGAATGAGAATGTGTTCATATGATTGTGCAAAGTGTGTTTTAGCAAGCGCGAAAGTGTTTAGCCTAAGTGTGAATGTGCTTAGAGAATTGCAATTGTGTTTAGAGTTTTGTGAAATTGGAAATTGAGGTGAAATGTGTTTATAGTTAAACCAACTAGCGGCCTGATTTAATAAATGTGTTTCGGCAACTGGTCATTGTGCTCGGAGATCAAGAAATTGTGCTTTAGCAATCGAGAAAAACTGTAATAACGGCTGCTGGGTAGGGTTAAACAATTTTAGAAAAAATCTACTAGCAACTTTTATGGCGATTGCCACGCTGGGTCAGGCGTGGCTGCCTTTGGCTCTCTGCTTGACACTGGCACTGCCAGCCTGAGAGTTTAGCTCATCGGGTAGCGTACTCAACTCTCAACTAAGGAAGTCCACATCACATATTTTTACATTCGCGTCCAAGACCCTATCTCCTGATTTTGAAGATAGGATTCAGATACGAAGTCTCGATCTGATATCTCAGAAATAAATAAAAAGCACATCCAAATCTGTTCCCCACTACCCCATTTTGAACAAAGCTATCCTAACATTATAACCATATAAAAGTCTGTTATTAGTACAGCAGTGTTTTAAACCAAGCGGATAAAAATTCCACATTCCCCTTTTTTTGCAAATCAGTAGTGCAGCACAAAATAAGATTGGAAACAGTTATGTTTAAATATTTTGTTAACCTTATATAAAAAATAAAGTTGGACATTCACTGTGATGAATTGAGCTATGTTTGTTGTGACTTTGTATTATTTTTACAGTATGTTACATATACTACATATACAGTGTATCACAAAAGTCAGTACACCCCTCGCATTTCTGCAGATATTTAAGTATATCTTTTGATGGGAAGACACTGACAAAATGACACTTTGACACAATGAAAAGTAGTCTGAGTGCAATTTATATAACAGAATAAATTTATTTTCCACTCAAAATAACTCAAAATATAGCCATTAATATCTAAACCTGGCAACAAAAGTGAGTCCACCCCTTAGGAACTATGTACATCCCTAAATGTCCAAATTGAGTACTGCTTGTCATTTTCCCTCCAAAATGTCATGTGACTCGTTACAGGAGTGCTGTCAGCATTGCTGCAGAGATTGAAGAGGTGGGGGGGTCAGCCTGTTAGTGATCAGACCATACGCCGCACTCTATATCAAATTGGTGTGCATGGCTGTCACCCCAGGAGGAAGCCTTTTCTGAAGAAAGCCTGCCCGTCTCATCAGACAAAAAAACAACAACAAAAAAACCATAGTAACTTTGCTAGGTTTGGAAGTCATTTAATGTTGTGAATCAACCGTTAAAGTTGTTAAAATGGCTCCCGTTATCGCGTTAGTTCCCTTCTGTTTACTTTCAACATGTTTAAAGTGTATGTCAACACCTGGGGAAATGTTAATATTCCATCATTTATCCATAAACGAATGCCTTTTGGATTCATATCATGTCACTTCGTGTAATTACACACATCGCAACACCAAGAAAATGAGAGAAATTTTGGTCAATTTCACGCTAAAAAGACCCGCCCCCGAGATCCCGGAAATCTGGCAGATTGTGGGCGTGACATCAAAACAAGGAAACAACCGGCTCAGTGCTTTAGTACTGAATGGCGGCGATGATGGCGGACAATTACGTTTCTAGTTGCAGCGACGAATCCGACGTAACGAACATTCTTCTAATGGTGACGAGGAGAGTTATGAACCTTTCTTTGGTGTTTTGGGTTATCAATTTGAGCC
This sequence comes from Corythoichthys intestinalis, assembly GCF_030265065.1. Classification (NCBI taxonomy): domain Eukaryota; kingdom Metazoa; phylum Chordata; class Actinopteri; order Syngnathiformes; family Syngnathidae; genus Corythoichthys; species Corythoichthys intestinalis. The sequence continues at coordinate 65,872,851 of NC_080395.1, forward strand.
CAAACGAAAGCCAATGCAGCCTAATGAAAGGATCATTGAGGGGAGCAATCACACTGATGAAACCCCGACAACAGTTCGTGTGGGAAACACCAAATGGTATGTTTTGCATTTCTTTTTGTGAAGCTGATACATCGTGACCGCAAAATAAAGTAATGTATAGAATAATTATCATTTAATATGCTATCATCGGTTTCGCTCTGCCAACCGACACAAATATGAATGGGATTAGAGCAGGGGTCCACAACCTTTTTTGCACCACAGACCGGTGTGATTTGGGTCTTTTTTTCACGGACCGGTGTCCCTCTTTTATATTCAGTTGGATTCTCAATGTTATCTAATGGTGCTAAAAACTATTTACATCACAAACATACATGTGCAACACGGAAATGGCGTAAATTAACGCTTAACGACACGGCGAAGTCGTTAAGTGAGAGGGCTACGTGCAGTTGTTGTGTGCGCCAAACATGGCAAACGTAAGTTAATATTCCTTTCTTTAAAGACAGTTTGTAGTGTGTACTTAGGAATCGCTGCATTCGCGGTCCTTTTTAACGTTACGCGCATGCCAACTTTGTCAGAACACCGGCAATGTGCGGCAGAAAAATACAGCAAATATAAAATAGCATTTGTTTTTAGCCCCGTCGTGTTAAGTGCAGGGAAAAAATACAACTCACCCGCTGAATCAGTGGGAGGGCTGAGTTTGTTTCGTTGAGACGAGATGGGAGGGTGAGAGAAGCTAGCATCAAGCTAGCAATGTTGGAAATTGTAGCACAGTTTTCAGCGCGCTCCAAGCGATGTCGGGATATTCCGAAATGACTTTAATCCAGAACTTCGGTAGAGTTGTTGTCTCAAATGTACGTTTAAGTCGCCGTGATTTGCGATCTCTACAAGCTGATATTCCTGTTCCACAGACATGCTCGAATCACTCGATTTATTCACATACGGGTCACGAATTCACTCCTTCGCAGTTCGTGGGTCTTTAGTGATTGGGAAGTAGCATAAATTTTGTTTTCTTTGAGGTTGTAGGCACATCTTCTGACTCGTCAGGTTCCCGTTTCCCTTTAAAATTGCAAAATTAGCCCTCTTAGCACTGACGAACTTTACTCATTGTCTGCGTAGTCCAGCTCTTTTTCTCGCGTTCGGGAATTCATGGGTACTACATTGCGACAAATGGCTATTTGTAAACCACATAGCATGACAGGTTTGAACCATTTTAGCGATTTTTTGATAAAACACGAACGCAACTCTCTCGTCCATAAACAACGATGGCACCTGCCTCGACCTTTTGTTTCCTTGTTATGACGTCCCCGCCCCATTCGGCTGTTTCCAGAACACTTTCGGAAATGTTCGTCATTTTCGATCTATTTTCGATAATTGCTCATTAATGTGATTGATTTTTTTGTTAACTTTATCAATATTTGTTATCTTGGCACATAACGGTTCTATTGATTTCTCACACCCCCTTTGCGTTTTCATACCCTTTAAGTTTTAAAACTGTTTCATCATTTAAAGATAGATTCAAGTCAAGATTTTGCCGATTTAGGAGTATTTTAGATTATAAATTACTTGGGTTTGCTGGGAAAGTTCTTTACAACACAGCCTTCCTGAGAAGTCTACTGCTTTAAGATGGCGGCTGTTTACTAACGCTGGCAAGTCGATCATTTCGCATCTAGTTTTCTATACATGTGCTGACACTGCCGTGAATGTCATTTTGCATCTAGTTCTATATACATGTGATATCTACTAGAGCTGGGAATCTTTGTGCACCTAACGATTCGATTACGATTACGATTCAGAGGCTCCGATTCGATTATAAAACGATTATTGATGCACCCCCCTCCTTTTTTTTTTTTTTTTTTTTTTTTTAAGTTTTGTACATTAGTTCCAAAATTGTTCAAAAATACTCTCAGGCTAAACCAAACTACTATTTCAGTATCAAGTTAACATATAGCAGTAAACAAATATACAAAAATAACATTAAATAAAAAAACTCCAGTCCCCATTCTGTATCAGCAGCTTTAAACTACATTCAATTAATTTAATGTTGTGAATCAACCGTTCAAGTTGTTAAAATTGCTCCCGTTATTCCATAATTTCCCTTTTGTCTACTTTTGACATGTGAAAGTTTTAAAACTATTTTAAAGATAGATTCAAGTCAATATTTTACCGATTTATGAGTATTTTAGATAAAAAGTTAATTAGGTTTGCTTGGAAGGTTCACTACAACAGCATTGCAGGGAAGTTTACTGCTTTAAGATGGCGGCCGTTTACTAACGCCCGCATCTAGCTTTTTGCAGATGTGCTGCTACCGCTACCGAGTCTATAATCCATCTAGTCCTATATAAATGATATCTACCGTAACATTATGTAGCTTAGCTGTACTTGTAGCAGCTTTTCGGCAGCAGTCAGGTATGTTGTTGTGTTTTTTTATCCCGTGGCATGAGTTGAACTAGAGCCGTGAGTTGAGCGTTGGCATTATCCGAGGGGCCGGTTAATGAGAAGCATAATGTTTAGCTACTCCCGCTAGGCTCCGTCCCGAAGACCGCGCGGCGCGCTGAGTGTGTTGTACTTCCGCTTTACTTGGCATATTTCAATAATCGGAATTTGGATGTTTGTGAATCGTTCTCGAATCTTCCACGGCCGAATCGCGAATAATCTAAGAATCGGAAATTTTGCACACCTCTAATATCTACCGTAGCATCATGAGGGCGTAGTTTGTAGGCTATCGGCTACAGTCAGGTATTATTGGAGCCACCTAGCATCGCGTTTGCAATGGCGTCACAACTCCCCTCCCTCCTCCCACTCTTGTCTCCGTGAGTCCGTGTCTCACACAGATTTTTCACGCGTCATTCAACCAACGTAGTAACGCATAGTAGCGCACACATTTGCATCCTCAGTTAGGGTAACGGCATTGCCAAGATGGAGCGGCAGCCGGTAGGAGATGAGGCAGTTTTGACAGAAAAATAAGGCATTAAAAATTGAATTTGATTGGTGACCAGTTGACTTTATCTCTGCAGCCTTACTTGATATCCTGGTAGCATGTCAATAAAATGTAGCTATATTAAATTCCCTCAAAGTAATATAGACGTGACGCAAGCTCATCGTTGTTTGAGAATTTAGCACAGCCAGGTCCACATTACCAGATTACTCTCTGTTCACAAGTTTTAGTAACGATTTTGATCAATCCAGATAAATAAGCTCAGACGTCCCATTAAATCTCTGCAAAGCTTCTGGTCATGTGCTGGTCAACAAAAGGATTTCTGCCACATGACCTGGGCACGCACACACATATGCACACACACAATACGCGTACACTGATCAAACAGTATGGTTTAACTCTTAATAAACATCTAACGTTCTGTTCCCAACTCTTTTCTGTGTGTTCTGTGCTTTCCCAAAATTCAAGGGGGAGGCATTTGAAACAACCAATCAGAAGAAGGCAGAAAGCTTGAAGAGCAACACATACTGTGTGCATACCATTGTTATTATTTTCAGAGTCAACTTCTGCTCATGAAAATAAAAAAGAACTTGGTGCATGTCACTTTACAAACGAAGCTCTTTTTTCAGTCTCAATGTCTCAAATTCTCCCATCGTTTTTGCACATTCCTTCTTTTGAATTTAGTCTTAAGGCTCATAAAACAAGACACTTTATGGTTAAACTGCCTCCAGATGGGTTTCAAAAGAGGTGGGCAATGGGAGCATAATACTGGCTTAACTGAATGAACCAAAGTGCAGCAAAGTAGGCCCATTTTGCTGAAACTAGTGGTGGGGGGGAATTGATATTGCGATAAATTGTTGCGCTCTTCGGCACAATAAATAATCGATAATTCATAGAAGGATGGCAAGTATCGATATTTTATTAAAACACACATAACTGGACGTTGTCACCGTAGTACCTAATCTCTCCTGTCCTGTTTGTGAGTGGACAGCCGGTGAAGAGTCGACAATAGAATACAATAGTAGAAAAACAGATACAAGAATGGTGGAAAATGCAAATACAGAAAAGTACAGGGTGTTCCAAAATGGTTGACCCCATACTAAATGCCCATATCTTGTAAACTACTTGATGGAGCTCAATGAAACTAATTACACTTTATGTTGAAGGTCATAAGTTTTATTGGTTAAATTTGCAAAGTAAAGTACGAATATTCATTGGTTCTATGACAGATTTTCATATATGTTCAATATGAGCGCCGCCTGTGATTCTGCACACGTCGAGTCGGTATTTGAGCTCGTGGTAAACTTGAAACTCAAACTTGAAATTTTTGGTGCCAAGTCCTATTTTTTTTAGTAGTTGGTGCCTTCTTGCAAAATTTGTGAAGAAGGCACGCTGCCCTGTCTTTGGTGACCGAGTCCGAGCATACTCTAACACGCAAAATGCCTTTTGTTTTCAAGTGAACGGCATTTTTTAACCTGAAACGATAGAATGCTTACACAGAAAAACTTGAAAAGTTTCTACACAAGCTGTGAAAATTTTAGGTCATTCCAACAAAAATTGTCAAAATTATTGGCCCACGAAATGGGGTCAAACATTTTGGAACACCCTGTAAATCAAGTAAATTCCGACTGACGTTTCAGTTTCAGAAAACAATGCACTGCCCTGGTTTACATAAAATATCATATATAATGTTTGTGCACTTTAATGTGTCCAGCTGTACAGTGCTTTACTGTACATTGCTGTACAGTAAATTTGCAAGATTATGAGGCAGTCAGAAACTGTGCAAAATTAAACTGATAATGACTTTTCAGTATCAGAAAGCAGTGCACTGTCCTGGTTTACATAAAACATGTTATTAATGTTCATGCACATTAATTGTCCAGCTATGCAGCATTTACATTTACAAGACTAATGCAGTGAGGCACAAATGCACTTTTCTTTGTTATTGCACAACTTATGGCATCGAATAAATGCAAAATACAGACGTTTTCCTTTTTATAGGTATTATTTCTTTTCTTTCTTATTTCATGATGTAATGTTGAAGAAATTACTTACATTATAACGAATATCATAGATATCGTGTGCCGTGATATTATCATTATCATGGGCCACATATCGTCACAGTATTGAATCGTGAGTTACTTGTATCGTCCCACCCCTAGCTGAAACCTATACAGGGACAGTTGGTCCAGCAGATGGACTTAAAGGGCGAGTGTCAAACACAAGTTCACATCACACAGGAGAACGTGCAGTTTTTAAAATCGCAGGTGCTTATGACTGAACCTCTATACTTGACTTAAGAGTTAAAACCCTCTAGTTCTGCCTTTGACCTACCCTTCTCATATCCAGCCTGATACAAATCTACGTTCACGCAATTGCTACCATTGGTGATTTTAGACATCAAGTCCATTTTTACTGGGTGGGCTGAATGATCAATGCCAGCCTTCCCGGTTCAAATATGCGGACGCTTTCTAGAAAATTGTAATATTGTGAGAAAAGAACAGTATGGAACTAAATTAAGTTTTTTTTTATGATACTCTAATTTCTTGATATTTCATTTTTCAAATTCTAAAATGGAAGTAATAATTTCCATTATATTTATGTTTTTTTTTTTCTACCATAATCGCCAATGGTAGTGAACTAGTCGAAGCTAGGAAAAAAATATATCTCCCAGAAGACTACTTTGAATCAGCGTTAAATAATGGCATATTCTTCCCATTTGTCATATTTAAAACATGCCTTAATTGAAAACGATAGAGAGGAATAGTCCAAGCCAGATGCCACCATTCCCCAAATTATGAAACACTAGTGTTTGAATTGGTTGAATTCTAAGTATTAGCAATTTTCAAGTACATTTTTCATGAAAAGAACGGCTTTTAGATGTTATTAACTTCCACAAGATATGATCTCACTCATTGTGAACAAATGCGAGTGAAATCCTATTAGAAAAGGCCAATTTTAGAGCAAAATGCCGTCCCACCTGTTGGCTGGAGTACACCAGCTCTATCCCAAATGTCGCCGTGAGAAGCTTTGCGGGCAAACTCACCAATGATAGTCTCCTGGTAGCCCTTGGTGAAGAATTGCATGGCAGTGGCGGCTCTCCAGGGAGTTTTGAGGAGCCCCTGCCGCTGTGGGTCTTCCCCGAGCCCACGTAAAATAGTGGTGTAAGCTTCTGCCAGAGACGGGAGGCTGACTTCGTTGTCCTCCACGCTTCTGGTATGCTCCTCTTTCCAGTTCTCCGCCACCGACTGGCGCGCCCCGGACTCCGCGGCTGGACCCTGAGAAGCAGCAGGAGGTCTTTTGAGCACTACGTCAAAGTGTCCATTAAGAACCAAACTGGTTTCTTTTTTGTCTTTTGACGTGAACTCAGTCTGCTTTGAGCGCTCCGTCATTTCTGTGACCGTCTCCCGCCGCTCTCACTCTCTGTCTGTGAGGCTGAACACTTGTTGAGTCAAGGCGCTTTTATCTACTCGCTTGATTTTTTTTTTTTTTCAGGGATTTTTTTTTTTTTTAAACTCCTGTAAATGACAACCAGGCATCTTCGCCATTTATACCTACAGATTATCCCCAAGGGAGTTCTTATTGGCTGCCAGGCTCCAGGTGGGCGGGGACACATCCATTGTGTTCACATATTACGTCAGAACAACTGGAGGCCTAATCTAATATTAGTTATCTGCACCTTCTGGGGGTTATACATTATTTAAAGTGCCTGTGACAGCATAAAAAAAAAAATTAAATAGCATTAGTATGTGAATTGGAATCATATTTTGAGACGATTCGACTGTATACAACAATTTGGCAAAGCGCAAATGAAAAGAAATTAGTTTTTTAATCTGCCGTTTCGCACCAACTGTCATTTTAGCGCTCTAGCGTCCACAGCTGGAGAATGACGCCGGTGTTCTGACAAAATTTCTTACCTTATAGAATTTTGCTCCCAAAGCTTTTGTGGCACTGAAAAGGCCCTCTTTTACATTCAGTTGGACTCTCAATGTTATCCAAAGGTGCTTATTAAACTAGATACATCATAAACATACATGTGCAACACGAAAATGGTAAAATCAATACTTAAAAACACGGCGAAGTCGCAAACTGTGATAGAGCGGGGTGCAGTTGTTGTGTGCTGCTAACATGGTAGGATGTGTCTGAGGAAAACTTTTCTACATGTCTTTCCATGATCAAACTTAAGTAAGTATTCCTTTCTTTAAAGAAAGTTTGTTGTGTATACTTCCGAATCGCTGCATTCGCGGCCATTTTTAACGTTACGCGCATGCGCAGAACTGCAAAGTAGCAATTTTTGATGGGTTGAAAAATTTGTCAGAAAACCGGCAGGGTCACGATTTCATCTTGCCTGGCACCGCCAGACTTTCTCCCTGTATTTTTCAAACTCTGAGAGAAGATTCTGGGACCATCTCCTTATTGGCCTCTCGAGCCTCAACGAAATCATCCATGCAATCAGATTTGTTTATTTGCGTAACGTGTTTTTAAGGAGCAACGTCACTCTTGAGCGTTGGAAGTCGTCTCCACAACAACACAGATGGCGAACGGGAGAGCCGAGAATATGTTCCAATCCGCGGTTAATTCAGTTTTAAATGACCAAAAACACCTTGAGTCGCTAAAACCAACAGTCTATCTCGTGCTAGCCATGTTGAATAAACTTCTCCGTTCTCCGCTCTCCTCGTATGTTTATTCCCCCGCGCTAGAGTTTGTGCTTTATCAACGGCACGTCCGCCCATCGCTAATTTGTCCGCTCCGCTGTCTGTTTGCTGTGGCTTGCTCCGCCCTGGGAATTTGATCCGTCGAACAGTCGCCAGACTCTATAGCTGGAACAGTGGTGAGTCTGGTGTACCAGGCAAGATTTCATCTGCTCTAGAATTCAGCCCATTGAGGGGGAAGATTAAGAATGAGGAAAATGTATCAAAATGTCATGATTGTTTCAATTTCTCGACTCCAATATTTTTACAGGATACTCTTTTTACCTAAGTATTTTTCCGCAATGGCTAAATAAATGGTATGGTCATGACAAATAACAGTCTCAAATGGAATATGAAATGTTAGAATGCATTTATTCAGTAGGACAGGGCAAAATTACTGCATAATGGTCAAAACTGCCAGCTTCTTCCTCTTCCTAACGGTATTTTATGCCACCGGAGTTAGTCCGGCTTTTATCATTTCCCTGCTACGGATTCGGAGACGGAGGAAAGAGCGGCGGGTTGGCAGTGCTCGTCGCTGGTAATGAACGCCGAAAATAGCCCATTCTCAGTGGACAAACTGGCCGACGTCGGATCGTGTAGCTGCTCGTGGCTAAGCCGAGGAAAGCGCATTCTTGGCGGGCACACGAAGAGGACCGAGCGGGCTGGATGGGCCAGCCCCCGGGCGAGCAAGTTACAGCTTGCCGTTCTACTGCAGCCACGGCGAGCTGCCAGTGCTTGTCGCCAAGCCGAGGAAAGCACATTCTTGGCGGGCACGCGCAGAAGACCGAGCGGGGTGTGCGACACATCGTCGGTCGTTGGCTGAGTGCCCTTCAAGGTGGACAAGGAGCATTGTGAGCCACAAAATGCAAGCCACCTCCTTATTAAAACGTGTGCCAGGATACCAGTATTTGAAATAATACAAAACACGTAGTTTACTCACTTCCTCGTAATTCCAATGGTCCCACAGTTGTCGGACTTGTTATGGCCAATCTCCACGGTGAACGGGAACTTTATGAAAACCAAGGCATCACACGCCCCTCCCTGGTGCAAAAACCTGCAGCACATTTGGCTGACGTGATGCGAAATATAAAAGACTCAATCTGAAAAATCAGTTGAATCCGCAGTCCATCTGCATGCTATAAAGCAATGCTGTATTCTGAGACGCTGACCCGGGTGACGTCACATTTGCATTCGTCCTTAATCCAGAAAAGATAAAAAAAAATTGAATACATCAATCGATCGAGTCCACACACATCTAAGTGGTCCATTTCTTTCATGAGCATACAATATTGCATGAAATATGAAATAAACATGCTTTTTGCTGTCATAGCCACTTTAAATCCCAGTTGAGACTTGATGTTAAGAAATTGTCCTTGTTATCCCCAACATGCACCCATGTAAGTAGTGTCTCTCCAAAATTCATGCTAAAAACACAATATGGAAACCTTTTCAAAAAGACATTACTTCTTTACCTCCAGCGATCACCTTTTGGTCTAGATAGGTATGTGGCGGGCATTAGTGTTGTATCGGTCGCGAACGATTCGTTCTTTTTGAACGAATTGTTTGTGTGAACGAGACCGAACTAATCACCATCTGCACTGATTCGTTCTATGAAGTTGGTGCTTGTTCACTGCGTGGGAGGGCGTTGAGCAAGCGGCAGCGTCTTCTGACATCGCACACGACCAATCAGACGCCAGCCTCATCGCAGGCAGGGGAGGGACCGGAAACAGAATCAGGGCGTATGTCACTCACTTCCACGTGTGGCCAATGAGCAGCCAGCGTGCAGGCAGGGGGGCAAGACTGAGTTTTGTCACTTCCCGTTCAGTGACTCGGTCCTCCGGCTCCTGACCTAGCTTGCTGCTAACTTGTCTTTCCAGTAATGACTATGCGGTGAACGAATCAAAAAATGAAAGGAAAGGACTTTGTCACATATTTGTTAACGTGGAGCCTATCAAATGCAGCTCAAAAAGACAAAAACACCACACAAATCTAGCGAGCATGGTTTAGTGTACTACTTTTCTCAACAGACTCGCGACTACCTATTACGACATACTATCAAATTTACAGTAATTTAAAACACGGGTAGCTACGAAGCAAGCAAAAGCTGAGCTGCGGTCGCGTGACGGCAATGAAGGGGGCAAAGAACTGTCCCTATATGGAGGCTTCATGGCAGCGATATTTACCTCATATGTGCACAGAAAAAAAGAATATTTAGTATGATCACCATAATACTGATTTACAATGAAACGGTATATACATGTCCATTTTTTCCAAGTGTTTTATTTTTTTTCGTGTCAGGTGTTGGTTGGTTTGACAAATTATGTCAATCCGTCCATCATGTGCTACTCAAGCGCCCCAAAACAACGCACATGGACACGGGAGATGTCGCAATATGTCTACATTTTTCTTAACAGACTAATGAGAGTAGAAAGGCGATATCGTAAAGAGCAAACAATTATTTCTCGTCAGCATTTGACGATCTGAGATGCGGGGACGACAGGGGAGCTGACCGGATTATTTTATTTATTAATACCAGTGTAAAAATTCAATCCGATCACCATAATACTGATTTGCAATGAAACTGTATATACATGTCAATTTTTTCCGAGTGTGGATTATTTTATTTATTAATACCAGTGCAAAAATTCAATCCGATCACCATAATACTGATTTGCAATGAAACTGTATATACATGTCAATTTTTTCCGAGTGTTTTATTTTTTTTTTCGTGTCAGAGCGTGTCGGTTGGTTTGACAAATTATGTCAATCCGTCCATCATGCGCTACTCAAGCGCCCCAAAACAACGCACGCGGACACGGGAGATGTCGCAATATGTCTACATTTTTCTTAACAGACTAATGAGGGTAGAAAGGCGACATCGTAAAGAGCAAGCAATCATTTCTCTTCAGCATTTGACGAGCTGAGATGCGGGGACGACAGGGGAGTTGACCGGATTATTTTATTTATTAATACCAGTGCAAAAATTCAATACGATCATCTTAATACTGATTTGCAATTAAACTCAAATATCAAAATGTAGTATTGTCTTTATTTCAGAGCAGCACATTCGACAACTAGCTATTTACACTTATAGTTTTAACAATAGTGACTAAAAATAATAGTGATGAGCATAAAAACAAAAATACAATAGAGCGAGAGGTAAATATGATGTGTTGGTCAATCCATATTTATAAATTAAACTTTCGATTTATTTTTATTTTCGTGACAGCAAGCATGCTGCGTTAAATGTGATCAAGAACATGCTAAATCCGTGCGCCCCCGACCCCAACCCCCCGCTCCCCCCACAAAAGGAAAATGTTTAACCGTGTCCTCAATCGAAATGCAAGCACGAGCCATGACTTTGAGCCTATAGAACTAGGACAGACGGCGCGGAAGTTCTCCTTCGCTTTTGCAGCAGCGGGAGGGAGGGAGACGAGGCTGTCTGTGAAAGCAGAATGATATTGCCTGTCACTCATTACTGAAACTACGACGAGTGGTCAATGTGTGCAAGAGAGGGAGGGACCAAGAATGTCACTTCCCGTTCAGTTATACTGCGAAGCGGTCTTTGGTGATTCGTTCGGCAACGTCACTTCCCGTTCACTAACCGAACGATTCATTTGGGCGGGGAGGGAGATGAGGGGGGCGAACGATTCGTTGAACGAATCTTTTTACTGAACGATCCGGAATGGATTCGTTTACTCAAGTGAACGACAAATCCCGTCACTAGCGGGCATTCCATGGAAGAAAGTCTGGCTTTTTCCAAACTGCTATTTAATTACAAACAAAACTAAGGAAGTTTCTTTTAGAATATAACACAGAATTTATCCAGCTAGAACTTTTATTGTGAAAAAGTTCAGTAAGAACATTGATGTGAGCTTTACCTTCTGTTCTGCAGCCCAACAATCCTTTAGATCTTTTTGGTTCAATTTTTGTTGGTTTATGATAGTTCACATCGATAAGAATTTTTTTAAATTTTGAATGTATTGTTGTTGTTTTGTTTTGTTTTTTTAAAGAGAATTTTCTCAAGTCAGATGCTATATACACTGTTGATTTGATAATTTTTTGGGACTAAATTTCATATTCATAGTAGCAAATTTACTGGAGGGACGCCATGTTTTGCTGCATTCTGCAATGAGTTCTATTACCGTAATTTCCCCAATATAACGCGCACTATTTTTCCCCAAAATCAACTTGTAAACTCATGGTGCGCATTATAAACGGGTACATGGATGGAGACAGAAATATATATGTATTACATATATATATAAACCGATTTTTTTTCATTGACACGGCCACGTTGTGTTGAAGAAACGTATGCGGCGACCCGTTGCCGACCATTACGGTACGTGACGTCACCGTTTTGTTTCGGTAATACTTCACTCCAATCGGCCGAATGATTTCGTCTGTGTTAAATTCTGCTTTTTTCACTCTTCATAAAGCACAGAATTTAGTTTCTTGAACTCATTTGAGTCGACGTTTATTGCAGCTCCGCAATTCGGACCATAACAAATGTAAGGACACACACTTCCTGTGTCCGTCAACTATATCGGTCCCTCGGGAAAGTCAAACCCAAATAACAATAGTTCCTTTTGTTACTGTCGAGTTGACAGCTATGAGCTCTCACGGATTTCCGACTTACGTTCTCACTTTCATTTTACCGTATCAATCCATGGAAGAAACATTTATTCATCATGAGGAAACGAGCAAGTTATAGAGCAGCCTTTAAAAGAAAAGTCACATCTGTTTTGTTTTCTCCTAGATTCTGGTAAGTTGGAGAAGTTGTCAAATCATATTATTACCGTAAATATTGTCAGTTTACGGTAATGTTTTGAACTACTAATGTGCTATGCTTGTGCTGTGTTTCACCAGTCAGTAAAATGACATCTCTGTACACAAGCTCTGTTTTCTTCTAAAATTAGGGTGCGCGTTATAAAAGGGTACAATAATTTTCTCTAGATTTTACAAGTAAATTTGGGGTGCGCATTATACACGGGTGCGCCTTATATTCGGGAAATTACGGTATATTTTGATGATCAAATATTCCATGAATAATAGGGCAATCATGACTAATAATGCACGTACTATATTTGGTGTATTTCTGTGATTTTTTTTTTTAACCCCTAGAGTTGTTTTATTCTTTTTTGTATCTACTTATATGTGAGTCTATGTATGTATGTAGCCTATATATGTACGTATGTCTGTATACTGAGATTTACTAAACATGGTTCAAAAATATATATACATATTCGTCATGTGCTACATCACATCTTTCTGGTGTTTCTACTCTTAACACATTTTATGTAGTAGTAAAATAGCACCAAACTCTGGGCAACTGATTGCATACACAGTGGACAGCTATTCAAAAATTTACACTTAAGATTTTAAATTCTTTATAGAGTAAGGGACTACTTTTTTCATTTATTAAAAAAAAAAAAAAAAAATTCATCATATAAGACGTTTGACCCCTTTTTGGTCATTAAAAACTTAAATATTAGCACATTTACATTTTTTTGTCATTCTAAAAAAAAATTATGAATTAATACAATGTTAAAAAATATATATTAATCAAGTTAAAACGATTAAAAGAAGAAATACCAATTTATTACAACCCCAAGTAACACTCTAAAGTAGATTATTTATTTATTTATTTATTTTTAGTATCTAGCTCATTGCATGCCAGTGATGGAAATAGACGCCCAATTCAATAAAACTGGGAGGATGACTGAGAATGGTCACATTTCAGTGCCATAGACGGCAGTTATCGTCCAATCCATTTTGACTGGGAGGGGCAAATGAACAAACATATATTCGCCACTCCCAGTCAAAATTGATTGGATCTCTAGCGCCCCCAATGGCAGCCAAGCAGTTAAAAAGCGCTCTGTTAAGGTTCAAATAAAGTTTAAAAAAACATAATTTCAACATGAAAGGGTTAACTCTCTATAGATTAAGTGACTAATTTTGATAGTTAAAAAAAAATAAGCCTCAATACACACGTCGTCCAGACAATCACATTTTAGGTTGTGTAGGCCACAATATTCCTTAATTATGAATTAATTATGATTTAGTACAGTACAAGTATGGCCAACATGACCCACAATGTTATGTCCACATGTGTGGATGGGTTCTCGATTATAATTAGATATATTTTTGAATTAGTTAACTTAATGAATATTTTTTAAATGTGTATACATATATATATATATATATATATATATATATATATATAGACCCTACCCACCAAGGTTACAAAATCACACGCTCGCTGTATGGTTCCGCCCCCTTGTCCGTCATTTTGTGTCTGTATTATCAATGGTCTCAATTGATCGAGCAATTTATAATGCATTTCATGGAAGACCCGTTGCTTTCGCATGCCGTAAACTCACTTGATGCGTTGCATAAAAGGCGTTATGTGGAAAAGCTTCAGTTTATCCATTCGCCAGATCCATATTTGATGCCTAAATCGATGTTTTTCGACCTGCTGTCTCCACCGTATTTGCCTGACATCTGCTAGCTACCCTGATATGTACAACTATCTTGTCCACACAAAATCAGCCTATTCTCACGAAAGTTTGAAAAACTTTAAGAGCTTGGAGGCTTATAAATACTTCGTTGCTGGTTGGGTGAAACAGGTCCTCGTCCACGAAAATTCGGCAGGAATCTATCTTGTGCTTGGAAAGGTGAGTTACGAAATTTACAATTCAAAATCTTTTGTTATTGCTAACATCCACTGTCAAGTCGAATGTATTTCATGTCGTTTGTCAATGGAGTTAGGGCTTTTAATGTTTATATGGTTTAGCGATAGCACTCTCACTACATACATACGTGTATGTTGTCGGCGATTAGCCTAGCAATGATCTTAATTGTGGTTGTCAGCCCAAAACCCTCTAAATATATATTAAATGCATCTTACCAGATATAAAATGACTACTACATAATCTGTGGTAATCGTTTGGAGCCCAGTTTTCTCGTCGAATTGCAGCAGCCCATCTCGCTCTCTTCTCTCCGGGTCTCTCGGAATCCGGTAGAACTTCAAGTCTCTCCGTCTTCTCCGTCTATCTTCTCTGTTATTGCAACCGACCGCCACACACGCCTTCACCATTTTGATTATTAATGTTAACGAGCAGAAAAACACGTCGTAAATAGGAGGAATGTACGTAGCCGTAACAGGTAAACATGATGTGTTGACGGACAATTGGGCGGCACCAGTCAGGAGAAAGGAGTTGTGACGTCACGTGGGTAGGGTCTATATATATATATATATATATATATATATATATACTGTATATATAATTAGCGTGGCGGAGCTCTCATTTTCCTGATTACTTTCTGCTTAAATGACACACTTCCTTGTAGTGTTACCAATTCAACCAAAAGAGACAAAGGTGCTGGTAAACCTTTTGGTTATCGATGGCTAACCTCATAAATGCTGTATGAATCTGTCAAAACAATCAACTGCTGACTCAGGACATGCATTCAGGCTAGACTTGATTATCCTGTCAGAATTGAAGTGTGTGTAATCTATTTTTCCGTCTCAATAGGTTAGTCAACATGCAAGTTGATGAGAGAGAAACTAATTTGTTTTCAAATTGATTTCCTCCATTATGCTAAGTAAGTTATCATTAGATATTACACTGGTGTACATAAGTAAAATATAACCATAACGCCTATTAAGACTTTCTTTACACAAATACTCTATTTGTACTTGTTTTTAGGTAAGTACCGAGAGTGGTTATTTTAGAACCTCTTACCGAACATTGAGTTTGAAGTAAAGGATGCAATCAAGTCAGTTTGAAAAGGCTGATAAAATAAAAAGTGAAGCAATGGACGAGGGAGGAAGTGACTCAGTAAAAAAGTCGATTGTTTTTTAAAAGCTGCTTTTTAAATGAAAAATTGAATCTTAATACAGGAGCTTGTATCCCATTTCATAACGAAGGTCTTCAAAAGAAATACAATTGATGATGGTCATGAGTATAGATCAGTGGTTCTCAAAGGTTTTCGGCAGGCACCATCTCAAAAAAACTTTTTTTTAGTACCTCCATCAGGACCAACATTAACTCATTGGCTGCCATTGACGATTCTAGACATCCAATCCATTTTGACTGGCAGTGATGGTTGTACCCGCTTGATTTGTAGCTGTCAATACTATGGAACCAACGTAAGGGCTGATCTTTGACTTTCCCTTATTTATGGCCATGAATTAAGCGATGATTGCTTCCAGCCCATCCCTGTCAAAAGGGATTTGACATCTCTTGCCATCAATAGCACTGAAACATGAGCACACTACAAAGTCCAAAAACATTTGAAATCTTCAAATCTTAATCAAATCTTTTTTAGTTTAAATTGAAAAGAACTGAACTGTACTTGATAAATACAATGTGTATTTAAAGAAAGAAAGAAACAAACAAAAAACTCATGTAGCATGAGTGGCATTCGCACCGTTAGTTTCACCACTGGCATAGATAGATGATTACTTTGCAGTAAAGTGATCCATGACAGTAAAACACAAAGACCTTTTAATGGTACCGCAAATGTAAATGAAAACTTTATTCCAAAATATGTATTCTTTCAGTATGTCAGAATACAATGATTACATTGTCATGATGAAATCATTGTAGATCCAGCATATATTATTAGAAAAAATATTAAATTCTGATATACAGTGGTACCTCTACTTACGAACGTCTCCACATAACGAATTTTCAGGTTAAGACACGCCTCAACAGAAAATTATTGCGTCTTGTTACAAAAGAAATTTCAGGAGACGAAAGGCAAAAATACAGTAAGGGCTGCTACTCTCAGCTCCCAGTTTACTGAACATAACTTACTTATAGCTGCTCTGACATTGGTTATTGCCTAGGATGTTCCTGGGATCCAATTGGCTGAGAGGGACCTCTACTGCATGCGTATGTATGTATCGCAGCATCCTCTTCATTCACCCCTCGTGTTCCGACAGCTTTAAGTGAGTGTATTTGTGTATGTACTTTTATTCTTTATTTTTTACATTATGTACAGCTCTTATTTAATTGTTATTGTGAAATAATCTCATTGTAACATGTATTTCTTACACGTTTTTATTCATTTTAATGTTTTATAGAATATTTATGTCTAAATTTTTTGGTGTTAGGTTTTGTGTTTGGTTTCTCCTTGTGTGACTTGTCCCTGTGATTACCCATTGCTCTCACCTGTGTGTGTTTTCCCAGTGTATCCTGCAATCTGCATCCACCTGTGTTACCCAGCTGTTCCTCGTCTCGTTACCCCTTGTCTGCGTATATAATGACCCAGTTTCTTGTCACTCCTTGTTGCGTCATTGTCTATGTCAGTGCCAGAGTCGATGTCTATTCTAGCCCTCGTGTTCCAAGTAAGTTTTTTGATACCCAGCCTTTTGTTAGTAACCTGAGTTTTCTTTGCTGCTGTGTTTTTGGGATCACCTCAGTTTTGGTTTGTACTTTGTTTTTTCTCTCGGCCTTAATTAAATCATTTTTTGCACCGCCCTTTTCGCCTCGCTTCACTTTTCCTGCGTTTGGGTCCTCACACACCTGCCCGCCCAGCAATCCCTGACATTTGGGGGTCTTGGAACGGATTAGGACATTTACATGGAAAACACGTCTCTTCCTACGGAATTTTCACTTTACGAAACTACTTCCAGAACCAATTACTTTTGCAAGAGGTACCACTGTATATCCACAACTTTGATGCATAATTGAATGCTTTGTTACACCTCGTATAAGTAAAAAAAAAAAAAATCAAACAAGCTATTGTTTTTGTTGAACTTCAAACAGAGGCATATTGCTTGAGATGAAGAAAAAAAAAAATTCTACTATACATTAAGTTAATCACCTTTGGCGATGTTAACTTGTTACTCAACTTATTGACAGCTCAGTTATTCAGTTAAGATAATTACCTAAACCAGTTCTGTCTTAAGGCAAGGCAAAGCAAGGCAAGGCAAATTTATTTATATAGCACAATTCAATACAAGGCAATTCAAAGTGCTTTACATCACATGAAGATCATAAAAATCACATTTAAATCAATACAACGTAAAAACCAAGACAAAAGATCGCATTTAATCACAAATAGAATAAAAATAAATAAATAAAGCAGAAATAAAAATAAAAGAAAAACTACTACTACTAATAATAATTGAAATCAGCAATGGAGATAAGCACAAGAGGAATAGAAAGCAGGTAGATTGAAATATATAGCCAGTTATGGATACGCAGTGCTAAACAAAAGCGTTTTTAGCCCTGATTTAAAAGAGCTACCAGTTTGAGCATACTTTAGACGTTCGGGTAACTTGTTCCAGAGGTGAGGAGCATAATAACCACGTTAAAAGCCCAAAGACTCAAGTGAAAACAAACAAACAAACAAAAATAAGCAAATTAAAATTGGAACTAGAAATATAACCTAACCTTAATTGAAGCACAAATCAAACATTGTGTATTTAAAAAGGACAGCAGTGTACACCAGATTAGTGTTAAAGTTAGGCACAACCTGCAGTAAAGCATTGTTTATTAGCCCTCATTTAAAGGAGCTGACAGTTTGAGCGCATCTCAAATCTTAGTTTAGTTTCCCCCTGGGCGAATAACTGAATTCTCCCATACCCTGCTTGGTTTTTGGAACATACAAAAAAACAGTTCCAGATGGGATAAGGGGTCTGAATGCTTTGTTGAAATCTAACAAATCCAGCATACAGTATATTTTGGTCCACAATCATTCAGTGCTCAGCGTAAGATTTTGAGTCTATCCCTTGACTCACAGGAAGCCAAAGTGTAGTGAGGTTTTCGTTTCGACTGTTGTAATATGATCCAGCTGCAAGTGGCTTGATTGTGTGTGTATGTGGAGGTGTGCGTATGTTTATTTATTTATTGTAAGACCTGTTAGTATACCATTTCAATAATTCAATAATCCTAGTAAAGAAGAATGGAAAGATCACATTTTTCAAGTCTGTTTTTTTTTTTTTTTTTTTTTTTTAAACTTTTTTCAAATTTGGGATGGAGAAGAAAGTGTTTCATTTTTCAAACATGATATAAACAGGTGTGAAAGTGGGCCAGAACGGTCCGGTACTACGCCGTTCCGGTAAAAGATTCGGAGCCGGAACGGGGAGGAATGGTGCTTTGATCCCGTAAATACGACACCAACTATCAAACCTCCATGTTAAAAAAAAAAAAAAAAAACAGCCATGCTGCCACACACGTATCTCATCTCCAAGAAGAAAACAATCTACTAACATCAGATTTTCATACAGAAGTGTTAACAACAAGCCTAATAAAGTGCTTATGTTATAATTCGTTTCAACCGATATGTATTATTTAATTTATTTACGGATATCTGCGGAGCAGCTCAGTGTATCTGAGTTTGACGAGCCGGGTTGATGACGTGTGCATGCGCGCAGCGAACCACCCTGGACTCAGTTGTCCTTTAAATTAGCTGACATACTGACATGTGATCAGCAGAGATAGTTAGCTCTGATTGGTTCAAATGAAACGTTTTCTGGAACAAACAAACAAACAAAACAAAAAAAGATAAAAGAACAAGCTTTTTGAATTTATGTGATTAAAAAAAAAGGCAATGTAATGGAAAATTGATCAGACCTTTAAGCGAAAGGACAGAGTTGAATAGGCTTACTACTTATTTTATTTTCTCTGATGGGGAAGTTCAGAACATCTTCCATGTTAATGTGCACTTTGGAGTTGTTTTGTAAATTTATTTTAGGCTTATTTCTGTATGATTTTAAAAAGTCATCTTCAAAATACTGTATATTCCGTTTCACTGTGCATAATGTAAGTCATTTGTACTTGTAGTTAATGTTATTTTAAAGTCGGTATTTACAATATCTTCAATTTTAATGTAAAAAAGCTAAAATTGAGGTTTTCCATTTCGATGTGAGGAAATGAGGGGAAAATAAAAATTAGGAGATGGCTGTTGGAGTTACTGTTTTTGTTAACTGTGATTTTGCAAATCATCGAAAAAATACCATTTTGTATATAGTTATAATGGTATAACCATGTAAAAGCAGTTTTCTTTGAGTTTCAGTGGTTTTAAGAGGTGTGATCAGGCTAGATCAGCATTCAAAAGTTAGAAAACTGCATATACGGAAGATATAGACAATACATAGACCCAAGAAGAAAACTGGTTTGATGAGGCCGTCAAGAGCAGTAACAGAGTAATAATTCATTTGCAGGAATTCCTAGCAAGTACTGCTTGTGTATGATACAGTATGTGAATGCAAGCGCACATTTTCATTTGTCTGGGCTGTAGTAGAAAAAACTTGTGGGTCTTACATATGCCAAGTTTTTCATTTAGATGCCAGAAAAGTCGCTATGGTTTGAGGAGTCCATTGTGAATGCTTTCTGGCCCATTTCACAAGGCATATTTGTTATTTGTCTTGCGAAAAAAAAATGCAAAACCAACACTGCACACAACGAAAGTTATCAACACTTAGGAGCGAAATCTTTTTTTTTTTTTGGTGTGCATATGAGCCATTATTCATTGCAGCAGTCTATATTTTTAGGGTGGGGGGACACTCAGTGCCTTTATCTCCTGTAGTGTCCGAAAATGACATCCATTCCTTTTTAAATGTCCCTGTCGTAGATTAGTCATGAAATTATTTGCACTGCGCATTTCAAGCAAATTACTGTAATTAACGGCCCATTCCTAGAGAGAGTTGCAAACATGTCGAAATATCTCCATTTATAGTGTATGCCTCACTACTGACTGATTTAAGGCTTTTTGAGAATATTTGGACCTTTTCCACCTTAATGGAATAAAACAATTCCCATTGGAAAGGGTATCATTCTAGAGTTTGAGTACTTTTTAGCATCAGAATTCTTGAATGAAAAGCCTTCACTTCTCTGGTTCTCTGCAATTCATCAATAATGAAGTATCAAAGGCTTGATATAATATTTGTCATAATCACAGCAACATGGTTGCAAATCAGTACTATTGTATTTTTTTCACAAGAGGCGACGCTCACTGTTTAGCTGTTACAGAGGTCAAGTCAAAAGGAGAAACTTAAAGAAGAAACAATTTTTTATTAATTAATTTATTAATTCTTATTCTGAACATTTGCATAACAGGGTTGCATGAAGTAGCGTTTTAATCATTATCCATTTTATAAAAATATGAAAAAAATAAATACAGTGCTGGCCTAAAGTATAGGCACCCCTGCAATTCTGTCAGATTATGCTCAATTTCTCCCAGAAAATGATTGCAATTACAGATGCTTTGGTAGTAATAGCTTCATTTATTTTGCTCGCAATGACAAAAACACAAAAGAGAATGAAAAAAAAAAAAAAATCCTTATCATTTTACACAAAACTTCAAAAATGGGCCAACATATTAGCACCCTTTAAAAAAAATCATGTGATGCTTCTCTAATTTGTGTAATTCACAGCACCTGTTACTTACCTGTGGCACATAACAGGTGGTGCCAATAACTAAATCACACTTGCAGCCAGTTACAATGGATTAAGGTTGACTCAACCTCTGTCCTGTGTCCTTGTGTGTACCACATTGAGCATAGGGAAAAGAAAGAAGACCAAAGAAATATCTGAGGACCTGAGAAGCAAAATTATGAGGAAGCGTGGGCAATTTCAAGGCTACAAGTCAATCTCCAAAGACCTGAATGTTCCTGTGTCTACCGTGCGCAGTGTCATCAATAAGTGTAAAGCCCATGGCACTGTGGCTAACCTCCCTAAACGTGCACGGAAAAGTAAAATTGACGAGAGATTTCAAAGATTTTTGCGGATGGTGGATAAAGAACCTCGACTAACATCCAAACAAGTTCAAGCTGTCCTGCAGTCCGAGGGTACAACAGTGTACTATCCGTCGGCGTCTAAATGAAAAGGGACTCTATGGTAGGATACCCAGGAAGACCCCACTTCTGACCCAGAGACATAAAGCCAGGCTGGAGTTCACCAAAACGTACCTGAGAAAGCCAACAACATAAGAGTTTACAGGGAGGAAAAATGAGGCCTTCAAAGAAAAGAACACTGTCCACACAGTCAAACATGGCAGAGATTCCCTGATGTTTTGGGGTTGCTCTGCTCCCTCTGGCACTGGACTGCTTGAGCGTGTGCATGTCATTATGAAGTCTACCAACAAATTTTGCAGCATAATGTAGAGTCCAGTGCGAGAAAGCTGGGTCTCCCTCAGAGGTCATGGGTCTTCCAGCAGGACAATGACCCAAAACTTCAAAAAGCACTAGAAATTGGTATGAGAGACAGCACTGGATACTTAAGTGGCCAGCAGTGAGTCCAGACCTGAATCCCATGGAGCACCTGTGGAGAGATCTGAAAATGGCAGCTTGGAGAAGGCACCCTTCAACTCGCAGAGACCTGGAGCAGTTGGCCAAAGATGAATGGTCTAGAATTCCAGCAGAGCATTCTAAGAAACTCACTGATGGATACCGGAATTGGTTGTTGGTACTTATTTTGTCTAAAGGTTGTGCTACCAAGTATTAGACTGAAGGTGCCAATACTATTGTCTGGCCCATTTTTGGACTTTTGTGTAAAATGATAATGATTTATTTATTTATTTATTTTCATTTTTGTGTATGTGTTGTTTCACTGCAAGCAAAATAAATGAAGATATTACTACCAAAGCATTTGTAATTGCAATCATTTTCTGGCAGAAATTGAGCATTATCTGACAGAATTGCAGGGGTGCCAATACTTTTGGCCAGCACTTTGAGGAAATCAATTTGCTTGACTCAGTCTTTTGGAAATCAACCTGATGGTCAACCCAGCACATTGTAATTCGTTGCATTATTATACTTATACGGTGATTTAAAAAAAAAAAAATCTGTTAACAGGGTTGAATGCATGTTGTGGAATACACGTTCCTCAAATAATAATTGACGTTTGAAATAATATTATTCACACAAATGTCGAGAGACGGCAATGAAACAAATATGTAAAATATGAAACATCATTTTAACAATTTTACCTGAAATTCAAATTGGTCAATATCGAAGGTAAGATGAAAAAAATGGCATTTTATGCAGCATTCCAGTCTTGTCATTGAAATACAAATATACTTTCATTAATTTGTGTCGCTTCATTTTTTGGGGGGGTTTGAGGAAAAGCAGATTTACTAAAAAAAACTGTGCATTCCATTATTTTATATGTGGATTTTTTCAGATTTGAAAAGTGGAATTTAAAATCTCATGCAATACTGGAATAACCCAGGTATTTTGAGCCCTCCTGGCGTGTAGTTGGGGTGCTTTCGTGGGACATCCTTCTGCCTCGCCCTGTGTGCATGGGTGATGAGCCTCGCATATTTCCATTCACGCAGCTATGGAACTGAATTTTTTATTGAATCATCAGAACAACTATAATGACACTTTATAACACAGTGAATTTATAAACAATTATTGTAACTCATGAGTAAACCTGAACCATAATCAACGAACGTGAACATTGACACAGTGAACTTGTTTAACAAAATAAAAAGACACAAACAGTTCAAAATAAAACCAACATGTCAAACTTTAGTTCTTGTTGAATGCAAATGCTGAAAGCTTAGAAGAAGGATCCAGTGCTTTCTTCTTCTTGGCATTGTTTTCATCTGCTACTGTCTCCACAATTTCGTTTTCTACACCTTCGTTTGCTTCGGTTCGTTTTCTTTTCTTCGGATCCACGATGCCAGCCGGGCCTTTTGCTCGCTCAGTCCATGCCTGGATGAAAGAGGGCATGCACATGTTAATTATCAGAGCACACAAAAGAGGGATGTGTGCATCTGTGTGGACGCAGGCTCCATGACAATGAGCGAATACACGCAGCAACACTTAGGCATGCAGTTGGAAATTGCATCCTGTCATGTATAATCACAATTGACAGGTTGCGTCTCTTTAAGCCCACTGGCTCTCATCCTCCTCTTCCTCGCCCCGCGCCTCCTTTCTCTTTGAGCAGAAACAAAAGGAAGCACTTTCCTGAAAGAAATACAGCCCAGGATGAATCATCAGGCCTGATGACAGGACCAAAACCAAATGCACGACTACAGCCGACTTGAATCAGCCGTGGCTCACAGTTGAATTTAAAAGAGTTCCACCATTTAAAAAGATATTTACATCCATGACTGAGGTGTTTACTACAGTCCATTTCACGTGAAGGTTCCAAACACTGTTTAAGATGTGTCCTGCTAGAACAAAATAGAGCTGCAAACAAGTATTTTAACATGCTTTTGTTTATGGATTTGAAGACAACTGAGAGTGATATGGTGTAAACCAGGGTTCACTAAATCCGGACCTCGGTGCCACTTTTCCTGTCGTGTTTTCCATGTCTCCCTCCTCCAACACACCTGAATCAAATGATTATGTCATCAGCAACCTCTCCAGAAGCCTGATAATGATCCTGATTATTTTGATTCAGGTGTGTTGGAGGAGGGAGACATGGAAAACACGACAGGAAAAGTGGCACCGAGGTCCGGATATAGTGAACCCTAGTGTAAACATTAAATCTATTTACCACATATTGATACCCCTCTGGGGGTAAAAAAAAGTTCAAATCATTTTCCACTATTAGAAATTGTTCGGAAACTCCCTCCTAAGTGCAGTCGATGGCAACACAACCTGTACAACTTTCTGCAGTAGAGCGAACACAAGGAACTATTCCTGGAGTTCTTGCCTCTCTGGGAAGCCCATAGAAAGAACACCTGGATAAAAATTATTGATGTGGTAACAAGTCATTTTCAAGCTTCAATACAGCTAGATAGACTGAATTAGATAAGCTTTGTACTTTGCCGATATATTTGCATTCAAAATCAAATTTGTTACAATGGCATTGGTGTGTGTATCAGTAGTATTTTCTTTAATTCTCTTTTAGTAATAGTGTGATGGTGGCAATAATCATAATTATGTCCATGATATTTGTGATGCAAAACACAGGTAATCCCTGGTTTACAAACGAGTTCCGTTCCACATGCTGGCAAAATAACCTTGCTAGTTTCCGCGTAAATCGAAATTAACCCTTTAAGTACCCCTAATTACCGCCTCTCAAAATAACTATCAAAAAACATGTATTATACGTCACAATCATATAAAGTAACAGAATAAGACAACACTTACCCCTGGTAACACTGATCACACCATAGTTCTTCTTACAACTGACATTTATTAATTTGTCACTGTCAAACTATGAACACACTACAGTATAAGAAAATAAAATACAATAATGACAAAGAGCGTACAATATTGCTTTCAAGTAAATCAATAGAGATATTTGCTTACAAAAACATAACTCAATGGCTGCACAATAATACCGACGGAAATCAGGCCCAAATCTTCGGTAATTCAACAAGGAAAACGGCAGCTACAGTGTATCACATAAGTGAGTACACCCCTTGCATTTCTGCAGATATTTAAGTATATCTTTTCATGGGACAACACTGACAAAATGATACTTTGACACAATGAAAAGTAGTCTATGTGCATGTTATATAATAGAGTTAATTTATTTTCCTCTCCAAATAACTCAAAATATAGCCATTAATATCTATACCCCAGCAACAAAAGTGAGTATACCCCTTTGAAAAAACGTACATCCCTAAATGTCCAAATTGAGTACTGCTTGTCATTTTCCCACTAAAATGTCATGTGACTCGTTACATGAGTGCTGTCAGCATTGCTGCAGAGATTGAAGAGGTGGGGGGTCAGCCTGTTAGTGCTCAAATCATACGCCGCATTCTACATCAAATTGGTGTGCATGGCTATCACCCCAGGAGGAAGCCTCTTCGGAAGAAGGTACACAAGAAAGCCCGCAAACAGTTTGCTGAAGACATGTCAACAAAGCACATGGATTACTGGAACCATGTCCTATGGTCTGATGAGACAGACGGGCTTTTTTGTGTACCATGTAGTGTAGTGCAAAAAATCATGCCATTGCTGTCGAATGTACTGTAGACAGACTCGCCGTTACGTGCAATGCATGAAAACCACACGGGTGCTAATATGGCTGAGCTGCTATGCGGTGCTGTAAATAAATGGAACATCGCAAAAAAAAAACAACAACAAAAAAAAGACATTTTTGTTGTTACTGACAACGCAACTAATATGGTTGTCGCTGCCCAGCTGGGTAACTTTAGCCTGACATGCTCTGCCCACATGGAGAACCTTGTTTTTTCCACTGCAGGAGTCAATGCACAGCAGAGCACTTTCATCTGAGTACGTACTGTAGATCAACTCCTGTTGATCCTGTCAACTCCATAGAATTTTCACAGTAGCTAAACACACTTGACCTGTCCTGCATCTTGTTGAGTTTATGATCCAGAATGACTTGAGTTTTTTTCCATTAATTATTTGTGCCTTAATGTTTAAATGCTCATGTTTACCCAACCAAAAGCACTTTTTTGAGTCATTTGTATTGAAGTAGTAGTACACGTCTTTTATTTATACCTGCGTGCACTCTTTGGTTGGATAAAAATAATATATTTCTGCAAAAGGCTACAATTTATTCTGTTGATACAGAATGAGAACCTCAGTATTTTATTTACTGTTTCGAAGTGTTAACTTGATACTGAAATAGCTGTTTATTTAAGCCTGAGAGGATTGTTGTACTATTTTTGTAACTAATGTGCGAAACATTAAAAGTAGTGGGGGGGGTGGGGGGTTGATTGGAGGGGTTGGATTTATAATGGAATCGTTGCCTCTGAATAGTAATCACAATCGAATTGTGAGGTGCCCCAAAATTCCCACCTGTAGCTATTACTGTACCAGTAATTACTGTAGAGATCAATCAGTTAATGACTTAGACCTAATAAATAAAAAAATAAATAAATAAAAAAATAAAAAAAGACAAAAAAATATACATATA